>NC_063264.1:26879893-27545112 GCF_019578655.1 Ricinus communis
CCTGAAACAAATCAAAGGTCCAATACTTTTCTATTATAAATTGTAAAGTTTGATAATTATTCATTTAATTTATCTTTTCAGTATATCAAAAAAATTTATCAGTATTATTAAAATTAAAAATTTAACAACCATTTAGTTATAAATAAAAAATTTAATATATTTTTATCATAAATTGTAAAATTTAGTGATCGACGATGCAATATATCCAACTTTTGTACCCTAAATTCCGTGCACGATTAGTTACAAAAGTTTTTTTGGCAAGCACTCTGTATAAAATACATGGATAGGAAAGTAAATATAATTTAAAATATTTGTATTATTTATTTATTACTATAGACCACACCTCGACTATTTGGATCCGGAAGTACTTTACAAAAGTAACCTTCCGCTCCCCAGCCAACCAAAGTAAATTTTCAACTGGGCTTGTACTTGAAGATATTCTTTTTTATCAAAAAATAAATCATTTTTCTTTTCGTGCATAACACAAATGACACAATCGGACCATAGTAGCACTTAAATATCTCAAGTCATGCCACTCAGTTTATCAAATTCCTCAACTAATCTATTGAGTTGGCCACTATTATGGTGGGGGAAGATAGCGATGCCACCAACACCAACTCTACACAGTCAATATTCAGCTCAACAGAAAGAATACTTTACAAGTAACTCTGTTTTCCTTTCTTTCTTTCTTGGGTTTTCTTGCAACTCCCCAAAGTTTCCAAAACCTTACCAAAAATCCCACTTCCCTATTGAATATAGTAGCATAATTAAGTCAAGCCCATGTTCTGAAACTGCTTAATTCCCAATGCATGCCTTTGAACTTTTGCAATTTTTTCTACATTTAACTTGTGTAGTTCAGAATCACACTAAGTTTGGTATGTTAGCTCATCTCCTTCCCTTCCCTTCTTAACGTATTACAATAGCTAATTTTTCTTTATCCACTTTCACTGTCCCTCTCTGCACCTTCATTCTCTCAATGGAATTACCTGTGAAGTCACCGATTAACGGTGGCTGGAAAAGTTCATATAGACTAGAAACAATAGAATTATCCTACATGTTGTGCAGCAAGTTTGATGAACTGAATTGGAGTTGTTTTGGTAGGACAATACATGGAGCTCGTAATAAGTTCATTCTGAAAGACGTGTGCTGTGAAGCTAGGCCTGGAGAGGTTACTGCCATTGCTGGTCCTAGTGGAGCAGGGAAAACCACATTGCTAGAGATTCTTGCCGGAAGGGTCTCCTGTGGCGAAGTGTCTGATCGAGTTCTTGTAAATAACAAGCCTATGGATGCAAAACAATTTAGACGATTATCCGGGTATGTCACTCAAAATGATGCCTTATTTCCATTACTAACAGTCCGAGAAACACTCATGTATAGTGCACTTCTAAGACTACCAGGAGGGAGGAAAGAAGCTGCTAATAGAGTGAAACGACTAATGAAGGAACTTGGACTTGACCATGTTGCCGATTCAAGAATCGGAGAGGGATCAGACTCGGGCATTTCAGGTGGTGAAAGGCGAAGAGTTTCAATTGGAGTTGATTTAGTTCATGACCCGGATGTTGTTTTGATCGACGAACCAACTTCAGGTCTGGATTCAGCCTCGGCTCTTCATGTAGTTACTCTGCTCAAATCAATGGCAGTTCATCAATGTAAGACCATCATTTTAACAATCCATCAACCTGGTTCTCGAATACTCGAGCTGTTTGATAGGATTGTTTTGCTTTGCAATGGATTTGTTATGCATAATGATTCGTTGCATCTCCTGGAAGAGAGGCTTAAGTTTGTCGGTCATTACATTCCTCGGCATGTCAATGTTCTTGAATTTGCCATTGATGTCATAGAAAGCTTGGATGTACAACATTCTGCATCTCTCAAGCTACATGAGGATAACAGTATGATGAAGATTGCGGCCTCCAAATTTCATAAAGAGAAGCTTCATTCTTATCCTAATTCTGTATCTGAGGAGGTTCTGATATTAGGAGAAAGATTTTGCAGCAACATTTTCAGGACCAAGCAACTATTTGCCACTAGAGTAATACAAGCATTAGTGGCTGGATTGGTGCTTGGAACTATATTCTTGAATGTTGGAAATAAAACAGGACATGCTGCTTTGCAAACTCTGATCGGGTTTTTCGCCTTCAGTCTAACTTTCTTGCTATCTTCCACCACAGAAGGATTGCCAATTTTCCTGCAAGAGAGAAGAATACTAATGCGAGAGACTTCAAGAGGAGCTTATAGAATTTGCTCTTATGTTTTATCAAACACTTTCATCTTTCTGCCTTTCCTTTTAATGGTGGGTCTTCTCTACTCCACACCAGTTTATTGGCTAGTTGGATTAAGGAGGGATATTGATGGATTTCTTTACTATTGTCTAGTGGTGTGGATGGTGCTTCTGATGTCAAATTCTTTTGTAGCATGTTTCAGTGCATTGGTCCCTAACTTCATCATGGGCACATCAGTGATTGCAGGGCTAATGGGTTCTTTCTTTCTATTCTCTGGGTACTTTATATCAAAGAAGAGTATCCCTAGTTACTGGATTTTCATGCATTATTTGAGTTTATTTAAGTACCCATTCGAGTGTTTCTTGATAAATGAGTACGGAGGAGAGCAAGGCAGCAGAAGGTGCTTAGAATTTGATCATAAAGGGGGTTGCAATTTGAATGGAAGTGGGTTCTTAAGGCAGCAAGATCTAAAAGAGTCACAAAAATGGAGCAATTTAGGTGTAATGTTGGGTTTTATTGTTGGGTATAGAGTGCTATGTTATTTAATTTTGTGGTATAGATACTATAGAAACCGATGAAATTCTTGATACATATATATAGGGATTTCTTCATGTTGTCAGTTTTATTCTATTATTTATGTAGGAAGATTCAGCGAATGTATATGATCTTCATACATAGATTGTCTATTTAATCATATATGACAATAAATAAATTGCTTACATGTTTATGCTTAGAGAATAAAAGGAAGCTAATAAACTCAGATTTCTTTTTCTTTTTTAAAATTACAACCCAGCGATTGATCGAAAATTGAGCTTTAGAGTTTACTCAAATTGAAATATATACTTGCTCACATCATTAAGCCTTTGAGTATAAATTTAAGTCTTTATTATGGATTGATGAATAAACATAATCATAACATAATATATAAAAGTATGGAAAAAGAAAAAGAGATAAATTTATTGAAAGATAATTTTATATTTTATTAATTTAATTTAATAATAAATATCATAATCATAACATAATATATAAAAGTATGGAAAAGAAAAAGAGATAAATTTACTGAAAGATAATTTTATATTTTATTAATTTAATTTAATAATAAATAATATTATTAATTTATTAAGTGTTAGTCTAATTTTAGAAATTTAACTCTATTAAAATTTTTTATTTTTAATTATAATTAACATTAATTTTAGAAATTTAAAAAATAAATTATAATTTTTATAAAAATGACTTGAGTCAAAAATTAAGCTATGATTTCTGATATAAATATTCTTAAAATATTAATCAATTTAATGCAAAACATAGATTAAATAGAGATTGGGTTTGACACAGTCACCAAATTCTTTCTTTTTTTTTCTTTTCCTCGTTTTTCTTTACCAATGTCTCTTTCTCTCTTTTTTACTTTTTAATTTAATAGCAGTGAAATTTAATTCTTTTATTTTTTATTAATTAGTGTAGCTTATATATTTTTATCATTAAAATAAAGTCTTTGATTTTGATGTTGCGCTAATAATCTATTTAGTATTGTCTTTTTATAGGAATTCAAATAATTTTTCTTAGAAATCAGTCTACCCAAGAATCGTGGCCACATCATCCTCAGTGACCGCAAAATGCAAGTATAAGAAAGGAGACTGTTTTAAGGTTAATGGAGACTGCGCCGCTAGAAAGTGTGACCATGAATCTCAACAGTTTTGAGGCAGTAGCTTTTGGCATTTTAAGGTTCAAAATCACGATTGCTATCTACAGAGCATGACCACGATTTTCATGCTACTTCAGGATCTTTGCAAACCACCAATAGATACTTTTGAAGCACCAAATCACCTTTTGCCATGTTAGGTAGCCATTAGAAAGAATTCATGAATCGCGACCATGAAGCAAGAAGCACGACCGCGATTTGCACTCTAACAGTGCATTTAATGCACTATTTTAAAGCAGAAAGAAATGGTTATTAGCATTGTATGCGTAATGACTCTTTGAGGATTTTAGAGTATGAATACTACCTCAAATGGTTGATTAACAACCTTCAAAAAGCCAATATTATTGTATTTCAATTTATACTCTTCTTGCAATTAATTTCTTGTAAAATCATATGTGTTTTGTTAGCCCCAAGAAGCTAATAATATGAACTTTGATGATAATAAAATTATATATATCCTTATATTGTATATATAGATATCTGATAGAGCAAATTAGATCAGATCAAATCACTAATAAAGTAGAAAAGCTTCCTCAAACATCTATCTTTATCAAGGAAAAATAACAAGATGCTCCAAAAAGAAGTCTATATAACAAGTAATCTCCATTAAGGAATGTGTGCGTCTTAGATATCTTATTAAATAGGTCATGTTGCTCCTCCAAAATAAAAGTCTTTGCACACTATAAAATTTTGAATTATTTATGATTTTCAATCATGAAAAGTTGAATTCTGATTTTCGCAAAATTTTTTTAAAAAGCAAAACTTTTATTCCTTTGATATCATATTTTTAAGAAATCTGTTTTAGATCAGACATCCATTTGATATCTTTAAGGAATCTATCTATCAATTAGTATGACACATCATGTTTCACTTGCTCACATTCTTCTCACATGTGTCCAAATGACTAGTTTAGATTAGGTGAATAAAAGCAACCTCACACTATCTACCACAGTGACAGGCTTTTTCTGATAGCTTTCTACTAATTACTGACAAAAATATATTGAGTGTGTTAGATATCTAAATTAACAGCCTTACAGTGTTTTAATGCAAAAATTAAAAAGATTTATTTATGCATATATTTAAACTCTTCAAAAATTATCTCTAACAGCTAGTCTTTTTGTTGCTCTATAAATAAGGGCTTCACCTACCAAATCAATAAGGTAGATAGCATTTATTTCTAAAAATATTTCGAGAACCGAAAAGCTTCATCATTGATTATCTTTATCTTCTTTTCTTGAGTGTTTGCATTTTTGATCTTCTAGAATTAGTTTTCCTTGCATTAAAATCATCTGATCCATATAGAAATTCTATCTAATTATATTCATCGCTTTCAAAAGAGAAAATCTCTTGTTAAGGTTCTTAAGCATCGTGTATTAAATCTTTTGGTTTGTCAGGGTGACACAACCTCCCTTTTTAAAATCTGTGAGAGTTTCATTTGCACTTAAAGAAGCAAGTGAGAGGTTGGTAGAAGCCTAACAACTTCTGTGGGATGGTAAGAGAGGGGATATCTCATGGATACCTAGTTTGGGGGTAGTGTGTTGTTGTAGTTTGGTAGTGGGCTGGTCGAGGTTGGTTAGCTTTCCGACATCAATTAGGTCTTGGAATTCATGTTTCAAATGGATGCAATTGTTAGTATGGTGTCCAAATACTTGGTGGAATTTGTAGTAGGTGTTTGGCTTGTATCTAGGTACATTAGGATTTAGTGGGTTTTCTTAAAGTAGTGGGTTGGAGCAGGCCATTCTGCATTAGTCTGTTGAAGATTTTTTAGAAAGGCTGTTTGAAATTGGAGAACCTCCTCTATTACTGGACAACATTACGTCAAGATTTTTGGTCCTTCCAACTTGATAGTTCGTTCTTCCACCAGTTCAAGCATTCTTTCTCTTGTCATTCTCATTCTCTTCAACCTGGAGCCTATCGTCATATAAGTCCATGAATGTCTTGGGGTTTATTATCTGAAGCCTCTCAATCCAAGCTGAGAGAACATTTCGGACCACCATTCTAGCCTGGTCCTTCTCAAAAGGTTTGTTCTTCATCAGCCCAACCTTATTCCTCTGCCTGGTTAAGAAATCAGAGAATGACTCTTTTGGCTTTTGCTTAGTGGATTCAAGATCTCTAAGGACAATACAAACAACTTAACTATTTGGATCTTACTCAATTGAGTTGTCCCTATGATACTAGCGTACTATTTCATATGGACCTTCAATTCACCAATTTGATTCTACTTGTTCATTTTGGGCATTTTAAACTTAGCAGGAAACTTGCTTCACCAGTCAGGACCAACTCGTCAAAATCATAGAATGGGTCTAAACACTTGATTTCTAGTATCCCTTGTATCTTATCGAGCCTTGCACTTAAGCCACTCATAGCTTCGTTAGTAGTAAGAGCAATCTCTTTCTTAGCCTAGTCCAATACAAACTCATTAAAATTTCAAAAGTTCTTAGGCACTCCCCTTCTAGCTGGGTCATTAGCAATAGCAGTGGCAACAATAGTAAAAGTTGCGGTAGCAATGACAGTCTCAGCAGCAATAGTACCTGGATCAAATGCAATAATGGGATTAACTATTGCAGGGGTAGCCACAGTAATTAAACCAGTTGGTAAGGCTTGGTTTTACAACCATTCCAGCCAAAAGTTATCAAAGCTCTTTCCGACTTACACCCCTTAAGTCATCGATAATAATATTCTTTTAGGATCTCGATATTTTGCTCGCTAGCTCTTTCATTGCCATTTCAGTCGTAGCTTCGGTACTAGTCACGGAATGCTGACCACTTGGTCTTTTGAGATATTCTGACATGGACTGAATCTTCAGTGAAATCATTACCCTCTCCAACCTACCATTCTTTTATCTTTTCCAACCTAAAGGAGAATCTATATGGCTTCAAAACAGATAGTTAGAATGATGCATAGTATGCATGATGCACATGCTATGCACAAGGTTAGGGGTAAACAATCAAAGAAAAGTTATAAGGCATTATACATTCAACCTTCCGACCTTATTACTCTTGCATGCAGTTCAAGATGAGTCTCTTTTTCTTAGGATTTTTAGTTTGGGCTCATTATAAACATGGGATAATAAGTACCGACACGCATGCCAATAGCTCACAAAGCAATTTAAAACAGAGAAAGTAATATTTTCTAATATGAGAATAAAGCCTACATATCCTTGGGCCTAAAGCCTTACATCACATGTTTTAGGCCAAGGCCTTCTAGGATGTGGGCTTTAACTCTTACAAAGGTAATATCTCAAATAGAAAGCAATTGGGTATATATGAGAGATTAATATTATCATTATCGTGGGCTGGGTTTTGGATAAGGATAAAAGGCTATCATAAGTAAATTATCCTTC
Organism: Ricinus communis; assembly: GCF_019578655.1. Lineage (NCBI taxonomy): Eukaryota > Viridiplantae > Streptophyta > Magnoliopsida > Malpighiales > Euphorbiaceae > Ricinus > Ricinus communis. Next base: position 26,887,158 of record NC_063264.1, read on the forward strand.
CCTACTCGTCCCCCCACTGAAGGGTCCACAGGCCGAAGAAAATTTACTCATTTCTTGTGAGTGATTGTTAGTTAGTGTCGTAATCCTAAGGTTTGAATGGAACCAAAAAACTACTAATGGACACCATCGGGGCTATAAGTACCAAAGTGCACAATATATGAAAATAGTGTAGTGATGCAAGAATATATTATTAAATGATAAAATTAAAAATAAGGATACATTGGAATCAACTTCTCTTATCCATAATAAAATCGCCACTATGGGCGGCGATTTCAGGCGTGCACCCAAGTGTCTCTAATGACTGCAGTATTGCAAAGCTTTTTAACCTAATTGGAAATACGCTAATTAGTCATAGAGACTAGCGCGGAGAAAGGAAGCTATCACCTGAGTAATTCTTCGGGATGCTTTTGCTAATTGAATGGCATACTAGATTCCATGAAGAAGCTTTGCCACATCTAGAGATAAGTCCAGAAGCCAACTTCCTTATTTGTGTATTCCTAGTTTCAATTCTATTATTTAATGGCCTATTCCATATAAATGCAATATAAGTAATTCTACACATCAAGTACTATAGCATGTGAGGTCCATCTAAGTCTAGCCCATTTTAGCTTTAGCCTAATTCCCTATGTGATTAGCCTAAGTTAAGTATTCAATTATGTACAAAGAAGCCCATCTAGTCTAGCCCAATTATAAGTTATGCTTTGATTACCAAGTTTTTTTCTAAGTGGGCTACAATTTACTTATCAAGCCTAATTCAATTTTCCTATTCTAAGTGAGTCAATTAATTAATTAAACATGACAAAGCCTAGTAATGCTAAGTGGATTTTATAATTTAAGCCCAGTTTACTATCTCCTTAACCTAATGGGCTACAAGTTACATGCCAAAGTCCTAATTATAAGCCTATGTATAGATTTCTAATTTTATTGCCATTCGCACAGTAAGTGTTTGTCCACCCATTCATAAAATATGAAGTAAAATAAAACAAATTATGGAAAGCAGTAAAAATAAATTATTACAACCTTTTTCTACAACTAATTAACTTAAAAATAACTAAAAAGGAATTAAAATTGGCATAAATCAACAAAATAAGTACAAATTTAGATGAATAACCGATTTAGCATGTTTCTAATAACAAAGAAATAAGAAAAGTAGAAGGGAGATGATGATATGAGTGTTTTGAAACCTTTATGTTGTCACCATATTGTGTAGATCATCGAGCCTCAAGTGATGAGGCAGAGGTTGAGCCAAAAATTGGGTAGGAATCCAGAGTGTTTTAGAGTTTGTATTTAATTTTGAGAATTTGTGTATCTCTTCTGAAAACTCATTATCGTTATACTGATGATTGCCAATCCCTCAGCCGAGGGTCTCTTTTTCTATTTGTAAGGAAATATTGAGAAAATCCTAGAGACTTAGATATTTCTTTAGTTGTTTGATAAGTATCAATAATTAAAAAAACAAAATTTCTTAATGTAAAACCATGTGAGTATTAAAAAAAAACTTATATGACAATGTCACAATAAAGATGATATAAAAACTTTTGTACAACTTGTACAAAATTCTTTTGCTTTTTTATATTACTCCATTTAACTCTTTGGCAATATCTATGGGGTGACACGAAATAAATGCCTTCAATAAGGATTTTCTTTGTACAAACTTCAGTTAAATTTTTAGGTTGTGGTGATATTATCAATATTAGCTTTAATTGTAAAAATAATTTTGATAAAAAAATTAATTTAGTCAAAACTAAAAAGGAAACCATGTTAGAAAATTAATTAGTCAATAAGAAAGATTGAAAAATTATACATTAAAAAGAAAAAGGAAAGAGTGAGTTTGGATATGAAGAACATAGCTTATTTTTTAAGAAAGAAGCGTTCAAATGGTAAGTACAAAAGTTATTGCTATCTTAAAATAATGTACTAATGTAAGAGATCCTTAAAGTAACCAATACAATGAGCCCTTTAAAAATCGCCATTCTTGACCTTTCTTCAATTCTTTGCTGATTCTCTAATCAAATGTTGGCATCAATTGTTACCATGACTTACCCAAGGGTTTTTTAGTATGGGTTCATGATAACTTGGTCAGGAAAGATAAGCTATCAACTTAAAACCATTACTGACTTTATAATAGGTATATTCATTACTGAAGATCTCATAGTCCTTTATATAGAGACTGCAGATCTCATAGTCCTACTAGGAGTAGGATTTTATGAATGTAAAGTCTTCCAGTCCTATTAGGATTAGTCTTTTTGGTCATACATTAGAATCCTAGGCGGAGCTAGATTTCTATTTAGAGTCCGATTATGACTTGGTCTTTAAGACTTCTTATTGTACTTGAATTTGGACTTAATCAACTCTGTATTTCTTGGTTACGACAACTCAGTATGCAATGCTCTGATATCATTAGATGCTCTGTCTACTTTTTTATGGTCAACCTATTCTTTTATGGTCAGCCAATTTTTCATGGTCGGCTTATTTTATCATGTTTGACCTATTCTGTCATGATCGACCTATTCTTCATGCTCATATTATATTTTGGTTAGTTATCATTAGCCCCACCCTCTAATGAGAGATTATTTATGCACAGTAATTGATAATTCTTGAATGATCTTGATATTAAGGAGATTAGTCAGCGAGCTTGAAAGGATGTTGTTTGTCAAGATGTTGTCCTTAGAATTTGTTAATCACTTTAGATCAACTAGTGTTATGTAGTTCTTGGAGCTTGTTTACACATCTGGATGAATTAATCTTCTACTCTTTGACGATCTCGTGTAATTTTGCTCTCTAATGAGCTCGTGTACTTTTCTTCTCCTTTGAGCTCATGTATTATTGCTCTCTAATGAGCTCATGTATTATTACTCTCCAATGAGCTCATGCATTTAGATTTGTTATTTTAGGATAACACTCGTGATGAGCTTAAATTAACACTTTTTATGTGCTTTGGTGCTCCTTCATGGGCTTTGGAGATCGATACTTTAGTATGTGGTTTGGTGCTCTCTCATGAGCTTTGAAGATCGACACTTTATTATGTACTTTTGTGCTCTCTTATGAGCTTTGAGATCTACACTTTGTTATATGCTTTGGTGCTCTCTCATGAGCTTTGGAGATCAACACTTTATTATGTGCTTTGGTGCTCTCTCATGAGCTTTGTAAATCGACACTTTTTATGTGCTTTGATACTCTCTAATGAGCTTTGGAGATCGATGATTTTTTATGTGCTTTGACGCTCTCTCATGAGTTTTGAGATCGATACTTTGTTATGTGCTTTATTGTTCTCTCATGAGCTTTAGAGCTTCACACTTTGTTTATGTGCTTTGGTGCTCTCTCATGAGTTTTGAAGATTGATATTTTGTTATGTGCTTTGGTGCTCTCTCATGAGATTTGTAGATCGGTACTTCTTTATATGCTTTGGTGCTCTCTAATAATCTTTAGAGATGGCACTTTATTATGTGCTTTAGTGCTCTCTCATGTGCTTTGGAGATCGACACTTTGTTATGTGCTTTGGTGCTCTCTTATGAGTTTTGGAGCTCGACACTTTGTTATGTGCCTTGGTGCTCTCTTATGAGATTTAGAGATGGGCACTTTATTATATGCCTTGGTGCTCCCTCATGAGCTTTGTAGATCATGAAAGAGTAGGCCGAGCAAATAAGAGTAAGCCGAACATCTAATGATAAATGAGCATTACATGCTGAGTTATCATAACCAAGAAATACAGGATTGACTAAGTCCAAATTGAAGTACAACAAAAAGACTTGAAGACCAAGTGCTAATCGGACTCTACTAGAAATCCAACCCAACTTAGGATTCTGTCGTATGACCAAGAAGATATAATAGGATTGAGAGACTTTATATTCACAATGTCCTACACCTAGTAGGATTAGGAGACCTTCAATCTCTATATACTGGATTGTGTCACAACATGTTAGGTACATTTATTATTCTACAGTTACTACATACTTTACAAATTAAAATCATTATTGACTTAGCCATCAGAGTGAGTGTCTGGACAACTCCGACCGATACTTTCTAATCATTCTTTTAGGTACATCGGAGCTTAAGTTAGATTTAAAAACCTTGTTGATAGCTTACCTTTCTTGGCCAAGTTATCAATTCATTTTCAACATCGGATTTGGCAAAGGAAGCCAATAGATGACTGAATAGAATGTGGTGATGAAAAAGAAATAAGGGATGAATCTTTACATCATCGATTCATCAGATCTAGGCCGTTCTAGTGAAACAAAAGATTTAAAGGAGCTACCAACGATGGGACAACCTTATGACCGGAGTATAAGGGGCTTAGATGGCCAGAGGAAGGAGAAAAAATAGAGAAAAATGACAGCAAGAAAGAGAAAAGTTGAGAGAGAAAGAGTTGTATACACGAGTCAAAATAGATTTTCTGCATAAAGTAAAAATTAGTTTTAGATACTTCAGACATACCTAACACATTTCTTTTTTTAATAAACACATACTTTTATTGTTGAATATTTTTGTTTCAACTTAAAAGATTTTGGATACTTTACTAATACCAAACATATACCATATTTTAATAAACTATATTTTTACCATTCAACGTCTTTTAAGTTTCATTATGTTTTATTTTAAAAAAATTCAAATACCTAAAATATACTATTATTTACAGACCTATACCTTTTGTTGTTCAACTTTTTTTTAGTTTGTATTTTATTTATTTAAAAAAGATTAAGATACCTAATGTATATTTAATGTATATTCTTTTTTATTAAACATATATCTTTTGTTGTTACATTTTTTATGTTTTATAAATGTTTTACATTCTCTTTTTCATTTTAAATTACTTGCAAATAATATAAATTTCCTAAATTATTCATTAAAAATTTAATATTAAAAAATATTGGCATTTCATATTATTAGTATTTAAACAAAATATAATTAAAAATCAACATATACTTTATTTTATTTATGTCTAAAGTATACTAGATGTATACTATTTTTTTCAAAGAACGCCCAACATATATATTTTTAATCTTGTAGCAATTTGTCTTCTTTTTGGGATCTACATATTCTTAACACATCTCTACATTCTTAAAACAACAAGTATCTTTTAGATTATTTATTTATTTATTCATTATTAAAATCATAAAATTAAATAAAATATAATAATATTTTATCAAAATTAATATATTTTAGATTCAGTATCTGTCAAAACTATATCGAACATATATATATATTTTAAATATATCTAATATATACCTTTTTTTTGGAAAAACTAGATTTATATATTTTTATAAATAAAATTATATCTTAGAATATTTTTATAAATAAATTTTTATTTTTGAGTATTTTTATTGTTAGTAATTTTTACGAATAATTTTATAATTATTTTATATTTTTGTGCCATTTAGAAAAACTCAATTTTAATCCTTCCTGTTATGGACTCAAGTGATTATATAAAGCCCAATAAGTGGTTTAAGTAGCAAATTGCCTACTGAACTTGAACCATGTCTAAATCACCCCAAAACTAATTTCTCGGCCTGATTACTTTGTAAATTTGCAAAAGATGCCCTATTGCCTTCTAACTAACCTTTAGTTAACGCATATACTCACTCGCACATATAATAATAAAAGAAATAATACTCAGTATTTAATGATTTTTTAAAAGATAAAAAAAATTTATAAAAAAAGAAGATCAAACAATTTAATAATAAAAAGAAAAATATTCATTACTTAATGAATTTTAAAAGATAAAAGAATTTAAATAAAACAAAGGAAAAGAAAAGAAAGTCTTTCTTCCTCAAACGCTCCGCCATTTTAGGCATTTCCTGTTAGAATATGCCCTAAAAATAAAAAGTTGTCAACTGATTTGTATTAATTTATACATCATAATTATGATATATAATTATACTAAAGATATTGTTCAACTCTAAATGGTATGAATAGTCGGGTATTATCAAGGAATAAACCAAACCGTTAAATATGAATAACATGGAATATAAATACAATGTAAGAAAAATTATAAAACGACTTTGTAATGATGAGGTTCTAATTACATACGTTCCTAAAACTTTGTACATAGTCGATGTTTGATCAAGAATTAGATATTGATTAAACGCTCGAGACTACCATAACGTGTTATTACTTACTTATGAAGTAAGCAATCTATCTCATAAAGTTGAGGAATAAGGATTTCGAGATAAGCATATGGGTGTTTATTACAAGAACAAGTTCATTGAACATTACCCTACTGAGTAATCCATATGAAATTTATCCTAAGTGTCTATGGACAATATTCTTGTGACAATCATGTAAGACATGATTTTTAAACTTGAGATAATAGTGTATTATCTTATGTGAAGATTACTATATACTTTGATACTATATTATGTTCTCCTATTCATGAAGCGCTCAAGGTAATATGTCATGGGACTTTATCCTAATAATTGTTGATATACTTTGACATAAAAATTCTTGGCCAATATTGTATGAATGAAGGTTATGAAAAGTGTTTTATAGGTCTTATTCAAGATGTCATATGCAATTATAAAAAAAAAATGATTGGTTCAATTCCAGAGTTGACACTTGTATCTATGCTCTATGAATTAATTTTGATAAAATTATATAATGAAAGAATTGAATTACATTGTAAGATTGTTCACTGCAAAGGTTAATTAAAACACTTTAATCATTCTTACACATTTAGGTGGTCATGATGCATTGCTAGATGCCAATTTTGATCTATGAATATAGATTAAGTTAAATTAGAGAAATAAGATTGAATTTAAAGAGTTTGATTCATAATCTATATTCATTGCGAATATGTTATGAACCTTTTTGGTCATACATAAATATACTTTAAATGAGGATTAAAATGAGGTTTTAAGCATTAGCCTTAAGCTCATATATATTGGGCCTAACTAAGGTTAATTGATTAAGAGCTAATATGCCTTGTATAATTGGTTATTATCATAGATTAGTTCTTATATAAATTAAAGTCTATTTAGGATAATAAAGTCCAACTTAAAATAAGTTAGAGTTTTATAAAAATTCTAAGATTTTAAGGACTTTGATCAAAGGCCATATATATATATATATATATAAATATATTTAAAAGATGCATATAGGGCGAAAAGGTTAAAAGATTAATTGCACATCTAACTGAGAAAAATATTTTTATTGAGATACATACCCTAAGTGAATCAATCAATAATATTAATTGATTCATCTCTCTTATTTGGAACTAGCATTCAATCTCTTAAAAGTGGTTTTGTGAGATCTTTGCTTAGAAGCTTGTGTAGATAACCAAAAGAGGCTGATCACTTGAGTAACTTTAAAGTGTATTAATTATCCTTAAAGAATCAATCATCATCAAAGCAAAAAATATTTTTTGGATTGGCCGAAAACTTCTTTTTGTAAACTTCTCCAACTTTTGCTTGTTTTACATATTATAACTATATAAATCAATGACATCTTTAATGAAAATTAAAAAAAAATCTAAATTATTGTTATTACACATTTCTTTATATTTTAATATCAATTCCCACTATCTCCACCACCACGATCAGAAATCCCACTCTCTCGTATATTCAACCATATATCAACAATATTTCACTTCCTGAAACTACATTTTCATTATCACATCAATAAGATTAAACTACATTCTTTAATCTACCCAAAATTTTATTACTTTCTTTAAGTCATCAGTGTGTAATTGATCTTGATGGAACTGTATAAGACTAGATTTCATTCACTTTTATTCCCAAGATTTCATTCACTTTTATTCCCATTATTGTTTGATTTGTGAGACATTAATTGATAAATCAATTAACATAGAGAGGAATGTGAAGCGGAAGAGAAGAATGGTGGGGAGGCTTCATGTGGCCATGGAATTGTCACTTAGGATCTCTTATGATTCGATCAAATGTTGGACTTTAATATAAAAAAGAAAAAGGAAAGTGATGATTACAGGTAGTGAAGATAGATGAAGTCAGGTGATGATGGCGGAGGAGTAAGAAAAGGAGATGACGGCATTTTCTCTTTTTTTTTTTAAATTATATTTTTATATTTATATATGCCTATATATGGAGTGAAATGCAATTGTTTCAAAATCAGTTTATTAATTATTAAGTGAAATTGGGCTAAAAAAATTAATTTTGGAGTGATTTGGACCTAACCAACAAATTTAGGGGCAAATTGCTATTTAAATTCCCCTCTCTATGCCACTATCTTCTCTCTCTGCTAGGGCCGAGGATGGATCTCGGTGATTCCCGCCCGAACCGAATAACTGTACCGAAAAGTACCAGAACCGAAAAAACTGAAAATTTTTTATAACCGAATTGAACTGATCCGAATTTTTTTACTATTATGGTATGGTACTGGTTCTTTAGTAAAAACCGTACCGTAACCGTACCAGAACCGATCCGTCTTGTACTGATCCGGACCAAACCGTAGAACCGAATTTTTTACATATATTTATAAATAATTATTTATATTATATAAAAATACATATATTAAAAAATTAATACATATACTCTATAAAAAATTATTTTATATTTATCATTTATATAATTCAAGCAATTGTTATCGAAATATAAAAAATAATACATATTAAAAATAACTATAATATTATAATATACTTTATACTCTATAAAAAATATAAGTTATATGTATTAATATGCCACATAGTATATTGATACTAGTAATCTAGTATACATACTATAATACTAGATTTAAAATTATTTACTATCTAGAAATTTTTGACAAGTTAATTAAAAAACTACTTAATTTAATAAAAAGTTATATAAATTAGTAAAAATTATAAAAAGATATTATTATATAAATATAATATTATTTACACTATATTTATTAATAAATTAATTTTTAATTATATAATATTTTTATTTTAAGAATAATAATATTAATTATACTAAAAGTATTAATTTATATAAATATTAAAATTAAGAAATTAATAATTTTTAAGTCTTTTTGATGTAATTTTTTACTTTTATTGTAGGAATTATTCAAGATCCTCAGATTGGTGAGTCCCTTGGAGTGCTAATTTTGAGGGGAGGTAATAACATTTATTTACTAATTTTGAACATGTATTTTAGTACTACATAAAGTTTGTAAATTTATTTATTTTAATGATTGTTATATGTAAAATATTTTTATACTTGCAGTAATATATATTTTAATGGTTTGTATTTGAATATTAAATGAATTATTACATTTGCAAGTGACTAAATTGCGAAACAGATTATTCAAGAATGTGATTGCAATTTTAATTTAAATTTTCATACTACTTTTTTTAGGTTAGTAATCATATTTTCTCTAAATGTATTTGATTAAAGATGAGATTAAAGTTATATTTTTAAAATTTTTTAGAACCGAAAATAGCATCGAACCGAACTGTATTGAATCGTAAAATTGGTACAATACGATATTGATATTTTTAATTTTAAAATAACCGAGGTTTGATATGGTTACTGTGATTTATAAATAACCGAATTAGACGTATTCGTCGCCGGCCCTACTCTCTGCTACTATCTTCTTCTTGTTCCCTTATAACTCTTTCGTCTTTGTTCCGATGTTAGTTTATCATGACGGTAATAATTTGCTTCTAAGGTATTTGTTAAACGTCTTCCCATTTGTCAAAATTGTGAGCCTGATTGTGGAGTTTTGATATTTCATATTCCAAGATGAAGCTTAGCTGCTCTACTTTGTGTGTCTCGCATATACCATCTCTCTGTGCCACTATCTGCCGCAGACCCATTTGTTTTTCTTCACTGAAAATCCAAAACCCACTCTTCTTAAGGCCACCCGTGTACTCAACCTCTCTATCAGAACTTAATAAATGGCAGCAGTGGGCCAAGCACCTTGCTTCCTCAGTTGGGTCCTCATTTGTCAACTTAGACAATGGCCCGGACTCCACTCTCCTTTGTAGAGAACTCAAGTGGCTCATAGAAGACTCACTTGAGGACCATTCACTGATTCCTCAATTGTGCATTCAAAATAATTTCAGAAATGTAAAGCTAAGGGCGTCTTTAGATGAACTTTATAGTCTTTGGAGGCAGAGAATTGAAGAGAGGAAACCTTTTCAGTATATTGTTGGATGTGAGCATTGGCGGGATTTCGTGTTGAGCGTTCAAGAAGGAGTTCTGATTCCAAGGCCTGAAACTGAACTTATTATTGATTTGGTGAAAGGTGCGGTCTTGAATAATGAAGAGTTGAGCGAAGGTTTATGGGCAGATTTGGGAACTGGTAGCGGTGCTCTTGCCATTGGCATTTCCAAGATTCTGGGGCCTCAGGGACGAGTAATTGCCACAGATTTAAGCCCAGTTGCAGCTTCAGTGGCCACTTATAATGTCCAGAGATATGACTTACAGGTTATTTTGTCTAATGTAAATTGCAATATCTTCTTGTTTTGTGCTACCTTCATTTTGTTAAATAAAAAATGCCAATTAGTTGGTTCTGAAGTTTAATTTTACGGACCTTTTTAAACTAATATTGGCTTTCTTTCTCCTATTTGGTCAATGCATGAGTGCCGCGTCGCTGATTTATTTTGTCTGGTAGATTGTGAAATTAGCTCCATTAATAAATGTATTTATTTGCAGATATAATTGCTTGTATATTCCTGTTCAAGTGGAAAGAGGGAATGAGAGATTGCTAACTTTCTTGCTGGGTGATGTAATAATCATGTCAACAAAGTGTTCTTTATCAACCCATCTCAGCTTAGCTGGTTGGGAAGATGAGAAATTGGGTTAAGATCATGTGTTTGGATTTCATTTTTGTGCTCTCTCCCATACCAAAAGTGTCCTGTAGTATGAAAAGAAATGGAACAGAAATAGATTTTCTGTAATCCAGTTGAACATGAAATTTAGGTCGTTAGTGCTATTTGTACTATCCACATATCGATCAATTAGATAGAAGATTAGGCCATGCAACAGTGCAATCTTATATAATGATTTTCACATTCTATTCTTGGAGGGGGGTTGCTACAAAGATGAAAGTTCTATAAGTTGGACGACTTATAAAATTTTTATAAAAGAGAGTAATGCCAACTTGTCCAGACTGGATCACAGTGGAAAAATATAGGAAGAGTTTGCTTAAGTGTATTGAGGATTTCATGACAGCATATACTTGCTCAGAATAACCTATATTTTACTGATTTGAGTATGGTATTAGTGAACTCTGTGTAAATGACAACAAACATCTTTCTTTTGTTTTAGAGTAAACAAAGGGGCTGCAACACTTATTGCAGACTCCATATTGAAATTCTGGCATCTGTCTTTCTTCAAAACTTTAACAATTATAAGGACATATCTTAGAAAAGTCCTCATGCGTATGGAACTAAAGAGAAATTTTGATCATTTAAAAGCAAACAACATTGTGTACTAGATAAAGTTGAAGCTCCCTTGCGATGAGTAGAAGATTCTAATCTATATAACATATGTTATGAGGTTAGACTGTTAGATATAATGCTAACATTTGAAAATTTGCCCAAGTCAAGTTGTATCTAGCAGCAGTTCAAGTCATCTTCTCCCCTTTTTCTTTTTTGACTATTTTAAGTTATGTCCATAGGTTTTATAATGGGTTATCTTTTATGTAACGTTGAAGGTTTGGTTGTGATTTTAATTCTCATTTCATCAAAATTTCTTTCATTGAATTAATCTTATGCTTATTTTTGATGTTCACAGAATATGCATTCTTGTTTCTCTGATTATGTAATAAAAGTGGCTAGTTTGCTGCTATTCTGAGAATTTTCTGGAAATACATTAATTCTATGATCTGAAAACAATAAATAAGATAATGAATATTCATTGCGAGAAGATAATTGAATATTTAGTGTGAGGAATTTTTCTTTTTAGATAGTGAAGATTATGTTGTTTGTAGATAAAACAATATTACAGTTGTATAACTTTCCTTACAATTCTCCATATTCAATCTTGTTGTATACCAGTTGCTAGAGTTGAGTTGACAATCTTTTTATCATTTTTTAGCTCTGCTTTGTCTTATTTATCTATTTCTCTTAATGTTGCGATTCAGGGTATGGTTGAGGTAAGGAAAGGATCTTGGTTTGAACCATTAAATGATGTTGAAGGAAAACTTGCTGGTGTTGTGAGTAACCCCCCCTACATACCAAGTGATGATATTTCTGGGCTACAAGCTGAAGTTGGTCGACATGAGCCAAGGATTGCATTAGATGGTGGTATTAGTGGCATGGATGATCTTCTTCACCTTACCAATGGAGCTGCTTCCATTTTGAAACCTGGGGGTTTCTTTGCTTTTGAGGTACCCTATCTTGGTTAACTATATTTTTTTGGTCCTCTTCATTTGATTTTATCTTATTCTTATTATACTTCAATGGTAATTAGTTATGCAGTCGCTTTAAAGCAATTTGTATAGCACTTGTATGGGTTGGTATTATTTTTTGATATAGGAGATTTGTAAATGGCTTTGATTGATATACCGAATTGCTGATACTCCGGCTTGATTATGCAATTCATGCATCTCCCAAGTCTGAAAACTGAAAAGTTTGTAAATATTTCTCTATATCATTAGCATCATGATGGAATGCACTATGTTGATCCTTTATATTATAAATAGATATATAATTAGAATATGAATTCAAATCCAGTTTTCGTCCCAAGTCTCTAAGTTTTGCTAATGCCTTGGCACTAGGACCGAATGAAGTTGATTGCTTCGAGTTATTATCTTATTCCCTTTCTGTTACAGACAAATGGTGAGAAGCAATGCAAGTTTCTTTTACATCACATGGAAAATGAATGTTCTGGCTGTTTCTTCAATGTGAACATAGTATCCGACTGTGCTGGTATCCAACGGTTTCTGACAGGATTTCGTCAATGAGAAATGTCAACAATAAATACCCCCTATATACACTACTGAAAATAGGAGAAGAAAAGGAGTTAAGGTTAGTTTGCTATTTGGTATAATCTTTGGTAAAATGTGACACTTAATTTGTTTCTTTTTGTCATATGTTTTCCCTCTTTGATAGCCAGATGCATTTTTATGTGAACTTTGCCTCTTTGAAGTTCTAATACCATACTTGTTTACACCGTAGAGACTTTCGCCTTTCAGTCTGGCAGAATCTTATATTAGATTATAGGCCTCATAAATCAAGGGACACACCTGTTGTTGCCTTAGTTCTTTGAAATTCTGGGATTTGGTATTCTCTTGTTAGGGATTTTTTATTTTTCAGATTTGCTTTAATTGGTTCTTTGCAAATGAAAATGATTTTTATTGATTGCTTTACTATAAATTGCATGCATGTAGTTGATACGTTTGGGATAGGGATCCATCGCTTGCATGTGAAACTTTAGAATTTAGGTTTCTGATAATTTACTAATTGTAGCAGGAAATTTCACCCATCATCCAGCTGAGAAGCATATGAGCAGTTCTCTCTCACAGTAAAAATTTTGTCATCAACTCTATGAATTCCTAGCCAAATGCTTTAGGTATAAATATTCATGTATCAACTAATTCAGGATGGTGTTTTTTGAGCTACAACCATATGCATAAGTATCAAGTGAAATTCTTGTTCTCAGATTGGCATAGAATATCTTAAAATCTAGCCAACACGGAATCCTACAATTCTTCCAATCTTGTACAGTTCAGTTGCTCTTCCTTGCTGGTTGTACAGTGCTTTCTTAATATTGAATCATGCTTTAGACCTGCTCTTATTGTGCAATTCATGGCCAGAAATGTTCATTGAAGATGTGTTTGCATTTGAATGGCTACAAGGAGGGAGAAAAGAGGCTGTTGATTTTATAAGAAGGCTAAGGAGCTTCAACATCATTTTGCACATCCAGCATTGGTGAAGAATCAAACTGGAGAATTTCAAGGTGAAAGGGTAAAGTCTAAAGTGGAGTTGATTTAGTTAATGAGGCTGCTTTTTTTTGCTTCAAGCTTGAACTTAATATCTTCTCTATATGTTTTGGGCACTTAATGGTGGTTGATCATGGCAGAACTGCTGTTTTAACCATCCACCAACCTGATTTGAAATCTTAAGCTGCACTTTTGGCAATCTACTGAACCTGATAGATAATAATTCATTGCAATCACCTGAAGGAAGGCTCATGTTTCCTGCTCATCACATTCTTCACCATGTCTTTACACTTGAATTCACCGTTGATGTTGCAGACATGTCGGGCTTAAGGAATTTCTTTCGTCTTAATATTCACTGTTGAGGAAAGTTTTGTTGCAAAGACAGAAATCTTGCAATAAATAATCAACTATTTACTACAAGAAACAGTTTCAAATATTGGTGGCTGGATAGGTTCTTGGAACCGAATTCTTGAATATTCATTACGACAAAAGACATGCTGCTTCACGAACTTTATGCTTCCACAGCTGAATACATCAATTCTCATGTAGGTTAGTGAATCTGACATCTTATTTTTTTAGCATGAGGACTTAAAAGGGATAATTCTTATTTTCTACCAGGCACTATTTCTTTGTTTTCTTGTAAGTTGTAACCGTTGGTTATCTTCTCTCTACCTTATTTTGTTAACTAGTTTACTAATCAGTTTTGATGAATGCATTTCTTTCTTAATGGTGGTTTTTGATGCCAAATACTTTGATATGATACATGATAAGTGCACTTACTATTGTGTCTTATTTTTGCATTAATTTACAATTCCAATTGAGTTTTATATGTTTGTTCAGTACATCTGTTTAGTTCTTTTAGGCAGTTTAAAGATAATTTATGTCAAGAAGCAAAAAGGAATCAGAAAGTATAAGAAACGAGCAAAGAGCACGAGAAAAAGACAAGTTATAGCGATCACATGGGGAGCACACGGGAAGTCAACACTCCCATGCCAAAATAAGGAGTTCAATATGAATAAGGCAGAAACTCAACGGACTTACATGAGGAGTCCATACCACCGTGTCTTTCCCATGTGACTCATATGCAGAATAGGCAAAAGAAGGTATAAACTCAGTAGATTCACACAAGAACTCTACACCCCCGTTTAGTCTGCCTGTATGACAGTCAAGAATGGACGCTTTCAATTATTTCACACTACATCCCCGTGTAGTCTTCTCGTGTGGTCATCGTATCACACTGTGTTTGCTCAACCTTTTAAGGATTTTTATGTTTTATTTGGAGAGGTTCGCCTATTTACATAATTTTTAGTGAGAGAATAGCTTAGAACATTGTTTTCTGGGAGTTTTAAGGTTTTTGATCAAGACTTTGAAGGGAGAAACATCAAAATCTATGGATTATCTTCAAGATTTGAAGAATCAAAGTGGAGGATTTCCATAGGCTTTCAACCATGAATAGTTTGAGATTTTCTTTCCTTTTTCCTTCTCTCTATTTCAATATGTAGGAACTAACTCTATTACTATTTTGGTGTTGATGAACCCTAATCTATTTTGTATGGATTGAGTCATTTTTTTATAAAATTGAATCATCTTTTGAGTTTTTATTTCTTAATTGCTTATTGTTTATTTCAATTGATAAGTCGACGTGTTGATTGAATAAGGTTATCATAAAATTGACTAAAAATAGTTTTTTATGAATTGTTCATTCTTAAAAATAGAGAATTGATAGGAATTCTAAAGATAGATCTGCAAGATTTTTTGACATAATAATTCTATAAACTTAATATATGACCTAAGTGAGTTGGTTAGAGAAGAGATTCCTTGCTAATTGATCTAAACTAGAGGAATATCAATTTAATTCTTTAGTTTGATTTAATTGCTAATTGATTCATGAAATGTATAAATAGTTAGGGGATTTAATACTTGAATAGGCTTTTCCCTCATTTAAGGTTTTTGATCAAGACTTTGAAGGGAGAAATATCAAAACTTATGGATTATCTTTAAGGTTTAAAGAATCAAAGTGGAGGATTTTTCTAGCTTTTCAACCATGAATAGTTTGAGATTTTTTTTCTTTTTCCATCTCTCTTTATTTCAATGTATAGGAACTAATTATATTACTATTTAGTTGTTGATGAATCCTAACCCATTTTGTACGGATTGAATCATTCTTTATGTAATTGAATCATCTTTTGAGTTGTCTTATTTCTATGATTGCTTATTATTTATTTCAATTAATAAGTCGACGTGTTGATTGAATATAGTTATCATAAAATTGACTACGTAGCTTTTTATGAATTGTTCATTCTTGAAAATAGAGAATTGATTGAGATTTCAGATAGATCTACAAGATTATTTGATATAATAATTCTCTAAACTTAATGCATGACCTAAGTTAGTTGCCTAAAGAAGAGATTCCTTGCTCTCCTCTTAGGAATTAGGAGTTTAATCATTTGAGAAAAGTTTTTACCTAAACTTAAAGAATGTCAATTTAACTCTTCGGTTTAATTTAATTGCTAATTGATTCATGAAATGTATAAATAGTTAGGGGAATTCAACACCTAAATAGATCTTTCCCTCATTCAATCTTCTCATTTACTTTAATTCATGTTTTAATTTAGTTAATCGTTAGTTTTAACATTCCAAACAAGCATTTGATTGCTAAACATTAGTTAAGGTTTGAAAATAGTATTCACAATTAGTCTACAATGAGACAATAACTCATACTTTGTTATTGTATTACTTGATATAATCGATGCACTTTATTCCTCGCGTTCCTAAAGCCGATTTTAACATGTACAGAAGGTGAAAAATAATTAGAATATGAAAGAAATAATAAAAATAAAATAAAAATAACAGAAGTCAATCGATTGAATCAGAAATCCTAAAAACTATGCAAACCCTAAAAATTGAACATATAGTAAATAAGACCACAATTTAATCATATAATCCTAATAAAACAATTTAATTACAAGATCATAATGAAAATGGAAATATAATCATGTAATCCTATGAATGTAACTGATAAGATTCAAAACCCTAATTAGCAATATTATCATATTCAAAATTCTAATGTTCTCATTATGAGATTTCAGAACCCATTAAATTAATAACATGCATATCCACAATAAATCCTAATATAATCATATTTATCATAATAGAATTAACCCTAATAATGTTTCTAAGGAGAAATATAAAAAAATATTAAAAAAAAAACCAGTTTAGGATATGTTATTAATTTATTGAGTTTTGAAATATGATAATAAGAACATTAGAATTTTAAATATGATAATATTGCCAATTAGAGTTTTGAATTTGATCAGTTACATGCATAAGATTACATAACTAAATTTCTATTTTCGTTATGATTTTATAATTAAATTAGTGTATTAGAGTTATAAGATTATACTGCCTACTGTATGTTCAGTTTTTAGAGTTTGCATAGTTTTTAGAGTTTTTGATTCAATCGATTGAATTATGTTGTTTTTATTTTATTTTTATTATTTCTTTTATATTCTAATTATTTTTCACATTCTATGCATGTTAAAAATGGCTTTGGATGAAAGTTGAAAAAGTCTGCCAGAATGCCCAATAAGTCATATAAGCACAATGTTAAGTATTTTTAATAGGTTCAAACACTTAAATGAATAAAAAAAAAATAATTTAAATATTAGAATATAAAAAATAAAAAAACTAAAACAGTAAATTTATAATTTTTTCTTAGTTGCTACTTCACTAATCTTAGTGCCATTTTATATTATCATATCATTTGTTGTATCCTGAGACAGCTATCAATACTGATCTAAAATATTTTATATTTGTATATTGAATGACTGACACCTAATTAATCATTTTTATATTTTCTTTTTAGTTTCAATTTGTGTATCTACGTTGGTGACATAATACCGGCTCGGCAACATTTGAAATCAGTCTTGGAGCGTGGCTTTGTCTGATTTAGTGGTGTATTAATGATACAATTCTTGTTCGAAATCTGTGACTTCTCGTGCCACATATTCTTATTCTCACTAGTTCAGTTCATTTTATGTCGTTTTCAGATATTAGCCTTCTGCAGAATAATGTTTCTCATGCCTAGGTGAGACATGGGCATTCGCTTAGGGTAACCTGCAAGTGGATTGAGGACAAAGTGACAAGTTGGAACTGCAAATTCAATGTCCCTTTCCAGTATAATTGCTGCAAATGAAATATAACTCTACATCTACACATACCAAGTCTCTGTGGCCATAAAAGATTTGATATCTAGAATAAAATTTGGAGAGAGAAAAAGATTTACAGAAAAAAAAGAAAATTTACAAAGATGAGCTAACATGCAGAAACAAACTAAAACTAAAAGGATATGTAGCACTTCTCAGCAATTGCTTCTTGAAAACATGTGCTGTATCTATTTCTATTCATTCCCACAAAGAAGAATAAAAAATTATAATAAAAGCTTAAGCTGCCATGAATTAATTGCTTCGGTCGTATATCGAATTGAAGGTCATGGTAGCATGTGAGGTAGTCACTTCTGATAATGAAGAACTAGCAGTTCCTGTTGAGGCTGAGTTGCTTGTCTTAGCCTTACCTTTCTGGTCATTGGCACCTTTAATACCCACTAACTCAGAAAGCAATCCCGGTTTCGATATCTCCTCGTCGTTCACATCTATTGCACCTGTTAGCATACCAAGCACAGTAGACATACTTGGCCGCAGCTTTGGCATGACTTGGGTGCAGATAAGACCAATCTTCAGGAATCTGCAAGCCTCTCCAGCATCGTAGTCCCCATTTAGTGAAGTGTCTACTATATACTCCAGTTCCCCCTTCTCATGCATTTCCCATACCTGCAGTTTTACTTAATTTATTTGATAAGATTTCATATACTTCTATTAAACTGAACAGCAAAGAGGACAGCTTCAGAGGCCATCAAAGCAAATAACTGACTGAAGAACGACAAGACATTGTGCAATTTTAATCTCATAAGCTGTTAGATAAAAAAGAGAATATTTCAAGATAAATTTACGGTATGAGGCAAGATAAAGGTATGACGACTGGTTTATCTATGGCTTCGATCCCACTTTTCCCGCCTAATTTTATATTAGTAAAAAGGCAAACTTCTAGAACGGACCATAGCATAATCAAACTAATTGCATTTTTGGTTGTGATAAGAGTAGACTTCCTACTTTTATGTCATAGTTTTGTGGAAGCTTACTACAGTAATATGATCCACAATACTTGGTTATTTCAAAATTATTCTTTTAGCATTCCTCACCCCTGTTAATATAAAACTTATCCTAGGAAAATATTTATTATTTCCCTCATCACTTATGCATCCACAGTATGACATGGAACCACCTCCATTTATCCTCTTTATCCTCAAGAAGACAGTAACTACAACAAGCTTCACAAACAATGAATAGGAGCTTAACATGAAAGACAGAAGTCGATGGAGAAGCCTAGCGCACATTATTGCAGTATTTAGAAAAAGAAGAAATTACTTAAACATCAGGTATAAGATGATAAAAAATTGATCCTAGACCTGTCATCAACCTAACATTAGATCCATCTTATCATACACATATTCAAGTTCTACTAGGATGGAACAGGTTACTAATAACTATTAAAGCCAGTTAATTTATGATTTGAAGTTTTACTAGAATCCTAATTACAGTAGCAGTTATTTAGTCTTTGGAAGCTCAAATTGTTGCAAGGATTGCATATATGCAGTATGCACTCATAGGTTTAGGATTTCTTCATGTCCATAAACACCTTAGAATTTATTGGTTAATTAGTCAGTTCACAATGAATGAACTTCCAGCAATGATAATTCTTCGCTCTCGAGGTTTATTATATATTTTTATACTTCTAAAATTTGAGGCATTTCTGAAAGTAGTGATATCTCATTCCTAGTTTAGGACAAATGTGATGCAAGTGCCTCTATTCGGTTTACTACAGTTATGCATTTGTGAAGATATTACATCTGCATTTTCAAATTAAAATTTCATACTATCAACTGAAAATCAGCAGCTAAGACGACCCGGCACAATTGTTTAGTTAGACTGGAATAGGCAATAACTTTGTTCTCACTGACATAGTTAGACTGGAGACCATTATGACCAGATTCTTAAGACTCGATGCCCCTAAAATTGGCAAAGCTACATCCAAATGACTAGATCTGCACCTGATGCCTAAAATGAAGGTAATCATCTCTTATCAACTACAATATTGGATTAGCCAACCAATGTACATTTAATACAAGCCATTCAGATGTTAAGAACTCCAACCATATGGTATTTAGTTATATTGCCAGATCTGCACAAGCACCAAATCTATTGAACTTATCAGATGTTATATTGCCAAAATTGCAAGGTAAACAGGAAAACTTCACTTATTTAGATGAAAACGAAAACTAAAAAATGCAAAATGGAGGATAAGAAATTATATACTCAAAGAAACCAGAAGTATACAACAAAAGCATAAACAAGTGAGAAACACCAACCACATAAAATATCCACAAATACACAGTTACAGAACTCCCCTGAAGATTCAATGAAGAGATATTCAGTACTTCTTAATCATCTAAACATATCTGTTGGACTAAAAACTCCAAATTGCTCGTCTAAGGGATGCGCGCGGTACAAACCAAAACCTCATTTATTATCACCCAAATGTTTCCAAACGTACTCAAACTTTACTACAATAACCATTTAATCCAATGCCTAATATACCAATAACTGGTGCACTGAAGGAAAGGTAACCAGAATGCAATAAATCATATGGTTAATTCTTCAGGAAGCTGCAAACCAAAACAAAATTCCCTCACTTTAGGTGAAACCTCATCCTTTCAAATTTTTATTTTCTAAAGAAATAGAATTAATAATTGAAACACAATAAAGATGAACAAAACAGAATGACAAGAAATATTCCACAATTTTTTAATATCTAAATTCTCCAATTCAAAGATAAGCCAATTAATTGACAATGGAAAATAAATAGAAAACAAAGAGGAAAAAGGTGAAAATTTGATACAAATAATATTAAGAAATACATAATACAATTATATGAGTAAATTGGTAAAACAAATCAAGATACAATTCACTTTATTTTGCTAACAGAAATATCATTAAATAAAAGTAATGGCTACATCAATAAGAGTTCAGCGATTTTCTATGACATGCTTTCTTTTTTCTCAAGAGTTTGTATTTGAAATATTACAATAGAAACAACAAACTGTATTTAAATAAAAAAGATGCTGAAGGCTCCTTGTGTCAATTTATAACTCTTTCAACTTAAGCCTTCCATCTTGTTTCTAGGTTTTGTAGCTGGTGTTTTAATATGTGTTTATTTAGTTTAGAGATAAACCTATAGAATCTGAAGTGGCACACAATTTTTTTCCCTCATATTAAATAATACGGCCAGTATTCGATTAGGGATGTACCAGTTTGGCTCATCAAAGAGAGAATCTATTCTTTCTTTTGCATGGCAATGCAAAATTCTTGTCTTTATAGCCTCCTTTTATTACTAGACATGAACTTATATCATACTGAACACCATGTACTAGATAACAATATAGTGAATCCAAGAAGCACATACCCTTTCAAGAAGATATTGCTCCTCCGATGGTAACCTCCTGTTCGTGTTGGACCTTCCACAGACAATTTCCAGTAGTAGAATACCATAACTGTATACATCTGCTTTCCTAGTTAACTGACCCCGGAGAGCATATTCAGGTGCCAGATAACCTCTAGATAAATCAAACAAGCAGAGCAACATAATCATAAATGTGTCCAAATCAAAATTTGGTAAACATGAAAAAGAAAATTATATTTTTTACTGTCCTAGTCAAGCATCAAGTCGTGTTAGCAAAATGTTATATTATCACATTCCAAAACCTCCCTGTGCAGAAAAGCAAGGACCAATTGTAAACAATCCCACCCATGAGACATGCTATGAAAAATAGATTTAACAGAGATATGGTGAAGAAATCTCAACCAATCAAGCCTACATATTTCAAACATGATACATTTGCAGAAAAACACTAGTGTTTAGGCAGTCATAATAAGAGATCAAGCCAAGGTACATTAGTTGCATTTCATTTCAGAATTCATTGAGCATTTATAGGATAATGATTTTAAAATAAATAAGTAAATAAAATAAATCTATGTCATAGTTAAACACTGTGTAATACTGTATATGAACTCACGCAGTCCCAGCAACACGTGTACTAATATGAGTCTCATTGTTGGGGAAAAGCTTTGCAAGACCAAAATCTGAGATTTTGGGCCTGAGGTTTCTGTCAAGAAGGATATTGCTTGCTTTGATGTCCCTATGAACAATATGTGGCTGGACCTCTTCATGGAGAAATGAAAGCCCTCGGGCAATACCTATACATATTTTACACCTTACAGGCCAACTGAACTGGATGCTGCTTCGGCTTCCACCTTAAGAGTAAAGAGGTAATTGTTATGACCTAAGGAGTTAAATTAACACAAATCAATTAATGTTGGATTTACCAAGAAGTGTTTGTGAAAGACTGTTATTTTCAAGATACCCATAGACCAAAATTCTATGGTCTCCTTCTACACAACAACCATGCAACTTAACCAGGTTCTCATGCTCTGTATCTGTAATTAATTTTATTTCTGTCAAGAATTCCCGCACCCCTTGCCTTGAGTCAGCTGACAGTACCTTTATGGCAGCAACGGTGCCATCTTTGAGCGTTCCCTGTTCATTTTACATGAGAATCTTATGAGTTGAGCAATGATAAATATCAAGGGAACGGTTTATTAGCATGTCCATGAACTCATAAGTTCTATGCAAGATTTCATAGTTGCGACTTGGACAACCACCTTGTAGACAGAACCAAAACCTCCCTCTCCAATTTTATTTCCTGGACTAAAATTCTCAGTTGCTATTTGCAAGTCTTTATAAGTGTACAAGCGAGTATTCTGAATGCCAGATATCTCTGCACAATATAAAGTCATTTAGAATCTGCGACATAGATATAGAACATACAGGAGTGGAAAAGTACATATAATAATCTACATGCTGCTTAGGTAATAATTAACAACTAAAAATAAATCTATTGAGTTGCACACCATCAGCAACATCTGTAGTTCTTCGAGGTGGGGAAGCTCTCTTTCTTCTGGAAAACCAATATAAACAAGTCATCACCAGGTTGTTTACACAAACAAATGCCTCCAATGAAACTTGTCACCTCTCCTGCCAAAGTACCATTAATCGTGTCATTTATGCCATTTCAATCCCCCATGGAAATTACCTGTGCTGGTCTTACTACAACTTGTTAGCCATTATTAAAAACTGAGGAAAATAAGGCGTTGAGGAGATCTTTTGTAGAGAACTAGAATCCCATTGTTGGCATAAAAAAACATTTCACAGAATTCGGCCAAAACTAAATACCATCAAGAATCTCCCTCAGAACTTGAAAACTAAAACGTGCTTTAAGCAACAACTTAGACAATAAAAGCTTAAATTTAATGTAGAAAAAAGGTTTTGCCACATAGGTCTAGAGCACCTAAGGAACAAATATAAATAGATGTGCCAGAGCAGCCTAGGTAGTGATTTGCAACTTCCAACTCCTCAAGTTTTCAATCGAGCACAAGAGCTCAATATCTTAAGAACCCTGTTGAAGGCTCAACAAAAAAATAGCATAATTTTCAGAAATACAATTAGACGGAGAAACCACATGGGAAACAGTCCTAAGAACATTCTGCAAGCAGTCAGCCATAGTAATTGCATTTCTCGAAAAGGACATGAGTTTATAAAATGAAGAGGAAAAATCACGTTGCAGCATTTAACTAAAACAGAAAATCTTTCAAAACCTGGAAATTAAGAAAAAAATTAAAATTAAAAAAAAAAACAAAAACAGAACAAAAATAAGGCGAAGCAAAGAGCAAATTAAATAAACTTCTTCAGAATTAAGAAGACTAATTCTACAGATTATATGAATATAAAACATTTGTTTTCATTCAGCTAAAGAAGAGGCCAGCAATATTGTAGTTGGCTCAGAATTTTAACCTCATATACAAACCGTGCTCAAAAAAGTTGATCAGCTTTTCATTTTCATAACTGTACCTTGAATTGAGTTACCATAAAACTGAAATAATATTAAATATTAAATACATTAATATATAATATATATAGTATAATAAATTAATATAAATATATATAGTATAATAAATTAATAAATAATATAATTAATATAAATAATTATTAATTATATATATAAGCTCCTTGTCTCTGTGTTTTCACGTCGAGAACCCGCTAATCAAGCATTTTGTACACGGATTTTGCCCTAAAGGTTTTGAAACAAACAACTAATTATGATATCAACCACATATTAGTGCCCATATTGCCTTCTTTGGCAGATTTTGACTTGTCAAATTAAAAAAAAAAAAAATCAAAAGAGATAGATAAAAACAGCAAAGAAACTAACTTTCTTGTTTGGTTGATTTGATGCAATGGAAGAACCCAGAAAGAAATACACCTGAAATCAAATTTTTAAAATTTAATTCAAGAAAGAAAGAAGAAAGAGAGGAAGAGATACAAGTCTTCTTTTCTAAGTTAAGAAGTTGACTTAGTAGTTTCATTTCTTTACCTTTTTATTTCAGTGTAAAGAACAAAACCCGAATCTTGAATTTTCGTTTCTGTTCTTTTTCACTTCTATTTTTCTTTAACTTTCTCAAGAAACAAACAGAAGTAAATGAAGGGTGCCTTACCTTCAAATGCCGGTCCAGGCTGGACAATAACAGAAACATAAAAAGAACCAGTCGCCTCCTTAAATACCCGGTAAAGCAGCAAAGAGAGCTAAAGAAAGTCAAGAGATAATTATAATTATTATTATTGTTATTAGATTGAGAGAGTATCTGATTGCATAAGTACTGCAAATTGACTGACGTGTACTATCGGTCTTTTGCACATTCATTGCCGGAGAAGATGACAAAAAGGAAAAAAGGTGAAATATTTAACATCTTTTTCTACTTGGGCTCCTTTGTGGTTCAGCCTACTTAATTGGAATCGGAAACAAGTTTAACGGAATGGTGTTGGGTCTTTGACAACTAGCCATTCTTTTCTTCTATTTGTATATTTAATTCTTTTGAGACTTTTACCCATTGACCGAAAGTGGCGCCAAATTTTTCTTTTTTACAGGCACTTTTTTTCTTACGTTTTTCTTTTTTATCTTATTTATACAGTTTTTTAAAAATATATTATAATATATTTTTAATATTTTAATATTCTTTTAATATATTTTTATCATTATTAAATATATTTTTAATTTTATTTTAATTATATGGGTATATATTTTAGATTTTATTTAGTATATTTTTAGTATATTATGCTATATCTTTTGAAATACATATTTTTATGTTATCAAAATATTCATATCGTCAAAATACACTAATTGCTGTAAAAAAAATATAATAATATTATTCAATTTATGAATATCAAATATAAAAATATAAGATAAAAATAATAAATGTACATCATTTGATGATTTCAGTAATACAATATACTTTCAAAATATAAGTTAAAATAATATATTTTAGGTATTTATATGCATATTTTAATATATTTTTTCAGATGATTATATACATATATTTTAGGTATTTATATGCATATTTTTAAGAAAAATCATATAAATAAAAAAATTAAAATACAAAACTATAAAAAGATTTTACTGTAAATTGTTTTTTAAAAAATAAATAGTACATCGTAAAAATTCTCTTTAATTTTTTATTTTAGTAATTTTAGATTTTATAAATTTAATTTAGATTTTGTATATCATTAATGATGTTTGTTTTTTCTATTAAGCAAAATGTAAATTTTAAGCTCTTGAACTTTTCAGTTTTATTTTATTGAGTTCTTTAATTTTTTATTTTATTTCTTTGAACCCCTGTACTTTTATTGCTTTACTTGTATTGAGGACTTAAAGTACAATGGCTCAATAGAACAAATAAAAGTCTCATAAAATGTTTATAAGAAGTTCTTAATATAAATAAAAATAAAGATTCAAAGGCTCAATAAAATAAATTAAAATTTCAAGGGCTCAATAAAATAAGACAAAAAAATTTAGGAATTTAATAATCAATTTTTTCTTTATATTAAGTGTACTTTTTTTATGTATTTTTATGGAAGTCTTATTATATTTTATGAGAGTTTTATTATTTTTTTTATAAAAATTTCGTTGTTTTTCTTTATGAAAGTTTGGATAACTTAGGTAAAAACTCAACAACGACATCTTTTTTAATCAAACTCGTATAAAGATAAAAAGAGTCATTAAATAAGACTCGTTTAACAAAAAAAAAATTTAAGATTCTGTTAAAATTGTCATACTCTTTTATCATTCTTATAGTGATATAATTTTATATTGAGATGTATAAATTTATTTCTATAAATGACAATTATAATGATTGTCTTTAAAAAAAATGTTCAATTAAAATATATAAATTTTTAATTAATATTTCTTATCATTAGTTTTTTAAGATATTCTTCTTAAATGTTCTATTGAAACTATAATTTTAAAGTATAAATTATTAATTACTGAATATTTGATAATTACGTACTAAACTAATATTTGGAAAAAATATATGTTATATAACAGTACCCATTTTTTGGATTCAGATATTAAAGGAATCACAGAAAATTCTATGATGAAAGTTATTGCTTTTTTTGAGTCTCGAAAGATTGATGATGGGTGAATCCAAATTAGAATTGAGAAAAATTAAATCAAAATTACTTTTCTAGAATTAATTTAGACCCAAAAGATTAAATTTGAAAAGTAAAATGACAATTTTTACCAGTTCAGGGACTAAAAGATAAATTTTTTTATATTTTTTTGCCCCTAAGCCAATCGGCTCTACACAATGCCGATTGGCTTATTTCCTAATTTCGATGTTGTTTTACGTACATATTAACTTAAAAACACTAAAAATAATAAAAGAAAGTTCTAGAAAGAATATTTAGTGATAATTATTAGATTTTATTAATAATTATTAGAATTAATTGAATTTTAAATGGATATTCATTTAACTGAATATCTGATAATATTAAGGAATTTAATTAATTATTGATATTTATCTAATACATTTAGAGTTTCCTAAAAATCTACCTCTATAAATAGAAAAGAATGAGAAGTCACTAAGAAAGAGCTTTGAATTAGAAAAGTTTTTCTTTAGAATGACAAAATATTTTCTCAACCCTAGACAACTCTGGATTCTCATCCAATCTTCAATTCAACCGCCTCCTTATCTCTAGAGACTTTTAAATCAGCAATCTCTCGTGATAACTTAAGCGTTCCCTCAAATCCATCATCATTAACATCTCTTTCCTCTTTACTTGTTCTTTTATTTTTATGATTCTAGAAATATGTTAGGATTGATTTCGAATGCTTTTATATCCCTTTATGTGATTAAATCTAGGGTTTTAATAGTTCTATATATCTTTCTAATGTTTATGTATGCTTGGTTTTGAGTCTAAAAATATGAATGTCTTAGATTTTAAATGATGAAAATATGAATGTATTGGGTTTGGATCTAATAATTGGAATAGTTAGAGTAGCATTGATCGCTTATATCTTCACCTATAAGTGCACAGGGCAATTATAGTATAGGATTATCAATCAAGGTCGATCCCACAAGGATAAAACCAATATTTAAATCTAAGAATGTGTAAATAAATTCGTTCACTTCTAATTAAAGATAAAAAGATTATGAAAACAATTAAAATGAATAGATTGATAAGATTTTTTTTAGAGTACTAGAGATTTAGATTTCATCTACTGGAATTAATTATGAATATAAACTCTAGAGTTCATCCTTGAATGCAATTGTTTCAAAAATATGTTAATTCTCTTTCAAGCTATTAACCTATATCTAATCAAGAAATTATCGATTCTCAAGAATAGTTACTGAAGTAAACCTATTAAGCAACATTTCTTGCATCATAACGACCACATATATTTCTGTACCTAATTTACTACGTTTATTCTTCTAGATCTAGATCTATCTTTCTCCTTCTAGTTCATCATGCAAATCCTAATATAAAAACACTATGGTGGTCAATCAAAGCATTCACAATAATCTTAAGAAGAATAAATCAAGAACTAAACAAACTCTATGTTAATTTCATAACAAAAAATCTAATTGACTACATCCTTCTCTCTAGAATGAGAGTTAGTTGTTCATATTCATTAAATAATAAAAATAAATAAAAGTTAAAGAAAACATAATTCTAGAAAAGATAGATTAAATGCTACTTTGAATATTTTAAATTAAAGGCTTCTTGAATCTCGTCACAATTCTTGTTCTCCGTCCAAAACAATGTGTTTCTTTTTTTCCTCTCCACTGCCTCCCAAGAACCAAGTAACATAAGATGTATTTATCGTCTAAAACTGGGGTTCCCTTTTCAAAACCCTCCAAAGCCCCTTAAAAATGTAATTAAACAAATATTAAGTGCTTTCTTGTTCTCAACTGGTTCCTCAACTGGTTCTGATGGCTTTTTCCTAGTGAACCGATCATAGAGCCGGTTCACTGTTTTTCCCTTATGTCATGGACCGATTCTTTCAACTAGTCCTAGCTCTTTTCTCTTTTGGAACTAGTTGAAGAGCTGGTTCATTATAGTAGTTCACAACTTCCTTATCCTTAACCGGTCCTTGAACTGATTTTGCTTTCCCAAACTGGTCTTGGGCCGATTTAGTTGCAAATCCCCATTTCTTCACATGTATTCCCTCTAAATCGAACCAAGGGTCTATTCATATTCTCAATTGCTTCAGTTCCTTGTAGAAATTTCACCAAAGACTTCGAGACAAATAAATTACAACTCAATATCAAAATCAAATAAAAACTTCATAAAATTGTATAAAAATTCCTAAAGAATTATACTTATAATTCAAAGTTATCAACCATGTCAGATTTATAGATTTTCTAACAATATGCTACTATCATGAGCACTACTCATTTTTCTAAGACCCAAACCATGAGGCGTGATTCCCAAATCATAAAGCGAGATTCCCAAATTGACAGGCGTGGTTTCCAAATCATCGGCGTGGTTCTCAAATCAGATGGGCGTGGTTCCCAAATTAGATGGGTGTGGTTCTCAAATCATCAGGCGTAGTTCTTAAATTAACAGGCGTGATTCCCAAATCAACAGGCGTGGTTCTCAAATCAACAGGCATGGTCACTAAATCATTGGGCATGGTTCCTTAAATCAAGCAAGCGTAGTCCTTGAATTTAGGCAGACGAAGTTCTGAAACTCAAGCAGGCGTAGCCGTCAATTCAATCAGGCGTGGTCCTCAAGCGGGCATGGTCCCTAAATGAATAATTTTTGCTCAAGCTTATGAAGCGTGGCTTCTACGACTTATATTCATATCCTTAATATTTATGCTTTATATCAATTTATTTGGAGTTCATTTGCATAAATCTTGATAAACCGGGGTGTCAAAACCCATTTTTTGGATACAGATATCGAAAAAATTATGAAGAATTCTATGATTAAAATTACTACCTTTCTCAAGTTTAGGTAGACCGAGGACGAGTGAATCTAAGTTAGAGTAGAGAACAATTGAATCAAAATCACTTTTTAGAATTAGTTTGGATTAAAGTGTTAGAAAAAATTAACCATGAGATGTAAAATAGCCATTTCAGCAAGTTTAGGGATCAAATTGTCAAAAATTTCCAAATTGTTTTACCCATAAATTTAATTATCTCTGCGTACAACTGAATCGGCTCTACATAGAGTTGATCGGCTTAGTATAGAGCCGAATCAGCTCTATGGAGAGCCGGACAGCTCTACATAGTGGCAATTGGCTATTTTTTAAAATTCGATGCCATTTTATGCATATTTTTTACTTAAAACGCTGAGATGATGAAAATAAGTTTCTATAAGTAATTTTTGATAATTATTGGGATATTTAAATATTTTTTAGTGATAATTATTTGAATATAAAATATTTTATTGGATATTAATATGACAAAAGGAAGGGTGTGAACACCTATTTTTCCGATCTAGATATCGAGAGAATTACAAAAATTCTTGTGATAAAAGTTACTACCTTTCTCGAGTTTCAGAGACTGAGGGCGGGCAGATCTAAGATTAGAGTTGAGAATGATTGGGTTAAAATCACTTTTCTAGAACCAATTTGGATTTAATTGTCAGAAAAAGTTAAGTTTGAGGGGTTTTAGATTTTTAATTAGCTTGATAACTTTAGAAAGACTTCATATGCATTTTATGGATATCGTTACAGCTTATTTATGTGGATCACTTGATGATGATATTTATATGAAAGTTCCTAAAAGACTAAAAATTCTTGAAGCGTGTTGCTTAAAACTATAAGAGATGTATTGAATTAAGCTACAAAGATTAAAACCATTTGGACAAATATGGTATAACCACCTAAGTGAATATCTTTTAAAGGAAAGATATACTAACAATTCAATTTGTCCATGTGTTTTTTTTAAAGAAAATAACTTTTGATTTTGCTATAATTGTAGTTTATGTTGATGATTTGAACATCATTGGGACTCTTAAAGAGTTGACAAAAATAATAATTTATTTAACAAATGAATTTGAAATAAAGGATTTAGAACGAACAAAATTTTATCTTGGCTTACAGATCGAATATTTATTTTGAGGGATTTTTATTCATTATTCAAACTTATATTGAAAAGATATTAAAATATTTTAATATGATAAATCTCATCTAACGAGTTTTCCATGATTGTTAGACACTTAGATGCGTAAAAGGACCCTTTTTATCCTCGAAAAGATGATGAAGAAATACTTAGTCTAGAAGTACCATATCTTAGTGTTATTGGAGTATTAATATATCTTGCTAATTGTACAAGGCTTAATATAATATTTTCTGTGAATTTGCTAGCAATATATAGTTTCTCACCAACTCGGAGACATTGTAATAATGTAAAACTAGCTTTTCGTTATTTATATGGTACATTATATATGGGCTTATTTTATCCACAAGACTCAAAGTCATAATTAATTTGATATGCAGATGTTGGATATTTATCTGATCTACACAAAGCTCGATCACAAACGGGTTACTTGTTTACATATGGTGACATTGCTATATATATTGGTGTTCTACTAAGCAAACTCTAACTGTCACATCACTAATCATGCTGAAATATTGGTAATGCATAAGGCTACTAGAGAATGCATATGGTTGAGATCTATGATCCCTATCAAGGAAACGTGTGATCTCCCATTTGACAAAGGAAGTCCAACAATGCTATATGAAGATAATGTTGCTTGTATTGCCAATTCAAAAGAGGATATATTAAAGGAGATAGAATCAAATACATTTCCCCAAAGTTCTTTTTCACACAGGACCTTCAAAGCAAGGAGTTTTATATATGCTAGATTTTTTTAAAAAAGCACTCTCTATAACAGCATTTGAGAAGTTTGTAAACAAAATTGACATGTGCCGACTAAGAGATTTTTGTTAGAAGTCATGTTTTCATGATGAGAGATTTTGATGCACTGTACTCTTTTTTCCTTACCTTAGGTTTTGTCCCATTGGATTTTCCTAGCAAGGTTTTTAACGAGGCAGTATTATGGCACAAGCTTCTACATTAATAATGTACTCTTTTTTCTTTAATAAGATTTTTCTTATATGGTTTTTCTTAGTAAAATTTTAATGAGGCAATATTCATTGTAATAGACATCCAAGAGGGAGTGTTATGATAATATTAAAGTGTTTATGTTATATTGGATGTCTATCATTATGTCTATGGATAGATTTTCTTATGCAAATAGAACTCTATCTCTGTAACCCTTTACACTTATAAATAAGTGTTACAATCAATGGAATGATATACACATAAACACACACACACACACACACATATATATATATATATATATATATACAACATCTTTCACTTTCTTTTAGTATTTATTCTAGGCGTTTGACACTAATAAGTAATGTTCTAAAAACTGGATCAGACTGGCCAGTTCGACTGGTTAAATAAAAAATCTATAGTTAATTCGGTCCAATTTGACTAAAAATCAAATTTGTAGTTGAATTAATTTGAATTGCATTGAATCGGGTTAAACCGACTAAACCGGTTCAATCAATTTTTTTTTTATATATCATAAAAAATATTAAAAAAAGAAAATATGAATTATAGCATAAGAAAACTGAACTAATTTGTGTTTAAAATTATTAGAACTTATATTTAAAAAATTAATTTTTTTTAAACTTTAGTGTTTATGATTTATTCTTTACAATTTATATTTTTTATTTATTAATTTATTATAGGATATGATTATATTAATATGCATCTATTTAAATATATTGTTTAATTATTTAGATTTTAGTATTTGTATTTTATTATATAGTATTAAAAATTAATCATTTACTATTAGTTTATTGTATTATCATTTTAAATTATAATAAATAAAATAAAATTAAGTTTTATTAGATCAGTCTAATCGAATGTCCAATCAGTCAATCAATTGAACTGGTAAATGACACTTTAACCGGTTTGCTTTTTAATCCGGCTTTTTAAAACATTGCCTATAAGGTCTATAATACATGTACAAAGCTTAACACAATAATGTACCAAAGAAAAACTATTCGACTATTTCATAAATTGTGTTTAAAACATTACATTTTCAAAATACAAAGAATATTTTAAGGTGTTTGGTTCAAATATTTGATGCAAATAATAGTTGTTTCTCACCGAACAACTATATTAAAGCGTTTGGTAAAGACTTAAAAAAAATAGCAACTGATAGCTGATTTAGTTCCAATCAACTGTTGATTGTATTAACTCTATTTTAGAGTCTTTTTTATCAGCTGATAACTGATTTGATTTTCTTTATTTATTTAGACACTATTATCCTTATTAAAACTTATTAATAGTAATTTACTATAAGTTGATCTCGTATAATTATATTTTTATATTTTATAATAAATAATTATTATTTTAAAATTATTCTTAATAGTTAAATAATTAAAATATTTATAATTATAGTATTTGAAATTAGAAATTTTTATTAATAAAATTTAAATTTAAATTTCTACTTTTAAAATAACTTTTATAATTTTTTTAATAATAAATATGTTTAAGCTAAAGAAAATTAACTATAATATTTTTAATTATTATAAGTTATTTTTATTAATTTGTATCATCAAATATAATATAATAAGATAAAATACATTTAATGATAGATTATACTTTCAATAGTTATTTAACATACTAACAGCAACCGCTAATAAAATCTTACCAAACGGTTTAATTTATCAACCATTAACCACCAGCTATCAACCACAAGTTACCAGTTATTGGCCACCAGTTACCAGTTGGACTGATCAGTCGAACCAAATAGACCATAAATATATGAACTTTTTTAACTGAATTAATTTAATCATTTATTAATTTGATATAATAATTAAAATATTAGATATTTATTCAGTATAAATCTAATTTTAGAATTTAAATTAAAAAAATAAGACACACACACATATATATATCCTTTTTACTTATTGTAAATGCTTGGTCGGATTACAATTTATTTTATAAAATTATCACTTTAGTTTTTTACATGTTAACTACTTAAAACTATTATAAAAGATTAAAAAAATTCCGCAAGTATTAATTATTATTTTGATACAATAAATATATATACTATGTTTCTATCTAAATTATGTCAATTTGCTTAAAATATTAAATACGGGATTAGGTGGGTTGGAATTAAAGTTGATTACAAAATTGAAGAGTTGGAAGGAAAAATCTCTATGTATAGCGGGTAAGGAAGTGCTCTTAAAAGTAGTCATTCGGGCTATTCCTACATATATAATGTCTTGTTTTTTTAGGGTGTGTGAGAAAATTGAATCCTTGATGGCTAATTTCTTTTGGGGACAGAAACAACATGAGCGGAAAATTCATTGGTCTAGTGGAATAGTTTGGGGTAGATTGGGTTTTAGGGATTTAAGAGCTTCTAATTTGGCTGAGTCTGAGTTTATCTGAACCGAGCCCATTCCTTCATTTGTTACGTCCATTTTGGACAAAATTCTCCATTAATAAAATCCTTACTTTCTCGAAAAAAAAAAAAAAGAAAAAAAAAAGAGTACAATCGAAGTTAATTTATTTTATATTAATTTGTAACTAAGAGTATTTTTTTTAGTTTAAATTCAATAATTATTTTATTTCTATACTATGTGTATAATAATGATTCAAACTATTAATATTCACATGCATAACACATGCCTACAATTTTATTATCGAGTATATATATATATATATAATTTTTATTTAATTCTATTTTATTTTATCTTTTTTGTTCCGTATTAAATATAATATTTAAATTCAAATGTTTAATTGAAGGGCTTAAAATAGAAAAGACATATCAAATCAATCGGTCGAAGATTGAAGTTCAAATCGAGATCGGGCGAAATCAGTGTTTTTTTAAATTTGTATTAAATATTCTATAAAATACATAAATTAATAGCTTTTATAATATAAGTTTTAAATAATATTAAATCAGAATAAATTTAATAGATTTTATATTATAATGATATTAATATATATAATATAGCATTTTAAAAATCTAATTGACTTTTCAAATTTAAAATAAATTGATAATACATAAATAATAAAATAAAGTTTTCTATCAATTAAAATTAAAAATTTTATAAATAAATTTAATACAGGAATTAATTTTTTAAATATTATTTGATAAATATCAATTATTATGTTATTAAAAAAATTAGTTATTCTGTTATTGAAAATATAATTACGGAGAAAATAAATATATAAAAATAAATTTTATAATAAAATTTTAATAATGTTAGTTTGGCTCATTGGTTAAATATCTTTTATTTTAATTTAAAGATAAAATAATTCAAACCTTAGCTTGCAGCATTTAAATTATATTTTTTCCGTTAGAATTAGACCTGTTCATGGGCCTGGGTATCCGCCCGGCCCGCCCAGACCCGATACTTTGTTGTCCAAGCCCGGCCGGGCACGAACCCATAAAAAGCCCGTAGTCCTCGGGTTGGGCTTAGAATTTATATAAAAACTTAAATCCGGCCCGATATCTAGTTTAGCTGGAAAAGAAGAAATGTCATACCTAGCACTCGAACGTGTGACCTTTAACTTATAATTAAATGCTAGATACCACTAGCTACCTATTATTTCTATTTATAATTTTATTATTATTAATAATATATTAAATAAAACAAAACTCTAAATCTAAATGTAACTGCAATTTGGGACAGATTTAATAATTGGTCGGGCCGGGCTTTTTAAAAAATTTCAGACTCAAGCTTGAGCTTAGAGATATTAAAAAATTTCGGGCCTAGGCGGGCTCGGGCTTCTCCAAAATCAAGTCAGGCCCGGCCCGAATCCGTCCAGGCCCAGCCCATGAACAGGTCTAGTTAGAATTGACTCATTTAGTTTGACTTAAAAATATTATCATTATACATGTTAATTTTAAATATATTCTTACACTCGATAGGTTTTATTATGCATTGTTTAATTTTTCAAAAAGTTTATAGATGATGTCATTTCTTAACTATATTAGTATTATATTCATATTTAAATCTAATGATTACTGGTTTTAATTATATTAGTAATAATGAGTTGAATATGATAATTAAACTTGTGTGAAAAATTAGTTATTTTATACATGTATTTTATGATCATTGTTATTATTCTAATTATAAAATTAAACTTATAGATATTTAATAATATTTGTATATTTAATATTATTTATAATATTTTAAAAATATATACAAATTAAATATTTTTAAATACTCTTTTCATTTTTTAAATATGTTAAAATTTTATTAATATAATAATATAAAAATTATTTTAGGATTATTTATTAATTAATTTTAATATTATATAAATTAATACTATCTATATAATTGATGTTAATATTTTCTGGAATAAAAATTATTATATAATTAGAAACTAATTTATGAGTGAATATAACACTAAAAATATAATTTAGAATGTTATAATTTAGAATTAGAGTTGTTATCTAATTAAAAAATTAATTTATTAATTAATATAATATTAAAATATAATTGATATGCTATTTTTTAGAATAGAATTAGAATCATTATTTACTTAGGAGACTAATTTATTAGTTAATATAAAATTAAATTATAATTAAAATATTATTTTTAGGATTAATCAGTGTTTTAATTAGGAATGTTACTTATTAATCAATAAAAAACCACTAAATTATACATAAATTTGAATACTATTTTTCAAAAATAAGTTTGCATATCAAAAATCTATATGTAAATATAAGCACACATATTAAAAAATCTTTAGTTCTCACATATATATATATATATATATATATATATGTGTGTGTGTGTGTGTGGAGAGAGATAGAGAGAGAGAGAGATAAAAATTAAACTTAAGATTATCCTCAAGTTGAGATATGTATCTACCACTAAATTAAGTTTGTGGATAGAGCTGTAATTGAACCGAGCTGAGCTGAATATCAACAAGTACAAGCTTAATTTATTGAATTTTGGCAGAGGCTCGAGCTCCATTTGAGCTTTTATAATAGATCTCAAGCTCAGGTCATGTGAAGATAATTAGACTCGCGAATAATTCGAACTCGGTTTGCAAAAAGCTCAATTCAATGAATAGCTCGAGCTCGATTCGAATCTGATTTGTTATAAAAGCTTGAGTTCGAGCTTGTTAAGTATATATTGAGAATAAGCTCGTTAAGCACAATTTGAGCTCGAGTTCAAGTTTGTTTAGCACAATTCGAACTCGAGCTCAAGCTCGAGTTTGTTAAGCATAATTTAAGCTCAAACTCGAGCTGGTTAAGTATTTTTCAAAAATTATATTAATCAACAACAACATATAAAACTACAGCAAGAAATTATGGCAGTATCAAATACATTATCAAATATAGTAAAATAAAATAAAACAAACTTAAATTTGTAGGAAAAAGACCAATAATGAAAAAAAAAAATACAAAAAGATCATACTAAACAAATCACAAGTTTGTGTACTTAAAAAGAGCATGCAAACCAGCCCATAATCCTTTTAGAACTTAAAATTTAAACAAATCATCACTTTGTCATTATTTAAAAACTTATTGGTTCCATTATATGCAAGTGTTAAGGGTGCCATCCATAATCTCATAAAATAGCAATTGGCCTACAAAACATAGACAACGCCCCAATTGAGAAATATCAATCAATATTCAACATCAAAAAAACATATTATAAATATAAGAATACTCACTTTATGTATTAACAAAGCCTTTAAATTAGTAAAAACTCTTGAATACTTGGCTTGACCTTTAAAAAAATTAAAAAAATTCAATAATAAATATAATTGTATGAAAATCATATATTCGACTCTAAGTGTATAAAGTATTAATATACTTACTTTTGTTTCCTCTTGATACCATAAAAAGCAAGAATCCAATCTTCTATACAAATTAATACTTTGCATGTACCTGCTCCGAAAGAGGGACGATCTGGATCAATGACCCTTCCACCGGTACTAAAAGTTGATTCAGAAGCCATTGTAGTTATTAGAATTGACAATACATCATAAAGCCATCTTTGATAAGATCCTAAACTCTAGATTGCTTATCCTCCATCAAGCTAATGCATCAAATTCACTATTATCTTCACAAATAACTACTCTTTCATCCATACACACTTCTAATTCAGACTTCACTTGCTCAACAGTGTCAATATTCTTGATATGGCTAGCAAATTCAACTCTCACTTTACATTTTCCTTTTCCATCTATAGTACTTGTAGTACTAGAAATTTCTTTATGACTTTCATCTTGAAGTTCTTGTTTCGTAATATTAGCTTTATGAACCTCCACATACTCATTATAAAGCACACAAACCGTGGTGATATGCTCAATTGAATCAGCTGCAGAATATATCTCTGGAAAACACCATTCAATCAATTTTTTCTTATTCCTTAGATCTAAAACAACAGCTATAGAGATCAACAAGTTACAATCACCCTAATACTTATCAAATTTACTTTCAACTTTTCTTTTCATTTATGCCATGTTACAACCCTCACCCACATTTACTTCATTCAATGAATTTTTTATGTTATAAAGCTTAGTAGGAAATAAGTTTGAAGTTGGATATTCACTACCTGAAATGAGATGGGTGACTTCATTAAACTCTTCAAGAAATGAATAAATTTCACGAACCTTTTTCTAATCTCCTCACTAGGCAAAAATGGTATATTGAATCTCTTTGTTGAAATCTTGGAAACACATCTTTGAACTCTAAAATAGCTAATAACATGAAATATTTTGCATTCCACCTTGTGCAAAAATTCTTCTATCCATGACACCAAAATATAATTTTATTGTTTGTGCTATTGAAGAATCCAAAGATATTGACTCACTTTCAATTGATCAATTACAGAGTTCATTATTGGTTCATGAAAGCAAAGTTAACCAGCAAGACAAAGAGGAGCAAGCATTGAAGGCTTCAATAGAACATCACCAGCAATTTAAAGGTGGTAGAGGCAAAAGCAATGATAGAAAAAGCAATGGAAACAGCCTGCAACATTATCAACATCGAGAAAGTCAATTTCAAGGAAGAGGACGTGGACGTGGAGGCCACCGATCAACAACTGATTATTCAAAATCAGTAGACAAATCAAACGTGGAATGCTATCGATGTCAAAGGTATGGTCATTATTAAAATGAATGTAGAACTAACATGTCAAAGGACAATAGAGAAAAATCGAATTTTGTAGAGACACAGGAGGAGATATCTCTGTTAATGGTTTGCAACACCAAAGAGGAGTCCAACAAGCACTTGTAGTACCTAGACACTGGCTGCGGCAATCATATGTGCGGTGAC
Source organism: Ricinus communis (assembly GCF_019578655.1). NCBI lineage: Eukaryota > Viridiplantae > Streptophyta > Magnoliopsida > Malpighiales > Euphorbiaceae > Ricinus > Ricinus communis. The sequence goes on from NC_063264.1 coordinate 26,925,825, forward strand.
AAAGAGATTTTTGTTGCTCTTTATGAGTCATATAGAGATAGCGTGAAATTTGATAACCATACCAAAATTTCAGTAATGGGTAAAGGATAGATAACCATCCGCACCAAAGATAATTACTGTCAAACTATCTCTAGTGTTCTTTTTGTTCCAGATTTGAAGACCAATTTGTTAAGCATTGGTCAGTTGCAAGAGAAGGGTTATGAAATCAAAATAAAAAATGGTGTGTGCCGCATTCATGACGACAAACTGGGTTTGATTGCTCAATAAAAAATGACAGCAAATAGAATGTTCCCTCTCTATTTGGACAGCATGGCATAAATTTGCTTCTCAACGAAACTCAAAGATGATGCTTGGCTGTGGCATTTTCGATACGGACATCTAAATTTTGGTGGATTGAAAACGTTGCAACAAAAGAACTTAGTAACTGGTCTTCCTCAAATTACAGCTCCCTCTGATGTTTATGAAGAATGCATGATTAGTAAACAACACCGCAATCCGTTTCCGCAAGGCAAATCGTACAGAGCTCAAAAGACATTAGAGCTGGTCCATTCAGATCTTTATGGGCCAATTAAACCTTGTTCCAATGGAGGTAAAAGATATTTAATTACATTCATTGATGATTTTAGCCGGAAAACTTGGGTTTATTTCCAGCAAGAAAAATCTGAAGCTTTTAAAGCTTTCAAAAATTTTAAAGCATTTGTTGAAAATGATGTTGGGAACTCAATAAAAGTACTTCGGACTGATCGGGGAGGAGAATACAATTCTCAAGAGTTTTCAAACTTCTGTGAGATCCATGGAATCAAGAGGCAACTTACAGCAGCTTACACGCCTCAACAAAACGATGTATGCGAGAGGAAGAATCGCATAATCATGAATATGGTGAGAAGTCTTTTTGCAAATAGTAGAGTTCCGAAAACTTTTTGGCCAGAGGCTGTCAATTGGAGTATTCATATTCTGAATAGAAGTCCTACACTTGCTGTTCAAAATCTCACACCAGAGGAAGCATGGAGTGGACGAAAGCCATCAGTCGATCATTTCAGAATTTTTGGGTGTATCGCATATGCCCATATTCCAGATCAAAAGAGACAGAAACTTGACGATTAAAATGCATTTTTCTTGGCGTTAGCGATAAATCGAAAGCTTATAAGCTATATAATCTTAGCACCAAGAAAATTGTCATTGGCCACGATGTTGTATTTGATGAAGATGGAACCTCGTCATGGGATGAAATCAGTCCTGGGAAGTATATTCCAATAAACTTTGATGATGATGACAAAAAGGAGCAGCCTATAGTGACGGTATAAGAACCAGACGACACTCAAAATTCTTCAGCACATGCTCAAAGCCCAAATGCATCAGATGTAGATGAAGAACAAAAACGGGCTCGAAGAAGACCTGCATGGATGTTAGATTATGAGGTAACTGGAATCAGAATAGATCAATCTGAATACCCACTCACTCATTTTGCTCTATATTCAAATTGTGAACCTACAACATTTGAAAGTGCTGTCAAAGAATCAAAGTGGCGAGATGCAATGGATGATGAAATTGCAGCCATCGAGAAAAATAATACTTGGGAACTATCTGATCTTCCAAAGGGCATAAACAATTGGTGTGAAGTGGGTTTACAAGACAAAGTTGAAAGAAAATGGTGAAGTTGACAAGCACAAAGCATGGCTGGTAGCAAAAGGGTATAAGCAAGAATTTGGAGTTGATTATCAAGAAGTTTTCGCTCCGGTAGCTAGACATGACACAATCATATTGGTGATCGCTTTGGCAGCTTAAAATTCATGGCCTATTTTTCAGTTGGATGTAAAGTCGGCCTTCTTACACGAAGACTTGAAAGAAGAGGTATTTATTGATCAACCTCCTGGTTTTATTAAATCTGCAAATGAGCATAAAGTGTATAAATTGAAAAAGGCTCTATATGGATTAAAACAAGCTCCACGTGCTTGGTATAATCGTATAGAGACATATTGTTTATTTATATGTTGATGATCTAATATACACTGGAAATTGTAGTGTCATGTTTGAAAAGTTTAAGAAATCCATGATGGTTGAGTTTGAAATGTCAGATCTTGGAATGATGCATTATTTTCTTGGTATCGAAGTAGTGCAATCTTCCACTGGTGTATTTATCTCCCAAAAGAAATATGTGCAAGAAATCTTGGACAGGTTTAAAATGAAAGATTGTAATCCTGCGAGTACACCAAGTGAGTTTGCATGGAAGCTAAACAAAGACGCTGAAGGAAAGAAGATCGATAGCACTATTTACAAGTAAATAGTGGGGAGCCTAATGTACTTGACTTCAACAAGGCCTGATATAATACACGATGTAAGCGTCATCAGTAGATACATGGAGTGCCCAACAGAAATGCATCTTCTGGCTACAAAGAGAATTCTCAGGTATTTGCAAGGTACTAAGGAGTTCGGTTTCTTCTACAAGAAAGGAGGTAAATCAGCTTTGATTGGTTTCACCGATAATGATTATACCGGAGATGTAGAAGACCGGAAGAGCACTTCGGGATTTGTTTTTAGTTTGGGTTCAGGGGTTGTCTCATGGTCATCAAAGAAATAACCAATAGTAACTCTCTCCACCACCGAAGCCGAATTTGTCGCTGCAACTTCTTGTGCTTGTCAAGCTATTTAGCTTCGAAATATTCTTAAAGAATTGCGTTTCAAGCAAGAGGAAGCTACTATAATTTATTACGACAACAGTTCTGCTATAAAACTATCCAAAAATCCTGTCTTACATGGTCGAAGCAAACACATAGATGTGAAGTATCATTTCTTGAGGGATCTCACAAATGATGGAGTCATTGATTTAATTTATTGTAGAAGTAAAGACCAGATTGCCGATATTCTAACCAAGTCTCTCAAAGTTGCTGCATTTTTAAAGATTAGAAGGCTGCTTTGTGTTTGTATTTTGAAAGATTCAATTGAAGGTTTAAACTGAATGAGATGTCTGGAACATTCAGTTTAAGGGAGGGATTGTTGGATAAGTTAATCTTTATCTTAATCTTCTGTGTTGTCCTAGTCTTTAGGATTATTGTTAAGTGAATCTCTGAATAATCGTTTCTCATCTACTCTTTAGGAGTTTCCCGTTTGTAATCTTTTAGAACCTATTTTCCTGCTATTTTAGTTATGTATCAGCCTATTTAAAGGCCATCTCAATTGATGAATAACAACAAGTGAATTACACTTTCCTCTTTGTCTGTACTTAAACACCTTTCTTATTTTGTCTATTGATTAACACATTCAACCTTTATTATCCTATCCAGAAGACTTATTTCTTTAAAATCAGCTAATGCTTTGGATGTACGCTTTCTTTTCTTTGGAGCGTATAGATTCTCCTCATCATTAATAGTCTTAACTTGATTAACATTCTTGCTCTGACCTGCTTTATTGGTAACATTTGTACTCGGTTGAAATCCTTCCAAAATAAGAGATGTTGCTAAATCTTGCATTGACATATTAGGAACTGACATCTTGATATTTCTCCTCTCCCTCCTTTAGAAAACTACAAAATAAATTACAAAAGTTAATAACAATTTTGGGAGCTGAATTTCTAATCAGTACTAATCATATTCCTTCTCAAGCTATTCTACCTACTAATCACTGAATTTCTAATTTCATCTGGGCGTTGGCTGCATAAATGCGGATATAACTCAACTTGGTATCTCTTTCTTTTTTTTTCTCTCTCTCTCTCTATATTTATATATATAGTGTGTGTGTGTGGGTGTGTATTCAAGGGTGAAATAGTAGTAGCCTACTTCTTAGGATTGACAAGTTCAAAAGAATGTAGTTTCAAATCTCTTTAAGCTGCCAATAATTTTGGTAGTTTTTAAATTTACTTCTGCATTTACTTTCTCCATGTCAAATTGAAATTGTTTGTTAGTTTTAATAATTTAGGGGGAAACCATGTTAAAGGCACTAAATTAACAAGGTGATGCTTTAGACAATTTTTATTTCTTGCATAATATAGTAGTAGCAATTGTTTATGTGTAGTACATAACATATAGTAAAGACAACCACCTGACCACCTCTATCATCACGAACTTGTTGAATGCATAATGTCCACAAGGAAAGATGGATGCTAAATTTAAAGAAAAGAGAGAAAAAAATAAAAATCAGCGGCCTCCTTCTAATCCTTTATAACAATTAAACATAATAGAAACAAGCTTTCATAAAAAAAATTATAGTTAAATATATCCCAAATATTATTATCAAATAGAAAAATAGTCCTAACAAGCTTCCACAAAATAGATTTTATCACATAATATATCTACATTTCCTCACAAATGAACTGTATAATACATAACAAATGTAGTAAAATACCATAGAAGTGTAGGAAAACAATAGTAATACCTGAGAAGACGACAACAATGGTTGAGATGATAGATGAGAAGATTGAAGCAACGATTGAGAAGAGGGCAGCAACAACAATAATGACAACAAGGCGGAGGAGACTGCGGCTAAGGCTATGATAGTTGTAGTAAGGGCGATGACAATAGCAGCAATAGAGCTGAGAAGAGGGCAAGGTTGGCAACAGTAATGAGGGTTTGTGAGCGCGGTGCACTAGTGGAGGCTTGAGTTGAAAGGATTGATGTGAGTTTGAGATGAGATGAGAATAGAATTAGGTTTAATTTGTGATTTTTTTAGTTTGGTATATCAAAACTATGTAATTTTACTCAAAGTTACATAGTTTTACTTAAAATTATGTAGACTACCTTAGAACTATGTAGTTTTACTTAAAACTACATAGTTCTTTTTTTAAAAAAAAAAATTACAAATAATATTATTTTCTTAATTTATTAATAAAAGATTTATTAAATTCATATATGATACTTCTATTTTCATATAAATTATAAGTTTTGACATTATAAAAATGAAAATTGAACTACATAATATGCTCAAGTTTAAAAAAAAATGTCTTATATTTCTAACATAATAATACAATACATATACTTATTAATACTTTATCTTAATAGTAAAAGTAAGATTTATTAATTAAAATTTAAAATTTAAGGTTAAAATCTAAATTCTACTGCATAACAATATGGTATATGATTCTTTTATATCATATTAATTAGTTAAAAGACATAAAAATAGTCAAGATTATTTAATAAATATGATTAATATCATGTTAGCACTACATAATCATAAGTTACTAATGTTAACATGTTGGGTTGGGCATTATAGTACTATGTGAATAAATCGTTAACAGTTACGATGATTGATATATTGTTGATTTTATTAGTTAAAATATACATTACTAATAAAAGTTCTTTAATAGACATGATTATAATATTTATATATAAAATCAATGTCATATTAGCACTACATAATTATATGTTAAAAATTTTAATAGATTGGGGAACAAAATGATGAAAGTGAGATTAGTTAACTAAAAGTTGTTTGTTAAATATTAAACATTAATAATTTAGCAATTTATTTATTATAATTAAGAGAGTAAAAGCTATATATATATATATATATATATGTAAACTTAGATTCAATTCAAATTCTTAATTAAATTAAGATTTGCTCAAAGAAACTATATAGTCCTACATCAACACTTCATTCTATTGACTTCAAGATTCGTGAGAGAAAAATATGAGATTTCCAAGAATTGAAGAGTATGGGATCTAAAAGAAAAAATTTTGTATTAAATTTAAAATATATATAAGATTTCGTAATAATGACAATACCACTGATTATATTGATTTAGATATAATGTTTAATTATTATTTTTTTCTTTCCACATGAGTGCCTAGTTAGTCATAACTTATTATGTACTAATTAATGTTTTAATAATAAATTTTTTTATTAAGTTAGTATAATTAAATGATGCATTTAGAATATTTTCATCGTCGTAAAAATTTAATTAAATTTTATAATATACAATAGCTTATAAGTAGAATAAAAGTTGTAATAATAGTTTATTTTATTTTATCTAAATCGAAAAATACTCATTTTATTAAATTATTAGAGAATATATTTATTTATTATTTATTATTTTTATTCTAATTCTTTCTAATAATAACAACTTCATTTCAATATTGTAGTTATTATTATAATAGTAATATTATTTTCTTCAATGTCCAACCACCTTGACTCTCCAAACTCCGGCCAATCCATCTTTCTCACCTCTCTAGCATTCTGGCGACTCCAACTTTACTGAAAAAATATCAAATTTGTGAGCATCAAGAGAGAGAAACTTTCTCACCACTGCCATTGCTGGTTCAGCCATTTCCCAACCTCAAATGGACGATTAGACCTTGGAAATCTTAGGACAGTGTGGCTCAGCCCCGATCTCCCATTTCATTGTTGATCAAGCTCGCCGGTGCCGAAACTTTAAATAACGATCTATAATTTCTCGGCCACTTTTTGGCAAATATAATATGTACATCTAGACAGTACTCTTATTATTAACTTTTTCATTGCTTTGATTTGATAATTGTTTATCAATACTAAATTATATATATTTATTTTATTTAATTATACTTTTTATTGAAATTGTTGTTTATCAAAAATAATTTATTTTAATTGAATAAATATGTTTATCTACTTTCTTAAAAAATTTAATTATTCTATTTTAATAAATAAAATCCCTACAAAGAAAACAATATGAAAAAGGTTTAATATTTTAGTTTAATAATTTATTTTGATTTTAAATTTTGTAATATAATACTTTTGATGGTATTATTATTAATAATTAATAAATATAAAATTTTTATTTCTTAAAAGAAAATTATAAAAAAAATATGAAAAGGATGAATTTTACATTTTTATAAAAAACTAGATATTAAAAATTTAATGAATAATTTATTTAGTATATTAAAATAATTTAATATATTAATAAAATAAATTTAAAAATATTATATCTTCTTTTCTAAATTTCTATCTTCAATTTTTATAAAAGAAATTACATTGAATTCCTTAAACCCCATTATAATTATAATTTGATGTTGAACTCCATTATAAGTTTACCTAAATTTATATATGTAACATAGATTTATGTAAATTAATATATAATATGATATAGTAATTCATTATAAATTTATATATATAGTGATATAGTAATTCACTAATTTTAAAATTAAAAAATAAAAAAATAAATTAAATTAAATTAATAACTAATTAAGTCTATTAAATTGAAACAAATTAATCACAATTAAAGTTAAAATAAAATAAAATAAAATTAGTAATTGTTAATTATATTTTGATTTATTTTATTTAAAAATACAAATAATGAAATCAAAAATATTTTTATTATAAAATATATTTGATGTATTAGTGATTAATTTATTTAAAAGAAATAATTTTACTAGAATATAATTTATTTATAATTAGTTTTATACAAATTTAATTATATTTATTTCATTTAAAATATATTAATTTTGTATTAGTAAATGAATTCTATAAATTTTATGAATTTCAAGAAAACACGTAGAAGACTACTTTAAACCATCAAATAAATTCATAAATTTCAATTAAATATAAAATAATTAATTATAAATTAGTAAATAAATTCTATAAATTTTATAAATTTCAACTAAATATGAATTAAAAATATATTTAACTAAAACTGTACTTTCATATACATATAAATATATATATATATATATATATATATATATATATATATTATTTGAGAAATCATATACATGTATAGATACAACTGCATCATTATCTTTATTTGAAAAATTATATGAAATTTCGACTTTTGAATGAGCATATTGAATAACGTAAAATCCGCTTAAATCCACTCGTCACCGAAACATATAAAATAAGAACATCTTTAATATCCTGATATATGTTAAATTTGTTATTATAAAAAATTATTTTAAAAAATAAAATTCTAATAAATCTAAATCTTTTATTTTTAAATATAAAAAAACAAATTGATTATAGAAGAGAGTACAAAAAATTCATTGAACTTCCAATAGAAATTTTTTCTTTTTATAATAATTTTTTTTTTAAAATGCTCTTTATTATTACCAAAAATATTCTTTAAATTAAAAAAGGTACTGTTATGGATGCTCTAGCTAAAAGTCATTTACCAAGAAGGTAGTAACAATAAACAAATAAATAAACTGAAAATATTGAAATGCAGAACCACAAATTAAGTTCCTAACCGGTCCTCCAAAACTCATTTATTTATAAACAAACTGTTAAACATGATATAACCGCAACCTGAATTCATATCATATATACGAATTCAGCTCAGCTCTCTCTCTCTCAGACGCACAGAAGCACCAGTAGTAGAAAAACAGCAAGGCACAAAAGCAAACTCTATGGGTGCGTGAAAAGCATTACTTTGGCAAGCTCTAGTGCCTTATGGCGTCCAAAAAACTTCTCGACAATTCCCAAGGCAAATTCCATTGAAGTTCCCGGGCCTCTGCTGGTGATGAGGTTGCCATCAACAATAACCCTGTTTTCAGCTTCACTCCTATCGGACAGCTTGTCGCACATTGCTGGAAAAGCTGTGGCTTTTTTACCCTATAGACACCAAAGCAGAGCAGACTTGTAAAGATATCTTACATACCAAAATATTTTACACAGAAAACCAGAGAGAAAGAGAATTCATTGCGGAGATGGTATGCGACTATAAGATGATGAACAAGCTTTGCAGCTTTATGTACCAAGGGATACAGCTCTTGCACTATGTAAGAAATTAATTTAGTTCAATGCTTGTTTTCAAATAATTTCAACCAATCAAGCTAACACAACTGGTTCAGTTTATATTCTATTCTGATCCTAATTTATTTAAAGTGTTATCCTTAACCCTATAAAACCTAATTCATCCTTAACTTCTTAAGATGAGAACTATTAGCAATATTCTCAACAGATTTGAAGTTTAAATCTTTCAATTTTTTCTTGGTGTACATCCTGGAAGTTGAAATGAAGAGCAGAAAAAGTCTTCTGTGCCTTGCATGTGCATTTCACATGCATTTCCAACCAAATAAAAAGTTGAACGCTCTATTTAACAAAATTGGAAGAGATTTCATTAAACTAATAATTACATTACAAAGGCGAATAAGCAATTTTGATAATATCAGGATGACACAATATGAAACAAACTAAAGGCACCAAATAAAGTTTAGAACAGTTGATTTAGAAATTGTTTATCTTGAAAGTCCTTATTAATCAAGATAAACAAATAAATAGGCAAAATGCATTTTTGAGCCCTTGAGCTTTTCAATTTTATTTTATTAAGCTCTTGAATTTTTATTTTGTTTCATTGAACTTTTGTACTTTTATTTTTGCATTTATTGAGGACTTAACAAAACCCAGTTATGATGTTAAGAATTCCTTAACAAAACCAAAAATAAAAATTTAAGAATTCCTTAACAAAACCAAGAGATAGAACAAAACCAAAAGTTTACATATATAGAATTCTTAAATTTATATATATAGAATTTTATTACTCTCATTGATCTAGAAAAGTTTATGAAATATATGTAAGAATTCCTTAACAAAACCAAAAATAAAAATACAGGGGATAGAACAAAATAAAACAAAATAAAAATTTAAGGACTCAATAGAATAAAATTAATAAGTTCAAGGGCTTAATAATGGATTTTGCCAATAAACTAATATCGGCATTAACATATACATTTCTCTCCACTATTCCTTGTATAGTAGAACCTCTCTGTAGTTATATTCTATAGAGAAATAATCTCTACGTGGTCATCAAATTGTGGTCCTAACTTAGACCAATTATAAATAAAAATAAATTCTATATTATATTAAGTTATAATTTTCTTTGGTCCTGTTTTTAGAAAAATTGCCTCCATAATTACATGTATATTTCAAAAATACACGCTACGCTCCATTAAAAGTTTAAAACAAAATAAAATATTTATATAAAGTAATTTAGTATAACAATTTATCTTTAAAGTTCTTACTGCATTTCTGAACTTGCATGTGACACCTTCTTAAAATCAAAATATTTTAAAAATTCAGTTTGTCTCTTTTGTTATCTCAATTTAATAGTTTTTAAAATTATGTCCATTTATTTTCTACAAGTATATACTTATTTTTGACACACTTTAATTATACTAAAAATGTGTACACTTTACTTCAGTACTACTTTGCCATATAACTACGTCTACACTAAGTTATAACCTCATGAGAGTAATAAAATTAGTTTAATCTCAAAAGTACGACTATATAAAAGTTTTACATTTTAGTCATTAAAGTTCATTAGTAGCTCTTTACTTCTAAATTAATAATGTTAGACCTTTCATTTTACTTTAAGATAAGAATCATCCTAGCTATTATGAATCACTTGTGGCCGTAGCCTTACATGATCCCATCTTTGTTAGAATCAGAACCTGTTTCGCTTCAAAGTCCTTATGAGATAGAGGGTAGTATTCTACATACAAGATCCTTCCAGTTCCTACTCAAGGCTTTCCATTACCATGAAGTACTAGAACGGCTACTCCCTAAAATTTTTAAATTTATCTGCACTTTAATCCCTGAGTTGTCATATTATAAAACATTGCTCTCCCATAATTTTACAATAGTAGAGAGCCCAAGGCTGTAATTGTTAATTTTAAAACAACACAACAAAAAGTGTAAATTATGGCAAACCTCCAGGCCTCCAGGGTAATAGTAGTTTAACCTAACCTAAAGTATTTTAAGTACAAATAATATTTTTAATAACTCAACAAAAAAAGGGTTAATATTAGCATTAACTAACTTATTAATATGATAAATAATTATGTAGCAATCAACTTGTATAAAACATAAATGCGGAAAAAGAATCCAAACCCAACAGGCCCATGATCAGCTTGTGTGGCCTTAATTAACTAACAATGACACAAATCATAACCATAATTTTAATAGGAAACTTTTCAGAAATATCCTAAAATCAACAAAATAAAATATCGTTTTGACTGTCTAAACCTTTTTTTTTTTTCCAAAAATACTGTTTTTTTACTTTTCTTTTTAAAAAATACAGTGTGGTTATCAGTTGTTTTTTGGTTGTTTTACCAAAAAAAACTAAAACCATATTTTTGATATTTTAACATAGTAAAAATGAAAAAAAAAATTTAACACTTGATAGAAGAATGAAAAAGACATGGATATTTTTGTTATTTTTTCATTTTAATATGCTAAGGAAATATTGAGGCCAAATAACTTGATCATCACAAAGGGATACCTTGAGTAAACCATGAGGCTCCAAGACTAAAGCTGGAGATGCGCATATTGCTCCATATGGTTTATTTGTGTCCTTCTGCTTTCTTAGCATATTCACCAGCTTTTCTGACTTTGCAAATGCCTGCGCACCACCCAACCCACCCTGCAAATGGGCACGATATAATTAAGTCAACCATCCATCTCGGTAAAAGGAACTAATATACACAGCAACCCAACTTACTGGTAAGACAATTAGGTCATATGAAAGTTTAGCAGCCTCATCGAGTAGCATATCTGCCTCCAATTTAACTTTCCGTGAAGCCAGGATTTCCAGCTTGTCCTCAACAGAGGCCACCACAACATTAGCTTTAGCTCGTCGCAGTATATCGATGATCATTACAGCTTCCATTTCCTCTGTTCCATTTGCAATGGGGACAAGAACCTGAAGGAAAGCAATAAAATTATGCAAGATAAAACAAAACCATTTTCTCAAAAGGATAATATAAATGATTAAATAATGTCGATTGAATAATGTCAGTGCAGATGATTGGTAATATCAGAATTGAAGAACACCTAATGTAAAATTTAGTAATGTAGCATTCAAATATTTACTGTCTATTTCGTATTGACACCTAAGAGATTCCTCTCCATCAATCAGAAAATAAATATAGCCATAAATTAAGCTGAATATTACTTTCTCATCCATTCAAGAGAACAATAAAAGAAAAGCCAAGTGGTTAAAAAATTTGAAAAGTGACGTGTCTGTGGCTTAGGATACTGAACTACCTTGGCTGGATTCACGCCCGAGGCATGAAGCCCAACTAAAACCACTTAAGATCACCATCTTAGGACAAAATATCCATGTTCATCTTTATTTAGATTACACGGTTATCCACTATCACAATTTACAAGGCAGGAAGATATAATGTTCGATTGCATAGTTTTAGATGTCTGGACAACTCTCCAACTCCACAATCTCCATCTCAGTCTACTGGAAGGAGGCTCAGTGCAGTTACTGAAATGCTGCTTCACATATTTTCAATCCTAAAATGTACTGTTTACTTATTTAGTCAATCTTCTAATTACATATTTATGTACTGACAACAAGAAACCATTAAAGAAAGGCAGAAGAATAAGTTGAGAGAAGACTCTTTTAATTTAATTTATTTAATGGTTCTAAATACTTCTTTTTGAATCTCACCTGAGGAACATCATCAAACGTCCACTCCATTGGGTTTATCTCCTTTATGGTATATTCATCCCCATGGTTGGTACGCATAATCTGCATAGAATACAACAGTCATGTGACTGTACACCCAGTGGCAACAAGAATCGTGAGTTTTTCAAGTAAAACATTAAAGAAGACAATATGAAACCAAAGAAGTGCCGACTCCAGAAAGGGATTTTTGACAACACAAGAAAAAATTATTCTAAGAGACTGGGATCTAAGTGCATGTACAGACAGTTCAACCACTTCATGTTTCACGTCCCAGACCACCACATAAAACACAATCACAGACACTGCTGAATAAATGTTAGTAAAATGATAATAAACTGGAATAATAGTAAAGAAATTGTTGCTAGCATGTCTTATGATTCCAAATTTGCTGACTGCTAGATGACTTTCAATAAGCATGAATAAATAATTTAACCATCATAAATTCACCGGTCCAAAGACACATCATCCTGTTTGAGAATCTAATAAATGGAAGAACGTCTACACTTTTTATCCATATACTGAAACTCAACCTCAGTGACTTCAGGCTCGCACAAAGAAATGCTTAACTTCAGCCTACTTGAAGAACAACAAAAAAAATTTGTTTCTAATAAAGCAGAATTGTCTTTCCTTAGGAAACAAATAAGAAAAAAAGTAATTCTGAAAACTAGAGAGAATATTGAGACATTATGTTTTCTCACTACTGAATATTACTGATATACAACACCTAGATAAATAGGTAATACAAGAGTCAGTAAAGAAAATAAATCAAATATACAAACTAAGGCATAATTACAGCTATTTTCCTATTCTATATATATTGACTAATTCCATAATCTAGGCTCATTTACAGCTAGCAAATCCCTAAGATTTAGATCTGATTTCCAGCCTTAGAATAGAACTGGATTTCCAGCTAAGTTATTATTTCCAACACCCCCTCAAGCTGGCTTGAAGATATCTTCCACTGCCAACTTGCTATTTAAGTGATCAAATTGACGTTTGTGCAGCCATTTTGTAAGTATATCTGCAATCTGCTCAGTGGTTGGTAGATATGGCATGCATATCAGTCCTTTATCGATTTTCTCCTTGACAAAATGCTTGTCAACCTCCACATGTTTCGTTCGATCATGGAGAATAGGATTGTGAGCGATTGCAATGGCAGCCTTGTTGTCACAATACAACTTCATTGGTAGATTACATGGAATTTTTAAGTCTTCTACAGCCTTTAAATCTACAAAACTTCAGAAATTCCATGGGCAACTGCTCTGAACTCAGCTTCAGCACTACTTCTAGCAATCACTTTTTGTTTCTTGCTTCGCCATGTAACCAAATTCCCTCCAAAGAAAGTACAATAACCTAATGTAGATTTTCAATCAATTGCACTCCCTGCCCAGTCTGCATCAGTATAAACTTCAACCAAAAAATGCCCATGTTTTCTAAAAGTTAGACCTTTACCAGGTGAACCCTTAAGATGTCTTAGGATCCTATATACTGCTTGAAAATCCTTGTCTTGGTGAATGCATGAATTGACTAACTCAATTTACAGCAAACGCTATATCGGGACGAGTATGAGATAGATAAATTTTCCAACAAGCCTTTGGAATTTTTCTATATTAGTCACATCTTCAACTTTAGCATGCTGCAATTTCAGATTGGGTTCTGCTGGAGTTTCAACTGCTTTACATTCGAGCAAACCTGTTTCATTGAGCAAGTCAAGTATGTACTTGCATTGAGTAACAAAAATACCTTCCTTAGACCTTGCAAACTCCATGCCAAGAAAGTATTTCAATGTTCCCAAGTCTTTAATTTCAAAGTCTTTAGCAAATCCCTTCTTCAATCTTTCTAGCTCGATATAGTCATCACCTGTTAAAATTATATTATCTACATAAACAATTAAAATGGCTATTTTCCCTTGCTTGGAATACCTATAGAACATAGTATGATCTGCTCGACTTTGGCAGTAACCATGGCTTTTAACAACCTTCCCAAAACGCTCAAACCAAGCTCTTGGGGATTATTTAAGACCATAGAAGAATTTCTTCAACCTGCGGGCTTTATTTTCACCAATCTCTTTTTCAAAACCTGGAGGTAAACTCATGTAAACTTCCTCTTCCAAGTCCCCATTTAGGAAGGTAGTTTTTACATATAACTATTGTAAAGGCCAATTATAATTCACCACCAAGGATAATAAAACTTGAATTGAGCTTAGTTTGGCCACAAGAGCAAAGGTTTCTTGATAGTCAATTCCAAAGGTTTGTGTAAACCCTTTTGCAATGAGTCCAACCTTATATCTTTCTACACTGCCATCAGCATTGCATTTTACCATAAATACCCAATTACACCCTACGATCTTTTTTATCTCTTAGTAAGCTAACTACCTCCCAAGTACCATTCCTTCTTAAAGCATTCATCTTTTTCATAACAGTAGAGTTCCAATTTGGGTCACCAATAGCTTCCTTTTAATGGTTCTTAGAACAAACAAGTTATACACATTAGAAATAAATGTTCTATAATTGTTGGAAAGTCCATGATAGAATAAATATTTGGCAATGGGATGTTGGGTTTGAGTTCCTTTCCTAGTGGCTATAGGAATATCAAGGATCTGATAGAGGTGAATCAGAAATGACATTAGGATCAGAATTACCTGAATCATTCGAAAGACCTTCATTCTAAGGTTCTGATTGGTTTTCAGCCATAAGGATTGGTAGGTCCTTGCCTTTTGCTGAATCTTTTTTCGAGAATAAACCATCAACTCACGTTCAGGATTTACTCTCTCTTTTTGTAGTATTTCTCCCCCTGTTTGTGACCCTAACTATGGCACATTTTGACTAGAATCATCCTTGTTTTCAAAAGTTTGAATATTGAGTTCCTTAGTTTGTTTTTCAACAACAAAAGGATCAAAGATAATATGATTTGGTAATAAGCAAGAAATTTTCCAAAATTTACTCCCCCTAAAGATAATTTTTGTCAAAAAAAAGTTGATTTTAAAAAAAATGACATCTATACTGACAAAGATCTTTTTTGTGTGGGGATTATAACACTCGTATCCTTTCTTATTTGGGGCATCGCCTATGAAAACATACTTTTCTGCTCTAGGATCAAGTTTCGATTGAAACTTGTTTGGTATATGAACAAAAACAATGCATCCAAAAACTTTTAATGGTAAATTAGAATTAATTCTGCATTTAGGAAATGTTTTTTTAAATAATCTAGAGGTGTGACATATTTCAAAATACAGGTAGGCATTCTATTAATCAAATAAGACATTGTCAAAACAGCATCTCCCCATAAGTATTTTGGAACGTGCATAGAAAACATTATCGCACGAGCCACTTCAAGGAGATGTTATTTTTTCTTTCTGCAATCCCGTTTTGTTGAGGGGGTATCACAACAAGTAGATTGGCGTAAAATACCATTTTCTTTCAAGAATTCCCTAAACATTCATTGAAATATTTAGTTCCATTGTCCGAGTGAAGGATACTGATTTCTGTTTGAAATTGGTTCTCAATCATTTTGTAAAAATCTTGAATAAACTATTATTGACATACAACACCTATATAAGTAGGTAATACAAAGGTCAGTAAAGAAAATAAATCAAATATACAAACTAAGGCATAATTACAGCTATTTTCCTGTTCTATATATATTGACTAATTCCATAATCTAAGCTAATTTACAGCTAGCAACTCCCTAAGATTTAGATCTGATTTCCAGCCTTAGAATAGAACTAGATTTCCAGCTGAGTTATTATTTCCAACAATTTCCTTCCAAGAAAAATCATCAATGAGGTATTGACTTGTTTCGAAGTTAAAGAAGTGGTAAGATTCAAGTGTGTTTGCAAGCAATAGTATGCCTTAGTTTGAGGAAATCATTTCATTAAACAACATGTAGATTGTAGGAGGAAGTCAATCTGTTACAGCAGCTCCTGGAATGTTGCAGGAAACCTAATCCCAATCAACAGTGCTGCTCAAGTGTTCGAATTACTAGCTGGGGACCATGGCATATAGTGCAACGAACAACAGCAACAGCAATGGACAGGAAATATCACACAAGAAGCCCTACAACCAAATAAGTACTTAACCTATCCAGTCTGCATTTCATTCCCAATTATCAAACTTCCCTTTGTTATGACGACAAAACTAATTTACATATACTAATTTCTATATATTATTATGAAGAAGAAAATAAAAGAACAGAAGGTGGTGAAATTCTAACACTTGGGAATGATGATCTTTCATGGAGAACCCTCGATATCTATAGCTTAAATGGCCTCAAGCAGGAAAGAGACACAATTAGGATGAATATGCATTGCCCAAATATTTGTGCATCTCATTTGATAAGAATTAATAGCAACTTGGCACAAATGGGAAACAGAACTGTGATTCCATTTTCTTTCCAGTTGCTAGCAGGTCAGGGCCAGATCAGATCCAGTTCTGAACTAATCCATGGTCATGGCTACTTGTAGATGTCACATTTGAGCAATCCTGACTGCACATCCATCCAAAGGATAAGATAATGCTTGGGGTTATAATTAGGGACAGCCTGAAGCAAACTCAAGCAGAAATACATAGAGTTGATCTTTGAACCAACATGCACCGGCCCCTAGTCCTTAGTGCTTCAACTCCTCAACCTTCAACTCAATCCAATCCACAATAAATCCGTGTTCTTTAAATAAAATAATATGCAAATTCCAACATCAATGATTTCACCATCAGCAACTCATAGCTGATGAAGTATCTTCGCGATTGTTGATTAATAATGTGTCATCAAGTATACAACTATGTTACCTGCAACAAATAAATAAAGAGTAGAAAGATAACCAGTAATTGCCATAATTTAAATCTGCTCTAGTTTTACCTGCCATTCAGCCAACAATTGCACAACCAGTTTATTTCTTTTTCGCCGAACATCAACCAGAAACACGAATAACTAACTTGCAGCCACCAAAAATTATGGCTTGGATATATGTGCATCCAAATAATCAGGAATCACAATTTTGTTAAAAGGCTAGCTATTAGTAATAAATATTCTTGAAAAGCATACAAAAAAATCAGTGTCATTCGCCACAATAATGAAATATATTCCACTCATCCATGCCTCTGGACTTTTTGTACATGCAAAAAAAGGAAAGAGTTAAGGCAAGGGAGAAAGATTCACTTCCTATTTAGCATCCTCCTTTGACTTTGCTATGGATTCTAAAATGTTGCTAGTTTATATTCCATACATATTCAAAAATTGGACTGCTCTCAAACCAAATTAAAACTAGGTGCCCACGCGACTAAAATCCATCCAATTTCCCTCAATATTTATGCCTTTTCCCCAGGCTCTTCAACATTCAAGCCCATGACCTTTCTTCCATTGGATTAAACTAAACAGTACCTTAAAAGGATAATTTTCGAATTACTTTCCAAGCCACTAGGATTAACAGCATGAATCTCCTCCCCTATTTTTTTACTATTTGTAATGAAACATCCTTAACCAAATGGCAAATCCTATACTTTCCCATTTTATGTCGAGTAAGGAAAACATAACTATTTACTAGATCCAAAGGCTTTCTTCAAGCACACTACACAAGGTATCAAACTTTCGTCCAAATAATAAATGCCTCCACATGCTTCATTTTTTTTTATTTTACTCCCTTACAATATCAGCAGAAATGCAACTCCGAGTCCTAATGCAGGTGTCTTAAACAAAAAGATATTAAACCATTTTTATGATGAGCGTATTAATCTTTCTACAGTCTTTTCAATGAATTACAACACATGATATCAATGAAAAACAAATTGAACTCAACTGAAAATCCCAGACTGTTTTAAACAAGTAGATTGATATACTGTGGAGAAAAGTAGATACCAGAGGCCCAGAAACTTCATTGGCTTTGTCTTTCCCATACAATTGCTCAACAAGTGCAACAGCAAACTCCATGGTAGTGCCAGGTCCACGACTTGTCACAACAATGCCATCCTGCTGTACTCTCGAGTCGACAGCCGTAGCATCAGAAGACTGCAGTTGCTCCATAAATGATGGATAACAAGTTGCCTGTCAAACAATTTCAATTGCCATTGTCATCAATAATGATAACCGAAACAGTGATTGGATAAAAAGTAATAATAGCAAAAATGGGTGATACTTTACTTTCAATCCCTTGAGCACACCCCATGAGCCAAATGCAACTGCAGGAGAAGCACACACAGCTGCATAGAGCCGGCCATCTGCAGCCTGCTTCTTGACCATGCTTTCTAAAGTTCCACAAGTTTTAAGGTTGGTAGCACCAGGCATGCCTCCCTAGAATAAAACAATAAAACTTCCAGTTACTAGGGCCTTGTTTGGAATAAAACATTTGTGAGAATCAATTAACTCTAGCAACTATGACCTAGTGCAATAATTAGAGGGTGTTTAGTATGTATGTTGGAGAGCAGCTGATAGATATTCATTTTCCAATAGCTATGCCACAGATTTGGCAATATTTTTTGAACAGTTGCTAGCTATGAAGCACTGACACTCCTAGGGGGTTGCCATATGCATGTCGGACACTCCTAGGACACTAACACGTCATAATACGTATGGGACACCAAAAGGCATGTCCTTAATTTTAATTTCAGGTGGGGACACGCTGGAGCCACGAGAAATTTTGAACTTCACAAAATATTGGGGAAAACATGGGGTACATTTTAAAGTAACTTTAAATTTAGTGGTCAAATTATTAAAACATAAAACACAAAAACATTAAACCCCAGCCACACAACCCTAGCCGTTCTCTACTTCTTTTTCCCCTTCGATGAACCAAAATTTGAGTCGTTGTTTGTAAGAGGAAATGAAGAGTTGGAAAATGTTCTAGACCTATAGTTTAATTTTTATGAATGTTATTTATATAAGCTCACATTACAATAATTATCAACTTTATATATATATATATATATATATATATATATATATATATATATATATAAATTTGTCATGTCCCCCCCTCCCTCCCTCGTGTATCCATATCTAACATTTTTTAAGAATATTGTATCCCATACTCGTATCCGTGTCTGTATTCATGCTTCATAGGTTGCTAGTAGTTGAGGACATTAAAAAGCTCATTAATGTCAATCCAATAGCAACCGACAATCCAGCTAGTCCTTTTCTTACATCCTAATGAAAATCCTTCTTTGGTACTTGTTTCACCTGTTCTCTCTAGTTCAAACTGTCATTCATGGTGTAGAGCTATGCGAACGCCATTATTATCCAAGAACAAATTGAAATTTGTTGATGGTATGATTGCAGTACCTTCTAAAGATGATCCTCTTTATGCTGCCTGGGAAAGAGGCAATAGTATGGTGTATTCATGGTTAGTTAGATATCTTCTTCCTTGATTGCTAAGAGCATTTTATGGATAGATAAGGTTATACAAGTATGGAAAGATTTGTATGATAGATTTTCTCAAGGAGATGCAATAAGAATAGTTGAATTATAGGAAGAAATCTACAGATTCAAGCAAAACTCACTCTCAATATAGAGTATTTTACACAATTGAAAATGTTATAGGATGAATATTCAAATCTGAGGCCAGCACCAATTTGCACTTGTATACCACAATGTTCTTGTGATGCTCTCAAAGCTTTATGACTATTCAATTCGTTTCTTGAAGGGGTTAAATGGCAGTTTTTCTGCTTTTAGATCATAGATACTTTTACTGAATCCTTTACCAAATATTAACAAATTGTTCTCTTTAGTCCTTCAACATGAAAAGCTATATACTGGATCTGTTACCAAGATTTAAGAACCAGTTGCTTTCCTTACTCATAACCAGAATGTTTTAGGAAATTTTACTGCAAAAAGACCTAACTTTGCAAATTCAAAGTCTTTTCAACATTAGGTTTTCAGTCATCAAATGCAGGACAACATAGTTTCATTCACCTACTGCTTATTCTGGCCCTAGAAGAATTTACAGTAATGCTGGATCTAAACCTATCTACACTTTTGCAATATACATGGTCACACTATTGAGATTTGTTACAAGAAGCATGGTTATCTAGTTGGTTATAAAGGAAAAGGAAGATCTAATCCTATTCATGCTAATCAAGTTAGCTTTTTTGGTTATTCTGATGAAAATGGTATTGTTGCTAATAATGATGGCTATTTTCCTGTCCAAGATTCTTATTCTGATTCATCACAAAATGTTTCACATGTTCCTGCTGATGTAGCTGCAGATGTCACTACTTCACAGCCTCCAATTACTCAAGCTCGTATAACCAGATCATGACAATGCTTCAACAAGTTCATGTTTCCACACCTTCTCAAGCACCTCAAGTCAATCAATTGTCTTCTAACTTTGCTCCTAATGCAACTGATTCTGGAATCTTTTCTCTTTCTTGTACTGATGTTTCTATGCCTAAAGCAATTTCTTGGATCCTAGATACTGGTGCAACAAACCACTACCTGTTTCTTTTTACTTCCTCACCACTTACAAACATATAACCAACATTTTTGTTGCCTTACCTAATAATCAAAAGGCTGATGTTTGTCACATTGGCACAATTGTCTTTTCTCCGAACTTTATATTGCATAATGTGCTTTATATACCACATTTTTCTTTAATTTGATCTCTGCTAGCAAACTTACTTCTCATTATCCATATTGTCTTCTGCTTCATAATGAGGTTTGTACTATCCAGGATCTTCACTCTTGGAAGATGATTGGATAAGCTAAGAAAGTTCAAAGCCTCTACCACCTTGTTACTCCTCAGCTGTCAACATCTGTTCCTTTCGTTCTTTCTTATAATGCAAAAAAGTCTAACATTTGGCATTTTCGTTTAGGACATCTGTCCACTCCTAGATTTAAACCGTTGCAAATCATAGATACTACAATTATTATACCTTCCTTTGATCGTTGTAAAGTTTGTCATTTTGCCAAACAGAAGAAACTTCCTTTTCCCATCAGCACATTTATTTCAAATTGTTGCTTTGACCTTGTTCAGATTGACATCTAGGGACCATTTTCAGTTGTTTTTTTACATGGCCACAAATATTTCTTGACTATTGTGGATGACAAAAGTAGATTTACCTGGTTCTATATAATGAAATCTAAGGCTGAAGCTAGGCGATTGATACAGAATTTTGTTTTTCTTTTTGACACTCAATTTTCTACAGAAATTAAGTGCATTAGAACTGATAATGGCCTTGAATTCAACATGCCAGAATTTTATGCTTCCAGAGGTATAATTCACCATACTACTTGTGTCTACACTTGAGCATAATTCTGTTGTGTAAAGAAAACATCAACATCTTCTCAATATGGCCAGATCTTTTAAAATTCCAAGCTCATTTACCCATTTCCTTCTGGTCAGATTGTGTTGCTCATGCAGCCTACCTCATCAACAGGATTCCTTCTCCTGTTCTGTCCGATTCTACTCCTTTCCAAGTTCTTTACAATATACCTCCTTCCTTTATAAATTTTGGAGTCTGGTTGTCTATGTTTTGCATCAACCATTAATGTTCACAGAAGTAAATTTGATAGCAGAGTTGATGCATGCATTTTTCTTGGTTTTCTAGCAAATACTAAAGGCTATAAAGTTTTTAATCTACATACTAAAAGGTTCTTTATCTCTACAAATGTTTGCTTTTACGAAAGTTCCTTTGCTTTTCAAGAAAATAAAAATCTTTCAGCTAACTCAGATTTTGTGTTACCAACTGAATATTTTGTGGCCTTTAGCAGAACCTTTATCGACAACCCCTCTTAACAATCCATTATCACCCTCACCTTCATCAGAAGTTCCAATTTCTACCACCAGTCACCCTGAACCTTTAAGAAGATCCACTAGATCTTTTGTCCCTCCCTCTTATCTGCATCAATATCAATACCAAATCCCTAACCTCAAAGCTAATTTTGTTTTTAAACCTTCTCATCTTCACCCTCTCTCTGAAACATATTCCACTTCTTTATTAACTTTTGTTCACAAAGTCTTTACCATTCAACTTGATATTCATAAGGAACCAAGAAATTACAATGAAGCTATTAAATATCAGCACCCGTAAGATGCAATGGCACTTGAAATCAAAGCTTTAGAGTAAAACAACACTTGAACTCTTACTAATTTGTCTGCTAATAAGACTCCCATAGGCTGTAAATGGGTTTTCAGGACTAAGTATAGTGCAAATGGCAGTACTGAAAGGAAACAAGGCAAGATTAATTGCCAAGGGTTATACTCAATAGAATGGTATTAATTACTTGCATACTTTCTCTCCAATTGCCAAGTTAACAACAATCAGAAGCTTACTTGTTGTTGCAGCTTCTAACAGTGGCACTTGCATCAATTGGCATCAATAATGATTTCTTGCATGGTGATTTACATGAAGATGTGTATATGACATTACCTCCTGGCTTTCATTCTGCTGATTTATCCAAAGTTTACTAGCTTGTTAAGTCTCTTTATGGACTTAAACAGGCTAGCAGACAATGGAATATCAAATTAACTGAAGCTCTTCTGTCTCGAGGTTTTCAGCTTCAGATTCTTCTTTGTTCATTAAACAGCAGGGTTCTTCATTCATTCCTTTACTTATATATGTGGATGATGTCATTCTGGCCAGTGATGATTTGAGTTTGATTACTGCAGTCAAGACCTTCTTACATGATTCATTTAAAATCAAGGATCTTGGTCAACCCAAATTTTTCCTGGGCTTGGATTGCCAAAACTAAAGCTGGTATCAATCTCTGCCTCTTGATTTGTTAGAAGAAATAGGTTTTCACAACTCAAAACCTGTCTTTACTCTTATGGTCTCTTCTTCAACCCTTCAAAAGGACACTGGCACTCCCTTAAGCTTATACAGAAAATTAGTTGGGAAGCTTCTTTACTTATGCAACACTAGACCAGATATCAATTTTGTTGTTCATCACTTGTCTCAGTTTCTTTCTAATCCAACCGATATACACCTACAGGCCTTGCATAGAATTCTCAGATATTTCAAATGCAATCCTAGTCAAGGTCTTTTCTTCTCAGCTAACTCTTCTCTTCAGATCAAGGCATTTTCTTCGGATTGGGCAGCTTGTTCTGCAACGACGAGGTCAGTTACTGGATTTTGTGTTTACTTAGGAGATAGTTTGATTTCATGGAAATAAAAAAAGCAGCAAACTATATCTCAATCATCCTCAAAGGCTAAGTACAGGGCGCTTGCTGCTATCACTTATGATGGAACACAATGGATTCTCTATTTGTTGAAGGACTTGCAGATTGATCACTCTTCTCCAACACTTGTTTATTGTGATAATCAATCTGCTGTGTATATTGCTCAGAATCCAGTGTTTCATGAGCGTATCAAGCACATCGAAATCATTTGGTTAGGCAAAAGCTTCAGGCTGGTCTAATTCGTTTCAAGCTTCTAATTCCAAGAAGGGCATACATAACATGTATGCTCCAGCTTGAGGGGGGGGTATTGGAATTAATATATAATATTTAATATTATTATTTTTAAAATTAAAATAATATATAATATCATAATTAATATATTTATTGTATAAATAAAAAAATAATTTATATTTTATATTTTATATATAACATGTTTAACTCCTTAAAATAATAAAATTATGTTCATATTTGAAACAAAATTTTAATCAATGTCCATATTAGTAATTAAATATATTATCAGCAGCAGTTTATAATAATTACCAAACACTCGATAACAATGAGCTACGAGAAGCTAACAGTTATCAGTTACTGGCAGCAATCTAACAACTTAACCAAACAAACCCTTAATTCAATTAAATACTTGCAAAATTATGTTATTTATTGTAAGATTTTATTTCTTTTAAATGCCTTCTTTTTCATTTTTTAAGTCGAAATAATTGAATGCTAGCAACTATAAGCATTCCAAATAAGGAGGTGAGTTTCATAGTTTTTCAAATGCTACCTATATATTTTAGATTTTTCTTTTTCCATTTCGCACGCCCAGCTCACATATTTTTCCTATTATAAGATTTTTATTTTTTTTTAAATACTAACCCCTCTTAATTTATAGAAAAAAAAAAAAAGAGTATTTGGTCCCCTCTCTTAATGTGGCTCGCCTGATTTCAAACATGAAATTGACTTCTGCTGAATTGAATTCTTAAATTTTAAGAATTCGATTCAATTGACAAATAAAGTTCAATTTTAAGAATTGAATTCTTGCATTTTTAGTCGTTCAAAAATCTAGAAAAAGAAAAAACACCTAATATATTAAAAGCTAGTTAAAGAGAGCGATAAAGCCAGTAAAAAAAATAACAAATAAAAAAATTTAATTACAGGGAGCGCAATGAGGTCAAAAGCGGCGTCGTTGGAGAAATCTGAAACAAGAGCATCGGCTATAATCTTAACACCATGACAAGCATCAACAAGAAGCTGCTTCTCAACAGAACCAACAGTGACGTCAGCACCTGCTCTTCTTATCACGTCTATTGTTATCACCGCTTCCATCGGCTCCGTTCCATTCGCAACCGGCACCAGTACCTAATTTCAAATTTTCAACAAAGGAGAAAAAACTCAGCACCCAAGAGGTCATCGTTTTCTCTAGAGAATATTAAGTGTCGCGTGACGTAGTCGTTACCTTTTTAGCAGAGGAAGCCATCACAGATGAGGAGAATCGAGTTTTGGGAGAAGCGACTCTATTGCGGACTGAGAAGTGAAGAAGAAGAGGAGACTGAGGGGCTACGTGGCGTAATAATACTGCCATTTTGTTTTTCCTTTTAAAAGTTCATTTCTTTTCGGGGGGATTCTAGAGAGGTCCGTTGAGCTGTTTCAGTGTGGTGAGATAGAGGTAGCTTAGTGTATGTGCGTCTATGGCGGAAATGAGTGCATGGTTCTAGTGTAGATGGTAATTAAATTGTGTGGATGTGATCTTGCATCAGTGCGGAAAAGAACTATAGTGTTGAATTTGCCCATGAGTTTATCCAAAAAGATCACAGATGAGTTCGTACATAGGGGAAAAGAAGTTACCTTTTGAGGTAAGAAAAACCCTACAGAAAGTGTTTTGTAGTTTAACCCATTATATTTAAAGAACTGTGATTTGAATTGTCCCTTCTGATCTTTTAATCAAAACTAATTGTTAGTCTATATATTTCTTTACCATTTGTTGCTTAGATTTTAATTAAATATTCATTAGATAGATTGTCCGCGTAATGTTGGACAAATTAATAATATTATATAAATTATAAATATAAATGAATATAGTCACCATAAAAAAAATAATATAGAGACCATATTTAGCTATCACATAAAAGTAGTTACTATTTAGCTACTCCTTAGAAATTGCTTTGCTACTGTTGGAGGATTAAATTATATTTTTGCTATTTAGTGACTTTACGACCAATTAGCGATCAAATCAAACAGCGACTACTTAGAGACCATTAGGTGTCAACTTTTTATGCATAATTTAGAGACCGTTGAGAGACTACATAAAGCGGTCACTAAAAAAGTGCTAAAATTTTACACGTAAAGTAGCATAAAATTAGAAATCATAAGTATAGTATCTAAATTAGATATTACATTTGTGGTCGTTAAATGTTTCGGTCACTTAAAGGCAACACATGTAGTATCTAAATTAGAGACCATATAAAGTGCTCCTAATTTATTAATTGAATATAAAATCATTAAAATAATTTATTCATGAAAGAATAAAAAAATATTATTTTATATGTAATTTTACTTAATACATATTACTATTTAAGCATTTGATTTATAGTGTTAAAATATTAAATTTATTATATATTATATCTTTAGTTGATTTAGTTGCCATATTTAGCTACTACATATAAGTGGTAGCTACTAGTTAGCTACCATATTATTATCATACTAGAGATTAAATATTTAGCTATAGCACATATACAGTCGTTATTCCAATAAAAATGGTAAATAAATATTCTAAAATATATAGAATAGCGACACATTAATAAAACCATATTTAAAATAATTAAAATCTTTATCTTTTATTCTCCGGAAGGATTCAACCTACCACTTAGCTACCATATTATTATTATATTAGAAATTAAATATTTAGCAACCACACTTATATAGTCGCTATTAATTGTACCAACAATTCACTTAGATGTACATTTATATCATCTATAAAATTAGATAGTTTGATGAAAAATTAAAGCTAAAAGAAGAAAAATACAACACAACTCTAATTTTATTTTACTAGCTGACGATACCCTGTAAACTAAAAAACAAGGCCTTAAAACCTTGTAAGCCTTAAAACTGAGACTGTAAAACCCCTTAAACCCTCAAAAGACCACATCATGCCACGTGGGTTAAGGCCTAAACCAAATGGGCAAAGCTAAGTCCATGTGGGCTTTGCGAGATCCATGTGGGCTAAGCCTATGTGGGGTAAGGCTAAGCCCACGTGGGCTAGGCAATTACCCCACGTAAACTAAAGGCCGAGAATACAATCATCATGGGAATGCGAACCTAGGAGGCATATTCCCTCTTAGGGGCGAGAATACAATCATCATGGGAATGCGAACCTAGGAGACATATTCCCTCTTAGGGGCGCGTGCCACTATCTGCCTCACCCCTAAAAAAACAAGGTTAAATCTTTGACCCTTAAATAACATCCACCAATCAAGATTAATAAAAACACCTTAAAAGCCTTAATATTTTCATATATAATCATCTATCTTTCATTCTAAACCCTAGAGCCACATAGATACCCTTGCAATCCTAAAAAGAAAACCTAATATTCATCCTCTCCAGCCACTATTCTCCATACATAACTCATAAAAGCTCAAATATTTTCACCTTAATCTTCTTCCACATAACCTTCACTTTTGATACCCATAACCATCATTTTAAGACCTTTACTCCATTCAACACTAAGCTTCCAAAACTTCCTTTTCTCCATTCATGATTTTTGTTTTTGCAAGTATTCTATAGCCATTCCATAAGCTTTTGATGCCTTTTGGTGTCCTAAGAACTCAAATAAGTCCATTTCTATCTAAAACCACTCTTATCCTCGATTCATCAAAAGGTTTGGTTAGCCGAAATGGGTTTAACCCTCTTTAAGGAGGGTTATTTTAATTTAGCTTAGATCCTAGGCTTGTTTTCATATTTTGTTGGCAATATGTTTGAATTTATTAGGATGTTCATTAATTCCCCTTTTATAATTGTTCATCTATTTTATATCCCCATTAATTTCTTATTTCTCAGTTTTTATACATGCTTTGTTAATTGCTTTGGTAAGTTTAGATTTCACCTCACATGTTAAAGGCAAATTTAACTTGGCTTGATTGATCACCTCACATGATAAAGTAAAATTAATCAACTCATCAAAGTGAGTCCTCTCGCCTTCCATGTTTCATTCACTTAATCAATTAAAGATAAAATGAACCTGGCACCCACATGCTTAATAAAACTGATTCTATTTGGTCATATTGACATGTCAGATAAAATTTAAGGTACCAATGTACCTCCCTAGGAATAATGGTACCAATGTGCCTTTCCCCTTAGATGGATGTATAATAGGCTAGTCCCTCTTTTTCTCACCTTTAGATATTTAAATAAGATAATAAAATGTCATCATCATAAAATGGGTAGTAGCCAAGCTAGGTTAGTATGATTAGGAAAACCAAATGCCTTATAGTCTAATAGAGGCCGAATTTTATGTCTAGGCGTATCGGGGTGCCTAACCTCTCCCTACACGTACCTATATTTCTAAGCCCAAATCTCTAATTTGGAGAGGGGGAAAGTTAGGCTCTTCGCGAGGAATCTAAGCCATATCCTTTGTCTCTCTATCTGTCCTGGTTATTTTACTCGGGTAGCGACTCTTTATCTTCTCTAATAATTTACGGTCATCGCGATTATCATGATCCCTTGAGACCTCTTCCTAGATGGCTCACTTTCATATCAAGCCTAGTACAAACGAGCCAATCTCCGATATTGTGACGTACCCGCAATCGCTTGGGGTAGGCTTTGGAAGTGTCATGCTCACAGGGGCCCTCTCTAAAATCATCCATCCCATCATCAAAATCAGTCTCTAGGCCTTAGGTTAGAAGAGTAGACAATTGGAGCGTCAGAGTCTTGATCCTCCACTGATGAACATTGACTTGCCCTTACAAGCCCTCGTGGTCCCTCTGCAAGAACCTGGAGGATTAGACATTACATAACATAACATAACATGCATATCATACATTTTTATTTTTGTTTGACTCACCCTTTTGTTTTCACTGATGACGAAGAATTATCTCTTGGCAACGACGTCAAACCGGTGTACTTGCTCGAACTGATCCCTTTGGATATGTATAATTATATATACTTGTGTCACTAACATTTTAAGGAAGCAAAAGTAATAAATAGCAATAAAGGGAGAGACTACTCATATGAGTGCATCTACTCGGAGTAAACTTGGGAAGGAGGCTCAACTCTAAAGCCAGTCGATGGTCCACAGTGCTGGAAGGGCTCTAGTATGACACGGTCGGGTTTGGAAGAAATGGTATACACCTGGGAATAATGTTTGACATCTTCATAGGAGGTGCTTGAGAAGCAACAATGATAGATGAGCTAAAAATGGGAGTGCATCTAGGACAGCAAGAGGTCCATCCCTCCTCTGACTCCAACACTCTAGGAGCGTTGGGTCGAGAGAACTAAATGCAACAAGGAAAATGTTTAGAGTGTTACATAATGGTAATGAAACAAAAAAAAAATAGTAAGGAAGTACATATGCTATAGTATCTTTATCATGAAGGATGTATAATCGGTCTTCCTCAACCTGATAATGAGCTCCTCGATATCATCATAACCCTTGAGGCATTCTCTAGCTCCTTGTCATGACCCCATCCGTGGGCCCGTGACTGGCACTAGGGAATGGGTAGACGTAAGGCCACCGAGTCCTGTAGTAAGCCTGACACTCACCACTCAAACAAATCTCATCTCAACTTTTACTATTATTAACGCCATAATTTACAGTAACATTAAATTTTACACAATTAAATCGGTCTGCCAGAAGAACTAGGCGAGACCCAAAACTCAGAAAAATTTACAACTGATACATCTACTATTACTACTGCGGAGAATCTAAGATTTACTAATTTACATACCAAATCAAATACATCACCCGATGTTGAAGGAGTCGGGTTACTGAATAAGAGTCGCGGGAAGACTAACATTCACGCATCTGAAAAAAAAAATTGAGACTGTCAGTCTCGAGAGTGAGTTAAAATCAAATAATCTAGAGACTATTACAGTCTTCACAGAAAATATTAATTATTCGAATCAGTATATCAAACCATGCACGTAAATACGACTCATATTATAATCATACCATAATAAATAAATAAATAAATAAATAAATAATATATTTTTACTTTTACGGGACGAGTGGCTCAGTAGAACCCTAACCCCAAATTCTAGTAGCCTTTTGGCTCTCTTAATCCAATAAGACTGGCGCCCAGAGAGCAATGCTCGACCAGGGACCTTACCTCTAGTCTGGTCACTTAAGTATCCAAATATCTGCGGCCGGAGAGCAATGCTCGACTAGGGACCTTTACTTGACATCTCATTCCAATAGAATTTGGAGCCCGAGAGGAAGCTCGACCAGGGTCCTTAACTCCAGTCCGGTCACTTAATATTCACTATCTGCTTAAGCCTTTCAGCTCTCTTATTCTAATAAGACTGGCGCCTAGAGAGCAATGCTCGACCAGGGACCTTACCTCCAATAATTTACTCAAATCAGCCCAGAGAGCCATGCTCAACCAGGGCAAAACTCATAATAATCTTATTATTTGTCCATGATCATTACCGGTGCACACGCGGTCCTGATGTAACCCATCAGGTGACATATTCTACGAAAGCCACATTCCTAAGTCGCAATCATCACATTTAATAAATATCATTGTCTAATGAAATCATCCAACACATATCGAAGTAAAGATTAAAGATTTAGGGTAAAGCAATGCGCAATTCGTGAGGAAAAATAATAACGTTTGTATTATTATAACATTGCTAATAATAATATTTATATTATTTTCAATAATTAATAATCAAGTGAAATCATTTATATTGTGATACTAACAATCATATTAAGCATAAATTCTAAAATAGCATATTAAAATCAGACTTAGCACTAGTGCAATGATTAAATGACTTTAACTCACAGAATTGGGCGACCTCCTAGCTCTGCTCCGGTGCCTCGGTTGGAGCGAGCCGAACAGACAGATCATCTAATCACGAAAAAATAATTTATCAATTATGCTGAAACAATCGATCATTAATCCTAGGCCTAGACTCCTAGGACTGACTGTCTAAGAATCTCGACTCGGATAAATTCTATGAAAAATTCGGCAGAACCTCCCTTACAACATGGACATTTACTCCCTGTAAAACGGGTCCAGGACCTGCCAGAAAAACACTTCAAATATCCAACAATTTAAACAACGGGAGTCGGGTCCCCAAACTTCACTATTTTCCCGACTCCACTACACAGAACAAAACACGAGGCAGGTAACTGACAGACAATTATTTTTGACTCACAAATATCATCAAATACTCAATATAAACTAATAAGCACACAATTAAACCAAGAATTTCCAAAATTACAGTTTGAGTCCGATCGACGATCCAAACTCACCATCGGACTCGAAGCGGCGATGATCCCCACTTTCGATTTTCCGATCCGACACCCGATCGTCCGGAGAGATTTGCGGACGATCTCGGCCGTCGATTTGCAAACGAAGCCCGATCGCCACGAAACCGATACCATTACGAAGCTTGAGCTGAGGAGAGTCGGGATACATCCTCTAATCATCCATAGCTCGCCAGAGCTCGTCGAAAAAACCCAAAAACATCGGCCGCCCCTCAAACTTCACTTTGCGGATCTTACAACTCCGGCCACCCCAAGCGTCATACGCCGAAGAGAGCCCTTGTCGAGAGGGAGGCCGATCTCCACCGGAAGCCGGATCACCAAAATCGCCTGCGGCCTGCACTTTGCCGCCGCCGCCAGCATCACCCATTGGCCACCCAAGGCCTCTCTCTTCCGGCTTCGCTTCTCTCTCCCCGACGCCTCTCTTCTTCCTTTCTTCAATATCGACATTGAGCCCCTGAACTTTTCCTTATTACAACTAGGTCCCTTAACCTTTTCAATTACTTACAATTTCATCCTGCAGAATTCCAATTTAACCCCTAAACTTTCCTTTATCCTTTCAATTAAGCCCTTAACTAATTAATTTGGGCCAAATTAGAATTATTGAAAATACATAATTACATAAATATCCCTGACCGATATATTTATTTACAAAAATATCAAACTCACAAATTTCCATTAAAACCCCATAAAAATAAAATTATACTTTTAATCCTTATTCCAAAATAAATTTCCAATTTAGTCCTAACACATAATTAAATTAAATAACCAATTTACTAATTATTTTCCAACTTAAATTTTAATACCACTAGTTAATTAAAATACCAATTTTCCCAAAATTCTTTTATAAAAACATCCTTTACAATTTCTTTCAAAAAATTTCAATATATATAATTTTATTTATACATATACATATACATTGGGAAAAAATTAGAATAACCAAAAATATAATCTACCCTTCAAATAATTTACTTAATTAATTCTTAAAATTTCAAACTAATTCGGTATAGAAAAATAATTCATTTAATTAAAATTTCCATTAAATCATTTCAAATTAAACCAAATAAAAATGAAGCTAAAATTAACTTAAATAAAAACTCATTATTAAATATATAAAAATTTTGGGTATTACACTCCTTATTTAAGAGGTTTATTGTCTAGAACATAGACAACGGAGGCGACTTGAAACTCGTCGGAGACTAGGTCCTCTCTCCCAGCAATAGATGTGCTCGCCTAAGTACCATACACGGTAAGTAGGCCCACAAGGAGTATCCTCATGTGCTTAATGTCAACAGCAAATAACATATAGGGATCCCAACCACTTCAATCCCCAAGCCAATCATCCTAAACCTGCAACATAGATAGGTAAGTATCTGAACCTTAATTATGTAACATTAAAACTAATGTGCATGTTCTTTTTTACCTGGTCCTAAGTTAGAGAGTTGACCCACAGGCGATGCATGTAGACATATGCCACTCTAAGAAAACACTCATGCTCGAGCCCCAACGGCTCAAACGAGGAAAAGCTCAAGAGGTGCTGATAGGATGAGCTCTTATCAAAAGACCATGCTTTAGTGGCCCACAGCTGTACTTGAACAGTTAGCACATAAAGCATAACAAAAGAAAGCATAAAAGTACGACAAAGGAGAAAAACGTACATAAATGGCGTGCCAAAATCCATAGAGCCTCTTGCTCTTGCAAACCACAATGTCTAGTTACTAATACAGATAGGCCAATACAATAGACCCCTAGTTATATGAAGAGACCCAGTCCAAGTCTCTCAAAGGGGTCAAGTAGTAGAGGTTCAACGAGTTCCCAGGATTGCAGCACAACCTGGTCCCAAATAAGTGCACCAAGAAGGCCCAGGCCCTCTGATCGACTTCCAAATAGAAAGGGGAGTGAATCCTCTATAGTGAAGAAGGATACTTTAATAAGCTAAGCAATAGGTGGCATGTGTGTAGGCAAGAACCTAACGGATCAATAATGAACTGGTCCCGAGCTTCGAGCCTTTAATCGTGAACATCATCATCAAAGGGTATAAAGGTACCCAAGAAGTCAATGTTAGTGATAGAGGAGAATGCGAGTGGAGATAGAATCATCTCTTCCACCGACGTGTGAAAAGTATGGGTAGTGTCCATCTACCTTTAGATCAATGCATATACTGAAGTACGATCAGTACTTTTGACAACTAATGGTAATGTAGCAATGAACTAAAGCAACCTGGTATCTCCTATCAAAGCCTGAATAAAGCTTGGAAGCTCATCAAACCACTTTTGAGCTCCAAAGAAACTACCAGGGAACTAGATTGATATGATAACAGTATGGAAATACATAAAAAACCAGGTTTGAATACACATACACATACATTAAAGTCAAAATCAAGTATGTACATCAAGATTTTCAAGTTTTTAAGCAATTTAGTGTACGCAAAGTTGATTCGGCATGTGCAGGCTAATTCAGACTGTACAAAGCTTATTGGTACTACGTAGAGTCGATAGGCTGTGCATACAGCCGATCGGTTGTTCATGTTAGGGCAACATGGTTTTTGTCAATATTTCATAATTTTTCAATGTATTATGTGTTTTTCAAGTGTATAAATGACAAATGAACAAAAATAGCAAGGAAAAATACCTCATCGAAGGTTGAGAAAGCTCGATGTATGCTCAATTTGGCCAAAAGATGAATCTCTGCCCCTTTTGCCAAACCTAGGTGTGCCAGCACAAAATCGATAGTGAAAAGTCCTAATTTGGAGCGACTAAGGTGCCGCCCAATGATCTTGATGAGGAACCCGACATTTTAAGATAAATTTGAGTGAATTTGGTTGAGCTCTTTCTACATCTTCTAGCAAGGAAATGAAAGTGGCACTTTGAAAACTCTTAAAATAAGCCCAATATTCTTAGAGCATGTCTTCAATGCAACTTCTTATCAAATCCACTTTGGATCTTTAGGGTGCGCCTCTTGAAGTGCCCAACATACTTGATGAATTCTTCTTTGCTCTTGAAGTGCTCAACATACTTGATGAATTCTTCTCTGCCTAACCTTCTTGAGATCAACCATTATAATTTACTTTTATTTAAGGAAAAATTCTTCAATAAACAATTCATACATCGTGTTCCATGATTGAACTAAATTGGGAAGGAGATTGGTGTATCATGCATATGCCTCCTCAGCAAGAGACTTAGAGAATTATCTATTCTTTAGATCATCATCCAACCCATATACTTCTAAAACTTTCACAAACTTCATGATATGATCCTTAATGTTCCCATTTTTCTATTAAATAGAAAGAAATTGGGACCTATGGACCTTTGAGGGCAAGGGTTTTGAACTATATGGTAAGGGTAGGGAAGTTTCAAATTATAAGCAGGGTTGGAGCCTTGATCTTAGATTTTTTTAGGTAACCCATTCATTACATAGGAGGTGGGGTTGCTCACAAGGGTTTGGCTAAGAGAATGGTTAATGATGGAGATGTTATCCTCCAAAGGATGTCTGGTTGCATCTACTATTAACCCTTCTCTTTTATTAGGATCTTTTAGCAGTTGGGAGGTGATAGTGTGAGAGCTAAGGGTCTTAGGGTATCAACATAGTTTAAGGTAGTCTTTACTATTCCTTATTCAATCAAGGGCTTGCTTGAAGATGGTTTTGGTGCCATAATAGGTGTAAGACTTATCTTGGTTAGAGTTACTAGACTCTCATTAAACACTCTGTTATGCTCTTTTGTAGTTGCAAACACCTTTTCTAGAGGCTCTTATCTCTTCTTGTATCTTAACTTGTGCTTCCTTAGGGTAGTGAAAATAACATTGAGAGTGGGGTATGTTCTAGCTATTGATATTACCTGAGGCGAGGACTCATATGATTACCCCATTTGAGATTATTTGGCACGTGAGGTCTAGGTAGTTGACTAGTCTTTCTAGTGACTGGCAGTAGGTAGGAATCACTCCCTTCTTAGTAAAGTCACTAAAATATAGATGAGAGGGTTTGTTAGGTGATTTAGTTTGTGTAGGATGAGGGTCAATATCTTTAGCCTATGCCTTCACTAAATAGAGTAGACTAGGATAAAAAAAGATCAACACGTGGAAAGAGAGCTAAGCAGTTTCTAAGGACACATGTATATATAATGACAGCCCTTAGAGGGGTAGCCCAAGTGATAGATGAGAACAACAAAAAGGGGATAGTAATAATGTAGAGGGTAGTGTAGTATAATAGCAATAAGGGTGCAGTTAGGATGTGATATCTTAAAGAGAAGCTCCCAAAATGGTAAAAAGTCCAAAAGTCCTTTCTTTAAAGAATTGAAGGAATATTTACAATAATGGAAAGTGGATAAGAGGCTTTGATCGTAATGAAATGTTGCTTCATCTAGTGAGAGGAGTGTTTTAAGTGGGCTATGAGCCACTTATTGGTTTTGGGCCTATTTTCTTGTCATTTTGGCTTATAGCACATGTCTTCTCAAATAAAGGTGCCATAACATGTCCTTAATGGGTCTTACCCTAAGCCTGCCAAGCTATATCTTCATGAATATCCCAATTGGGCGATAATGGGCTTTGTCAACAGCCTAAAATCATCCAACAAATGAAAATGATAAAGTTTTATAAATAATATTTACCTAATGAAAATTTTAATAGTAAAATAGTGATGCCATTAAAATTTCAATGTATCTAGACTAATGATCATTAATCTAATAAAGATAAAAAATGAGATTTAGCTTGGAGGTGGAGTGGTCGTGAAAGTATTTGAGTTTTCTTTGGTTTTGTCTCTATTAAAGATTGTTGACGAGTAAAGAACATAAGAGAAGGTATCTTATTGATCAAGATTATTATAAAAGATGCTTTCAAAGGACTGGAGATGCTAGTCATGACAGCTCCTGGTGTTCGAACTAGTCATTAATGGTCGGCTTCATTGGTACCCTTTCGGTATGCGTTGCGAACAGCCTGCGCTCCTTGAATCTTTCAACCTCCGGCTACAGAGCATGCGTAACATAACACATTGAAATGGCTAGCAAGACAGTCAAGCAGACAGATTAATCGCCGACGCCTATACTTGAATTTAGAAAGAATTTTCGGGCTAAGACTTTCCTTTAAAGGTCATTCTTTCCGGCCAGTCGTTACGTTACGGAGGGTAGGGATAATCGTCCAGGTCTTATTGTGTCCCTTTCGTCCAGTGGTTAGGACATCGTCTTTTCATGTCGAAGACACGGGTTCGATTCCCGTAAGGGATAGGTACTCATATTTTTCAAAATGTTTAGATGAAGTTGATGCTACCAAACCTTTAGATTTCCTCTATGCCTAATGATAATTCAATTTGTTAATAACCTGCAAAATATTTTAGGCATATTATGATTTTGGTTAGAGAATGGTCTTTGGAATAACATACCGTGTATCGAAATTGCTTTTCTATTTGATAAAGAATTTATTTTCCCTTATGATCCTCTTAAGATTATTTATGGTAAGTAAAGCGGCTTTATTTTGGCAAAAAATGTCTTTAATATGCATGGGAGGAATAAAGAGCCTAAGGAGGTCTTATGAGTTGGCGCCCTCAACCTCATGATTAGATTATGCTGAATTCTGATGGAGCAATAAAAACATCGAGCGATAAAGCTAGTGTTGGAGGCTTGCTTCATTATCATCAAGGAAGGTAGATCGCCAGATTTATAGCGAATCTTGGTGTGTGCAATGTGCTTGCAGTTGAGTGTTGGAGAGCTAACTCTGGTCTTTGGTTTGCTTAGAGATGTGGATTCAAAAGAGTTATTGTTGGCCTCGACAACTAATTGCTAGTGGATATTATTAATATGAAAATGATAGGTCTTGCTTCTCATGTTGCCTTCTTTCACGAGATCAATTTCCTACTTTCTCAAGATTGGAAAGTTTAAATTGTTCGCATCTGCAGAGAGTCTAATTGTTGTACTGATTTTCTAGCTGAGTTAGATAATCATGCTAACATTAGATATCATGCTCTTAATCACTATCTAACCGGCCTCGATAAGCTACTATTTCAAAATAGTCTAAGTGTTGAAATTTCTAAAATGTGTAATATCTAATTTGTTTTAGGTTTTGCCTCTTATTTCATTTTTTTTAAATAAACTTATTATTTGAAATAAAATAAATAAAGTTGAGTATTCTTACAATAATTTCTTATGAAAGTTTATGTTATGTGTTTTTGTAAATATTTTAGTCTCACTATAATTTAAAGAAATAGTTCAAAAACTTTAGAGTAATTCTACTTCTAGAGGCCAATACCCTTTAAGCATAAAAAGGGACTAATCACAAGATGAAGGGCCAAGAAAATAAAAAAAACACTTGTTGGGCTTATAAAAAATATTTGAATTTAAAACACTACAAGCCATGAGGAGTCCACTCTAAAATCAAGTCCAAGACTTATTAGCTTGATATTATACCAAATGGCTTGATTAAGTTCAATTGAGCCTTAATTATCCAAATTAAGCTAATAAGGCACTAAGAAAGCAAGTTAGGCTAATGAGGACTTAAGCAGTAAGCCCATGCATGTGACCTCGATAAGTAATTAAGGTTTCAACTTAAACTTGTTAACATTTCAATTTAAACTTGACTAGTCAACAACGGGAGCAACACCTTTTATTTTTGTTATTTAAGAAATTTTTTATTTACTTTATTTTATTTAGAAAGTAATGATTTACTCCATGAATGACTTTTCTTTTTCTAGCTTAATTATAGGCAACACATGCTTGTTAGCTATTTAGGGATTTTTATTTTATTTTTTATTTATTTTAAGAAGTAATATATTATTTTCTAAATGATTTTATTCCTTTTTTAGTGTCATTATAGAGTTGGAGGAGGTCTATAAATATCTTGTATTTGGCCACCTATGTCAATCAATCTTGTATGAATTATTTTCTTATTAATAAAGTCAGAGTTATTTCTTTACTTTATTCTTTATGAATTTTTTAAGTTGTTTTTTGCATTGTTTATAAATTTTTTGTCTTATCAATTTTCAAAATTTTGAATTTGTGGCAACAATATATATTTTTATAACTAAATTTTTTTATTCCTTATAATCAAAGGGTTTTAGTTCCATCATTATAGATATGAATTTAATGATCTTAAAGTTAACATCGATTTCAATTTGATTTCTATCTCTCTATAGATAGAGTTCACATTAAGTCTCTCGTGAAAGTTTAAGTTATATGTTCTTATAAATTTTTTTAATCTCACTATAATTTAGAGAAGTAAACTAAAATTTAGATAATACTTATAAAGAGAGAAGGTCTGAAGTAATTAATGAATTATAATTTTTTTATTGATATTTAATATACTTTTGTAGTATTTATATAAATTGTAGACTTTTATAAAGTCTAGGTT
The DNA here is from genome assembly GCF_019578655.1 of Ricinus communis. Taxonomy (NCBI): domain Eukaryota; kingdom Viridiplantae; phylum Streptophyta; class Magnoliopsida; order Malpighiales; family Euphorbiaceae; genus Ricinus; species Ricinus communis. The sequence continues at coordinate 26,964,107 of NC_063264.1, forward strand.
ATATTAATTTAAATTTATTATATTTTAAAATAATAAAATTTTAAATTTTAAAATAATAAAATTTTAAATTTTAAAATAATTATTGTGAAGAGAAAAAGCAAACTACAACGTTAATTTTATACATATATATATGTAGTTTAAAAATTTAATATAATATAATTAAAGTTTATAATGTTGAAAAATAAAATATGAGAATTTTATGGATTTAAAAATAAATTTTATCCATCTTCCTTTTAATAACATTAGTCAATTTTTCTAAATCAGGAAAATAAATCCACCCTTAATATATAAGTAAAAGCAAAAAAAAAAAAAAAAAGCTTGAGATACCACAAGTTTAGTATTTAAGAAGATGAACTTCAAAAATTCAAAGCTGCTTGCCTTAAACATGTGATATATGGTTATCCATTTATCCATGTATTGATTCCCAATCCCAATATAATCCAAAGCAAATTACCTATTCAAAAGAGAAAAAGAAAAAGTAATCTAAAACGAAAAATGAGCAATTATGGTAAGTAACTCTTTGTCTCAACGAAAACAAAACCCAAAAATGGCAAAACATAAATAATGACAAAGTTGTATAAACATGATTATCATTTCTATTTCACAAAATTTCTTCGTTTTCTTCAAAGAAAAGCAAATAAAATAATCTAACTATTTATTGTTATTGTTATTATTATTGTTTACAATGATATACTATTTTTTAAATAAACAATGCAAAGAGACAGAGGAAAGGCAAAAGCAAAGTTCAGTTAATTACAGACATGAGAAAGAAGAGAAACAAACAACACAATACAAAGAGTATACATACACACTCTCACTCACATGGTAGTGTGAGAGAGAGAGAGAGTGTGTGCGTGAGTGAGGAGCGAGAAAGTACATGCCATCTGTTGTACCAGAGAGGGCACTATTTAGCTTCTCCAAAGCCAACCCTCTTTCTCTAGTTGCAGCAGAAAAAAAAAATTAAAAAAAGGAAAAAAACACTTTTTTAATTATTATATTGCTTATCTTTCTCTCTGTCCATATCTCTCTCTCTCTTTGTTTCCAGATTCTCTTTACCTCTTTTAAGCAAAACCCATTAGTCCTCTTCACCTTTTTAATACCCTAATTTTTTTTTTTCCAATGCTGATCACCATCTACATTTTCAAGGTCAGCTATTCTATTTTTTGCTTTTTGATCTTTGTTCTTGTTTCATTTGTTTGTCTCTTGTTTAAAGATTTCACTTCTGTAACTATTTGATTGAAAGTTGGAAACTGAAATGTGGGAAATGTCTGAATCGTTGATTACACAGGTAGTGACTAACCACAATTTCTCATTTTTTCTTGTTTGCTTGAGGTATCATTTATCAAAATCCAACATTATAAATACAGCTGTCAGATCTTTTTCAAAGTTTCAAATTTTTTCCAGGTGCATCTGCAATTGGGTGTTGCTTTATGCAAATTTTAAATTGAAACGGTCATGATATCTATCAGTTATATAAGATTGATTTCTGGGTTCATGCAAATGGGTTTTATTTCATTGAAACTGGTGTAGATTTATTATGCATTAAATTCGAAATGTAATAGTGGGTCTTCTTTTTTCCCTAAATAGTAACAATTTTAACTATGATGTTACCATTTGGTGGCTGTTACTGAATCTACTCATGGTTATTTCTGTGGTTTGAATGGACCAGTTGAAAAAAGATTTTTAATTTAACACATATATGAGTGTTTTCTTTTAATTCCTTATTGTGGGTTTCAATTTTTGAGAATTCAGGTTAGATTTGCTTCAAATTTGTGCCACTGGAAAATTGAGTTTTTTCTCTGTTATTTTCTTCTTCTTATGTTTGTGGTTTTAAATATTAGTTAAAGAAAAAAATTAATTTGAGAAATTGGTCAATGAGAAATAGTAAACTCCCTGAGAAATAATAACATCAAACAGCAGCGGCGCTAAGCAGGTTAGCATCAGTCATTTAATGGGGAGTATTGTTTACATTCTCCATAAGAGTTTATTACATCAATTAATAAACTACACCCTCCTTTTTCCTTTCGTTTGAAGCTTTTTAATTGTTATTAAATTATATTATTCCACCATTTAGTTTGGTCTATTAGGTAATAATAGTGCTGAAGGAATCTCTTCTATGCTCTTATGGCATCATCCTTTGGTAATAAAGAAATGTTCTCAGACAATTAAAGCATTGGAGTAGAACTCCTTTTCAGGATACACATCTTGGCTTTTACTATTTATGATCATAAACTTATTTTACTACTTTGGTACTTTAAGTTCATTGTATATTTCTTGGATTTTTTACCCCTTAAAGCTCGTAATGGGCTAATGGTCTGCTGGTGGTATTCTCTCGTAGACATATTATTACCATACTTGTGGAATATCAATACATTTCTTATCATTATTCATGCCTGAATATTTTTAGTCCTGCTTTCTGTGTCTGGACTTTGGAACATGCCTGTCATTGCATAAATTATGGGTGATGTTTGGAGTTTCATTTTCCTTCTGCATGCACTAGATTTTGATGTCCCTCTAGTTCCATTGTATGCGGGAGTTTAACTATGTGTATGTTGTTTCTACTTCTCTTTTATTTATAGGTTTAGATGTCAGTCCCTCCTCTTTTATTGCAGAGGTTTTTGGTTAATCATTATTTAATGTGAGTCGATATAAACTTTTAGGTTTAAATAATTGTTCAGCTGCGTAGGCGGGGTGCAATTTGTTGGGACCTTACTCATTATTTTTTTTTTCTATTTCCAGGTTATGTTGCATTAGTGAGTCCAACTACTTGTGAACATATCCAGTAGTTTATCCTTGTGTTTGTAGTTGTTGTACGGCAAGGATTAGAGACTGTAGGTCTCCAGTCTCTTTATAGTAATGTTCAGCTCAGCACTTGAGGATTTGGGTAATGAACGCTTTGGGGGTTCACATCATGAGAACCGCATTTTTGCAGAAGTTTTCTTTGGAAAAGCTACTGGGGGCACAAGTAAAAGGAGTCTTGTCAGCAGCTTGAAAAAATTAGAGTGTGATGACAGTAAGATTCCTGACATGTCCTTATGTTCCAACAGTGAAAGTTCAGCTGTAACAAGCCAGTCTTCCTCCAAAAGCTCCTTAGTGGAGGATACTGATATAAATGAGAATTATGGGGAGGCTTCTGTTTCTGGTAATTTTCAAGAAAGATTAGAGAGAGAAGATCAGAATATGAGTGTCAAGCGAATGAAGTTTTCAGTTGATGATCCATCTATCAGTAAACATGATACAGTAAAAGTTTTCTGCTCATCCGGGTTACCTCAAGAGATTGTTAATGATGTGCCTTCTGCAAATAGAGATTCCTGTAGACAAACCATTGCATTTCATATTGTTGAATCATCCTGTCAGGGTGCTATATCCAGTTGCTATCTATCAAAGAAAGATGTAAAAATAGACAGAGGTAGAGATGTATGTAATAAGGATGTCCTGAACTGCAGATTGCAAATTGCTGATAAAAAAGTAGGCAAGGATGTGGGTATTTGTAAAGCTGTTGCTTCACCTGTTTCCCAAGAAAGTATTGCAACTAAGCTTTTGCTTACAACTCCTTCCACAGCAATTTTAGAGATGTCTGGGACTATTCATGCTACAGAGAGATTGGAGGAACTAAATTCACCAGCATTGCATATATCCAATACTTTGAGGACAGATCCTAAGATGGATCCTCGTCCTGTTCTTCAGAGGCATATCATTCGCTTGCTTTTGACTGCAGGCTGGTGTGTAGAGAGATATAAGAGGCCGAGTCGGAAACATATGGAGACTATTTATCAATCTCCTGAGGGGAGGATATTTCGTGAATTCCCTAAAGTTTGGAGGTTGTGTGGTCAAACTTTGTATGCTGAAAGATATGATTTCGTTCAGGATGACAATGGTAAGGAATGGACAGACATCTGCCACTTTTGGTCTGACCTCTCAGATGCATTAATGAACATTGAGAAAGAGTTAGATCAAACTGATGCATTGGCTCATCAATGGAGTCTTTTAGATCCCTTTGTTAATGTTGTATTCATTAATAGGAAGGTTGGTGCCCTAAGAAAGGGAGATACTGTTAAAGCTGCACGAAGCTTGATGATTGGCAAGAATGAAACAAATAATGCTGTTTTGGCTGGTGCAGGAAAACCATCTGCGCAGACTCTATTGACTCAGCATAGTGATTCTTCTATGGCCATTGAAAGTGCATCTACAATTTGTGAAGGAAATTACCATGCCTATATTCGGCAATATGGTGATATTAGCTTATCAAAATACGGTGAGCACATAGAATCTATGTGTATGGTTGATGCTGCCAGTGAGTTGAGAAACCAGTCTTGCAGAATGTGCAAGGAAAGACCAGCTTCCTCACAACCTAGTGTGTCAGAGAGCAGTTGTATACAGTTATGTGGATGGCACAGTAATATCTCAGTCACTGATGGAAATGTTAATCTGTTGGGGGGATCTGAATCTGTTTCCCCTCATCAAGATAGCAGCTTGGTTGATTTAGATGATGGGACTGCTCACATGGATTTTTCTTATGGCCAAGATGAGCTGAATTGTACTCAATTTGTTAATTTGGATCTTTCCCAGAAAACAGAGCTCAATGAAGAGGATGGACAGTGTATTGAAGCTTCCAGGTTCAAACCCAAGGATAAAACTACTTTTAAAAAGAAGATGCGCAGGAAGTCTAGAAAGATATCTGAAATCAGATCAACCACTTTAAACCAAAGTGGAAATTTCAATACACTTGGCAACCAATTGGAGTCGAAAGATGCAAAGAAAGACTTGGTTGCTAATGCAAGATCTAGAAAAAGCTGCAACAAATCAACGTCTATGGATAGTCACCTGCATCAGGTTGACAGAAAAGGCTCAAAACTAAAGAAGATGCATCATAATTTTGATGGCTGTAAAGGCAAACGAAAGAGAACTAGATGCCTGATTCATGATGATGATCTATTGGTGTCAGCTATTATTAAAAACAAAGATTTCATCTCGAATGGCCCCAAATCTACATATAAAAAGAAGGCCTTCAAATCAAGGGCTAAAACAAGGACTAAGAGTCAGAAAGGGAGCTGCAGGCTGCTCCTCAGAAATTTAAGCAAAGTGGGGAAACATTGCAATGATGGTAAGTGGTCCATAATGGGACCTAGAACAGTTTTGTCATGGTTGATTGACATCGAGGCCATATCTCTAAATGATGTGATCCAGTATCGAAATCCAACAGATGATACTGTGATTAAAGATGGTCTCATTAAGAAAGAAGGCATCATGTGTAAGTGCTGCAATATGGTGCTCTCAGTTACTAACTTCAAAAATCATGCTGGGTTCAAGCAGAGTCGCCCCTGTTTAAATGTTTTCATGAAATCTGGAAAGCCCTTTACTCTGTGTCAGCTGCAAGCATGGTCAGCTGAATACAAGACCAGGAAAAGCAGGACAATTAAAGTGGTGCGAACTGCTGATGATGATGAAAATGATGATTCATGTGGGTTGTGTGGGGATGGTGGTGAGTTGATATGCTGTGATAACTGTCCTTCTACCTTTCATCAGGCTTGCTTGTCTACAGAGGTTTGTCTTTTGCTTGTTTACATATTGCCTTTTCTCCTCTCTGGTTTACAGCATGCCCATGTTGATATTTTTGGTTTGGATGTCCATTGCAAATCTTCGAGATTAGTTCAGAAAATTGAGATGGGCAATTAGGAAAAGCATATCTTAAAGTTGAATATGTTCATTCAGTTGCAAAGAAGTTTTATATAATAAGTTTTGGGTCAAGGTATTTCTGTAATTTTTTCTTCCTGGATTGAGCTTTTCAGTTTTTGTTTTTACTTTTATTTTTCAGATTCCTAATTGGAATGCTTTTGTTGGTCTAGCAGCTTGACCATAGGGTAGTGCTTGTGTAATTTCTTAGTCAAGCTAAGATTATAACTACTTGCCCAGTTGTACAATAACTTCCTCCTTGACTTGACTTTCCTCGAATAGTTGCAAAAATAAATGAGTTTGTTTATAAGGCTGGTAATTGACCAATCTTGCCCCGATTGGTTACTTAATGCTCAAAAAAGAGTTGAATTGCAATAAAATTCTATATCCCGTTGGTACCGTGAAAGTATTCCTTTCATTTAAGACAAAATCCTTTCTGCTTGATCACTCCCTGTTATGAAACTCTTACAAATATTCATACAAATCAACATTTACAACCAATAGGGAAGCCATAACCATAGAACTTACTCACCCACCTTCTCTAAAACATAAAAGGGCCTTGGTTCGATATTTTTTTGATAAGCTTTTCTCTTAATAGAGTTGTTAAGCAATTCATAAATGTTGTTATATGATAGTGTTTGGAGTTAACAAAATCGGAGCATCTTGTATAGAGAAAGAAGAAGCCAGGTCCAGAGTTTCAAAAGGTACTCCAATCCAAAGAGAATCAAGGCATAAATGATAAAGGAGATCATCGGAAGGGGATTTTCTATGGAGAAAAAAGTGAGATTACGGTGGTGTAAATAGGGTTGGAGTGTCTAGGGAGCACCTGATAAATAGGATGACATTTTAGTCTTCTCCTTGTGCAGTGCATGTGGACAAAAACATAATTTACTCCTTTTATCTTATTATCTTACCACACGTTGTTCCTTGTAAAAACACCTACCTCTCATCGTAGGCAGCAGGAAAAAGGGGAAAATTGTAGGAATATTTTCCAAGTATCTTCCAGTTTTGAAGTTGAGTTGACTGCTTTTAATTTAATTATTCTTCTCTCTTTCAGTATTAGAGAAAGTATACAAAAAGTTGCTTTTATTCTTTGTACCAAGTCTGTACTTTCCATGTTTCCACTTATGTGGTTGGCATGGTGATTCTCTCGTTTTGGTTGGGCAAGTTTTGGTGAGTTGGTTATATGTGATTTTGCTTGGGAACACTACTATAAAGTTTTATTCTACCTCATTGATTTTATTTGAATATAATTGTGTGGTGGAAAGGCACAAATGGTTATTAGCCTGCAGCACATTCCTGAAAGTGGTGGCCTGTTGCCAATGTCAGTATTATACTGCTCTATGATTTCATCTATGAATGAAAAGCACATGCAATGATTTCTAATTCACCACCTTGACTGTAGCTAATGTTTGTCGTTTATGGTTGACATGTGTGCTATGGTTTAACAATATGCACTTGTATTGTATGCTGTAAAAAATTATTGTTTGGTGTCTTTGGGCAAAGATGATCAAATTTAACTTACCACCACTTTCCTTTTTAATCATCTGGAATGTAGTAATTCATATTATCATTTTCCAATTTGCATCCCACTTTTGCATTATGCATTTGAATGCTGTGCAATTGGTTGTTCTCATTTAGTTTGGCAAAGGCAATTGACTTTCCTGGATGTTTTCCTCTGCCTTTGGTTTATTCTTTTTTAAGCGAGGATGTGGAAGAATACTTATCTTTCTTGTTCTAAGCTATTGTCTCTATGTTCTCAATATCTTTTACCTAGTTTGGCTTCTATGTTCTCCGTCTAGGGTGATCTATGTGATTAGGGCTTGTGGATTCTAAGATTGTATTCAGTCAAAGATGCCTGAAATAATCACCTATTTTCGTTTATTTCAGGAGCTCCCTGAAGGCAGCTGGTATTGCCCAAACTGCACCTGTTGGATATGTGGGGAGTTGGTCAATGATAAAGAGGATATCAATTCTTCCAACGCATTTAAGTGTTCACAGTGTGAGCACAAATGTAATGTTCCATCCCCCCATTTTGCTGTTTAGTTGTTTTGCTTAGTTTCTATAGCTAAATATTTTTTGCTGTAATCTAATCTTGTTTCTGAAGCTTGTGGATTGGTTGAAAATCCTTAATTCAGGATGTGCATGTTAAACTATGAACTGGATATGAATTTCAAGCTCCTTTTTCTTGGAGTTGAAAATCTCTCCAAGGGATGTGGCGGCTTGTAGACTTTGATTCTGTACATACTAGTGAAAGTTGATATTCATTTGCACTCAAATTAAATGTGACTCATAGTCTGTACATACTACTGAAATTTGATATTCAAGCCCCTCTTTCCTTTTCTATGTAGTAAATTGTTCTTGTGTTTGGTTTCAATGTCTTTTTCTTTTCTTATGTACTTCAGGTCTACTAATTCTTTGATTCCAGTTAGTAAGAGGGATCTTGAACTACTAAATAGGTTCTAGAAGCTAAAAAAGGGTATCTTGAGCAATTTCAATGATTGGATGCATTGATATTCCTGGTATAGTAGGTGCTATCACACATATAATCATACTCAATTCGATGAAATTGTTTGATCTCAAAGGGGATCTTCTATAGTTTCGCATGTGAGGGCTTATTTCTTGGTTTCATCTAGTCATTAATAATTTGATTATTTTTAGATAATAGTAGATAGAAACAACGCCCATAAGGGTCCTATTGAAACCAAGAAATATAGGCCTGCCTGCCATCCAGTTTTCTGAAAAAACCTGCTAGTGGAAGAATACCTACTAAGGATAAGAGACATTGGGCTAAAGAGAGAGCCAGAAAAGGATGTTTCGTGTATAATCCTGCATTATCTAGAATGTTATCAGTTCCGGTACGTAGGCCAAACAAAAAAATACAAGCAAAAGTTCCTAGATTCATGGAGATATAGAAGAGCATATATGTCATCATGCTTGCATATCCACCATTTGAGTCTCCAACAATTATTCAGTCTTTTCAAAAGTATTCATATACTGAAGAGCTATTTCCTTAGATTTATGCTGGATAAACTTGTTTAGCACATTTCCTGCAAGTGAGCAGTTTATTCCTGATTCTCTAATTTATTATGTCTGAGGAATTCTGCATGTTTGCTTATAATTGATTCCTCACTTTATATTGAATGGTACCAAGGACTTATGGCATTCAATTTTTTCCTAGTTTATGATGCTTTCCTATCAGTTTGGGCTTCTAATTTACCTGGTAATTTACACTTTTACAGATCATGATTCATGCTGGAAAAACAAAACTATAGGGAAAGGAGGTGCTTCTGATACTTGGTTTTGTGGTGGAAGCTGTCAAGCGGTAATTTAGTTCAATTCTGAAATAGTGTGTTTGGAAAATCTAAAAATTCAAGAATTCAATTCGATTGTGTTCTACTTAGTCAATTTCTCATGTTTGGTTAGTCCAAAGTTACTAAAGTTCAATTCTTTCTGCTTAAAAGAGTAAGTGATTTTAGAAGAAATGACATCGTGCTAAAAAAGGTGCAATTTGCAAGAACTCAACTCATTTAACAAAACTTACTGTTGAAAATCCAAACTCTCCCCATTTTAGTGAGTTCGTTCTTTTATAAACAAGGGTGAACTAGGAAAGTGAGCTATTTTATTTACTTTACATTTAGTCCAAATCTAAACAATAGAACTTAAATGATTTTTATCACTTCAAATTGAATTTTAAACACATAAATTCTATTAAGAAGATAATTCAATCGAACTCATTTAACAAAAATAAATGAAATTCTTACAATTGATTTATTTCAAACCCGACCGAAAATGTGAATGAATACCTTGATGACTACTTCTGGTGCTTGTCTTTTTTACCTTTTTTCTGTATGATTATTATTTCCTTTTTGTCGTTAAAATTATTGTTGTCATGAGCAATGTTCTCTTCCTTCAAAGATTATGTAGTCAAATTCAAAGATTCTTCTCTTTTTGCTGGTTATGTATTTTTGAAGAGTTTGAGCACCTTTGATTTGTAAATGGAATTGAGAAATCTATTAATTGTTGGAGAGAATCTATTTTCTTCTTTTTAGGTATTGTAGGGGTAGGAAATTTAGCGTATGTTTGTGTAACTGAGCAATTTGTGTTTTCTGTAGGAACAATGCCTTTCTGTTTTATTGTTCGGTAAACTACTAAAATATCCCTAAAGTTCAGCATACACTTTTGTCCTTGTTATTTGAAGATTTAGTTATTCTAATGTCAAGGTTTGTTAATGACCCTACACTTTAGTCCTTGATAAATAACTGTAATATTATCAATTTAGCCCCTAACCTTTTGAATATGATCCCATGTTGGTTCCTAAAACTTTAAAATTCGATTGCACTTTAGTCCTTGGATCATTATTTATAAAACAATTTCATCTCTTAAAAGAATTTATAGAACTAAGCATGATTCGATGACTTTATGTGTATCCTAGTCTAGGCTCCATTTAAAAATCTAATCAACTGAAAATATCGTTTGTTGCATTTATGTTTTTTCTTGCTTAAAATTAGATGATAAATCATATGATTTATCTAATTTTGTAATTCATTATTTATTTAATTAGTTCTCATAATATCCATAAATTATTTTATTTGTTTACCACATCATGAAAAGTTAGTAATTTAGTGCAAATAAAAATGAAATTCTTCAGAAGTTGGAAGAAAAATCAAACACATCTGGATCCTGCTTCCCAGGAAATAACCTCATAGGGACTCAAATTCCCAGGATGTAGAGCATTTTGAACCAATTCAGGCCTAGGGTTTTATAGGAACTCAGATTTATTTTGGTTTCTGTTTGTGATAAATAATAATGTCTGAGAGAATTTGTATTGAGAGATAGACTTGCTGTCACTAGACCAAGATGAGATGTAATTGCTCTGTGGCTGATTGAACTTAATCTACTGCTTACACCTACTTAACAGGTTTCCTTTTGTTGTTAGGTAAGCTGTGCCTTGTCAATGAACATTTATTATTGATAATGAATGTCCTTGTGACAAATATCTTGTTTCACTTGTGTATACAGGTTTACTTTGGTCTTCAATCTCGTGTGGGCATCATTAATCATATTGCTGATGGCGTTTGTTGGACACTGCTTAAATGCATTCACGAAGACCAAAAGGTTCATTCTGCTCAACGACTTGCCCTTAAGGCGGAATGCAACTCAAAGTTAGCTGTTGCTCTTACTATTATGGAGGAATGCTTTCAATCTATGGTAGACCCAAGAACAGGCATAGACATGATACCTCATGTTTTATACAATTGGAGGTGAGCACTTCAGCACTTGTAATCCTCATTTCCTCCCAAATTTTCTTTTTTTTTTCAGTATCATATGTGCATATAATCTATCTTGCATTTTCCCTTCACTTAAAACACCATTTAAGACATATGCACTGAGAGATGCCTTTCTACTGGATGAGGAAGATCTGTGAATTGGTAAGGATACTGTGGGTTAATGAGCATAAGACTTGGTCAACAAGTGAGGAATGGAGAATCTACATGAAGCAGTATTAACTGCAACTTTTAGATTGTTCTATGAATGTTGACATACCTTTTGCTGTTAGGAGCACATGTTCATGGGATGGATGTCATGGTGTCATCATAGCTTTTTCAATATGAAATCTACAATGTATTGTTTGACTTTTTTCTGTATACATAAATCCCCTTTCCTGACTTTATATCTAGCATTCATCCATGTGAAGATTATGTAATAGCAGGAAATAGTTGCATATCCTACAGGGCTGTAGTTAAAGTTGCAAGATTGAATGTACAAATGGTACTATATTAATTGTAGTGGTATTGGTATTTGATTATGGAATTTTATTTTAAAACTTAGCCTGCTTTGTTAACTAGTGTGGATTTTGGATTCATTTTGATGTATGTGTTCTTTATTTTTTCAATCTTCGTCTAGTGAAAGCATTATTAGTCTTGGTATTATATTATTTTTAATTGCTTGTATTTGCGATATTCTTCAGGTCGGAATTTGCTCGTCTAAATTTCCATGGCTTTTATACTGTGGTCTTGGAGAAAGATGATGTACTTTTGTCTGTAGCATCCATCAGGTAGTATTGAATGTTCACCTCCTGTAGATCATTTCTTAGTTTCAATCATGTCTCCAAGATACTATTATGTCTTCAGTACTTGTGTTAGCTTTAAGTATTTCCTTGTGATACCATAATGGTTCTATGTTTGATAACCATATTTAAGTTAACTGTATTATCATCAATTAATAACTAATCTGTTGATATAGCCTCTTTTATAGCCCCATCTTAAGAGTCATCTACTGTTATTGGGGAAGATTTGGGTTTTGGGTTTTACTACTTGTTCATTCAAAAATCATCAGAATATAATAGGTCTAACGGTAAGGTTGAAGAAGAATGGCTTAGAAACTGATCAATGGAATTTCAGGAGAGCAACAAAGAGATGGAATTTCCAGGTTATATTGATGATTGGTTGAAATAAGGAAGCTTGGGTTTCTCATTACTAAAAGGTGTAGAAAAGGCGAACTTTGTAGGATCATAAGAATAATTAGTAAACATCTTAGAGAATTTGGGGCTTTCAAGACTCAAATTTGGCTTTTCCAAAAGGTCTGTTTTAATGGTTTGATGTGCTATTATTGTTGTATTCAAAGAGCTGAGTGGTGATTACTTGCTTAAAAATAAACCAAGAGAAATGTTATTAAACAAATTAGTGACTATTTCGTTAACTTGTTAGAGCTTCTGTTTTTTTTTTTTTTTTTTTCTCTCTCCTTTTTTAGTCTTTGATCCTTGGTTGGATAGCAGAAAATAAGTTGTTTTGCTGTTCTCATGTGAATTGATTTACATATTTACCAAGCCTGCAAGACTAGTTTTGTTTTATAGAAAATTCAAATTTTGCTAGAAAATGCTTTTCAAAAAGCAAAATGTGAACCAAATGGAGCCTAAATAAGCAGAAAAAGCATCCCTAGTGTTGAAGCTTACTGGCAAAGTCAAATCCCTAATAAGGACATTGCATCATATCCTAGAATCCCCCCTGAAACTTGACAGTTCTTATTTCCTGTATGCTTCACAATTCTATCTATTATTTCTTGTTTAGTGACTAGAAGATAAGAAAACATTTAAGAAAGATTCATTCGAACAAAGTATGGGATTTAGTTCAAGTAACACTTAGTGATTTGGTATATCGATTTGGTATATCATCAAACAACTGATGGACAAGAAGATATAGGTATGAAACATCTCGATCTTTTTAACAAGCCCTTCTCGATAGGCGTTTTGATTGAAAATGCCATCATTTATCACTCAGTGTCATTTATGACGGTGTGTTTTAGGATAATTGCTAGATTAAAGCCTTCCCAGTAATTGTCATGTAACTTTGTTTGCCATATTGATTACCAAATAAGACTTCACAATCCAAACCACTTCCTAGAAACTTACTGAGGTTATTTCTTTTTCTTTGTACCATCAAAATAAAAATTTCAGGCTCATTGGCTATTAGCACAGGCATGGCATACGTGTGCAGCATAAAAAATATGGTTACTGGTCTTTGACTCCCTTCTTTATACCTATTCCAAAAATAGTGAAATAAACTGAAACTAGAGACAAATGGGTCAATACCTAACACTTGAAATCAAAGTTTCTCGCTAATATCATAATGCATACGACCATTCCAGATATTAAAGTAGCAAAAGGAGAGGGTGAGGGGCCCATTTATTGTATAAGGGGTGTCTCAAAGTTTATGGAAGTTTCCAATATGATATATAAATGACCCTGAGTTTTTGTGTTGGAAGCTTCAGCATCGTGTTATTGCTGCAATCAACCGCCATTTCATCATATTCCTTATGTTTGTGTGCTTTTGGTGCTTTCATATGATGGGACTATTATCAGAAACCATGTATCTAAATTGTGGTGTTTCCATATATTGATGCATGAGTATTATGAATTTTATTGTTTCAGATTTTTTTGAACATATACTTGTTTTGAAATTATTGTAAATTATGTGAAATATTTTAGTATTCCAGCTAATTGTTTAATTAGGAAGACGTGGCAATTGCTTATTAGGCAATAATACACTGGTTATCACTTACTATAACAGTATTGTTTGCATTATTGCATGTTACTGCAAGGACGTCTATTAGTACTTTTGTTGCTTTAGGTGTTTCACCCTTGTATTTGACGCCCTTGCACACACACATGCTTACCCTACTGCATTAAATGATTATGTAATCTGCTTCCATATATCCAATCAACAACCACTGATACCTCAACCTTTATGACTCATCATCAAGAAACAAAGGAAAAAGAAAAAGAAAATAGAATGTAAAATCTTCTTTCACAAATGATGCCCCAATAATGAACATATTCATAGTGAACTCCACTTGATTGACCATATAAAATTTTAGTTAAAATACCAATTTAAGATGCAAAACAAGATCTTCAATTTTCCCTTCAGTTCCTCTCCTCAGATTATTGAGATTATGATTCAACTCAAGGTCAGTAACTTACCTCATTCGATTCCTGCAGTGCTGCAGAACTGCAACAAAATTATTTCGATTCTAACCTTTTCTTAGATGTATACGAAGAATAAATGCAAATGGTTTAAGTCTATATATGACCATGTCATAAAATAATAGATAACTATATTTCCTTGTAAGATTCTTAGTTCTGAATCATGCTTACTGGTGATAAATGCAAGTGAAAAATTATTCTTTGTTAGAGAAGAAGGGCATCTGGCTTGGATTTAACACATTACTATGGACCTGTTTGCATGTGGAAACTTTTGCCATTTTGGTATAATATTTCCATCTTTGGCAATCTATGCAACTGCTATCCTTAGCCCACTCATTACTCATACCATTATCCTCCCCATATTAACATTACAAAGTTATCCATTCACCACCACAGTCACTCCCATCATTTACTGATGTCTTCCTCACTGCCAAGCCATGTACAACCTAGCGTAAAACACTGATCTTCATTCAAACATCATTGAATCTGCACGTCATTTCTTGGAATATGACCTTAACATTATTTTGCACCGTCATACAGGTTTGAAATAAAGACGATATGTTGCATATTGCCTGTTACATTTTTCAATGATACATTATAGGGATTTAGGGACAACTAAGTTTCCCTTACATAACACCAACCCTTCCTTTTAGCTTCCCAAATTTAATGGGACTCTACTAAAGTCTTTAGCCAATATACTTATAATATTAATTATTTGAATTAGAATTATTTTTAAAGATTCACAATATAAGCAGTCTAGTCAGATTCAGTTTGATATCTTTCACTGTTTCTAGTACCTATAAAGTTTGTGATTCTGTTATTAAGTCCTGCCACCATGCTACCTTCCACTGTCATCCACCAATTTACCAACTAGTCTCCTATTTGCATAAGGGTTTTAAAAAAATGGGTGATACATTGTCAACTGATTTGTGATGGGATTTTAACCTCCCATTACATTGTTTAGTGATATGTCATTGGGATTTGGGGAACAACTCAGTTTGACCTTTTTTTCCCAACTCTACATGCATTTTCTAATCCCATCCATACTCTTAACCTCCCAGATTTGAAGAGATTCCACTAATGAGTTTAGCTGATATACTGTTAAACTTACCTGCTTGAATGGGAACTGTTCTTAAAACTTAGCGGCTTCATTTTCGGCCCAATACTATCAAATCAATTAAATGTCGTTACACTGTTTTCCACATGTATACACTTCACCTTACCAGTATTTGAAAACCTTGATTTTCATAACACATCAAACTGCAGGACCGTCGACTACGATCACAGTCATAGATTGAACTATGCTTGCAGTTGTGTTAAACTGAAAGTGATGTCACAGCGACTACATAATGGTCGTAAATCACTAAATTTACCTTCTTGGGAGGGAATTACTCTTAAAATCTAGCGGCCCCCATTTTGGTAATGCTTCTAATTCGCTTCATTACTGTTTTTGATATAGATGCACTTCACAATACCATTGTTTGAAAACCTAGATCTTCATAACACATCAAACATCGGCACCTTCAACTATGATTACAGTGGTACATTGAACTGTGCTTGCAGTTGTGTTAAACTGAAAGAGGTCTCCAAGTCACTATGTAATGGTCGTGACCCTGTCACTAATTTTTTCTGTAAAAATCACAAAATACATTAAACAAGCAGATATCATACGAGTTGGCTAAATTAAGAAATGTAACTAACTAATGTATGAAAGTATATCAAATAAACACAGTTAATCGTCGGTTAGTATTCCTTTTATGAATCCACGACTTATATTCTTTACTTACAATCCATGATTTAGCCTAATAATGCACAATTATATATTTATGAATTAGGCATTTAATTCAGATTAAACTACTAATTCAATTTTACATTGCAATTGTCATATGTAAGTAGAGCTACTCTACTAATGTATGAAATTAGTAATATAGCACTGTCCCAATGCTTATTTAGCAAATTTATAAGGGCAATAACAATGTAGCTAAATTAGAAAGATTTAAGCTATATAAAGCTCGCATCACCATTACGCAATGGCCATTACAGCCATGGTTGCACTGGTAATGGCCAAATAACGGCTATTGCCGCTACATAAAGGCTGTTAGAAAAACAGAAGTATTTCTTCCGTAATGAGCCCATGCGGAACAGCCATTATTTGAGACCATGATCACAATACCTCTGAAATTAACACTATCATGACAATCTGGCCTGCAGCATTGCCACAATCAGGTATGAATTTGGCCAAACATAATTGTAGGAACAAGCAATTCAATACAAACCCAAGTGCTTTAGGCAACTGCAGAATCACCACCCATCACCAATTAGCCATCATCCAGTGTTACCATCGCAGCCCTCCAAACACCAAACCAGTAACATGCTCACATGGCACTCTTACCAACCACCAGGCTTCAATACATTAAGACAAAGTCCAGATCATCCAAATTCTTGTTGAAGGACTTGATGGTCATCCCAATGGTTTGAGTGAATGGATAGCCCCAGCCTAAACTCTTAGGATGTGCATCATTTTCATAATTTATATTGTGTGAATTGATAGATTCTAACCTGTTCCTGTTCTTACACTTCCACCCTTTTTCTTATGTAAAGCTGCTTTCACAAAAACTTGTATCCCTACATATTAGTTCCTTCAGGAACTTTTTATTTGTTTTTTCCCTATCAGCATGCTCTTTCTCAGGTATTCATCTCTTTCTGCATCTTTAAAACACACTTGAAATTTTGATCATTCACAGGATACATGGAGCAACAGTTGCAGAGATGCCTCTCATTGCAACTTGCAGTAATTACCGTCGCCAGGGAATGTGTCGGCGCCTTATGACTGCTATTGAGGAGGTATTTGATGCTAAAACTATGCTTGTATTGATCGACTTGGAGTTGGTGCTTCATTTTCCATGATGGTACTGTTTTATCATACTAGCTTCTTCATAAAACTTCATGAAATTCAATTGAGCTAATTGATATTGAGAAAACTTTTACAAGCGTCTCCTCAGTTTGTAATTTGCTATTCGGCCTTGTCTTGGTCATGACGTCCCTACATGTTATGGCTATGGTCTTCCCATTGCCTCAATCCATGTGATTCCACATCTCTTGGCCCTTTAGCAGAATTTAACTACTTCTCAGACTTGGTGAAATTACTGATCCACACATTGCATTATCAAAGTATGTGAGACAAATTTTCTCTTCCTTAAAGTTTTTATCCCTTGGTGAGTTCCTGTTGCTTGTTTCAGTGTGTCAATCTCTAAATTTTTCTTATCCTATGTGAATCCTGGCTTACCTTGTTTCTGCTTTAGGATACTTACCCCTATATATTGGTTCCCCGTTTTGCTGCTCAGCATTTGGTTCATGATGAGTTCAAATTGCTTTTTGTAGGAATCCTATCCGCTACTGATATCTCCTTGTTTTCTTTTCTGTCAATTGTGGCCCCAGATGCTCATCTCCTTCAAGGTGGAAAAGCTTGTTGTATCGGCCATTCCAGATTTAGTGGAGACATGGACAGAGGGTTTTGGCTTCACACCTATGAGTAATGATGAGAAGCAAAGTCTGAACAAGATCAACCTGATGGTGTTCCCTGGAACAATATTGCTGAAAAAACCATTGTATATAACAAATAAGTCAGAAACGCTATTGGGTGAGTGGTTTTCTTTTTTCAGAAGAATTTGAAGTCAATTATTCATAAGATCTCCAAAATCAAATTCAATTTATTATGTTTGTTGAAACAGAACTGTGGTACATCACCTTTAATCATATTACTTGTCTTGTAGAGGAGCATGCCATTGACTACTTAGAGCAGTCTAATAGAAACTGCTATGTGGAGCAAGATGGTCTCAAAATGGAGGCCAAAAATGTTGAAAACACAAATATGCAAGAATTTGGAGTTAGTGCTGAACGGAAAATCGCAGATGGTGTTGAAGGACCAGGGCACTTATCTCCCTCGTTAACTAACAAACAGGCCGAGTCAGTAAATCCATCGGAGAGAAACTTTTGCTCAAATAAGGGTGAGACTAAGTCGGAGGATAATATATCAATAGTAGGAGAAAGCAAAGGTAGTAATCTGCGGGAACAATTTTCAAAGCAGTTCTGCGAAGAGTCAGTTTCAGTTGTAGGAAGAAGCCAGTCTGAAGTGGCTTGTAATGTTCAATCTGTAAATGATGAGCTTTCTTTGGACAGGAAGGTACAGCAAGTTTTTGAGATAAATGAGAAGTAGAAATAAGTTTTATAAAATTGGTTTCTGTTACTTGTGAATGCATGTACACAGGGGCACATATAGCATGGAAGCAATGCATTTAAAAAAGTGGAAACTAAATATGGATTGTGTTATAACAAGTAGGTAAAAAGGAAGAGTGAACTTGGTGCTGCATCTGTTGTTCGGTATTCTATTGAATACTTAAATAAGGACTTCACTTGAATGTGCACTAAAATAGTCACACCAAAACCAAAACAAAGATGAAGCAAAAAGTAATAAAAAATAAGGCTAGCATCTTCCTTGTTTTTACCCAAAAACAAGAAAATGAATATTCCTCTAAATTTGTGAACTTTAATTAAATTCCTATTATAATATCTTTCTTTTTTTGTGGAATATTCTCTCTATCTCCTTGGAAAGATTATTCTTTTTTTTTTTTTTTTGCTTTTTTCTTTTTGTGAGGTTCTTTTGATTCATACTTGGATGATTTTTTATTTATTACTTGATCTATGTTTGAGAGAAAGGTAAAAGTGCGTTTTAATCCAGCACTTACCTTCTTTTTTCGTTCTTCTATTGTTTTCATATCCTTGCTGAACAATCTTATATATGAAAATTCAACAAATATGTTCAAAACTTTACAATCTTATATATATGCAATGAAAATTTAACAAGTATATCCAAACCTTTTTTAGAATTATGATTTCATTTATGGCAAGAATATTTATAAGAAATTAACTTACCTTTTCTGGACAAATTAATGTAATTCTAGATTAAAATGCATTAATAAAAGAACTAATTATGAGAAGAAATCATATATGTGCAAATGACAAGACTAATTAGTGGAATTAATGTGTGATTTGAAAACTATTCAAGCTAATCATTAGTCTATGTCCATGTATTTAAGTTTTGTGAGCATTATATGTGCATGTATTCAATTTTGGACCGCATTTCTTTTATTAGATAGCCATGTTCATGTATTCAACTTGAGGCTGAATTCTTTTTATTAGGTAGCCATGAGCAACTTAAAAATTATTTATACGGTTTGACATTTTTTCTTACCATCAAAGTTTTGAATAGTCAAATTCTGGTTGACTAGTCAAACTTAATTATATTTATAAAATTTTGAATAATCAAATATTTTAATTCTTTTTAAACAAGAAAATTGACTACTCATTTAGGTCTTACTTATTTCAGTTCCAATTAGAGTTTGCACACTATGTATAGCTTGTGTCACCTTTTTGATATGCCATACCTACTTTTTCCATTTTATACTTTTTCACAAGTGATACTTCTTGCTCGTGGTCACAATATCTCCTTCAGCTTCAACATCCATTTGAATATGAAAGTTACGGTCGAAACAAGCTGATGACTGTCACACTTTAGGAGGTATAGTTAAACTTTAGACTTTCTAAGATATGCTTAAGACCTTTATAGAAGACAATTAAAAACTAAGGTTAGGATCACTCAACTTAATTGTCAATATCAAAATTAAGGATGACTTTAGTTATAATAGAATTTAGCCTAACAATCTCCTCCTTTTTAATTTTGAGAGTTAAGATTAACTTTAAGAGAGAAAATAATAAAGCAAAATAAGATATGAAAACTCTCCCTTAATTTATGAGTTGTGTTTTCCCCCCCTTTTCGTTAATGCATTTGATTTTTAATTTTATGAAGTTACTCCCCCTTTATCTTTTGAAATCACTCCCCTTTTGTCATCTATTGAGATTTTCTAATTTTCTGAGTTAAGTTTATTTTAAGTTTATCTTTCAATGCCTCTCTCTCATCTAATCTCTGTTCTAATTTCTTCCCCTTTCTAAGTTAAGTGGATTTCATTTTAACTTATTTCTCTCTTATAAGACTCTTTGAATTTTATCTCTCATCAAGTCTCTCTAATCTCTCCCCTTTTATTAAAAGTAAAAAAGATAAGGAGCAATTAAGAAGAAGAAATGATGAACAAAAGAAGAGATAAACAACAATGATAAAAGAAAGATATCACACTTTATTACTAATGACTCAATATACATGTTGGCTTAAAAGAAAATATACCATGAAATATGAAATGAGAAAATGAGCAAAAAATAAGAGAAAAATATAGAAAAAGTGATTTTAAAAAAAATGAATAGGCACTTCAAGTATCATTCTCATCCTCTTTTTGTTCTTCACTTATGTCCCATTCACCAATATCACATGAGGTTATCCCTATTATCTTTTCTTGGATTTCCCTTATGTTCAGTGAAGATGATGAAAAAACCTATATGTTTTATCCATTCTCTTCTCATACTTCTCCATGAATTTGAACATCTTTTCTTGAAAACCTTCACTATAATTCCTAGGGGTTTGAGGTTTCACTCTTACCTTTATTCCTTCCTCATATGAAGCTGATACAATCCTTGATCTTTATGAAGCTCTTCTAGGACCCTCATATCCTTCAAGAATATATTGATAAGTATTATCTTAGGTGAGAGTAATGGTTCTAGAGTGAAGTGGTCAAGGTCAAGAAGGTTTGAATTATAGGTTAATTTGGTTAGAGAAATTTGTTTAAGATTTGAAGGAAAGACATTACAATATTTTACAATGAGAGTGATATAAGATGGGAGGAAAATAAGTCCTTTAGACTTGTTTCCAAGAGAGATGAAGTAGTTTGTGAGAAGACGAGAGGTTTGAAGTTTCTTGTGATTGACTTCTCATAGAGAAAGAAAAGATCTTTTTGGCTCACCTTCTCATTACCATCACCTCTAGAATTGATGGTGAAAGTAATGATCCGATGAAGAAACCAAAGATGAAGAAATTTAATATTTTTGGCTAGAGAGAATTTCGGATCAAACCTTACTTTGGTAGAGATGGAGGTCCAAAATTGAGTGAAGGAGCTTTCCATGTCCATGATATGAAAGTCTCCATCCATATAGAATCCAAAAGCTATCTCAACAAGAGCTTTATTTTTTCTCTCTATTTTATTGAGATGTTCTAAGAGATGAAAAACCCTTTTTGATTTTGAACTTTTCTTGGAAACATTTTAAAATCTTCAAATGCATCACTCTTATGAGCTAGGGAACTAACCCAAGTAAATCTAGAGTAGTTATCCACAAGCAAAAATGTATAATATTTTTCTCCTATACTAGCAACTCTAATAGGACCAAAAAAAACTATGTCAATTAATTGAAGAGGTCTAGCTGTACTTGCAATACTTTTGGCTTTCAAGGATGCTTTGTGTTGCTTTCCTATTTGACAAGGTCCACATGTCTTATCTTTTAAGACCTTTACTTTTGGAAACCCAACCACTAGATCATCCTTCTTGAGCCTATGAATTAGCTCCATGCTTACATGTCCAAGCCTTCTATGCCACAACCATAACTGCTTACTAATAGACATAAAACACTCAAAAGATTTATTAGCAATTTTGTCAAGTTAATTGTATAGGTATTGTCAAACTTTTATACTCTAAAGATTTCCTTATCACTCCTTAAGGAGGTGACTTGGCAACCTTTAGAATTAAAAGTGACTTTTTTACCTTTTTTCACACAATTGACTTGCACATGAGGTTATACTTCAAACCATCAACTAAGAGTACATTATCAATGAGAGGAGAGTCTTTCTTGCCAATGGAGCCAATGCCTACAATCTTACCTTTGACATTATTTCCAAAAATTAACTTTTCTCTATCAATTTTCTTCAAGTGTGAAAATAGGTTGGAATTTCTGGTCATGTGCCTTGAGCATCGACTATCCATATGCTAATTATCCTCTTTCAAGCTTGACTTGAAGCATACCTATAAAAGAAAAATTAAATGTCTTTTCTTTTAGGCACCGAAACCATTTTGGGTTCTTGAGGGTTAATCATGGAAGTATCTCCTAATTGGAGATGTGCATTCCTAACATAGCAAAACACATTAATGCTCCCAAACTTCATTCAATAGTAGCAATGAACATTGGGCTTGAATTTCCTTTTGTTCACATGTCTCTTTGCTTGAGGTTTAGGTTTTAACATACCTTTTACTTTTTCATGCATATACAGAACATGTTTTAGGTGAGTGATTAGAAGTATGTTTACACATAAATACATGAATTATTCCTTTAGGCTTAGCCTTCAGAACATATGGAGCTTTTTCCTTTTTGTTAGGATTAGGAGCTTTAGTGTATGCTTTGGCCTTCTTCTCAACCACCTGAATTAAGTAGGTTTGTGGTGTTGAGACCTTTACAAATTTGAGTGTGGGACGAGATGAGGCAAATGATGATGCACCATTGAAGTCTAATTCATGTTTGATCAACAGAATCCTTTGAGACACAATTAATATATTCAAGGCTTCCTTTCCTTTGTGATATTTAGAAATAGAGCCTCTAAACTCCTCAACCTCTAGTTTTAAAAAATCATTTTCTTTTGAAAGAGATTTAATGGATGAGGTTTGAGATAAAAGCTCACTTAAAGATTTCTTTAAGTTATCATTTGAAGAAGTGAGTGAAGAAATTTGCTTTTGAAGATTATTTAAAGCTTGCTCGGACATTGAGCATTTTTCTTTATAAACCTTCATTTTCAAATAGTATTTCTAGCATTTTAGGTTCATAGTTTCAAGTTCATCCTCATCCATACAATGCATGTTATTTACACAATCTAAATCATCACATGAATGGGGTATGAAACATACCTTATTGGAGTCATCTTCATGTGCCATGAAATATAGGTTGACCACTTCTTCATCTTCATCTTCACTTGATGAAAAGTCATCCCAAATAGCTTTGAATGCTTTTCTATTTTTCTTCTCCTTCTTAAACTTCTTATTTTTGCTCTTAAAACAATCTGCCTTGATGTTCCCTTGCTTCCCACATTCATAGCAAGTGAGATCATTCTTCTTCTTCTTGTTATTCTTAAAGCTTGAGTTGGAGTTGGAGTATGATTTCTTAAAGGATCTTTTTCCAAGTGAGATCATTCTTCTTCTTCTTGTTATTCTTAAAGCTTGAGTTGGAGTTGGAGTATGATTTCTTAAAGGATCTTTCTCCCTTTTTCTATTCTTCATTATCTCCTTGACTCTTCTTGAGAGTATAGTCAATTCTTCATCCTTATCTTCACTAGATTCCAATACACTAGAGCTATCACTCTCTTGTTGCCTTGTGGAGCTTTTGAGAGCCAAGAGCTTCCTTTTTACTTCTATTTTCTTTTCTTTTCTTGCTCTTACTCTTTCTTAAGAGCCATCTCATTGATAAAGAGCTTGGCAATTAGCTCATCCATTGACACCTTCCCTAAGTCCTCATTTGTCTCTTTTATACTTGCCACTCTTGAACTGTAGTCCTTGAGAGGTAGAGCTTTAAGGATCTTGTTATTGATGTTAACAAGTTTATCGTGCTTACCCAACTTCCTTAGGTTATTGATGATGTTGAGAAGCCGGTTGGTCATGTCGGTAATGCTCTTATTAGGATTCATCTTGAAGAGCACATACTCCATCACTAAGAGTTGAATTTTTTTAGATTTGACTTGCTTGGTACCCTCATAGTAGTTCTCCAAGATTTGCCAAATCTTGTAGGCGATAGGAAGATGTTGAACCCTTTCACATTTCTCTGTAGATAGGTAACTAAGGAGGATGATCATGGCTCTTTTGTTCTTGCCATTTGCTCTTCTCTGGACATCCACCTAAGAGGAGCGTCCACATCATCTTTTTACTTTGTTGGTGGCTTTTATTCCTTTTTAACATAATCCCATACATCCACTGTATAACTATCTAAATACATTTTCATCTTGTAACTTCAATGGGCATAATCAGACCCATCAAAGTATAGTCTTAGGTGGTGTATCCCTTTATTTGCCATCTTGATTTTTAAGTCTTGCACTTAAACTTGATAATGAGTTCTTGCTCTAATACCACTTGTTTGCGCTTATGAACTAAGAATGGGGAGTTAAATTGGTGAATGTGAGAATGGTTACTAATTAAAATTTTGATAATTAGAAGAGAAAAAGTAGAAGATTATAGAAAGATTTAACACACAATTTATAGTGGTTTGGGTATTAACCAAACCTTCATCCACTCCCAAATTTATAATTGGGTCTTCCACTATACTCTAACATAATTAAAATGGAGTGTTTCCAAGCTCATTCCCAACTTAGCGTTTAAGGCTCACACCAAACCTTACAATTTATTTTAATGGCTCACACACAACCATTTCAATAGTTTTAGCTAAGGTAACTCTCAAACCCAACCCCAAGTGTTTAGGCTAATACTCAAACTCTTATAAGGGCATACAAGCTCTTACAACAACCTTTACAATGTCAATTACATATAAAATTCAATGAGAAAGGTGTGAAGTAAATGAACAATGAATATGGCACAATAACAGTCTATTGATCAACCTTAAATGTCTTTGGGAGGGGGTATTATACCCTTTTAAAGCTAAAGAGATGTCATACAATAATTCATAGGCTTCTATTGCTTCTAGTTCTAGATAGTGCTTTAAATGCGTTGTCAGAGCACAATCACAGTCGCTACACCTTAATCGCAATTGCAATTGGCTTTTCACAGTCGAGATTCATTGGTCATGATCGTGATTCTTAAAGTGGCAACGACTATAATCCATGTTGCACTCTGTGATTCGCCGTGTCAGAAGTAACCGTTAGTGGTCTTCCTAATGGATATGAGTGTAGCAATAACGAGGTCATTAGTGTAGTCATGATTTATTAGAGGTAAGACTTCTGAGGTAGCTAGCTTGGTCGCAATCGCGACATTGAGCGTGATACCTACTATCTCTATTTTACACTTTTTCACAAGCGCTACTTCTTGCTCGCGGTTGCAATATTCCCTTCAGCTTCAACAATCATTTGAATATGAAAATTACGGTCAAATAAGCTGATGGCGGTCGCGATTTAGTAGACAGAGTTGAACTTTAGCTTTTCTAAGATATGCTTAAAACCATCATAGAAGACACTTAAAAACCAAGGTTAGAAACACTTTATTTAATTGTCAAGTTCGAAATTAAGGATGCCTTTAGTCATGAAAGGACTTAGGCTAACAAGTTTGAATAGTCAACTCCTCTATTGTTAGGAATGTTTTAGATGACCAGTCAAATATGATTTTGTTTAGAAACTTTGAATAATCAAAATTCTCTAGTTCTCTTTAAGTAAGGAATTTGACTAGTCAAATATATTATTTCTTCCTTTTTTTTGCATTTAAATCTTATCTATTCCTATTTATATATAGTCTAAGTGCCATCCTTTCCTATGCAGTTGAATATTGTTGTTTGATTTCTTCTTAATGAGAATTCTATCTTTAGTTCTTCATTGAACTTTGTGAACTTATCAGATGTTTTTAATGGTGGCATTCATAAATCAAACATATCACTCTTAGTACTTTTCTTTTTCTATAGTATGGCTTTTATATCTTTCTTTTTACTTTGATCCTATTTTTGAAATTTGTTTGCCCTTGTGAACCAAGAATGAGGGGTGGGGGTTTAAATTGGTAAATTGAAGAAAGGATAAGAAATAAAAAGATTTTATAGTGGAAGATAAAAGGTGGAGAAAAAAGAAAACAAGAAGTTATAGTAGTTCAGGTTTTAACCAACCTTACATCCATTACCCAATCTCCAATTGGGTATTCACTATACTTTCAATCAGGGAGTTTTCAAAAGCTCACTTCAGACTTAGTGTTTTGGATTCACACCAAACCTTACAACTTGTATTTTATGGCTTACACATAACCCTCACAAGAGTTTCACCTAGGCTAACTCTCAAAAATCCCATGTTTAGGCTAACACTCAAACCTTACTAGAGCATTCAAGCTCTTATAACAACCAAAGATTGTCAGAATTAATTGTAAGAAGAAAGAAAATTGAATGCACAATAATGTAAGCTTCTGGAGGTTGTTGATAAATAATTAAAGGTCATTTGAGGTGGTTTTTATATCCTAAAAATTTCAAGAAGCCGTTACTCATACATCCTAAAAACTTCACCAAACTTTTTCTTTAGGATAGTGCATTAAATGCACTATTAGAGTGCAAATCGTGATAGCGCTAGATGCGTCATGTTCGTGAATCTTGAATAGTCTTCAACAACTATCTGACGTGGCATTGACAAATTGGTTGCTTTGAAAGTAACCGTTGGCGGTTTGTAACGGTCACAATGTTTCATGAAATTTACGGTTGCGATTCTTGGCCTTTCTAAGCTATTTGTCTCTGCCTCAAAACTCTTCATTTTCATGGTCGCGCACTTTATGATGTGGTCGTGATTCTCAGCCTTAAGTATCCAAGTTCTACTGTCCATAAACTTGCTACTTTCGTGGTTGCACCATAGAGCGTGCAGTCGTGATTTTGAAGTAGACTAGGATTCTTGATTTTGATCAACCCTAACTTGGATTCGCCTGTCTTCAATCTCTCGAGACTCGAGAAAGGCAGTAACTTTCATCATTGAGTATTTCCTAATTCCTTCGATATATAGATCCGAAAAATGAATGTTGAAAGTTGCCTCCAGTTTGTCGAGATTTATGCAAATGAAGTTTAAATAAATCGAGACAAAGCATAAATATCAAGGATATAGTAAAAGGATAGGAATGTAAGCTGTAGAAGCCATGCTTCGTAAGCCCGAGCTGGTGCATAATTTTTAACTTTGATGTAGGGGTCATGCCCTTTGAATTTTAGGGATCACATCCATATGGATTAAAAGACCATGCCTATTTGACTAAAGGTCCATGCCTACTTGATTGAAGGACTATTCCTATTTTGATTGAAGGACTATGCCTGCTCGATTTAAGAACCATGTCCGTTGATTTGGGAACCATACTTGCTGATTTAGGAACCACGCCCGTATGAATTAGGGACCACGTCTGATGATTTAGGGACAATACTCGTTGATTTAGGAACCATACATGATGATTAGGGACTACGCCCATTGAGTTGGGAACCATGCTCGATGATTTGGGAAAGATGCCCGATAATTTAGGGACCACGCTTGATAATTTAGGGACAATGCTCGTTGATTTGGGAATCAAGCCCGATGATTTAAGGAGCACGCCCATTGATTTGGGGACCACATCTGATGATTTGGAAACCATGCTCGATAATTTAGGGACCACGCCCGCTGATTTTGAGGACCACGCCCAATGATTTGGGACTATACCCATCTAATATGTACGTGCAGACTTGCCTCTAGCTTCTTGAT
This sequence comes from Ricinus communis, assembly GCF_019578655.1. Lineage (NCBI taxonomy): Eukaryota > Viridiplantae > Streptophyta > Magnoliopsida > Malpighiales > Euphorbiaceae > Ricinus > Ricinus communis. The sequence continues at coordinate 26,991,583 of NC_063264.1, forward strand.
TACTTTCAATTTCGAGATGTAATTATATTGTAATTTTCACTTCGGGTTGTCATTTGGTAAATTTTCCCACTTTCGCGTGAAATTGATATCTTCTGCTTCGAGATGAAGAATAATTATTTTCCACTCCGGGTTCGGGATCTTCTACTTCGAGAAGTAACCTTGAGCGTAGATCGAGCATTTTCTTTCTTTTGAACTCTTTTTCATTTTCTATTACAAGTTAGTGGCATATATACAAGAGTACATTAAGCCAAAAGTAATAGAGTGCATGATATGCATGTTATCTATAACATGTAATGTATTTCTAAAAATCATCCTTCAGTTTAGACAGAGACATTCTGGTGCCCATCAGTATCAACACTTTAAGAGTTCCTACTCTTCAAGCACATATAATTGATTCACATCAAAGATCTGAAAGTCATGGTGATGATAAAAAGTGCGGATCTAGAAATAACTCAAGCATGCGAGGACTAGATATTTTTGCTTAGGGCCTGTATTGATACTTGTGCAACGACAGTTGGCTTTGCCATAATCTCATACAAATAGCAACTAAATCTCTTTTCTTTTCTTACTTTTACGCCTTAACTTTTGCCTAAGCCGCCCTTTCAGGTTTTCAACTTAGCATACTCTATTTTTTGTCTAAGCTGCCCTTTCAGATTTTCAGTTTAGCATTTTCTTTTCTTTATACTTTTTATTTTTTTTCTTTTTTCTCTTTTTGCAGATTTGGTTACTCGAGTACTTGTAATCTCTTTTATTAAGCGTGTAGATCATCCCACTGATTTTCAAGACTTTTCTTGAGATAAGATTTCTCGAATGAAAGCCGAAAGACTCTGATTTTGTCGATTTATTGTGCATGATATCAAGATTAATAGAGACTTGAGTGCTACAAATTCTTGAATTTTTTCCTAAGAAGCATAAGAACAAAAGTTGAAGAAAAATTATCTGTCTTTTATTCATATCTCATAGACTCTACTTCTTATTTTTTTCCTCAGTCTAGTAGTGTGCAAGTAATAAAAATTGATGTGCAAGTTTGACAAAAATTCTAATCAAATTTTATTCATCGATAAGGGCACAAACGGGTAAATTTACTTGAAATAGTCTAGATTGATTTGTGAACTTATTGCCCCCGAGATTTGAACTCCTTTAAGCATCTTAAGCTTAATATTTTCTCATTTTTTTAACATGGAAGTTTCCAGCTCGATCTAAATTTATTTTTGGAGTATGATGTAATGGGTCTTGCATGCTTCAGGATTATAACACTAATCTTAATCTCTTATATCTTTGGAGGTCCTTGCTTCAAGGTTGCTATGTGATGAGCGATGAACTCGACCTTCTTGCCTTGCCCTTAGTATGTTGAGTAATTGTACTACCTTGAATTCAATCGTGCATATCAAGTATTATCTCTTTCTTTTTTCTTTTTCTCCTATTCTCGCTCACTTTTTTTATCTCTTCAAGAGTTATATTATATATAATAGAAATGTGCCTAGGATTATCATTTGTGCTCAAACAAAATAAACCAATTCAAATAGAATTAATGTCAAACATACTCATATAATAATTATTTTCATGCAAAATACCATTAAGATAAAGCAAAACCAAAGTTTTATTGTTGATCCTAACTAAAAGCAAAATCATTATTCTAAATCGACATATGAATCTTGCGAAGCTTCATCATCTTCAGATGGTAGGTCTTCGATCTCTTTAGCTTGATATTTTTCTATGTACCATCTGGCTTTAGCATTTTTAATTTTTTCTCCTTGTAAGCCATCATCATACAAGCCCGTAAAGGTATTGGGATTCATCATTTGCAGCTTTTCCACTTAAGATGGGAGAATATTTCGGACTACCATCCAAACTTGATCCTTTTCAGAAGCTTGTTCTTCAATAAAACTGCTTTGTTTCTCCATCTAGTTAAGAAGTCGGAAAAAAACTCATTGAATTTTTGCTTTGTTGATTTCAAATTTCTTATAGAAACTTCTAGGTGAGCATTATTGTCACGACCCGATCTGTGGACCCATGACTGGCACTAGAAAATGGGTAGACTTTGGCCACCAAAACTCGTAGTAAGCCTGATTAATCGACAATTCAAATATACATACATAAACATACTATTCAACCAGCCCAACATGTCATTCACAAGTATCTAACTGGATGCTAACAAACATTTCATAACTTGTTACAGACCAAAATCAAACATAATATATCAGGTATACTACTGCGGAGAGTCTAGAATTTTAAATAATTCAAAATGCAAAAGACGATGGAGAACCTAACTGTCACCTGAAAAATTTAAAATTGAGACTGTTAGCCTCGAGAGTGAGTTAAAATCATATAATCCTATAATAATTACAGTCTCCTTAATAAAATATTTATTAAATCAGAATAACATATCATATTATATTAAAACATATATCATGCCATAATTCAAATAAATACAATTTAAATACTTATAGGACAAGTGTCTCAGCAGAAAGGCTACTAGCATACTTTCGGCTCTCTTATTCCAATAGGTCTGGCGCCCAGAGAGCGAAGCTCAACCAGGGTCCTTAAATCTAGCCTGGAAACTTGATTTCCAAATATGCCAGAGCCTAAAGAGCAATGCTCAACCACGAACCTTCATCCGACAGTCAAATCTTCACAGCCCAGAGAGTTATACTCGACCGGGCAAAATCCAAAAATAACATTTTACTACTTCTCTCTGATTAATACCGATGCGCACACAGTCCTGATGCAACCCATCAGGTAGCATGTTCTACTGTTACCTCATCTTGATGTCACAATCATAGTATCAATAATAATTATAAATAGTATAATCATAAGCAAACATAATTTATTCAATAGCATATTAAAAATTAAAATTTATAGTCTCAAGTATAGCGAACATGAAAATCAGATGTAATAATAATAATAATAATAATATTAAAATAACAGTAAATATGATAGCAACTATATTAGAAATAATATTAATAACGATATCGATAATAACAAAAATAAAATTTATAATAATAATGTTAATAATAATAATAATAATTATAAATCAATTAACGATGCATTTAATTTAGACATGACACAAAAGCAGTTGATTATATGATTTTAACTCACAGTTTTGCCGCGTTCTGCAGTCTGCTCCTACCCCTTGGGTGGAGCTAGATGGACAGATGAATTATCTATTCATGAAAATACTCAGTTAATAAGATATTCTTAATTTTTCCTAGGCCTAGACTCCTAGATTAGACTACTTAAAAAAATTCAGACTCAGAAATTCTACAAAAAATTCGGCAAAACCTCCTCTAAAATATGAGCGTTTACCCCCAGTATGTTGGGTCTAGAACCTACCAGAAACACTTCAAGTATTCTGCAATTAACTAACGAAAGTCGAGCCACTAAAACTGCATTATTTTTCCCCAGCTCCGCAACACACCACAGATCACAATTAATTTCAAACTGTCCGTCATTAATATTTATTTCACAACCAACCCACACAAAGTTTTTTTGGTATTTAAACTAATCAAACATAACCACATCTATCACAAAACAAAACAATAATTAATCATACCAATTAATTTGTAATATTTACATATTAAATCTAATTAAAATTAAATTATTTATAATTGATAATTAATAGCAACAATATTTTTTAAAATCATAAAATAATTTTTAAGATCTAAATAAAGTTATACCAAGCAGAAAATCTGAAATCCTGCGCGTCCTGAAAACACCAGGGTTCGAAAGCCGGTACTGCCAACGGTGTCGAAATTCGAATCCGGAGGCACCTACATGAAGCTTGCGGTGTGAGGAGTTTGAAAACACTGAAATCATAGCCCAAATCTCGTCGGAGAACGTCAGATTGCGGCTAGAAAGGCGTTGCTCCGATGAGACTTCACCAAGGCTGCCGGCGATGATGGAGGCTGGAGGAAGCTTGGCTTAGGGTTGTTGACTGTGAGGGGCTTGTTTCCGGCCTCAGCTTTGTAAGGAGAAGGCGACAGGTGGCTGAAGCACGGTGGTAGCTCTCTCTTTCCCACGCTTGACGTTAGCAGTGGGGAGAGGAAGGAAGGAGGTACGGAGGGAAGAAGAGGCGGTGGTAGATGAAGGAAGGAGGTGATGAGGAAAAGAGAAGGGAGAAGAAGAAGAAGAAGAATGAGGAGAGGGGGGGGAAGAAAAATCTTCTCTTTGTTTATTTATTATTATTATATATATATATATATATATATTTATTTATTATTTATTTAATATTATTTTATTTAATTTTTATTAGAGTATTACAGTTATAGTCATATTGCTACACAAAAACATCATAGAGCTCTTTCCAATCAAATTTGATGGACCTTTCCAACCCATGTACCAGTTCACTACTAGATCTTCTAATGAGAGTACAAACAACTCGATGATTTTAGTCTTAGCAAATTGAATAGTACTCATGATAGTAGCATATTGCTTTAAGTGCACCTTTGGATCTCTGATTCTATTGAACCTTTACATTTCAGGCATGTGAAATTTGGGAGGCAACTTGTCTTCTCCAGTCAACATCAGTTTATTAAAATCAAAGGTTGAATCTAAACCTTGATCTTTCAACATATCTTACATCTTGTTGAGCCTTTTGGTCAGACTATGCAGCATCTTAGATTCCATAATAGCTTTTGCAGTAAAAACATATTTTTCTTGGTTTGTTCTAGCATGTAGTCATATAGATTTCAAAGGTGTTCACTATGTGCTTCTTCATCACGAGTAGCTGTTACAGTAGTTGCAGGGACAGTAGTAGTCTTTTGGATAGTCTATTTTTCAAAGATCTCAGCCAAAGCTTGTTGGAGTTCCTCTTGGATCATAATCCTTAGGTCAACCATGATTGCAATCTTGATATGATGAATGTCTTGCTTGTGGACCATCTCTGAAAGTAGTGGACTTCTTGGATTCTTGTCTAGTATTACCTTGATTGCTAGTGAAATGGGTCCTCTTGACAGTCTTTTTGTCTTATCCAAACTAAGGATGATAATCTAAAATGGCTTCAAAATAAGGAGTTAGTATAATGCATGAATTCATAGTATGCATGATGCACGTGTAATGCACAGTAGACAAGCTAGAAAACATATCAAAGTCAAAGAATACGCAAAGTATATTACAACCATCATTCCAACCTTATTACTCCCAAACACGGCTCGAGGTGAGTCCTTCTTTCTTAGGATTTTAGGCCTGGGCTTCCTACCAACAGGAAATAGTAGGCCCAACGCGCATGCCATAATCTCTCAAAGCAGATTTAAAACAAACAAGGTAATATTTTTCACTATAAGTACGAAGCCTACATATTTTGGGCCTGGGCCTAATTTCACACGTTCCTCGGCCAAGGCTTTTCAATATTTAGGCTTAAATATTTTTAAAGAGAGACATCTCAAATAGCAATCAAAATGGGCTCGTAGGGGAGATTACTACTATCATTACCATGATCTGAGTCTTGTGTAAGGCCAAAAGGCTACCACAAGCCAAAATTGTTCTTTCTTGGCTCGTCTCCCCACTTAAGGGTTCATGCGATGAAGAAAATTCACTCATTACTTGTGAGTGATGGTTAGCTAGTGTTGCAATTTTAGGGTTCAAGTGGAACCAAAGAACTACTAACCGACGCTATCGGGGCTGTAGGGGCCAACGTGCACTATGTGTGAAAGTGTAGTAATGCAAGAACCATCCGTTAAATAATAAAATTAAGACAGACATACACTGGAATCAACTTTTCTTATAGGCAGCGGTTCCGGGCACGCACCCAAGTGTCTTTAGAGACTACGCACTGCAAGGCTTTTTAACCTTATTGGGAACATGCTTACTAATCAGAAAGACTAGCGCGGAAATCAGAATTGACACCCGGGCAACCGTGACACTTTTACTAATGAGTAACACTATAAAGAAGCTTACGTCACAAATCTAGAGATGGATCCGAAAGCTAACTTCTTTATTTGTATATATTTGTCTTTAATTTTATTGTTTAACGGGCTATTCCCTATAAATGCAATAGTTATATATGACAAATCAAGTACTACAGTATATGAGGTCCTCCTAAATCTAACCCTTTTTATTAAAGCTCAGCTTGTATTCCAAGTTATTAACCTAACTTACTAATTAATTATGTACAAAACCCACTTAGTTTAGCCCAATTACAAGTTATGTTTTGATTTCCAACTTTTAAGCCTAATAGACTATTATTTATGAAAATGCCCAGTTCAGTGATCTTAAATTTAATATGGCTCAATTAATTCAATTAAAGTATGAAAAAACCCACTAAGTCTATATGGATTTTAAATTTAGCCCCAATATACCATCTCCTTAACTTAATGGACTATAATTTTTATGTCAGGTCTAATTTTAAGGCCTAATGTCTATATGTCCAGTTTTAATTAGGCAATCAAATAGCAGATATTTGGCATACATCCAAAATAAAGTAAAAACAAAGTGCAGGAAAATTAAATCTAGCTATTACAATCCTCCTATAATTAAAAATCAAAAGAAAAATGCATATACTTAGTTATAGTGTACAAAAATTGCCAAAAATCACATAAAAATCCAAAAATAGAGCCAAAATTGGTTCAGATCCGATTCTGCTTAGCGCATTGTCGATTGGTACTGCACAGAGCCGATTGGCTCTAGGGCTTGGTAATGATCAATTTTGCATCTTTTCTTCGATCATCTCGCCCCGAAGCAGATTTAACATGCACAAGAGATAAAAATATGATTAAAACTCGAGAAAATAGGGTGAAAGACATAACAAAACAAATTAAATTATGCTAGAAAATTTTAAATAATACAAACCCTAGAAAGCAAAAAACTGACTAAAGGTAAATAAAACATCACATGGCAAATTCTAGATTTTAATTATGTAGCTCTAAAAACTTGATGCAATCACATAATTATTAAAAAATAGCCATAAATCTAACATGCTACTCTAACTATTCCAATTATTAGATCCAAAACCTAATACATTCATATTATTAGATTCAAAATCCAAGATATTTATATTATCATATTAAAAATCCAACATACATAAATATCACAAAGACATATAACGCTATTAAAAACCTTAGATTTAACTACATAGAGGGATATAAAGCATTTGAAATCAATCTTAACATGTTTCTAGAATCATAAAAATAAAAGAACCAGTAAAGAAAAATAAGACATTGATGATGCTGAATTTTAGAGAACCCCTAGATTGTCACCATAGATTGTTGATCTGCGAGTCTCTAAAGATAATAAAGCGGTTGAATTAAAGATCGGATGAGAACCCACTATTATCTAGGGTTGAAGAAATCTTCTATCATTCTAAACAACTTTTCTAATTCAAAACTCTTTCTTAGTGACTTCTCTGTCAGTTTCCTAAAAGCTTAAATGAACGTCTAAATTAATGAACGTCTAGTTGCTTAACGAATGTAGTTAACCTGAGACCTAAGACATATTGTTCTATTTATAGCAATAGGGTTAGGAAATTCTAGATGTATTGGATAAGTGTTAATTATTTAAAATAAAACTCATTGATTATCTTTTTCTTTTATCATATTAATATCTAATAAAATAAAATAAACTTTTTTATATTCAAATAATTATCATTAAAAATATCCAATAATTATCACAAATAATTTCTATAAACGTTTTTTTATCAATTTCAGTGTTTTAAGTCAAAAGATATACAAAAAATGGCGTCGAATCTCGAGTAGCCAATCGGCACTGTAGAGAACCAATCGGCTGTACGTAGAGCCGATTGGCTTCAAGAGTAAGAAGTTCTAAAAATATTAACAATTTAGTCTCTGAATTTATAAAAACTATCGTTTCACCCCTTAAATTTAATTTTTTCTGTCAATTGAGTTCAAATTGATTTTAGAAAGTAATTTTAGTTCAATTATTCTCAACCCGAACTTGGATTCGTCCATTCTCAATCTCCCGAGACTCAAAAATGCAATAACTTTTATCATCGGATTTTTCATAATTCCCTTGATATCTGCATCTAGAAAATAGGTGCTGACAAAGAGATGGTAATTTTTCTATATGTGTGTATGTTCTATTGATAGTAATACCTATTTTTAGGTATAATAGGTTACGGAAATAGAATTCTATTTATATAAGAAAACTATTTATAGACATAATGATAGACATCCAATATAATTCAAACAATTTAATATTATTATAATAATAATCTCATTCTAATATAATAAAAAATTATTTTTATAAAATGAGATTTAGTAATTTAAACTTTTTATATTGATTAAATGGGTTGAATTGATTACTTTTAGTAAATAACTGAATAAATTAATTAAAAAAATTAAATATAAGCTAATTTCCAACTCTAAATTTGAGGGTGGAAATTGTCACTTTAAGCAACAAGAGGGTTGGATTCAAGGTCGCATCAAAATTTGATGAATAATCCCCGTTTTCTCACTACCATGATTTAACAGAAACCAAAAAAAAAAAAAAAAAAAAAAAAACCAGCAACAGCAATCTAAAAATGAAATACAACAGCAAATCTTGAGTTTTACTTGCCTACTGCATTATTAGCCATGCCATCCTCTCCTAAATTCCTGAATTCTCGGCATTTCAATTCATCAACTACGTCTTCCCCCAGATCAACGATTGTGATGCTCTCATGTCTCTTCATTGGCATCTCCGGTTTTATATACGGACTCATTGCTCCTTCCGCAGGCTACCGTTGCTCCTACTCCGTTTCTGAACCTCGATCTGTCCGCGTACAGTGGGATAATAACAACAACGACGCTACACTCTCAAATGCCGCAGCTAAAAACAGACACAAAGTAATGGGCTTTGTCGGCATTCAAACTGGATTCAGCTCTGTTGGCCGTAGACAATCCTTGAGAAAGACTTGGATGCCCTCCGATCGCATTGCCCTTCAACGGTAGCTAAATTTTATATTTTGAATGCTTAGTTAGGTTTCTTTAAATGCCCCATGTACAAGAATTGAATTATTTGGTATAAATTGAACCGAATTCTTGCATTATCGTCTACATTTTTCGCGCGGTTTCACTGCTTTCAGACTGCCTAGTTGAACTTTAGCAAGTGGTGAGCTTTTCAAACATTTGAATTCAGTTTGTATTGCTAAAATTTCCTTATACACTTTGTTTTCAGTTGAAAGAATCAGATTCTAGTAATTATGACATCTTTTCAAACATGGGAACTGACGAAAAATTATCCAATTGAATTTGATTCTTGTATTTGGTAATCAATGAATTAGAAGTAGATAGACTTTAATACTGATGGCTTTTGCAGGTTGGAGGAATCTACTGGTTTGGCATTCAGGTTTATAATTGGTAAAGCTAATGATAAATCAAAGTTGGCAATGCTCAGAAAAGAAGTTGCAGAATATGATGATTTCCTGCTATTAGATATTGAGGAACAGTACAGCAAGCTCCCCTATAAAACGTTAGTGCTGATTAATCAATTATTGTGTAGTTGTGGTTACTCTTTTTTTATAAATTCTTGCTTTCGATAATTCTGTGCTAAACTAATCTGAATTTTGCAGTTTAGCATTCTTTAAAGCTGCATATGCACTTTTTGATGCTGAGTTTTATGTCAAAGCCGACGATGACATTTATTTGAGGCCAGGTTATTAGATTTCTGCTTTAACATGTGCTCCGTTTTGTTAGATAATCTTTCTGTTCAATTTCACACGGCAACTGCATTACTATCCTTTGAATTGGATGCTAGATCGACTGTCAATACTCTTGGCAAAAGAGCGGTCCCACTCCCAAACTTACCTTGGATGCATGAAAAAGGGGCCTGTTTTCACTGATCCAAAGCTCAAATGGTGAGTCGCCCTTTTTTTTTTTTTTTTTTCTTATAGTTTTTTCCTTTTGTTTGTCCCGGGCCTATAGTCCTCGTGATCATTATTCTTACTCGATTGCAATTATCAATGATCTTGATAACAACTATCCTAATAGAACGGAAAGATGACTATTAGAAGCTGTTACATGGTGATGCATCAATGATCAAAATTATTTTTGCATTCTTGCATCATCTACGATGATTTGAAATAAAGGAATGACTATAAGACCATGCAAGTATTAAGTAAACAAGTCTATAACAGGATGCTGTGCACCAATGTTGGTAAACTAAATGGTGCTTTATGCCTTCAAGTTGTGCAATCATGGTCAACCCTTGAAATTATGGTATTCAAATGTAATTATATTGCAGATTTTCTATCCTACCTAAGGGTTTTATAAATTGAAACCAATATGATCAATTGATGATAAGAATCAGAATTTTTTTTCATTTTAGGGTGAATTAAAGTTTTATTCTCATTTTAGGGTAGTTTTGATATGAAAGAGAGAGAAATTGCTCCAACTACTCCAAGTGGCGAGAGGCATTTCCAAAGACTCCTTCGGCCAGTCAAATTAGTGAGATTGGTAATCCCACTATTGCAAATGGTGGAGCTCACTGTAATTTAGCCCCTCACAACATTGCAAGTAGCGGGAGGCTTACAATTACTGCAAATTAGGCCTCCCACTACTTGCAAGGTGTGAGGCCCTTAACAAAGAAAATTAGCCAGCCTACCGCTAAGGTTTTTCTTCTGAAAGAAGGCCCACCATTTCAAGTGGTGGAGGATAAATTAAATAAGAAATTAATTTATCTTCCTCCTCTTTAAGTGGCGGGAGAGGATATTTAAAAAAAATAAAATTTTATTCCCCTGTTTCATCTGTCCTACCACTTGAAGTAGTGAAAATTCACTTCCCCTTGCCACATAAGCTAAAATCATCCTGACATGGTGAAATTTTTACAAATCACCCTAAATTGAGAAATAGTTTTAAAACTATTCTAAATTGTTAATTTATTTATTAATTTAATATAAAATAAGAAAAACCCTAAGAATCAATGCTATTATGGAGATAAAATTTTTACAACTGATTACATATAGTTTCCAACAGAATAATGGGATTACAATGCTTAGTATAGTGGAGTTGGCCTAAATGGAGGGCCCCTTTATGTTGGTGCTTAATAGTTGATGGGAATATTCCCTTATCTCTCATCCTTTTAATCATTTGTACGCTCATCTTGATCATAGAATTCCTTGATCGAGGATGAGGATTCTAGTCCTTATACTAAGCTTAGGATGCTGGAAATGATGCCCTAATGTTTTCTTAAGCGATCCATAAAATCTTTACTGGTTGGAGGAGTGCATTTATGCTTTAATGGGTCTTTTGTGCCTGCCAGAATTAGTGTTTATCAAAAGGGAATTGATGGTGACGGCATCTTGTGATTTTGGCTCCTCTACCCTTTCCTAGTAGCCAGTTTTAGTTTCTCCTTGTGTTCGTAGTTTTGTATTCTCCTACTTGTCTCTTTACCTTCAATGACCTTGTATATGAAATTATATATCATATTGGTAATTGCAGCCTATGTCAATACAATTTCCTTTGTCTGGGTCTGTTTTCACATTTGTTTGAGTTGAAAAGACCTTGGTCTGAAATAAGCATCCATAATAGTCGCATCCATAATAGTATCTCCTAAAGCTTAAAATTTAAATCATTATATATATATTTTATTATTTTAAATTCCTGTATCAAACGATATTAGGTTTCTGTAACAAATCTAACTAAAGTTACTTAGTACTTTTATAGTGCGTTTTGTTCATGGGATTGCTTAACTAAGCCATAGTATTAATAAATAACACTGTGTTTGGTACATACGGTAGAGGTTGACTTAATAGTCCCAAAGGTTTAGCTAACCCATGAGATCAGTCTTAGCTAATGCCAAGTTCCCCCATGTCTTTAGTAAGCCATCTCCAATGAGATTACTAATTCCATAAATAATGAAATTCTAATTCCTAAAATAGCCTTGTTTTACTTTATTTCCTTAAAATAATTTTATAAATTTCATTTTTTTTACTTTTTAGTTGAAAAGTTAAATTATATTAATTTTTTTCACAAAAATTTATATAAAATCTTTTAATGCTAATGTGGCTACAGTGGGTTTAATATTGAAATTTATTTTCTTACACTTATATTATAAGTTTTCTTAAGATAGTTTGTGATAATTTTTTTACTTTTTTTGCACAAGAAATTTGAATTATGTTTTTCTTATTAATTTTAATAAAAAATAACTAAAAATTATCCATTAAAACATGCAAGAATAACTAACATAAAAAATATTATAAAAACTAATTAATACTAGATGATTTAAACATTTTTTGAGAAAAATAAAAAGAAATTAGGGAGATATAATTTCATATATGTAGCAAAGGGTGTTTAGGCAATATAATCATTGTAGTAATCTATCTCATTGGTTAAACTATCCTACAAAACATAGGACTACAAGAATAGAATAAATAATACAATGGATTAAATTGTTTGTACCAAACAAAGTTTATTGTAAGCAATCCCATGACTTAAATAAGCCTAGGATTAAGTATAATCCTAAAGATTATGAATCCGTGGACCAAATGGACCGTTAGTGTACAGAAACTAGCAGATAACAGGATCAGATATATGAGCTTCTTTTCTGCAGGCTTTGTGCATAGGGTTGTCTTTTTGTTAGTGTAGTTTCTATTTTTTCTTCTTTCTTATTATCGATTCTTCTTGTTCTTTCTCAACTGTATGAAAAATGAACCAATGTATATTTGACTATTATTTTTGTACAATTATTAATTGGTAGATCTACAAGATTATCATACTATCTGACTGATATGCTTGGACATATAAAATTTATTGTTATTTTCTTATCTGGAAATTTAGGTTCAATTTATTGAATGAATTATAATTTTGAGAAAAATAACGAGCAATAGCTCCAAGTAAGTCATTTTTTAATTATTCAATAAAGTTTTCCTTTTGGCATTGATTGTACAGACATGGTAAAGACAAAAAATCTTTTCTATTTCTTTTCATTTATTTTTTTATTTTTTTAATTTAAGCCATTTTGCATTTTAAAATAGATCAAGGGTAGTGGCTTCTGTTATGATTCAATATGATTTGATTCTGTGATATCACCACCTCTACGAATTTTATTAAAACCTTAGGACAAAGGACTTGTAAGCCTGTCCTAGTCCCCAACTTCTTATGCTTAGGAAAGCAGGTCACCACATTATCGGCAGCAAAGTTAATTATCACTGGAAAGGTTTGATTTTGTAAAAGTCATCGATTTAAGTTTTCAGAACGTATTTTGATTCATGCAGGTATGAACCGCTATCCTATTTGCTTGGGAAGGAGTACTTTCTCCATGCTTATGGCCCAATCTATGCTCTTTCGGCTGATGTGGTTGCAAGTTTAGGTGCTCTTAGAAATGACAGGCAAGTCTAATTATTCCTTTGTGTTCACCACTTGGAATTCTATACTTATTCAAAATCCCTTTGTTAGTCAGTATCTCTGGTTCTTACTCCTTTCCTTTCATTAAATTCACTTGTAGAATAGGAGTGAGTTTGGAATTTATTGATGTTTTTTGGTGCTTTTCCAGCCTTGAAGGAATTGTTAATTTTATCTTTTGGAAATGTGTTTAAAGTCTGATATTCTTTAATGGCAGTTGGAGGGAATACAGAGTGTATTATTCTGGTCTATTTGCTCTGTGTTCTGCTATTGTTCTCTTACAATTTAGTTCTTATACAAAAGAGGTACAACTTTTAGCATAATGGCATAAGGGGAAAGAAGCCATCTTTCTTTTCTTTTTTTTTCAAAAAAAGAAAAGAAAAAGAATTGTTTCGCTGGCCTAATATTTTATTCTCCTTACTCACTGCTTACGCAACTTGATTTGATGCCATAAATGCTATTTGAGATGACTAATGAAACAGCTGACGCTTGATAATGTGCTTTTCAGGATATTGCCATATTATGAGGAAGAGAAACCTTAAAGACATGCAAATGAACTTGTTAGACCTTGCCAATTTTTATCATGAAAGTGAAAAAAATGTTTGCCTTTCATATGACCTCTTTTCTCCTTTTAAATACAGTTTTCGGATGTTCAGCAATGAAGATGTTACTATTGGTGCTTGGATGCTTGCAATGAATGTTAACCATGAGGATAATCGAGCACTATGTGAACCAGAGTGTACGCCAACATCAATTGCTGTGTGGGATATTCCCAAGTGTTCAGGTTAGTGTCTATAAATGATTTAGACTCTGGAAAGAGATTCTAAGCAGTTTAAGCCCCTGCTGTAGCCAGGTTGCATAACTATATGCATTACTTCTGTTTCACAGCGCAACATTTCAGATTTTGGTGTTATATAATTTTGCATAAAACTTTTGGTGCTTTATTTTTACCATAAGAAAATGCAATAACCATGATATTGCAAAATGATTAGTTAGCTGGTGGTAACAAACTGAATCCGTAATATTTTTATTGTCGTGATAAAATTCTGAAGTTTTAATTTCATTTCAAGTGGTCCCACTTTTAAGTTGGATAGAGCTTTTCCATGGAGTTGTAAATGATAAATTATTTTTGAAAAATGAGGATTGCTTGGTAGATAATTTATGCAAGTCTCATTTAATTGCACTCGCCATAGCAATGACAGAAACTGAATTAACATGAAGCTGGAAGCTTAAGGTTTTCAGTTATAAATAATTGGAACATACTAGAGAAGACTGTTACTGTTACGTGTTACCAAAGGTAGACTAGAGAGGAGTTGTCATTTACCCTGATTCAGTATTAGCATAAACTTAATTTTTTGTGAAGGCTGGCTGTGTAGAGATATCTTTTCACAGAGCAGCATTGATGGCATTTTAAGTTACTTTTATTTTTATCCAGGGCTCTGTAGTCCTGAGACCAAATTATTGGAGCTCCATCAGAAGGTTACCTGCTCGAATAGCCCAACAGTGGTATCTGACGATTAGTTTTTTTGTCTCATTTTTCTTCCAAATGTGTGAGATTCATGAAACATTTAGAAGAACTGCTCACTGCTTCAAGTCTGTTGTGCTGCCATCAGATACGTCTAATCATTTCCTTTTCTTCCATTTCATTTTTTTTCTGCTACCCACTTTTATTAGTTATTATTTCCTGTAATCATCGTTGTTCCATTCTTGTAGATTAGAAAAAGTGGAATTTTGCACAAGTGCCTTAATTTTGTAGTTAGTTAGAAGAGTTTTAGAATTTAGGAGAAGAGAAATGATGAGAGTGATTACCCCTGTAAACTTACAATCCTTATCAAACATACAAGTCCATTATTCTTTTGTGCCCTTCGGTATTGTTGGTGAATACATTTTGATCTGACATAAATATCATGTAGCCAGTTGTATGAAACATGCCAAACATATAATTTTCTGGGTGAAGTTCGAAATTATTCTGAGTCATGCTTCGTTTAGAGGTCTAAAAGATCAGCTGCATTGCTCTTGAGTTGGCATCTCCTCGAGATGGGAAGAATTGGGTTCAATAGAAAAAAGAAAGAAAAAAAGAAAGCAATTGCTATATCTTGCAAGAAAGGTAGGATTATATTGCATAGGAAACGGAAACAAAACACAACCAAATCAGAAAGACTTGTTCTGAACAAACACCCCGAGCCTGCTTATGAGCACATCAGTTCAGGCCTTGGGGAATAAAATTAAAAGCAACAAAATCAAAAGAACTCTTAAGAATACTAATGTCTTCGAGCTGTTTCTAAAGTTGAGCATGGATCTCAGTGATTTCTACTTAAATCAAATAATCGTAACAAAAAATATCAGAACTGAAATTACTAAAAGTTTTTATAATCGAATTAAATTGATCCGAATTTTTATTATTATTACAGTATAGTACCGGTTTTTTAACAAATATTATATTAGAACCATACTAGAACCGAGCCGTCTTGTATTGATTCGGACTAAACCATAGAACCGACTTTCTTTATATATATTCATTAATAATTATTCATATTATATAAATAAACCTTATTAAAAATAACTATATTAGAATATACTTTATACTTTATAAAAAAAAAATATTAAATGTAGAATGCTAATTTTTAGTTTTGGTTAAAATCAAGTTATAAGAAAACTTTAATTCATTTTATTAGCTTATCTGCTTTTTTTTTTTTTTCCTAGTTGTTGGGGCGTGTACTAGTATTGTTGTTCTTCTTCTTTTGTGAATTTTCTAGTGTTAAGCCGATGGTTTTAGATTTAGAGCTACTAGATTGTTGTTCTAAATTACAGTGTATAATCTTTAGAGCTCCTATAATTTTTGAACTTGTGCTTCAGTGCTACATAAAGTTTGTAATTCTTTGTTTTATTAATAGCCATTTGCAAAACATTTTTATGCTAGCAGTAGCATATATTTTAATAGTTTGTATTTGACAATTGAATTATTATACTTGCAAGTGAATGAATTGCAAAATAAGTTGTTAAAGAATGTAATTGCAATTCTAATTACAATATTCATGCTACTTTTTTTTTGGTTGGTAATTGCATTTGTTCTGAATATATTTGATTAAAGACAAGATTTAAAATTGTATTTTTCTAAATTTTAAAATAAAAAATAGCACGGAATCGAATTGTATTAACCGTAAAACTTAGTTCACGGTACTAGTACCTTCAATTTTAAAAGAACCGAGGTTTGGTATGTGATTTATAAATAACCGAATTGGATCGATCTATATTCATTCCTGGCTGTTTTAGATAGGGAAGAGATGCTCCCTCCAGCAATCTTATTACAGCCAAAGCATCCCCTTGGAAAACAACACTCTTCCAGCCTTTTGCCTTCGCCCATCTCATACTATCTCTAAAGGCCAGACTTTACATACAACGAGAGAGGAAATAGCAGGGTACCTTTTGCTGAAACTACATATAATATTTCCAGAGCCATCAACATTGACCATACCCGCACTTCCACAAGAAAGGGTAGATTGGATATTTGCATCAAAGTTTATGGTAGTCTCTCCCCTTGTATGGATTGTATTAAGGCAATGTAAATCATTCACATGATGTTCCTTATTAAGCCCTTGATACACCGAGAATGCTTTGATAAATTCATCTCTCTTCAACTACATTTTTAACCACTTCCTCCTTGCTTCTTGAGGCTTTATTAACCAAAAGGTCATTCTTACATTTCCATAGTCTCCATAACAAAGAAATAACTACTTATAGACTCCCACCTGGCTGGTCCAGGTTTTTGAGATTGTCAACAATCTTGCACCAAAATCCTTCATATTTTCAATAGAAAATAAAGGAGTTACCAAACTTAGAGGTGACCTTCTCCAGATTCTCTGAGCAAAAAGGCAGTCCAGAAACACATGTTATGTAGACTCTTCTTCCCCACACTTGAAACACACATTACCTTTCCCAATCCTCTTTTTAATGACTTCTCCAATGAGAAGATTATTTAGCAACAATCTCCATATAATACAAAAGCTTTGAGTTTGTTAGGTATGGATAATTTCCAAAGATGTTTCCACTTTCGCTGGTACATATCCACCTGATTATTTTTCTCTGATCCTCTCCTATTACCCATGTTCTTAAGATAGCTCATAGAAACATGGTAGCCTGAACTCACAGTGTAGCAACTTTGACTTGTGATAATGCTAAACTAAGGAGTCGTTTCTACTAGTGCAACTTAAAGGAATTTTCAAAATACAATCGGCATGTTCTTTAACAAAGGCTCCATGATCCTTAGAAACTTTCCACTCCTTTAACATGTCATCAATCAAGTCAGCTACTAAAAATTTCATCACCTTTCTAGTCGTTTCTCATTTTAGCCTTAAAAGGAAACTCTATGGGTAATCTAGCATCATTCCATGCATTTACAGATTTACTCGTTCTTGATTTGCCACCGACACCCTCTAAGACAGAATGGATCTAGCCACTATAAGGCTTCTCTAAGCCCAAGAGGAGTTCCCATGGACACGAGCATTCATAACATTAGAAGCATGAAAATATTTACCTTTTAATATCCTAGTAAGGAGCGAGGATGGATTAGTTAAGATTCTCCAAAGTTGTTTGGCAAGAAAAGCAAGATTGAAAGCCCCCAATTCCTTACACAGTTTAGACCATGAAAACCCAATGGATCTTTTTTTCGTCTTTTTTCTACCCCCTTGAAAAGTTTGCCATCATCATATGTTCAACTCTTGACAAAGTGAGATAAGAAGCTTAAAATAACTCATGATAAGCCACTGTCTTAATTAGAATTTCTCTCACTGCAGAAGCCAAGAGCTTTTCTTTCGACCTAGTAATTTCTTTTGCTACTTTAACTTTAATGTCATTAAAGTCTCCCTCTTTGACTTGTTCACTAAAGCTGCCAGACCAAGGTAACAGTTCTAGGCACCAACATGAGAAATATTGAGTTCCAAGGCCAATTAATTTTTGATATTTGAGAGGGTATTACTACTAAGAAAGGTCGAGGATTTGTTAGACTTTACCGGCTGCCCACTAGCTCTCTTATATGTATCGAAAATGTGGAGAAGGTTCTTCATCAAGTCCTTAGAGGCGAAGCTGAAAAACAAGGAGTCATTCGAAAATAAGAGCTGGTTAACAGGTGGGCAATGGTTGTTGATCTTTACACTAAGAAGGGATCCAAACAATTGAGCCTGATTACACAGATTAGCCAGGCATTCTGCATAGAGCATAAAAAGGAAAGGATAAAGAGGGTCCCCTTAACAAAGACCTCTAGAGGGTTTTATAAATCCATGTCGAGTCCCATTTATATTAACTGCAAAGAAACCAAGGTGATGCATTCCATTACCCATTTAATACAGGTTTGTGCGAAGCCCAAAGACAGCAACATGTGCTTGACAAAACACCATTCCATTTTGTCGTACAGTTTTTCCATATCCACATTCAAGGCTAATTCATACTTACTAGCTTTGCTCCTAGTCTTTAATAAGTACATAATCTCATGCCCAATAAGAATATTATGGGCAATTGGTCTATTTTTAACAAAGGCACTATAAGTTTCCATAACCAGACTTGATATAGAGGGCTACAGTCTTCTTGTAAGAATCTTTGCAAAAATTTTATACATCACATAGTACATAAACTGATAGGTCTGAGCTGCTTCATATTCTTAGAGCTATGGATTTTTGGAATCAGGGTTATAATAGTATGGTTGGCACTCGTTAAAAGTTTCCTTCCTTCAAAGAGAGCCAATACAACCTGACAAACCTTCCATTTCACCACATCCCAATTCGATTGGAAAAATCCAGTTGAGAAATTGTCCCATCCAGGAGCCTTATCCGGATGTAAAGAGAAAACTACCTCTCTAATTTCGCCTTCAATGACAGGAGAGGTAAGTGAGAGTTCATCTCATTAGAGACTCTAGGGTATAAACCCCTCCTTTATTTCTCAAGAGTACTTGGGCTTTTAGATGAAAACAAGCTATTAAAAAGCCAACAACAATGTTAGCTACTTTATCAGGATTAGTCTGCCAAACACCTTCATCATCCTAAAGCCCCCTATATATGATTCCTTACTCTTCTCTGAATAACTTTAAAGTGAAAAAAATGTTATTATCCACGAACCTTAACCAATCCTGCCTAGCCTTTTGCGCCCAATAACACTCCTTAATCATTACCTCTTGGCCTTATGTTCCAAAACCCTAACTTCAGAAAAATCAACACCATTGTTACTTCTCTTGATCTCCTCAATTCCTTTCATGTATATATCAATCACAACTTTGCTATTTGAATTGCAACTCCTCCACTTCACTAAATCTCGTCTACAGTCTTTCAACTTTGGAAAAAGGCTGAACATTCTGGAACCCCTATGCTCAGAATTCCACACTTCATTTATAATCAATTTCACTCTCTTTGTTCTATCGCTTATCAAACTTGAAGTTCTGTTTTGATCTCCCCAATCTGCACTCCAAATCTAGAAGAATTGGTCTATGATCAGACCCCACATCTTGAAGGTGTAACATACTAGCATTAAGAAATAGTTGTCTCCAACCAACAGAACTCAATGCTCTATCCAGCCTTTCTTGAATATTATTAGCCCAACTTTTGTTATTATTCCATGTAAATGACGGGCCGAAAAATCCAAATCAATCAGTGCTAACTTATCAACAAACTTAATGAAATCTCTATGTTTGATCAACTCAAAAGCTCTACCACTAATCTTCTCAGTAGGATTCATAATAGAATTAAAGTCACCTATAATAAAGAGAATTCTGATTGACATCCTTATAATACTCCATTAAATAATTAAACTGATATGCTCTTATTATCATATTATTACATTACCATAATAAAAGAAAATGTCCTAAGAACCTTTGACAGAGTCATCTATATTACAATGGAAGGAAATTCTCTACTAGACATAACATCAACATCCACATAATCCTTCCATGCAGCTGCCAACCCCCTTGATAGTGCTGATGGGATTAAAAAAAGTGAAATTACTAAATCCACACTTACTTAAGCACTTCTTAACATTTTCTCTTCTATTTTTAGTTTCCATAATGAAAATCACATCAAGGGAATAGGTTACACAAAACCTTTTAAGGGAATGGAACGTCAAGGGTTTCCCTAAACCCTCATAGTTCTATCTCATAATCCTCCTTTATATGGCTAGGGCGATTTAAGGCTGGCTTCCTCCACCTTTGATTCATATGAGACTTTCTTCAACTTCTTCACACTTGACATTCCTCTCCCAACCACTTCTCTATCCTTCTTCACTTCTCCTTCTCCTCTTCCATCACGATCTTCCCTACCATACCCCATACCTCCCCCAAGTCTCGCCAGCTTCTTCCACTTCTTAACTCTCCCAGTCGAAGAGTTATCATAGGATTCTTTACCACCTGATTCACATCACTCATATGGCCCTCCTTTTTCCCTTCCTTGACCCTAACAGATTTTCCATCGTGAACTTCCTGAATCTCTTCCAAAATTGGACCAAACACCAAACCCTCATTATTCCTATCTTTAAGCTAGAGAGAGTTACCACTATTATTATTATATATAATGTCAGTTGCCACCTTAACTTGCTGGTCAAAGGAAAGTAGCTCAGCTCTATTTAGGGCAACATATTTCTTCTTAAGTTTGGGACTAAAGAAATTGACTAGTAAAGGAGGTATTTTGATATTGGTTAATACATATTTAAAAAGGCTTTTCTTCGAGAATTCAATGCTATAGGTAGGTAAAGGAAAGCTATGCTTATTATTTTCACGAGGGCCTTGGTCTAGGATAGAATTCTCATAATTTTAAGTTTTATCTCGGGCTTTAAAGGTGTTTGGTTTGTGCTTATCAGTACCGATGCTTTCAAAGGGTGACTAAAAATAAAGAAAAGGGTCTAAGTCAGGGAAAAAGCTTTGAGGTTTAACAAGTCCATTAAGGTTGTTTGGGGACTTAAAACAAAAGCCATAATGTTTTCTTTGGGAAGGATCTCCTTTGTCAGAACTCAATTGTATACCCTTAAGGTCATTACCTTCTGCCGCCTTAGCACTTGCATCAAAGGATGAATGCAATCCCACAAAACCATCAAATGATTATTATCACGCTTTTGTCTATTGATGAATAATTGGTTGCCACACTTTCTTACATTTTTCACTTACTGTGTGAGCCTTACTTACGTCTTCATCCTTACATTCCCCATGCAAGACCCTACCTACGCCCCAGTCGTCTCCAACTCCTACCTTCCAAACATGTACTAGAGGTGGCTCGACTACTTTGATCCTTCCATACTGACCATCCATCCACGAATGATGACTAGGCTTAAGACCAGCTTTTTCATTTCCGAGATCATCCTCCTCCTTATTTGAACAAATTTTGGTAATGTACCCCACTAATTCCACAATAATTACAAATATCTGGTTGTCTTTTCTATATAAAGGCGCACCATATAATCTTTCCTACATTTCTATTCTTAAAGCCTTTGGGAAAATGGCTTATCAACTAGAGCATTCAATCTGATTCTTAACTCTTTGTTCCATTTTCCATCATCATCATTACTAATATAGTCTTCTATGAGGTCTCTAAATAAATTACCAATTTTTTTTTCAGCATTATGTCACAGCCCGCCTCACAATTGGGCAAGGGAAGGCTGTCCATGGGCAGAAATCTGCCCAACACATGACCCAGCCTGAAAACAGCAGCCTAGCCCAAGTTGGTTGCCAAGAAAATCAAGGGAAGAATCCAGAAATTGCTGGAGAATGCAAGCCAAGGGGCTGCCTAGAAGCTTCCCTTGTTTGTATATAGAATAGCTTCCAAAGGAAGCCTTGTACACATGAAACTTGTGGAGAATTCTAGAAGGATGAATTCTAGCCACAAGTTAAAGAGGTGGAAGCCTATGAATTCTAGCCATAAATTAAGGAGGTGGGAAGCCTATAAATACCCCCCTCCACCTAACATTTGTAACAACAATAAGGACACATAAGAAGAAGGTTGTAAACTTAATAAAGCTCTCCATATTCTCCAAGCTCAAGTGCTCCCAATTCTCTACCCTAACCAAGTTCCGAAACTCTGCTGCCTACTTTGCTCACCTTCAATCTCTCTCCAATTCTCATTTAGGCTTACTTAGTTCAACTTCAGCAAGCAAGTTAACTAAGTGCCGCGCGACTTGGCTAACCTCTAGCTCAAGTTTCGTGACAGGTGGTATCAGAGCAATGATTTGAATCCTAGGTACCGCTGGTGGAAGTGATTCGAGTGATGGCAAACGAGGAAGGAATTGTGGCTGCTGAGGTGGAAGAGCAACGCACTGAGCAGACTCGCGGGCGTGAGGAATAATGATCACAGCCTAGACGGGGCAAATCCAAGGCTCCAGCGCGCGAGCCTGTGGAGTCCAAAGTTGCTAGCCTTGAGAAAGATTTGGCTAGCGTGACTTCGACTATTGGCGAGCTTAGTGATCAGGTTGACAACCTCATCCACGAAAACATGGAGATCACAAGGGCTGCCAAGGCCATAATTGAAGATCTTGGCAGAGCCTTTCGGGGAGAACTACGCTCCCTTAGGGAGGAGTTCGCCGACCAGCAAAAGACCCTACGAGATGAGCTGAAAGAGCTTCATAGGGAGATGGATGCTCTTCGTCGAGGTAGTCCACCCTCGACAAGCACAGTTGCCACTACTAGTTCCGCTGCCCCGCACGGATTGGAAGTCCCTAAGCCTGCCATGTACAATGGCACACGCAACGCCACTATGGTGGAAAACTTTTTGTTCGGGCTTGAACAATACTTCGAGGCGATGAACGTCACGGATGACTTCTCGAAGATTAGCAATGCTGCCATCTTCCTAAGGGACTCCGCCCAACTCTGGTGGAGAAGGAAACATTCCGATAGGGAGAAGGGATTTTGCATAATCAACACGTGGGAATAGTTCAAGACCGAACTCCTCAAGCAATTTGTGCCTCACAACGCCAACGATGAGGTATGAAGCAGGTTGCGTAAGCTAAGACAAACCGGGAGCATTGCTGAATATGTCAAGGAGTTCACGACTCTCATGCTAGAGATTCCAGACCTAACCGATGATCAGCTCCTCTTTGATTTCAAGGACGGGTTGAAAGATTGGGTGAAAATAGAGCTCGAGCGACGTGGAATGCAGACCCTTGATGAAGCAATTGCCGCAGTGGAGAACCTCAAGAACTACTCTACTCAAGACAAGGGCAAGAAGCCTAGCTCTTCCAAGAGTATGGGGGGCCAAAAGAGGGACTTCAACAAAGGCAAGGAGAGTAGCTACCAGAAGTCTTCTGGCGGTAACTCGAAGCACGGCAAAGGCTCGACGCACAAGGAGAAACCTGCTGCCTCTAAGCCACCCAAGCCCTGCTTCATTTGCGACGGACCACACTGGGTGAGGGACTGCCCAAATTGAAAAGCGATGAATGCCATCATGGCGGAATTCAATAAAGATATCTGCCAAGAAGAACCCAAAGCTGGCATGGGTTCTTTACAGCACTTAGGTGCGCTGTCGAAGCTCCTCTCTCGCTCCGTCTCTAAGGAGAGAGGCCTGCTTTACGTTGACGCTTTCATTGAGGGCAAAGCTGCCTGCCCCATGCTTGATACGGGTGCTACGCACAACTTCATGGACGTGCAGGAGGCAAAGCGCCTAGGCCTGAGGCTGTCCAAAGGAGTCGGCACGATTAAGGCTGTTAATTCAGAGGCAAAGCCTGTGCATGGCATTGCGGAAAATGTGAAGGTACAAGTTGGCGATTGGCAAGGTACGCTAGACTTTACTGTTGTGCCTATGGATGATTTTAAAACTGTCTTTGGTCTAGCATTCTTCTACAAAGCCTATGCCATTCTGGTCCCTTCCATGAGCTCTCTAGTGATCCTCGACGCTTCCAAGCTTTGAGTGATCCCTTTGAAGAGCATGGCGAGATCCAAACCTGCTGTGATTTCTACCTTGCAATTTAAGTAGGGTCTCAAGAACGGAGAGTGTTATGTCGCAACTATGAGGGAGCTCAATGATGAGGACGATGATGAGCAATCTGCCCCGCATTTACGACAATCTATCGAAGTAGTCCTTGACGAATACAAGGACGTGATGCCGCCGAAGCTGTCGCAAAAGTTGCCACCAAAGCGAGATGTGGATCACCACATTGAGCTCGAGCCTGGTGCGAAACCTCCTGCCATGGCACCCTACCGCATGGCACCTCCGGAGCTGGCTGAGTTGAGGAAGCAGCTCTAAGACTTACTTGAGTCAGGCTATATCCAGCCATCAAAGGCCCCATACGGTGCGCCAGTCCTCTTTCAAAAGAAGAAGGACGGTTCGTTGCGCATATGCATAGACTATCGGGCTTTGATCAAAAGTCCCTTGGAAGTCATCATGGGACAGCAGCCATTAACACCGAATGCCATTACTGCTGGCTATGGAGGAGCCAACCCTTCCGCCTATAAGTTTGCAAGGGAATGGCACGAAGAGGCGGACATAACAAGGGCATGCCTCGACAAAGCAGCGAAGCGCATGAAGAAATGGGCTGACGTGAAGAGACGCCCCAAGGAATACAACGCTGGCGACTTGGTGATGGTGAAGCTGCTGCCTAATCAGTTCAAGTCCCTCCGCAAGGTACATAAAGGCTTGATAAGGCGATATGAAGGCCCGTTCCCAGTCGTGAAACGTGTTGGTGCTGCTGCCTACCAGCTCCAACTGCCCTCGAGACTAAAGATCCATAATGTCTTCCACGTGAGTATGCTCAAGCCATACCACGAAGACAAAGAAGACCCCAGCCGTGGCGAATCTAGTAGGGCTCCAACAGCCGTCGTCACCGAGTTCGATATGGAGATTGAATGCATCCTTGCCGATAGAGTGATAAGAAGAAGAGGAGTTCCCAACTACACCGAATACTTGGTGAAGTGGAAAAATTTGCCCGACACCGAGGTTACGTGGGAACGTGAAGATTTGCTATGGCAATTCCCCGAGCATATCCAAAATTACAAAGCTCAAGGCGCGACGAGGACGTCGCGAGATTGAGTGAGGGAGGGTGTCACAGCCCGCCTCACAATTGGGCAAGGCAAGGCTGTCCATGGGCAGAAATCTGCCCAACACATGACCCAGCCCGAAAACAGCAGCCTAGCCTAAGTTGGTTGCCAAGAAAATCAAAGGAAGAATCCAGAAATTGCTGGAGAATGTAAGCCAAGGGGCTGCCTAGAAGCTTCCTTTGTTTGTATATAGAATAGGAAGCTATTGTACACATGAAACTTGTGGAGAATTCTAGAAGGATGAATTCTAGCCACAAGTTAAGGAGGTGGAAGCCTATGAATTCTAGCCACAAATTAAGGAGGTGGGAAGCCTATAAATACCCCCCTCCACCCAACATTTGTAACAACAATAAGGACACATAAGAAGAAGGTTGTAAACTTAATAAAGCTCTCCATATTCTCCAAGCTCAAGTGCTCTCAATTCTCTACCCTAACCAAGTTCCGAAACTCTGCTGCCTACTTTGCTCACCTTCAATCTCTCCCCATTTCTCATCTAGGCTTACTTAGTTCGACTTCAAGCAAGTTAACTAAGTGTCGCGCGACTTGGCTAACCTCTAGCTCAAGTTTCGTGACAATTAGCTAAGTTTATTTAATTAGGAGGTAAATCTTATACCTGAATCTAGAATGGAGAAATAGAAAAATCCAGGTCCTTGACCGTTTTATTCGGAGTCCACTTTTGAATGCTTATGTGTTGATTCTGAATCGTCCATGGCCTCTCTTTAAAAACCACTGCATAGTCAGCTTCATCTTTAAAGTAGAAAACAAGTAAATTTTTCCTTACTATTTCCACTTAAAAACATGCAAAAGTTTCCAAAACGCTTTTAAAGCTTCTTTAAGTATAAAAGGCCTGAAGCTTCTACTAGAGATAACCTTCCCTACTAGAGATTTTTGGACTCTATTGCTAAACTCTCTACTACCAACATCCAGATCAAGAGTTTGCTCTTCACAAAGAAGTATTTCTATCATGTCAATCAACTCATTCAATGAAGGTAGGTCTTTTGGCATTTTCCACAGAGATAACCACCGCTGGAGCAAGGATGAGTAGATAGAAATAGAAAATAGAAAGCAAGATAGAAAAAAGGAATAGGAGATCTGTAGTTTGTGATGGTGTATAGAAAGTTAAAGGGGCATGGACTTATATATCCATTACCTAAAAGGTCTGGGGAAGAAGAAGAGTTATCAAGCTCCATGGATACAAACCAGACCATAAATTACAGCACGGCTTCTATCGAAACCTTATTATGTGACGTTTTGGAACAACAAAAAGAAAACACACTCCCTAATAACTCCGCTGGCTGAGAGAAACTTCTGCAATAACTCAGCCACCTGAAGGTTGGAGATAAGAACCGTCCACTACAAAAGGAAAAGCAAGGAATAAACAAAAGGTCTTACAACCTTAGAAAGCAGGTCTTAGAAAACCCAACACCCATACTATAAAGCAATTATTATATCATGGACTTGAATTTATAATTCTTTATGTACTAAGAGCTCGATATACGTGCAAGGCAAATTTTTTTTTTTTACTTTAGATACTAAATGTAGTCTTACTTTTTTGCCGAAGATAAAACTGAATTAAAATGAGAAAGAGCTCTTAGCTACATTATAATTCAAATAGTTATAGGTTCTAGGAGCAACATGGAAAACAACATTAGCAAATAAACAACAAAAAGAAAAAATATCCTAAAAAATTGGAGAGATAGAAGCAGAGGGGGAATATGACAGAGAGAGCGTTCCCTTCAAACACTATTAGACTCCAGCCCTGAAGATGAGCCCAAAGCATAACTCTTGAATAGTAATGATTTCTATAGTAAGAGGACAAAGTAAAGCCCGGATAGAAATTGGAATGAGAACCTAGAGTACATCCTGCATGATTTTGAGCAACGCAGTATATAGCTCCTCTTTAGGAAACAGAATAAGCAGCAACCTCAAAATTAATTTTAACCTAGTTATAAAATATGGTATAGGGCAAGTTCTCATCTTGGTAGGATGACAAAGGAGGGTCATTAAGATTAAGCGAAGTAGCTAACCTTGATTCCTCTTTATCCTTGATAGCTTGAAAGAAAGTTTCACTTTCTGATAATCTTTTATTATTGAAGATGACATCATTACGAGCTTCCCACAGTCTGCATAGCAAAAAGAGAAGCAAAGTTACGATTAGAAGAATCAAGCGCTTTGAGATTATCTATCAAATGACACCATATGTGAGGAAAGTCCATATTCCTAAACCTAGATTATATTAATCCCAAAGGAGAAGATCACAAACTCTCACCGCAAACTCACATTCAAAGATTAACGCCATCTGATAAGGGACCATCTAGAAGGATTATAAATCCATATGGGTTAAAATGTTGTGCTAAAGAGTGATAGATCCAAACAAAGTAACCTAATACCGTTGTGTAAGTCTCTAACTTATGGAAATTCCAAATAATGGAGTCCTCCTCTTCAGTATCAGTATAACTAAGAGGTATAAAGAGGATGTCCTTAACTTGTTGGGCTGGAAAGTTGGAATATGGATTGCTGATTTTCCATGCAGCTAAAAAATGATCAACATTATTAGCCACTGCATAATCAAGGGGATCAAGAGAAAGGAAATGTGCTTTAGAAGGTTTAAGTGAGGGAATCCATAAATCATTGACTGTAGAAATTGATATACCATTTTTAATATGCCAACGAAGCCTTAGGCAAAGAAGGTTTCGGCCTGCCATCAAACTTTTCCATCCCCAAGAAGGATTCGAGACATTTCAACAATGAAGGATAGAGGCATTCAGGAAGTATTTTCTTTTGAGAATTGAGACAAAAGTGATGTTGGATTGGAATAGATGCGCCAAACTTGTTCTGCTAAGGGTGTTAAATTGAATCCATGAAGACTTCCACGACACCCATTGAATTTTCCTTTCATTAGATTTTTGCCCTACCAGAAGGTTCCAGTAAGTCAATTTATTTTATTACAGATCGAATATGGAAGTTGAGAGCAACTCATTAAGAACATAAGAATGGCACATGCAACTGCTTTAATTAAAATTCCATTCCTAGCAGGGGAAAGAAGTTTTCCTTCTAGCCAGATACTTTATGACTGACTTTTGCAATGTGTTCAGAAAACGTTTGACCTTTAGATTTACCTATAAGAGTAGGAAGACCCATGTATTTATCTTGATGTCCAATTTTTTAAAACTTCAAATTACCTTGCCAAGTGCACTCAAGTTCCTAGAGGAACTATGTGATTGAAGAAAATCGTTGATTGCATCACGTTTATTTCCAGGCCACTTGCTTTAGCATATATAGAAAGAATCGATTTGAGGGTAGTGGCATCAGCTAAAGTAGCTTGGCTGAAAAATAACGAGTCATCCACAAAAAGAAGATGATTGACATAAGGGCTATATCGAGATATGCGAATACCTTTTAGGTTTTCTATATTTTTTTTGCTTGCATAGAAGTGATAATCCTTTCGCACAAATTAGAAACAACAAAGGAGAAAGCGGGTCTCCCTGGTGGAGTCCTTTGGAAGGCTTAATAAATCTTGTAAGTGATACATTAAGATTGATTGAATATGATACTAACGTGATGCATTACATGACCTAGTTGATCCAAGTTGAATGAAAACGCATTGTCTATAGCATATATGATGGACAGATGACCATTCAAGACGGTCATAAGCTTTTAAATTTTCAGAGCCATACCACCTAAGTTTCATGTCCTACTTGTCTTCAAGAAATGCACGAGCTCGTGTCCCACTAGGATACTATCAGTAGTAAAGCGCCCTTTAGTAAACACACTTTGGTTCTCTCTTATGATCTATGCCATGATATGTTGAAGACGTTTGACCATGATGGTCGAAATGACCTTATAATGGATTGTATAGAGGATAATTGAACGCCATTAATTTATTGATTTTAGATGGTGAACCTTAGGAATGAGGGAGATCATAGTATGGTTGAAGCATATATCCACCAATACAGAAGCTCTGAATGGAGGTGCACATATCCTATTTAATGAGATCCAATAAGTTTGGAAAAAATGACCTGTAAAGCCATCAAACCCTGGCGCTTTATCAGGATGGATTGAAAATACATCGTCTTAAATCTCCTCTTCTAAGACAGGGCGAATAAGATCAACATTCATAACATAAGTGACTCTGTGTGACATTCCCTGAGTAGCTGCATCCATATTTGAGAGGGAGGAAGTGTTGAAAAGGGATTGAAAGTATGCAATGGTTGTGTTAGCAATTCTAGCTAGAGAGTAATGAGTTTGGCTATGTTCATCTTCTAGACTATGAATTGTATTTTGACGCCTTTGTTAGGTAGTTTTCACATGAAAAAACCCGTGTTCTAAGCTCCAGTCCAAAGCCACTTCTGTTGTGGTTTTTTTGCCTAATATTTTTCTTCCTTGATAATTGCTACTTGGAGGTCCATTTCAATGCTCTTGATGTAATGCATGTCACAGTTGTTTGAGGTTGTATGAAACTCTCTTAAGATGAGCTTTGAGATGTTCAATCTCTTTTTGTAAATTTGTTGAGTGAGTGCGATTCAATAGACTAATGAGTGTCTGATAGCTTTTCGTTTAAAGAATGTTTTGAACATCGGTGATCCTTGGGAAGAGATTAACTGTTTGATCTCAGGCTTGGAAGACCATCTATTGTCATACTTGAATTGCTTCTTTGGCTTTGAAAGATGTCTGTCTGTATCAACTAATATTGGACAATGATCAGATCCTGGATCAAGAAGATTATGGATATATGAATTTGAAAAAAGTCTTTGCCAAGAAATTGATACTATAACTCTGTCTAGCCTTTCTTTAATGTTTCCTTGCCAGGCTCTTCGATTGTTCCAGGTGAATTAGTAACTCGAAAAAGGTAGATCCATTAAGCCTAGGTGAAATACAAAATCAATAAAAGGTCGTGGGTGCGTCCAGTTGAAATCTTGTCCTCCGTGCTTTCCAAACGGAGAGAAAATAGAGTTAAAATCCCCTATAAGAATTATTTCGAATAAGTTCATGTTAACATAATAATTATAAAGGAAGTGAAGTTGATATATTCTAATATTAGAGATACTATTACAATAGACAACAATTAAATCCCAAACTACATTGTGAGTTGTAATTTTACACTGAACCAAAAGTTCTTGCTTGGAATAAATGGACACACTAGTACTTTGCCAAGGAAGAGCTAGACCACGAGAGGTACCAATTGGGGATATTAGAACCAAATCATCAAACCCACACAAAGTCAAAAATTTTGGTGACCTTGGCATCTGAGTTCTTTGTCTCCATTAGGAAAAGCATATAAGGGAAGTAGGCTCGATAGAGCCCTTTAAGACTTCAAATTGTAAGTGGTTTTCTCTATGCCCTATAATTCCTTTAGAGCAATTGTAGTATCTAGGTATGATTCAACACTAATAGGAATAAGATGTTCGCCCTCTGAAATCTCATTAGGCAAAATAGTGATATGATCCAACTATAAAGATTTCCCCATAGATTCTCGATAAGGGACATCATTTGCAATCTCAATTTGTTGGTCAAGAGAAAGAGCTTCTATATGGTCCATGCCTGCATATTTTTCTCGTAGGGACGGACTTAGGAAATCCAAAATGAGGGGGGGCGTAATAAGATGGGCTAGCCTTTATTGAAATAGGATGTGTTTAGCAGGCTCGGATTAAATGATCACTAGGGTAGGCCTAATGGAGTATATTTGGTCTGAAGAAAAGAATGTTGGGATAGGTCGATTTCTAGGCTTGTGAGGCGAACCTCTTATGTCCTAAGCCTGATAATCTGAGGCCTCATGTTTCCTTGTAGAAAATTTTTCTCATTTTTATTTTCTAATTTTTTTAAAAATAAAAAATTTTCATTTTCATAGAAAATTTATAAAATCTGTATAACATGTTTACTTCATAAAAAAAAAATTTATTTTCTATTTAAGTAATGTTTTAAATATAAAAGATAGACTTGGAATAAATGAAGTGAAAACTTCTTGTTTTTAAATTTTTATTTGAAAACAAATGACTTCTTAAATAAAGAAAAACATAAAATATATCTTAAACTTGTCTTCAATTTTTTTAAATTTAGTTATAATTTTAAAAATATAAAAATTAATTTTTTTATTTTTTTAGAAAATATTATAAGTTAATATAAAATTTTATTTTTTATTTTTTATTTTTATTTAAAATATTTTTTAAAAATTAATATAATTTTCTATAAATAAATAAGCTTAGGAGTCGCTAGAAACAAACTTGTGGGCTAGAGGACTCATTTTCCTCTCCTCATTTTTCTCCCTTCCGGAACATAGACTAATTGAAATGAACTGGGCTATGTAACACAGCGGTCCAAGATGCTTTCTTTAATGGTTTCACAATTTGGTTTGCGGCCCTTGCAACCACATGAATGAAAATCGGTAGTATTGTCTGCTATTCAAAATTAGAGTGTCACCAAGATTTTTAGCTACTTTACACCTCATTCCTTTATGAAGATAACATTTTTTTTCTTTTATCATAATCTTTGAACTTCTCAGAGCTTCAAAGTTCTTTGTAAAAGAAGAAACCAAAATGTATACTAAAGTAAACTTTAAATAGTACCTCAGTAATTACACTAAACCCATGACATATTTCAAACATACATATAGAAGAAGAAAGTTAATTTTTTTTTAATTATTTTCCCTTTTCAAAAAATAATCCATATCCAATTTACATATAGATTAAGATAGTTCTTTTATAGTTGATAATATTAATTTCATTACTCCTTTCACCCCAAAAAGATTTTCTTTTTTTTTCTTTTGACCCGTCTTAAAGTATAGTCTGTTTTTTCCAATTGTTAGTTTAATGAGTAATTATTAAAATTATTATTTTTTAATTAATGGATATATTCTCGCGTGACTATTAATGCGTTTTATACTTTAATTTTGTAGCTTTAAAAGAAAATTAAATAAGAATAGTTTAGAAAAATAATGATAAAAATTAAAGACAATAACTAAAAAGCTTACATTTTTTTAATCTATACACTATGTTTTTAGTTTTTCACTGAAATATCTTATTTGACATTTTTAAATGTCAACTACTTATTTTAATTTTGTTGACTTATCAACTTATCAATTGTCGCAATATGATTAATAATTATTGAGATTTAATTAAAAAGATCTAATATATTTGATAAAAGTTTGTAATTTTAAAGCAAGAGAGTTGAAATTTAATTTTAATAAATAATATTTACATTAATGAATGAATGGAGTTTTTAATTATTAGTTATTCAATTAACAATTAAACAAAGTAAATTATGAATTAAGAAATTGAAAAAGAAAAATTAACTTATTTTTTTAGAATGGAGAAATATATGCCAAGGGCTGTCAGATTGTTGTAATTGATGGAGGCTATGTACCCATTAGCATTCCTCATAATTCTAATAGCTTTGGCAAAAAACTCATTGCTAAAGAAGAGTTACATACAATAAATTAAAGCATTTTAGTCTGAATCTTCTATAGGGAAACTGAAAGGCAAGCATTTGAAATTGATATTGCACACTGTTGCCTTTCCATGATCTACCTGCCAGGATCCTTTAAACCCCTTTTATTGAGCTTGGGGGGGGATTTATTTTTCGTTTTCTTTTTCTTTTTTCATTTTCAGGGAAAGGAAAATTATGTTTTTCTTTTCGTTTTCCCTCTCTCTATCCCTTTCTGTTTTTGAACACTGCCAATTCTAAACCCCATGATCAATTGCTGTCACTGAGTTGTGTTGCCATGTGCTCTTCTAATAATTTACTAAGTGTTTGCCATGTGATGTTGCAAGATGCCCTGTTGCTTTCTGCTCTTCTATTTTTTCTGGGCAACTCGATTCCTAACAGAATTCAACTTTCCAAATCATTGAATTATATATAAAAGTATCCGTTCTAGAAACAAGAGAGAGGAAAAAAGAAAAAAAAAAAGAAAAGAAAAAAGGAAACATATTTCACTGAAAACGACAGATAATTTTGAGCAAATCCCACAAAAGGAAATTTGATTTCTTTGTTCTCATCGTCTTAGCCTCCCATGTGCTTGCTCTCTTTATCACCTCCATTTTATTCGATCTAATTGGATAGCTCAAGTGCTAGAAATCCTTCCTTAAAGTGGCCTCAATTGTTTTTGCATATTCAATCTCAAAGTGGTTAATCCCTAACTATATCTCGAAGGATGGACTTAAAAGGAATTCAGGTTCAACAAGCAATTGATCTTTTTTGTTTTTTTTAGACTATTTTAAAGGATTTAGAAATAATTATTTAGGCACAATATACTTTGAATAAGAGGAAACAAAAGAAAGAAAAAGAAAATCTCAATCAATTTGGATAATTTTCTTATAATACTTTTCTATGTTCCATTGACAATGTGCAAATGAATTTTCAAGGGTCATATAAAAAATCTTATTAATAAAAAGATCAAATTCTGTAATAATATATTTAATTGAAATTTATTAAGGATTCATTTTATTTGAAAACCAATTTTAAATAAAATTCATTTATAAATAAACTTTTATTTTTGATGGAATGTTGAATATCAACAATGTGATCTTTTTAAAGGACACATTTTGACAAAAGAATGTTTTCTAAGGGTAAAAAAAATTTATGTTTTAAGTTACTAACACTAATTTGAATTTTGTCAGATTTTGGAAATAAAATATTAATCACAATTTAGCATGAAATTATGACATATGACATAAATTAAACATTTTATCAATTTAAAAAGGATATAATAGTATAATTTCACATTATATTTTCTACTAAATTCCTGAAATCAAGTTAAAAGAAAAATCTAGTGTTATTTTTTGTAGACTGCAACAGGAAATACACTTAAAATCAAATACTTCAAATGAAATTTACTCCAATTCTTCTTTTAAAAAAAAAAATCATTCTTTCAATGAAGTTTTTGAAGCTTGATATGCATTGTTTAGAATGAAAGGTAAATCAGAGTAGATAGTGCAGTTTAAGTGAAGCTTCTTCGAGTATAATCATATAACAATAACAATTTTCATTTGGAAATGATTGTTTGGTCATCATTCATAAAATAGTTAGTGGAGTAAAGAGTGCAATTCAGGAGATTTTTATGACATAATGGGCCTTATCAACGTGAGACTTTTGTATTGTAATCAAATTATGGGCCAAAAAAATCAACAGGAAACATACTTAATTTGCTATAACTCTAATAGAAATTATCTAATCTCTCCTATGATAAAGAATAATTTTTTTGTCCTTAAATCAAACTAATTATAAAATAGTGAAGAAAATAAAAAAAATAACATATTATTAAAAAATATAAAGATAATATATGAGATAATAAATAACTAATTATATTTTTAATGTCTAATTTAAGTGATAAAAAAGTTCGAATCATCTCTTTCTCGCTAAATGAAATTTTATTTTTATAGCGAGTGGAAATAAATGGTTATTTTTAATTATGTAATTTATGGCCAGTTAGCCCTCTTATAAATAAAAAAAATTAATAATATAATAAAATCAACAATTATTATCTTGATTTCTTTTTCTATGAACAGTTTCTAATTTTATTTTTGGAGTTTCAACTGCCTAAATCTTATCATAATTTTACCTAAATTATTGGCACCGTCCCAAATTTTATACAAACCCACATTTATTATTTTATTTTTCAAAATTTTATAAAAATATTTAAAATACACAATTCTATAATATAAACTATAGTAATAAAATATTATAATACTTTATAATATGCGAAGAAAATCTAAATATTTAATAGATTGAGAAATAAAAATATACGCTAAATCTGAAAAAACGTTGGTCTCTTTCTTCGTTCTTTCCTTTCTTTATGTCTTCCAACGATATCAATCTCATTAAACAATCAATTTTCTATATTTCTTAAAACTTGAATTTCAACGTTACAAAATCCTTTAGTCCACCAAGATCACAAATTCTTTTCAAATAAAATATATAATACAAGATTATTAATTAGCTTTTGATCGTAACGATTATATTTTTATTTTCTTACTTTCTTTTAATAGTCAAACATTATCTTCTAGTGTTGTTTTATTTTATTATTTTAATTATCAATCACTAAATAAATTTCAAAGTTAGCTATCTAGATTTTAATTCTTAATTTTAAATTACAAATAAGACGTATAATATTATTCATTATTAATATAATTTAAATTATTTATATATTTATTTCATATATATATTAGATTGTACTTAATTCTTGTTTATGATTATAAATTTAGGTATTTGTATATAAATTAGAATTAAAATTTTTGAAGAGGTTTTGAATCAATTATCTGAATAAATTAATTCATACTTTATCTATATATTTATCACACAAAATGTACTAGGTTTACAAAATGAATTTAAGATATACAGTAAACAGTATGTATTAAATATATAGTGAGTTTATTTCAAGTATATAATTTTTTAATTTTTATTAAAATTTTTACCATTTAAATTTTAAATCGTCTTTTACATTTCTTTCTGCATAGATATAGACCTAATATCTATTTTTTCTTCACCATAAGAACCATTAAAAAGAAAACATAAAGTATGTAAATTTTGATGTAATGAATATTCTCATATCAGACGGCAACAACTTTTCAAATCTCGTAATTAATAGTATATACTCTACTTATATTATAATAAATCTAATAGTAATTTCATCAACAATTCGCTAATACATAATAATAAATATAAAAAACTATAGATCAAACACTTCTTGAAGATAGATTCATCAATGTAAGAATTCAATTTCAAACATATACTTAGTTGATTTTGTGTTACTGAAATATATTAAAATGCTTAAAAAACGACCACATTATATAACTTATATAAGGTAAATATTGGATTTTAAACTCAAATCCACAAAAGATTAAATAGTTAGATCTATTTTGCAAAAGATCTATAAAAAGTATAGATTCAATATCTATAGATATATATTCTTAAAATATAGTAAATTTGTGTTTATATTTTATGCGTTTAATATCTATTTTATAAAATTCTTGTGTATTGACTATTATATAAATACATGTATATAAAAGGAATATATTAACTATACATTATATAAAATAAATTATTTTCTAAAAAAAATAAAAAAATGTGATTTTAAAAGTATACGATGAACAGTATATACTAAGTATATAATAAATTTATTTCAGATATATAATATTCTGATTCTCATTGAGTTTTCTTTATTTAGATTTTTAAAGTCATTGGAAAAGAAAATGAGATTATAACAACTCAAAATATTTTAAATAATAACAACTAAGCAAATTAGATGACAAAAATCATTATTGAACAAATTGAAATAATACAAAGTAATTATTGCAAAAAGTAATTTACACCAAATTTATTTTGAGAATATAAAGGGTATCGAGTATATTATGAGTATATTCAACTTATATTTAAAAAGACTTATAAGCTTAATAGTATATGGTGTATGTGGGTGGCGGTTTCGGGCACGCAACCAAGTGTCTCTAGTGACTACGGCAGTGCAAGGCTTTTCAACCTAATTGGAAACACGCTAACTAATCATAGAGACTAGTAGTGAAAAAGGGAGCCACCATCCAGGAGATACTTTTTCTAATTGAATGTCATAATTAAATTCCTTAAGAAAGCATCACCATATCCGGAGATTGATTCAAAAACTAACTTCTTATCATAGCTGCTTCTAGTCCATACAAACTTGCTTCGTACTTCGCCATGCTATTTATTACCTTAAAGTCTAATCTCTTGGCCATCGACAATATCTCGCCTTTTGGTATGATCAGGACTGCTCCTAACCCTGCACTCTTGCATTCACTACTCATCGAAGTACAACCTCCATTCTTGAATCTTAATTACCCCAGATTGCTATCAAGAAACATTAAATCCCAAGGGTCGTCTCTCTCAATCACGTTCTGTGCTAGGAGTTCTGCTACAACCCTTCCTTTGACCACTTTCTTGGTAACATACTAGATGTCGAACTCTGTCAAAAGTACTAGCCATCTAGCCAACTTACCCGTGAAGGATGGAGCCTAAAACAAATACTTAAGCATGTCTATTTTTGAAATTGCTTGAACCCTATAAGACTGAATTCTCGTAGCCCATATCATAGCCAAGCAAGTCTTCTCTACAGGATTGTACTTTGACTCATAAGGCATCAATTCTTTATTGAGATAATAGACTGCATGCTCTACATCAGTAGGTTTGCACTGTGCCACCATCGCTTATATTGCCTCATCTTCTAGAGCTAATTAGAGAATCAATGGCTTCCCATCCTTTGGCAGTTTTAGCACTGACAATTTTATCATGTATTCCTTAATCCTATCAAAGGGTTTTTGACACTATTCGTCCTACATAATAGGTTGATGTTTCCTTAGAAGTTTAAAAATAGGATCACAAACCATTGTGAGCTTAGAGATGAATCGATTGATACATTATAAACGTCCTAAAAACCCTTTGACCTCTTTTTCTATTTTCGATGCTGACATTTTTTGAATCACTTTGACTTTGTTCGGATCAATCTTTATTCCTTGTTGACTCACAATATGCCCTAGCGGCTTCCTTGACATCACTCCAAACACACTCTTCTTCGGGTTCAGCCTTAGGTTATACCTTTCCTATCGTCCAAGAAACCAATCCAGTGCCTAGAAATGCCCTTCCCTTGTTTCAGAATTGACCAGCATGTCATTCATGTACACCTCAACCTCCTTATGGATTATATCATGAAACAAGATAGTGGCTGCTCTTTGATAAATCGCTCATGCATTCTTTAATCCAAATGGCATAACCTTGTAGCAATATGTGCCTTATTCAGTGATGAACGTCGTCTTTAGCTTGTCCATGACACGCCATCATAATCTGGTTGTATCCGGAGAATCCATCTATGAAAGAATACATTGCATTAGAAGTCGCACTGTCGACTATCACATTAATATGAGAGAGGGGAAAATCGTCCTTGTGGAAAGCCTTATTCAAGTCCTTCTAGTCTACAAACATTCTAACTTTTTTGACCTTTTTTAGGACTGGGACGATGTTTGCCAACCATTTAAGATAATTAATTACATCAAAGAAATTTGCTTTCACCTGCTTGGCGACCCTTTCTCATATCTTTTTTGCCCATTCTGGCCTCAGCCTTCT
The DNA here is from genome assembly GCF_019578655.1 of Ricinus communis. Lineage (NCBI taxonomy): Eukaryota > Viridiplantae > Streptophyta > Magnoliopsida > Malpighiales > Euphorbiaceae > Ricinus > Ricinus communis. The sequence continues at coordinate 27,029,926 of NC_063264.1, forward strand.
CATCTTTTCCTTAATAGGCTTGATGCGCCACTAAGTCGGGATGTGGTGCTCTGCTATTTTCTTATCTAGCCTTGACATATCATTATACAACCAAGTGAATACTGATTTCCCTTTTTCCAATAGAAATATTCTTGGAATTTTCATTTGTGCCTAAATTAAATGAATGAATTTAAATAGAATTTATATCAAATACGCACATGTAACGATTATTTAAATGCACACTACCATTAGAAAATACATTACACAAGTAAGCAAAATCAGTGTTTATATCATTGATCTTAGAAGTAAAAATGTCATTATCCTCATAAAGATAATACATTATTACATCATAAAATAAATTAATAATGTCTTCCTTAATTAATGCAGCTAAACCTTTCGGGCTCAAGTCTTCGAGCAAACTAACGAATTCTTCCAGCTTCAATTCCTCAACCTTAGCGGTGACTTTCTTTCGGACATACCTGATGCTTAACTCAACCATCCTGTCGATAATCAAGCTCTTGAAGATCTCGAATCCAAGCACCTCAGTTCCAGCTAAAGTAATGGGCTCGGGCTCGCCAAAGTAGGGCTTGTATTCCTTGATAAACACATCCTTCAGAGTCTTACCCTTCAGTTTGACCTCATCTTCATCCTCAATATACCTCAGACTTTGATGAGTCTTTTGTCCTTTGAAGTTCAGCATCTTTGCAACTCCCTACTGGTTCTTTCCTAGCTCTATTCCAAGCTTGAAATCCATCTTCTTGAATATGCTAGCCACCTTAAGATCCATGTAATCCTCATAAAGCACAATAACCTGAAACCTAGTCAGGGCATCAAGTTCCTTAACTGCCTCTTGGATGGCCAAGACAACCTTGCCACTTTTAATATTGATAATGACTATCTGTCCTTAGTGAGGAAATGTGACCTTCTAGTGTATAGTGGATGGCAATCCTCCTAGGGCATGAAACCATGGCCTTCCTAATAATAGTGTAAAGAGAACTAGGATATCTAGGACGATGAACTCAATTTAGGATTTTATAGGGCCTGTCTTTACTAGAGTTGAGAATGTCCCTTCCATATCTCTCTTGGTTTTGTCATAGGCTCTATTGACCATGTTTGAAGGCTTCAATCTTTCACAGTCATTTCTAGTTTAGGAAGAATGCGAGACAAACAAACATTGATGGCTGACCCATCATCGACTATCACACAAGGAGTCCTTTTCCCTTTCACCTCAGCTGCAATGTAAAGAGCCTTATTATGATATATTCCTTCTAGTGGCAAGTCTTCATCCGAGAAAGTGATCATCTAGGCAGTCTTGTTAGTTATCGTTTTGATCATTTCCTCAAGGTTAGCTGTTGTACTTATGGTGATGCTGGACAAGGCCTGGATTAGAGCCTTTATATAATCTTGTAAGTGCATTAACAGTTCCTATATATCGGCTATCTTCTTATTCTTCTTTAGCTCTTCTAACAGCCTTTTATCCTCTATTTTTGAACTCTTCTCTACTTGTTTCAGCTTTTGTGCCTCTGTGTCACCACTCTTGGTTTATGGTCTAGTCTCTTTGTTGGAATCATCGTCTCCCTGCATGTCTTTAGCAATATTGTCTTAGACTTCACATTCTTTTCCAAAATTGTACCAGATGTTGATGGCCATGACCGACTGCTTCTCCCCTTGTTTCTACACTTCCATAATGCAAGTGTCGCCAACTAGCTACTCTTTACTAACCACTCGGTACAATGTCCTCAATTCAAATGTTAGCTAAAGGAGGCTTAGAATAGCATTTCTTATAATCAAACTTGCATGATATGAGCGCATCTTATTTTTCATGAGCTTAGCCTAGGAGCAGCAGCAACCGTGTCACTATATCGAAGGTTGTCTCATCTGTACTAGGCTCAATTCGAAGGTGAGTCATCCGAGAAGTGGTCTGAAGGGAGTACGACAACCACAGTGACCCTGAATTATCGAAGACGAGTTGAGTCACCATTGGAGTAAACTAACCGAGACAAATAGAGAGGGGCAAAGGATAACATCTCAAATTCCTTACGGAGAGCCTAACTTTCCCCCTCCTTGAAGCAGAAATCTAGGTTCAAAAAGTTAGGTATATGCTGGGAAGGGATTAGGCACCCCAACATGCCCGGACATATAGTCTAGCTTCCACTAGACTCAAAGGCTTTTGGTTTCCTTAATCATACTAACCTAGCTTGTTTACTACCCATTTTATTACAATTTCATCTTATTATCTTATTTAATCATGCATAGAGTGAGGAAAGGAAATTACTAACCTAATATACATCTACTTATATGAAAGGCACATTGGTGCCACTAGGCCTAAGGGAGGTACGTTCCTATCTAAGATTTTATCTAACACGCCAAGGTGACCAAACAAAATCGATTTATTAAACATGTGGGTGATTGGTTTATTTTATCTTTTAGTTGTTAGGTGAATGAAATATGGAAGGCGAAGGAACTCACATTGGTGATTTGATTCATTTTAGTTTTGCATGTAAGATGATCAATCAACCTAAGTCTGATTTACCTTTAGCATGTGAGGTAATCAAATAACCTAAGTCCGATTTACCTTTAGTATATAAGGTGAAATCTAAATATATCAAAGCAACAAATAAATATAAAGAATGGGAAGAAAGGAATTAATGGATACAAGCCAGAGTGAGCAACTATAAAATGGGAATAGCTAGTGTCCTAAATGAACTTAAACCAAGTAAGAGAGATACTAAAACAATTACAAGTATCTAAGCAAGATTAAATCTTTCCTCATTAAAGGGGTTATACCCATTTGGGCTAACCAAAATTGTGCTTATAGAATAAAAGTTAGTCTAATGCTCATGGAATAATTAAAATAATAACGATGGTGTAATTAATCATGTTTAACAAAGAGATACTCAATCAAATAAAATTAATCATATTAAATCCAGTCCAAGGAAAATAAATGAAAAGTAGAGCATCTAATTAGGCATACACACAATATTAACTCTATAGTTAACACATTAATCTTGCAAAATATACTAAAACACACTAAATCTCACATTTTAAAGGGTTAACAACTTTGGTATACGACATAAAATCGTAATGATACAGAAAATTTAAGACCATTCTAAAGCATATGTTAACCTTATAACTTAACCAAACATATAAAACAATACTAAACTAACACTTAAATCTACCAAATAGAAAATCAACATGCTCATCCCATAATTATTAGAATATATAAAAACTTCTAAAATCGGAAATTAATCAAACAACATAAAAATAAAATAATCATGCTCCTATGAGTTTATCCTACGTGGGGTAAGCCTTAGCCCACATGGACTAAGCCTCACCCCACATGGGGTAAGCTCTTAAAAGCTTGAGCTTCTATTTCTTTAGGGCTTTTTTCACAAAACACTATTTTTGAATTTAATACAAATGTAAAATATGATAAAATACAACCAAATATGCACTTAAAAAGGTTTAATGCAGAGTTTTGGCCATCGAGGTGATACCTTTTAGTGAATAAGGTAAAAGTGATGGCTTTGAAAGTGAGAAAGGTTTTATAAGCTTCTTGACACTAGGATAAACCTCAAATGGCTCTTGGAATGAACAAAGTAACCTTACAAATAACAAAATTGTGAAAAATAAAGGGTTGGGTGTGCGTTTTAGTATTGAATGATAGAGAAGATAAAAAAGGGGTAAAAATGGGTATTTAGGCTAACAAAAAAGGATAATTTGGAGGTTGTAAAATGGTATATATTGCTGGAAAAACTTGAAAGAGAGATTTGCAATCAATTTTTTTGCTTCTAAATGAGAAGGTGGGTGATTAAAGGTTATGGGTATGTGGGTATGTAAGAAAGATGAAGAAGAAGACTTTAGCAGCTCTTGAGGAAGGAGAACAAATTCCCCTTTTTCTTTTTGGTTAGAGAGTGGATATTTAAATTTGTGGCTAGGGTTTTTGGGTAAGAAAAGGATGCTTTATATGAATTTTTTAGGGTTGTAGATAGTTTATTTGTTATTTTTTATTAGCTTGAGTAATGTAAGGTAAAGAATTAATGTTTAGTATTCTTAGGAGGGGCCTGGATTGGAATACGTGTTCCTAGGAGGGAAATATACCTTCTAAGTATGAATCCCCATGTGGATTGCATTTTGGGCCTTTAGTTCATGTGAGCTAAGCAAAAGACCACATGGGCTTAGCCTTACCCCACGTGAGGTTAACTTAGCCTACATGGGCTTAGCTCAAGGCTTAGCCTATGGTGGTTCTCGTTATGCCCACATGGGCTTGGCTTGGCCCACGTGCTTTAGACCTTAGTCCACGTGGCACAAAGTAGTTTTCCAAGGGTTTTAGGGTTTCACCTATCTCAATTTAGGGTTTTCTAGGGTTTTCAGGGTCTCGGTTAGGGTTTAAGGCTTCAGTTAGAGTTTCTAGGTTTTACGGTCTTGATTAGAGTTTAGGGCTTCAGTAAGGGTTAATGGGGTTTTATGGTCTTAGTTTTAGGGTTTCATTAGTACATTATAGAGGTTTCGAGCCTGATGTCTTTCAGAGCCTTTTGCTTTTTACCTGAAAGCTTCATCCATCAAACTTATTCTAGTCTTATCATCGGGCTTATGTAATAGATGAGCAAAAGTTAAGTAATAACACATGATGGCTACCTTAACAGATCTTCACACTCATCCACTGCAGTGTTTTGAGAAAGTTTCCCTACTTATCATTCCTTGCAGTCTATCAAGTCCTGGATTTCATGCCTCAGACGATTACACTAATTTGTCATATGCCCACATGTCTAGTAATACTCACAATACATACCATTATGAAGGATTGAACTATGCCTTAAGGCTTAAGCTTCCTGCTCCTTACTAATTGATAGAGCACCACAGACAATGGTGCCCTAAATTAATGAAGGTTCTTTATGGGTTCTCAAGTTCAGATTTTGGCTCTATTTTAGGTTCAGGCTCAAGTGTATCTTAGAAGAAGTTCATGATCTCCTCTTTAGTGAAGCTAAGGTTGATCTTAGAGACTTGGTTCAAGGGTAGTGTTTTGTAGTGTGGCAATGGGTTTCTTTTAGTACTAGGCTAATTAGGGTCGGCTAGTTTTTCAACATCGATTAGGTCTTGGATTTCGTGTTTAAGGCGGATGCAATTATCGGTATAGTATCCACCATCACGTATGGAGTTCTCTTCCTTTTGACCTCTATTGCTATGTAGAGAGCTTTGTTGTGGTCTCTTCCCTCAAGTGGTAGGTCTTCATTCGAGAAAGTGATCATCCTGGTGGTCTTGTCAATTACTGTTTTGATCATTTCCTCAAGGGTACCTGTTGTGCTTTCGCTTATACCAGACAAGTCCTAGATTAGAGCCTCTCTATGATCCGATGAGTGCAAGCAGCTCCCAGACATCGGTTGTCTTCTTCCTTTTCTTCCACTACTTTAATAACCCGGTATCCCCGTCTTTAGGTGCTTGCCCATCTTACTTCAATTCTTATACTCTAGCCTTCTTACCCTTATCTGTTGGCTCAGTTTCTTTATTAAAGTCATTGTCTGCCTAAATGTTCTTGGCCTCGGTGTCTTGGACTCCACATTTATCCCTAGAGCTATTCCAGATGTCGATAGCCATGACCGACTTCTTTTCCCCTTCTTTCCAAACCTCTAGAAGACAAGGCTCACAAGCTGCTTGATCATCGTCTGACCCCTAACCACTTGGCACAATATCCTCAGTTTGCATGTTAGCCAAATGAGGCCTCGAACATCGGACCTTGAAGTCGAATTTACCCAAAGACTACCCTAGTAGGTCTTCATACTCATACCGAGGAAGTTGCTCAACTTGCTATTCCCCACAGTCAATCAAGTCCTGAATCTTCTATCTGAGATAGTTGCATTAGTCTGTCACATGACCAAAAGCCTAGTGATACTCACAATACTAGCCATTGTATGTCTTAGGACTATCCTTCGGCAGTTGGGACTTGAGTTTTCCACTCCATTTTAGATGACGGAACACCACATATAGTGATGCTTCTTGCTTAGTGAAGGTTCTTTGTATGTGGTTTGGTTCTAGTTCTGGCCCGGGTTAAGGTATGTCTTCGAAAGAGTTCATGACCTCCTCTTCATTGAAGTCAGAGTTGATCATGGACACTTGGTTTGAAGGTGGTATATTGTTGTTGTTTGGTAAGGGATTTCTTCTAGTGTTGGGTTGGTTAGGGTTGGTTAATTTTTCGGCATCGATAAGGTCTTGAATTTCATATTTCAGCCAGATACAGTTGTCAGTGTGGTGTTCAGGTGCTTGATGGAATTTACAGTAGCTGTAAGGTTTATAACCAGGTGCATTAAGGTTAAGTGGGTTCTTGAACTAACCTCTCGAAGATTTTGGAAAGAGGTTCCTTGAAGTTGGATAACTTCCTCGGTTGTTTCACAATATTCACATTTAGAGTCCAACTCCATCCAGCTTAATAATTCATCCTTCCACCGGTTCTCACAGTCTTCCTTTTGCCATTTTTTATATCTTCGACCTGTAGCCCGTCGTCATACAAATCCATGAAGGTCTTCGGGTTCATCATTTGCACCTTTCATCCTATCCTGGAAGAACATTTCGAACCACCATACGAACTTGGTCCTTTTCAAAGGGCTTGTTCTTTATAAATTCAGCCTTATTCCTCCACCTAGTCAAGAAATCAGAGCAAGACGCATTTTGCTTTTATTTGGTGGACTCAAGATCCCTAATCGACACTTTCAAATGAGAATTATAATCGTATTACTTGAAAAAAGAATTGCATAAATCACGCCATCCAGCTTTGGTGGATTTTTCCAAACCATGGTACTAGTTTACGGTGGGTCCTTCGAGGTACAGTATAAACAGGTTGACAATTTGGGTCCTACTCAGCTGAGTAGTTCCCATGATTGTTATATACTGTTTTAAATGAACTTTTGGATCACCGGTCCGTTTGAGCTTGTTCATCTCGGGCATTTTGAACTTTGCAGGCAGCTTGTCTTAGCTTGTCAAAACCAGCTCTTTGAAATCATAGGTAGGGTCCAAACCTTTGATTTCCAGCATGCCTTACATCTTGTCAAGTCTAGTGCTCAAGCCACTTACAGCTTCATTGGTGGTAAGGGCGGTCTCCTTTTTAGCTTGGTCTAGCACAAATGCATCAAAGGTCCCAAACATTCTGGGGCACTCCCCTCCTAGTTGGGTCCTCAGCATTAGCATTAGCAGCGGCAGCAGTAGCAGCTGTAGTGACAGCAGTAGTTTCGGCAATAACTACAACTAGGTTAACAACAATAGGGGGATTAGATGGTGCAATAGGAGTAGTAGGTGGGGCTTGATTTGTAACCATCCCAGCCATAAAGTTGTTGGAGCTCTTCCTAAATTACACCCCTCAAATCATCGATGACGACATTCTTATAGATCTCTACGTCTTGCTCGTTAGCTCTTTCGTTGGCCATTTTAGATGTAGCTTTAGTAGCTTGGTGCCTTGGTCTTTCAAGATGCTCTAATACAACTCAGATTCTTGGAGAAATGGGTACCTTTTCCAACCTCCCATTATCTTGCCACTTCTAAAACAAAGAAAAATCTATATGGCTAAAAAATAAGGGGTCAGTGTGATACATGCGATGCGTGAGATGTATGATGCACGTGATATGCACAAAGAAGAAAAAAATGGGTTAGCACACGCATTAATATACAATTCATCCTTCCAACCTTATTACTCCTACACACAGTTTGTGGTGAGTATTTCTTCCCTAAGATTTTAGGTTTGGGCTTTCTATCAACAAGGGATAGTAGGCCCGATGCGCATGCTATAAGCTCTCAAAGTGGATTTAAAACAAACAAGGCAATGTTTCTCAATATAAGCATAAAAGCTTGCATATTTTGGGCCTAAGGTCTGATTCCACATGTTTTGGGCTAAAGCTTCTAATACTTGGGCTTTAGACATTTATAAGGAGAAACATCTCATATAGTAAGCAATAAGGTTCTTAAGGGAGATTACCACTGTCATTACCATGAGCTGAGTCTTGGAGATTACCACTGTCATTACAAGTAAAAAGTGGTCTTCCTTGGTTCGTCTCCCCACTCAAGGGTCCATATGAGGAAGGAAATTCACTCATTACTTATGAGTGATGGTTAGCTAGTGTCGCAATTCTAGGGTTTGAGTGGAACCAAAGAACCACTAACTGACGCCATCGAGGCTATAGGGATCAATGTACATAATGTGTGAAAATGGTGTAGTGATGCAAGAATAATCAGTCAAATAATAAAATTAAAGACAAATATAAACTAGAATCGGCTTCTCTTATCCCTAGTGTAGTTGCCACTATAAGCAGCAGTTTCGGGTGCACACTCAAGTGTCTTTAGCAACTACAGCACTGCAAGGCTTATCAACCTAATTGAAAACACACTAACTAGTTACTAAGACTAGCGCGGAGATGGGAGTCGCCACCCAGGGTAATTCACCGGGATACTTTTACTAATGAGTGACATTTCTCAGATTCCATAAAGAAGCTTACGCCACAAATCCAGAGATGGATCTAGAAGCCAACTTTCTTATTTATGTATCTTAGTCTTTAATTTTATTATTTAACAAACTATTTCCTATAAATACAGTAGTTCATATACAAGCATACCATATTGCATATGAAGTCCACTTAAGTCTAGCCAATTTTATTAAGCCTAGCCCATGTTAAGGTTATTAATCTAAGGGAAAACTTCATTAAACTACCTTGTGGTTTAACGTATTTTTACTTTAAGGTCTATGGTTTGATTTTTTTTTTTACTTTAATACCCTATGAGTATGACCATTAGTGAATAATGGCCAAATTGCATAATACCATTAAGAGATTCTGACGTGGCATGCAATAGCTACTATTCTTCCAACAGCCATGTCAACGCTTACTAATGGTGTTATGCAATTTTGCCTTTATTTGCTAATGATTACATTCAAAGGTACCAAAGCGGAAAAAAGTAAACCATAGACCCTAAAGTGAAAGTACGTTAAACCACATGATAGTTTATTGAGAATTTTCTTTAATCTAATTTACTAATAATTATGTACAAGGCATTCCTAGTCTAGCCTAATTATAAGTTTTGTTCCATCAAGCCTTTAATCCCAGATGGACTACTTATTTAAAGACGATAGAATATCATACTGTGATAATGGAACTTCAGAAATATTTAATTACAAAAAAAATGAAAGAATTATAAATCTAACCTAAAAAACTAATCATATTACTAATCATTAAAGAGGAAACACAATCAAAACCTTACATGTTCTTATTATCATATTCAATTTCTAGCATATTATAATATGTAATTTCATAAGAAGAACTTATTCTAGTCCTATAAAGCATATAAAAAATAATAAATAAGGAACCCTAATTATGTTTCTAAGAAAGCATAAAAGAATTAAAAATCAGTATATTAGAAGGTGATATGGATGATGGTGGATGTATGGGAACCTTCAGGTTGTCACTGTAGATGGTTGTCCTACGAGTCTCAGGAGATAAGGATGCAGTTGAATCAAAGACAGGTTAGGAATCTAGTGTTGTTTTTTATGTGGAAAAGCTGACTAATTTTAGCTCTTTCTTAGTGACCTCCGAAACTCTCTATAAATTTTTAATTAATAGTAATCGGTCTAACTTGCTAAAAATTGGTTCCTTGCTCACCCTTGCCTCCCCCTTGATTTATGAGTTAACAAAGCATTTATAGACGTAGGGTTTAGGAACACTAGGTGTAGAGCGATAAACTTAAGTTTCTTAGAGATTATCTCTGATAAAATCAAATAAAATTCCATATTTATTGATAAAAACCTTCTAAAAGATCATTTTGGATGTAAAAGTACCAAAAAATAATGTTGAATTAAGAAAACCATGAATCGGCACTATGTAAAGCTGATTGGCTCTATGATAAGTCGATCGGCTCAAAAGTATCTAATTTAGTCCCCGAACTTGCAAAATTCATCATTTTAACCCTCAAACTTCATTTTTCTTAACAATTAAATCCAAATTGATTTTAGAAAAAGGTGATTTTGGTCGGATTAACTTCAACCCTAACCTTGGATTCACCCGCCCTCCATCTCTCGAGACCCGAGAAGACAGTAACTTTTATTTTAGGGTTTTTTATAATTCCCTCGATATCTAGATTCGGAAAATGGATGCTGACATAAAGCTAATAAAGGTCTTTTAGAAACTCTATTTACAACATAACAACTAGTGGTGACGGCTTTTGCTTAAAAGTAAGACAAAAATTTATACTCATTGAGGTGTCCTAGTATTGACGGCTTTCGCTCAAAAGTAAGACGAAAGTTTATACTCATCGCTAAACAACTAGTTATAGTTGTTTCTACTACTGTTCTAGTTTTCCTCTTCATAACTCCATTTTGTTGTGGTGTCCTAGCACTACAAGAAATCCGGCATTTAGCAATGGATATTATCTGTCCTTAAGAGGCGATGGAATAACAATATCTTAATGACTACCAATTTGGTTCTGAAAGTGGTGATAACTTAGCAATGGGCTAGCGACAGACACTAAGCCGTCACCATTTAGGGCGCCAAATTTTGGTGCATAACATAGCGAAGTCGTATCGTAGCAATGATTGTACGACGATATTTAGCGATGGAGCGCATGCAGTGGCTAAATTATGGCACCAAGAATGTGCGAAAGTTTGGCGTCTTTAGTGTTAGGTTAGCGACGGCATATGTCATCACTAACCTAGCTTAATTAGCAACATCTCGAGATCTGTCGGTATAGTCAACAAATAGCAACATCGATGTGTCATCGCTAAAGGGAGCCTTGTTTTAAAAATTAAGTTAAAAAATAATTATAAGAAATTAGGTTAAATTTATTAAAAAATATTTCTATTATATTTAATTTAATTATATTTGATTAAGTTATTTTTTAAAAATTAGGTTAAAGAAATTTGCAAAACTTAACTAGGTTAAATATTAAGTAATAAAAAATAGGTTAAATTCATTATATAATTTCTTTTATATTTTATTAAAAATGAAATATAAAAAAAATTATGTTATTATATTTAATACTTTGTAATTTAATTTATATTAATTAAGTTAAATTTCTAGCAATGAAGTTATGATAATTTATGTTTATTTTTATTTTTAGTTAGTTTTTATTGCTAAAAGTCAGTAGATGATGCGTACGTGGATTAGCAAGCAGTATGTATATATTCTTTTTTTTTTAATTTAAGTTCTTGTTGATAAATACATTAGCAAGCATAGTGTATTTTTTATTTATTAATTAGTGAATAATAAATATATTGGTATGACCAACATGTTAACAAATTTGTGATGAATAAATTTGGACTATGTTTGATAAAACTTAATAGGTGTTGTGGATGTGAGAATTCATGGTAGTTAGGTTTATGGATTCTTTTACTTAGAAACTGGACCTGTTTTACGGGGGTATGTCTATATTATAGAGGAGACTCGCAGAAATTTCGATAGAATTTTAGGGTTAAAAGAGTATCCCTAAAAATAAAAATAAAATTCTTAATAAAACTAAAATTAATATCTAAAGCTTAATAATTTTATTATTTTTTGGGATAAAAGAATATTCAAAAAATATGATAATTAAAATATTTAAAAATATAACATTAGATTTAAATCTGAAAAACTTTAATAAGGGTAAGGATAAGAGGATATCCCTACATACGTAACCCGTAGAATGTTATTATGTGTCTTTCTCATTAGAGAATGAGAGGTCACTGAATTGTCCAGTATGGACAATTTGGAATGGGTTACTTATAAAAAGACTGTGTTTGATGTTTATCCATTACATATATAGATTAATCGACAAAATCTCTCTTTTGTTCTTCATGTCTAAATTGGAATATTGATAACACATATTTGCTGCCAGAATTTCTATGAATGTGCAGATAAATGTGCAATAGTTATATGGACAACGCATTTCTGAATGACATAGGTTCCTACCTTTGGAGTGAACACATGAGTTACAAGGATGTAAATATTTAATATTTATAGAATTTCACTTCATAATTACAATATTAAACAAACAATAAGTAAAATATAAAAACATTATATCTAATTGTAAGAGGTAAAAATGAGTGTAGATCGTCAATGTATGTATTCTAAGTTTACAGGGGGCATTCTGAATCAAGACTATTTGGATGGTCTGGAGGAGTTTATTTATTTTGCCTCTAGTCAACCTAGATACATGGATAAGGACAATATTAGGTTTCCATGTAATCACGAGAAGTGTCAAAATGGGGATTTTCATGACCTAGATACAGTCAGATACCATGTGGTAAAGTATGGATTTGCACCTGACTACTATCTGTTGACATATCAAGGTGAAAGGATAGAGTGGGTTGACAACATTTCTAAAGTCTGTGGTATGAGTGATGTTGTTAGGGAAGAATCATTTGATCCATATTAGACGATGGTTATGGATGTAACGGGTCCTAATTTTAATGTCGATGACATGGAGAAACCCCTTAATGCTGAAGCATAAAAGTTCTATGACATGCTAAACATAGCAGATTAGGAATTGTGGCTCGATTGTAAGAGGGAATCACAGCTATGTCTCGTCGTTAGACTAATGAGCATGAACTCAAAGAATCACATGTCGTAAAGATGCTTTGATTAGATGTGTGAATTGGTGAAAGAGATAGTGCCTAAAAATAATATGGTGATTAATAAATTTTACAGTACTAAGAAATTACTTCGTGGTATGGTTTTGGAGGTAGAAAAGATCAATTGTTGTTTCAATAGGTGTATGATATATTGCAGTAGAGATATAACTTTAGTGAGTTGTAAGATTTTGTGGCCATTTGAGGTTCAAGCAACCACATCGGGGCTTAGATAAAAGACAGAAAAGAAGTGTGGACTACAAAAAATGTATTATTTTTCTCTTACTCCTAGATTGCAGAGAATGTATGCATCAAATCCTACTACAAAGGATATGAGGTGGCATTCAGAGCATGAGGTTGAAGATAGGGTTATGCGACATCTGTCTGATTCACCTGCTTGGAAGTAATTCGATGAGAAGCATCCAACTTTTGAAGCTGAAATTCAGAATGTTAGACTGGGTCTTTGCACGGACGGTTTTCAACCATTTGGTCAGTCAGGGCAACATTACTCTTCACGGCTAGTAATAATGATCCCATATACTCTGCCTTTGTGGTTATGTATGAAGGAGCAGTATATGTTTTTGTCCGTATTGCTTCCAGGGCTGAGAAATCCAAGGGATAAGCTCGATGTATTCTTACAACCACTTAGTGTAGAGTTGAAACAACTGTGGTAGATGCGAGCTGCATTAGTGCGAACCATTAGTGACTTTCCTGCGTACTCAATGTTGTCAGGTTGGGGAACTGTTGGATGGTTAGCATGTCTGTATTGCATGGACAGCTCTTATGCTTTTACTCTTAAGTCTAGTAGAAAATGTTTTTGACTTGAGAACCATCAGAAGTTTCTGCCAGCCGATCATCCATTTCACAAGAATAAAATGGCTTTCATAAAGAATAAGACAGTTGGGATAGAACCCCCGCCTTTCGATCTGCCCATGAGATTTTGTAAGAATTATAGGAGTTGGGACTGAAAAAGGTTACATAACATGGTGCAGAAGAAGTCCATGGCCCAATATGTAAAACATGTAGTTGGTAGAAAATAAGATTTTCTAGGATTTGCCTTATTAGAGTTCCAATATGATTCGCCATAACTTGGATGTTATGTATATAGAGAAGAATGTGTTTGATAATGTTTTCAACACTATAATGGATATTCTGGGGAAAACTAAAGACACTTACAAGTCTAGAGAGGAGCTTAATGATTACTATTGGTGCCTGAATTGAAGTGTGACGCAGCAAGAAGGTGCCTGAATTGAAGCGTGACGCAACAAGAAGGTACCCAAAAGCGAGTTACACCCTTCACAAGCATGCAAAGGAAGTATTGTGTGACTGGGTTAAGAGTCTTCGATTTCCTTACAGTTATATGTCTAATATGGCTCGGTATATTGGCATGCGGAAGCTAAAGTTGTTTGGGATGAAAAGCCACGATTATCACGTATTTATGCAGAGGTTAATTCTAATTGCTTTCTGTGAATTACTCCCTACAAATGTGTGGAAGGCCCTCACTGAACTTAGTTTGTTCTTGAAAGAACTAACAACTAATGCCATAAGTACCGATGATATGCTTCGATTGGAGAGACATTCTTATTACTATTTTGAGGACTATTTCACCACCAAATATAGAAATGTGTCTCAAATGATGATAGGCATGCAAACATTATGGAAAATCAGGATGAGAATCATTCTATATTCAATCATCCAACCCGACCTTTTGTAAGGGGGAAAACAAGGTACATGACAGACAAAGAGTATAAAGCCACTTGCAGTTACATATTGCTTAATTTCTCTCAAGTCCAACCCTATATACAGTAAGTTGAACTGTTTACTTTAAAACAAATATTGAATTTCATTCTTTTCTATTTGTAATTACAATTATGAAAGGTTGTATGTCGAACAATTAAAAATGAAGCAGCCAAACAAGTCCAGTCAACAGGTGGATACTAAACTTGAAAATGAGTTTGCAGAATGGTTCAAAAGGTATGTAAGTTCTTTTCTACATAGTACTTCCTAATACAACTAAGCTTCTAATCCAGAGCAATAATAATTGCAAATTCCCTTTAATTGTAGACAAGTGATAACGAAACGAATTAGCTAATAAAGGATCTATCAAGGGGTCCTTTCAGATTAACCATGACCTATCTCAGATATTTTATTAATGGATTTAGATTCCATATGGTCGGGAACAGTTCAGGTAGATTAACAATAAATAAGGGAGTGTGCCTACGAGATTCAAGTTACAGTGTGGATGAAAGCGATTATTATAGCCAATTGTTATTACCTAACTTTTGCTCCTCCATTATGTAAGCCCAATGACAAGACTAGGACAAGTCTGGTAGAGTGAAAGTTGACATAATAACTTTTCTCTTGCTTACGAAGCGTTTGCAAGAAAGGAAATCTATGGGTTGGCTTATTAGACGAAAAATGCTACGAATCAAGTCTTTCTTACGAGGCACCTTTTTCTTCTCGGAAAATTTTTCGCACACGTGCTACAATGGTAATTACAAAACGAAACTTTATATAAAAATTCTTCTAAGTGACACTCAAAAGTCATCTTTTGTAAGTAGCTCGGATGAATCTGTTTCGGCTTCAACTCTCTCACTTTCTTAAGGAATTAGTAACGAATGGAATAAAGCTCCAAAAGGCACCCAAGGACACTGGAATCCCTTGGAATGAACCGACAAGACATAAAGAACCCCTAGAAGCCCTAAGAAACCTTAAAAAACATAAAATAGAACTCAAAAACCTCACCCAGCTCAAAACTCTAGTGGACTAGCTTAAACCTATGTGGGGTAAGGCCAAGTCCACTGGGCTTAAGTTAAGTCCATGTGGTCTTAGCTAAGCCCACGTGACCTAGGCGATAAGCCCACGTGGGTTTAGCCTTTATAATGCTATCAACCTTAATTTTTATGCCTTTGATAACTGGAATAAACCTAGAGACACGTGCTATCATCTAAAACACCTCCATTCCTTCGACTAATAATAAAACACCTCTCAAAACCCTAAAATACACCTCCTTCCCTATATATATTCATCACTAACCCTACACAAAACCCTTGTGTCAGCAACAATTTTTTGGATCTAGACATAGAAGGAATTATAAAAAGCCCTATGATGAAAGTTACTGCCTTTCTCGAGCCTCGGGAGATTGAGGATGGGCAAATCTAAGTTAGGATTGAGGATAATCGAATCAAAATTACTTTTCTAAAATCAATTTAGACTCAATTGGCGTAAAAAATTAAGTTTGAGGGATGAAATGACAGTTTTTACAAGTTTAGGGACGAAATTGACTAAATGTTTAG
Source organism: Ricinus communis (assembly GCF_019578655.1). Classification (NCBI taxonomy): domain Eukaryota; kingdom Viridiplantae; phylum Streptophyta; class Magnoliopsida; order Malpighiales; family Euphorbiaceae; genus Ricinus; species Ricinus communis. The sequence continues at coordinate 27,045,772 of NC_063264.1, forward strand.
AACTTTTCACCTTTGAAGCCAATTGGCTGTGCATATAGCCGAATTAGCTTTGTGCAGAGCTAACAGGCTCTACAAGGTGTCGATTGGTTAATTTTCAAAATTCAACGCCATTTTACACATTTTTTAACTTGAAACGCCAAAATTAGTAAAAATAAGTTTCTAGAAGTATTTTATGATAATTATTGGAATCTTAAAATATATATTTAGTGATAATTATTTAAATCTTAAAACTTTCTCGCTTCTAGCCATATTTAAATCCATTAGAATTTTATTAGCCATTGTTGCACACTATGATTATAAGATTTGGCAGATGGATGTCAAATCACACCGCCTTAATAGATACATTAAGGAGGACATTTATATGGATCAACCTAAGGGTTGTGAATCCAAGGATACTCATAATCAAGTAGCAAGCTTAAGAGATCCAATTATGGCCTTAAGCAAGCTTCGAGGAGTTGGAACACCCGTTTTGATGATGCAATCAAATCATGTGGTTTCATAGAAAATATGGATGAACCATGTGTGTACAAGAAGGTTAGTGCGATTACTATCACTTTTCTTGTACTTTACATTGATGACATATTGTTATTTGGAAATAATATAGGCATGTTGACTTCTATAAAGGTATGGTTGTCATAGATTTTTTCCATAAAAGACTTAGGTGAAGCTACTTATATTCTAGAAATTCATATCTATAGAGATAGATCAAAAGGACTATAGGGCTTTCTCAAGGTCTTTACTTAGATAAGATGTTGAAGAAATTTAACATCCTTAATTGTAAGAAAGGATTGTTACCATTTAGGCATGGTATTCATCTTTCTAAGAGTAGGTCTCTAAAGAAAACTATTGCAAGAGAGCAGATGGCCAGGATTCCATATGCTTCACAATTGGAACTTTAATGTATGCTATGTTGTGTACTAGGCCAAACATTGCCTGTGTTGTTAATGTGACTAGCAGGTTCCAGTCTAATCCATGCGAGGAGCACTGGGTGGCGATCAAGAATATCTTTGAGTACTTGCAAAGAACTAAAGATATGTTCTTGACATATGGTGGAGGAGAACTGAGTTTACATAGTTATATAGATTCTAATTTTCAATTGGATATGGATGATAGAAAGTCTATCTCAGGGTTTGTATTTATATGTAATGGAGGAGCAGTAAGTTGGAAAGGTTCCAAACATGATACTACTGCAGACTCGACTACAGAGGTCGAGTATATTGCTGCATTTAATGCAGCAAAGGAAGCGGTTTGGATTAAAAAAGTTCATGACAAAACTTGGAGTGGTTCCAGCCATTAGGTTAATAGTACCTTTATTCTATAACAATAATGAGGCTATTGCACAAGCCAAGGAACCTAAGTCTCATAAAAAATCTAAATATATTGAAAGACACTTCCATATCATATGTGAAATCATTGGTAGAGGCGATATAGCCATGCAAAGAACAGAATCATAACAGAATGTAGTTGATCCCATTCATCAAAGCTATAACACAGATACAATTGAATTGCCATCTTAAGAAGATGGTTTTCAGATATTGTCCCGATTGGCTTTAGTACAAGTGGGATATTGTTAGATGTATGTCCTAAAAGCCAAGTGGACATTTTTGCTTTTCGGTTCATACATTATGATATTATTATTTAATGAATATCATTTTATTAATGACAATTTTCTTTCATTCATTTTTTGCAATAATATAATTATTGAATGAGTCCAATAATATTTATTAAAGACTCCATTCTCAAGAGTTGAGAATATGAGTGACGGATGATCTTTAGAATAAATATTATAAAGTAGTTCTTGGCCGTAGGATTAAATATTAGACATCTTTAATCTGGAAGACCAACATAATATGTTTAACCCTATGATTAGTATGGGATACTAATATTTATAGGATGATGAGTCTCATGCCATTTAGTATGAGTTACTATGTTAATTATTATGGGTACTTGTGAGACAGGTGGATTGAACGTGACTTGAAGAAATAATGAATCACATGGATTATTTACTTAAGTCATTGATTCATTATTAAGTTATGATGGTGTGACTAATCTTTAGACCTGAGGTGACGGAATTATCTCATGTATATGTAATTGGAGTTTGCTTATGTTTTAGGTATCCATTCATAACTAGAATAGGTACTTGCAGACAGTGGCTCCAGTTGCATATGCGTGGAGGCAAGTGTTCATCAATAAGGAATCTATTTCCTTGAGTAGACAAGGAGAATATCCTATGCGATCCGATAACATCTTGACTAGGAAATCCTGGCCAAGGTAATTATGATTAATGGAAAAATGATTTTTTGCATTAATCATTAGTCAATACGTATTTTGGATTTGGTCATAGAATCGAGTTAATGGATTTGACTACTCCATGATCCTCACTTGATCGGGATATTGTTTAATGGAAGGATTTATGGACAATCAATACCTTTATTATTAATTGTATAATTATAATATGTTGCTAGACGTCACTTATAATTTATGAGAACGATTAAGGGACAATTGATTAATTGTTTCCTTAGTTGATTAAAGTATTTTAATTAATATTAAATTTTCATTGCCAATTAATAATGAATCTAGAAAGGCACACACATTAAGATAAACTCAAGCACGTCGATGGACTTAATTTGTACCTCGAATAGGAACACTAGCATTTTCTGAAGTTAAAGTTCGTATATGTCTAACTAATGATAATGTATAATATATAAGTGTTATATATTGAAGGAGCTTGACACATGTCATCACAAAAGAGTATGTAATGATATGTGTTTGTACAGCAGCTTGACATGTGTTATCACATAAGGGGTTTTATAATGACATGTATTAAGAAAGTAGCTTGACATGTGTCATCACAAAAGGGTTTTATAGTGATATGTGTTAAGAAAATAGTTTGACACGTGTCATCACAAAAGGGTCTTTTGATGACAGATGTCGAGAAAGCATTTTGATACGTGTCATCACAAAAAGAATTTTATGATGATAATGTGTTAAGAAAGCAGCTTGACAAGTGGTGTCAATATAACTTCACATATATCATCACAAAAGAGTTTTATGATGACATATGTCAATATTACTTGACATATGTAATCATAAAAGAGTTTTATGAAGACATGTGTTAATACTGCTTGACACATATCATTACAAATGTCATCACAAAAGAGTTTTGTAATGACATGTGTTTGTACAACTGTCTTAATAATTATTAATCCTACACTATATAAGAGAGTTTCTTACTCCTATTATCATAGTTATAATTTGACATACTTACTATTATAACAAGGTTATCATAGTAGGAAACTTGAAAGAGGAGAATGAGTTCTTCATCTTCAAGGATTGAATAGCTTTACTTTGAGATTGGATGTGTGAGATAATATAGAGGATTTAGAATTGTGAATCTCTATTTGATTTTCTAATAAAAACATCATCAACAACCAACAATTGAATTTTGCTCTTTAAAGGTTGTGGTATTTTTCTTTATTTTCTTCACGTTCATAAAAAAAATTTAATTCCTTTTATAACTTAAATTATTAATTACAAGTTGTAACCTTAATTTCCATGAGATGTGAAATGTTAAGAGCTTCCGTTGTGCCACTGCATGTGTCTTTCCAACAACATTCAATTTATTTTAATATATATTTCTTATATAATATACTTATTATATTTATATTTTTAGAGAAATATAAGCAAGAGTTACACTAAATAGTATACATTTTACAGATTTTAGTATATGTTTCATATATACTTGGTATACATATAGTATTTAAAAGATATCTGAAACTGTTTTTTGATTTCTACTTTATACCTTTGGTATCTATGCACATGTAAACTTAGCCACCATTTAAAAAGTTTTGCCATTTTCTTCGAATAAGCATATTACTAAACAATATCAGTACAAAACATAATTTCAGTTCATCTAATTTATTAGCCAGTTCAAACAGTTATTTCATACAAGAAACAAAAAATTGAATTAAATTGAATTTTTAGCCAATAAGTCTTGAATTGATGCTTCATGTTATCTCTTTTCTTTAGTAATTCTTCAATAATTTACTTCTTCTTTGATCGTCCTATAAATTTATTTTCCTCTTTCTTCTTTTCACTATGTACTTCTAAACATAGAAATGAAAAAAAATATATATTTGTATCAAAATAAGAAAGCTATAAACAAAATTTTCTCCTATTAAACTTGTATAAAAAAAATAGTATTTATATACATATTTGGTATCTTCCGTGTATATATATATTAGTTTTTTTCTCACATGTGTTGTACGTGAATTATAATAATTTGACTCATTATTATCACATGCTAATATTTCAAATAGTTTTAAATTAAAATTAATAATGATAATTCATTGAATAAATTAATATTAATATTTTGCAAATATCTTTTTATAACTAAACTTTTTAACTTAAAATGTCTATTATTTTAATTTTTAATTTGTATCTATTTTCATCTTATTTTCTTATCTTAAGATATTATCATAAATTAAAATATAATTTACTTTTTGTATTAATATATTTACATCTATATATCTTTTTTGTAATTATTGCAATGCATTTATATAAATATAATTACAACTACTTTAATTTATTAAAATTAAATTAAGTGAAAAGTCATAAAGATAAAATTAACTACTATTATATTAAAGAATAATATATTTCAAATAAATTAGTTCTTCAAAAGTAAAAACATAATCAATTTACTCTTATAATTACTCATATTTATTATTACCATATGAGGCTGATAGTTATTAAAAATAAGAAACATCAATTATCTCATTTAATTTAACAATTATTTTTAGTTTTCAATTAGTAACATTCTCAATTTTGTTATTTAAAAAATTAATATTCTAGTTTTGAGATTTTATTAATAAATTTAATAAAATTCTAATCCATATATAAATTAAAAATAAAATATATTTTTGCGACAAATAAATTTATTTTTTTTGTTTATGTTCACTGCATGTAAATATTAAGTATTTGACTCGTTATCATTTAAAAAATAGAATATATATATATATATATATATATATATATATATATATATATATATATATATAAGTGTATTATCATAAACATTTTTATTGTTAAGATAATGACAAAAATCTTATATCGTAGTAATTAGAAAGTCTATTATTTGGGTTTTTATATATACTTATTTTGGTTTTACACTCTTGAATGTTTAATTTTTCTTTTAATTTGATATGGTTAATTTGTTATTGAAAATCTTAACAGAGTTATACTTCCAAAATTAGACTTATATTTAATGAATTAATAATTTTATTTATTATTAAATTAAATTAATAACAAATCAAATTGACCCAATTAACTAAAAAAATAATTTTTGTCCATGTGTTACACATGAATGTTAATAATTAGACTTATTATTATTACTTTATGGTATTTTTTTCTCATATAATTTTTGTGTTATTAATTCAAAAATCAACTAAAATTCTACTTAAACTCATTATTATAAAATATTTTAAAATAATTATAATTAATAATAAATATTAAATGAGAAGATAAAACAATTCATGAAGAAAATGCTTCTACTTGAAATGTTATTTTAATTCATTTGAGTGACTGACTTTTTTAGTCTAATACTATAATCATATGCCAAATAATGATTTGGCTCAAAATCTTCAAATTACATTAAGCATATGAAACTTGATTATTTATTTTTTCAGAATAATCAATTTTACCCATTCAAATCAGATAATTATTTAGATAATTTATTCTATACTAATTAATAATCAATAAATTAAGGGTTGTTTCCCGTTGATTATAGCATAGTTATTTGAGGCTAGTCTTTTTTCTATGTGCGTTGTACGTGAATTTAATATTTGAGTTTATTATTATTTATTTAATAAGAGATAAAATTAAAAAAAAAAACTAAAAATGAATATGCTAGATATTAACAATATCCCTAATTATTTGTTAATTATAAATTCTATTTAATCTCATTATAATAGAATATGCAGACTTATCAATGCTTACGCTAGTGAACATAAACTTATCGCTCACTTTCTTTCTTTATTTTATGTTCTTTGTGTACCGTTATGTTTAAATCAATTCGATTTGATCCCTACGCTTAGCCATATGAAAGAGAACAATGGATTTATGATTTTTTTTTTCTTATTGGATCTAAAATCCTACTTATGTTCTTATTTTGTTTGTTTTTTTTGTGCCTCTCTTTCTAATCTCTGTCTAGTATGATGGTTTGCTTTTATTTGGGTAGCATAGACATGAGTGTTGAGTGAAACCGCATGGAAGTGGGAATAATAGGCATCTACAATCCTTGGATAAATGCGAAGAAAGAAAATTAGTTGATCGAGTACTGATATCATTCACCATATGATCACAGACAAATCTTTTAGAGGAAGGATGAAACAATGAGCATGGAGGCAAGCGCAAATATTTTGATTAAGTATTTGCTCCATTAGGATCTCCATCATTCCTTATTCCTCTAGGCATAAGGACTCCTGATGACACATGGATTAGTGTAAGGAGTCATAGGAACACAATTGATAAATTTGACTAGTGGTATTGAAGCTTAGCTTGATGATCAAGCAGGACGAGAGGTAAATCCACACGTATAAGTGGCAATCATGTTGTTTTAATTAATCCAATAGTAATATAAGCGAGAATGCGAGCGTTTTGATATTAAGGACACATATAATGATATAATTTGCATCATATTTTTATTAGGTAGGCCTATATGAATTTACCCTTATTTTCGTTAAGCTGACTCAGAAAATTTAGGACTACAAGAGTTGTTGACCAGTCAACTCTTCTCCGGTTCTTGATTTGACTTTATGTTCATTACTAATTCAGGATATGTGCCATTGGGGTCTCCTTCATTCCTTGTTCCTCTTGGCATAAGAACTCCTTATCATACAAGGATTGCCATAAGAAATCATAGGAATATATTTGACAAGCTTGATCAGTAGAATTGGAGCTCAGCTTGATCATCAAGCAGGATGAGATGTAAATCCGCGGACATAAGGGAGAAATCATGTTACTTTTGATTAATCCAGTGTAATAAAAGTGAGAATGTGAGTGTTTTGATGTTTGGGATGCATACAATAAAATAATTTACGTCGAAGTGTTACTACGTAGGCTCACGTGAATTTTCTCTTTCTTCGTTAGCTCTCTTCTTTATGACAAATATTTATATTTTAAAAGAAATAAATTACTTTTAAAAAATAAATACTACTAAAATAACTAAAAATAATTTTATCTATTGTTAGTAGCATTTAAATAACAATGACTATATATTAAAATCTGAATCCAAATTTGATTCAGCTTAAAGATATATTAAAATCTTAATTCAAAAATAATTTTAGAATTGATTAAAGTCCTAATCCAAATATAATCTAAAAATATACTAAACTCCTAATCCAAATATAATACAACTTAAAAATTATTTATGATCGATCCAAATTATGTATAGATATTTAAGGGTGTTTTAAAGTTTTAATGATATATTTCTATATATAAAATGGTGAAAATATGTGGTTCTATCTCACTTAAGCTTAATTTTCTATTTTCAGGAATATTAGCAAAAAGAAAAAATTATGGAGCTAAAAGAAGTTTAATGGGACATGTTCATGTCAAGGCCTAAGATTAAAACGCATGAACTGCTAATTACAAGGCCCAAGGGATATTTTAGTCATTTTGTATAATTATTAGGATTTATATTAAGAGTTATTAGGACATTTAATTTTAGTTTTCATTGTTCTTTTAAGATCTAAGGAGCTTTTCAAGAAGTGGAGACTGAAGGTTCGTAATTTTCTCGAGGATTACAACGCCTTTGACTAAGTTGACTAAGAAGAACGTTGGGTACCAGTGGACTGACGTGTGTGAAAGAAGTTTTCAGAAGCTAAAAGACTATTTGACTTCAGCTCCGGTATTGATCTTACCCTCTAGGACTGGTGGATTCACAGTGTTTTGTGATGCTTCCAGAGTGGATTTAGGTTGTGTTTTGATGCAGCATGGTAAGTAGTGGCTTATGCATCTAGGCAATTGAAAAAGCATGAATAGAATTACCCTACTTATGATTTAGAGATGGCAGCAGTAATCTTTGCCCTAAAGATCTGGAGGCACTATCTCTATGGTGAGATGTGCGAGATATATACGGACTATAAAAGTTTGAAGTAAATTTTTCAACAGAAAGAATTGAATCTGAGGCAGAGGAGATGGTTGGAACTTTTGAAAGATTATGATTATAATATTCTCTACCATTCAGGTAAGGCGAATGTCGTGGCAAATGCCTTGAGCAAGAAGTCAATAGATAGTCTTGCTCATATCAGTGTGGAGAAGAGACCCCTGACTAGAAAGTTGCACAAATTATGCGACCAAGGGTTGCAGATGGAGATTTTGGAATCGGAAGCATTGTTAGCACATTTCAGGGTTAGGTTTGTACTTGTTGACAGAATCAGGTTAGCTCAGAATCAGGACCCACGATTACAGAAAATCTTGAAAGAAGTGTAGTAGGGTCGAGCTAATGATTTTGTTATAGATGATGACGGTACTCTTAGGATGGGTACTAAGCTGTGTGTTCCCGATGTGGATAATCTCAGGAAGGAGATTTTTAGAAGAGGCTCACTGTACAGTTTACAGCAAGCATCCGAGCTTTACCAAGATGTATCACGATCTGAAAGGCAATTATTGGTGGAATGGAATGAAAAGGAATATGGTAGAGTCTGTCTCCAAGTGTTTGATGTGTCAGCAAGTTAAATTAGAGCATCAGAAGCCGTCAGGTTATTGCAACTGCTTCCCATACCATAGTGGAAATGGAAAAAGATTACTATGGATCTTGTTTTGGGTTTACCCAAGACTTCGGCTGGTTATGATTCTATTTGGGTAATTTTGGACCAATTGACTAAGTCAGCGCACTTCCTTCCTGTGAATACTAATTATTCTATGGCTAAATATGAACAAGTGTATCTGGATATAATTGTCAGTCTTCACGGCATTCCTATTTCTATAGTGTCTGGCAAAGGACCACAGTTCACTTCAAGGTTTTGGAGAAAGCTACAAGAAGAGCTTGGTACTAGATTGGACTTCAGCACAGCTTTTCACCCCCAGACTAATGGATAGTCGGAGAGGACAGTTCAAACCTTAAAAGATATGCTTCAGATGTGCGTGATAGATTTCGGTGGTTAGTGGGATTGGTACCTACCATTGATTGAATTCGCATATAATAATAGCTACCATGCAAGCATCGAGATAGACCCTTATAAGACATTATACGATCGGAAGTGCAGATCTTCTATGTGTTGGGAAGAGGTTGGCGAACGAAAGTTAGCAGGACTAAAGTCGGTTCAAATCACTTCAGAAAATATTTCTATTATCTGTGAGCTGCTGAAGACAGCTTTCAGTAGGCAGAAGAGTTATGCGTACCCGAAATGGAAGCACATGGAGTTCATATTGGGGAATATGTCTTATTGAAGGTGTCCCCTATGTATGGTGTGATGCGGTTTAGCAAGAAATGCAAATTGGCCCCTCGTTATGTGGGACCCTTTGAGATTATAAACAGGATTGGAGAGGTAACATACAAGTTAGACTTACCGTCAAATTTCTCGCATGTACATCTGGTATTTTATATATCCATATTGAGAAAGTATATTTCGGACCTTTCGCATGTATTGCAGCCTCAATATGTGGAAGTAAGTGAAGATTTAACTTATGAGAAGTGGTCGGTTATGATCGTGGTTACTCAAGTTCGCTAACTGCACTCTAAGGTTATACCGATGGTTAAGGTATTGTGGTGGAACCATTCATTAGAGGAATGTACCTGGAAAACTGAGCAGGAAATGAGGAGCCTTTGCTCTCATTTGTTTTAATCTTGAGGTAAGCCTTGCTTCTTTTAAAATTCAAGGATGAATTTTTTTCTTAAGGGGGGTAGAATGTAAAACCCTAATAAAAAAATTAAATAAAATAATATTAAATAAATAATAAAAAAAAGAGAAAATTTTTCTTTCCCCCCCTTTCTTATTCTTCTCCTTCTTCTTCCTTCCTCTTTTCCCTTCCCCCCGTCGCCTCCCTCCTTCCGCCGCCTACACCCCTCCAGTCGTTGTCGCTCCTCCCTTCCCCTCCTTCGCCGATGCTGCTCTCCTTTCTCCTTTCCCCCCTCGCTGTCGATTTTAGATGCAGAAAATAGCAGCTAGCGCCACCGAACCAGCCACTTATCGCCGTCCTTTTGCCAATCTAATGCTGGAATCAAGCTCCCCGTTGGCAGTAGTGTGCAGCCTTGCCGAAGCTGAGACTTTCCAGCCTTGATCCCGTGGCTTCCAGCGAGCTTCTGGCCAAAGAATTTGCATTTTCGGAGTCCCTGCAAATCAAGCTTCGCGTAGGCGCTTCCGGATTCAAAATCTGACACCATTGGCAGTACCGGCTTTTACATTCCGGTGTTTTCCGGACGCACAGGATTTCGAATTTTCAGCTTGGTATAATTTTATTTGGACCTTAGAAATTATTTTATAATTTTATAAAATATTACTACTATTAATTATCAATTATAGATAATTTAATTTAATTAGATTTAATTAATTATGATTTAGATATAAATATTAATTATTGCTTTGTTTTGTCGTAGAAATACTTGTGAAATAAAAATTATATCGAACCATCTGTAATTAATTGTGATATGTGGTGTGTTGCGGAGTTGGAATAAAATAATGCAGTTTTGGTGGCCTGACTCCCGTTAATTATTTGTAAAATATTTGAAGTGTTTCTAGTAGGTTCTGGATTCGTTATATAGGGAGTAAACGTCCATATTTTAGAGGAGGTTCTGCCAAATCTTTAGTATAATTTACGAGTCTAAATCTTCTTAGGCAGTCTAATCTAGGAGTCTAGGTCTAGGAAAAAATTAAGATTATCTTATTAACTGAGTATTTTCGTGAATAGATAATCAGTTTGTCCAGCCAGCTCCATCCGAGGCGTAGGAGCAGATTGCAAAGCGCGGTAGAACTATGAGTTAAAGTTATATAATCAATTGCTTTTATATCATGTCTAAGTTAAATGCATTGTTAATTGATTAATAATAATAGTAATTATTATTATTAGCATTATTATTATAAATTTTATTTTCATTATTATTGATATTATTATTAATATTATTACCATTGTAATAATAATAATATTATTATTATTATTATATCTGAATTTCATGTTTGCTATACTTGAGGCTATTAAATTTTAATTCTTAATATGTTATTGAATAAATTATATTTACTTATGATTATACTATTTATAATTATTATTGATGCTATGATTATGACATCGGTATGAGGCGACAGTAGAACATACCACCTGATGAGTTACATTAGGACCGCGTGCGCACCGATATTAATCGGAGACAGGTAGTAAAAGGTTACTTTTGGATTTTGCCCTGGTCGAGTATAACTCACTGGGCTGTGAAAATTTGATTGCCGGAGGAAGGTTCCTGGTTCAGCGATGCTCTCTGGACACTGATTTATTTGGAAATCAAGTGTCCAGGCTGGATTTAAGGACTTTAGCTGAGCTTCGCTCTCTAGGCGTCAGACCTATTGGAATAAGAGAACCGAAAGGCTACTAGTATTAGGGTTAGGGTTTTGTTGAGGCACTCGTCCCGTAAGTATTTAAATTATATTTTTCTGAATTATAGCATGACACATGTTTTAATATAATATGATATATTATTCTGATTTAATAAATATTTTATTGAGGAGACTGTAATTATTATAGGATTATATGATTTTAACTCACTCTAAAGGCTGACAGTCTCAATTTTAAATTCTTCAGGTGACAATTAGGTTCTCCGTCATTTTTTGTTTGACAGCCTGACTTTCTTCTCCTTCAGGTCTATTGTAATTAATTTCTACTTTTGCATTTTGAATTATTTTAAATTCTAAACTCTTCGTAGTAGTGTACCTGGTATATTATGTTTGATTTTAGTCTGTAACAAATTATGAAATATTTGTTAGCATCCAGTTAGAGACATATGAATGACATGTTGGGCTGGTTTGATAGTATGTTTATGTATTTATATTGGAATTGTCAATTAATCAGGCTTACTACCGATTTTGGTGGCCTTAAGCCTACCCTTCCCTAGTATCTATCAAGGGTCCACAGATCGGGTCGTAACAACTGAACTAACTAAAGATTCAAGTCTCTCTTGGATCTTCAATACAAGAAGAATTTAATGTAGAAATAGAGGTTGTTGAGAGATATAACAAATAGGAGGCTCAAGTAAATGCTTTTGCTAACCCAAGAACCATTCAAAATGATGTTCTTATAATTCTAGGAAATATAGAGACGTTATACCCTCATTAAATATAAATATAGTCATTTTAGCGACCTTCAAAAATGTAAGTTCACGGCTGGAAAGAAATGTTCACAACCATGAATGTTTGAATGCCAAATTCATATTTAAAACTTTAAAGCTCGTCATGGTTGTGAAGAAAAGTTCATGGCTAGGAAGATATCTTTCACTGTTGGAAAATATTTGTCATGCTTGGGAATGTTGTTTTCATGGCTAGGAACTTTTATTCACGGCTGGAGACTTTGGCTATGAAGGCTATTGGACTTATGAGAAAAAAGTTCTTCACAGGTGTGAAGTTTTGTTCACGGTTGGGAACCTTTCTTTCACGGCTGGGAAGATTTTTTCATGGTCGTGAAGGATACATTTACTATTGGGAATATTGACCCTGAATGCTTTTATGGCTTCTTGAGAATTGAAGGATGAAATATTATTCACGGACGTGAAAATATGGAAAGATTCCCCATGAACCCTTCTGTCCTTTTTATGCGTTTTTTAATTGTTCATGGCTGAAAACTTTTGTTCACGACTGGAAAGGTCAGATTCACGGCTTAAAAAAATTCTTTTATGACCATGAAGTTGCCTTGATGTAGAAAAATCAAGAATTTAATTCAACTATCCTTGCACGTAAAAATGCTAATTAAAAAGTTAGATAATCTCAATTGTTTGTGACTATTAAAATAAAATTAAAAACTTTCAAAAGTCAACAATATATATATATATATATATATATATATATATATATATATATATATATATATATATTAAAGAATAAGGCTCCAAATTTTTTAGAACTCCTATTTTCTTGGATTCTAAATGTAGGCCTTAATAATTTATACCTCGAACTAGCACTAAGTAACACATCAATAAACCAAAAATATTATAAATAATATGTTTAATTTTGTTAACATGCTAAATTATATATTGATTTGCAAAGAAAAAAATTATGTATTTAATATTAAAAGATAACTGAACTATTTTTTTTTTTACTTTATCTTAAAAACTAAATAGAACAAGAGAATGATATAATTATCCTTCTCTAAATTAATTTTCAATTTATAAAACAAAAAAATGACAAATTAATTTGCATTGGGTTAATATAATTCATTGAGCATTTTTTAATAATAATGAGAAGTGATTAAATTATGAGGTGTCAACTTATACAATAGTTTCTCGTCTGTCCTCACAAGAACACAAAAGGAGCAACTAATATGATTGTGTTCTCTTGCCTAATCAAATGGGCATCACTATACCCATCATTTCTAGATGAGATCGATAGACTCGTGACCTGTTGTATACTTTCACTCACTCTGAAATGCTCAAATTATAGACCGACCAAATAAACATCATTTCAAATTTGTCCATTCAAATTAAGAATTGCAATTTCTCTTTATGTCTTTTATAAAAAAAAAAAACATAAATATAGATTTCATTAAAAATAATAATCCTTACCTATTACATGTATATACACTAGACAAACAGAAAATATAAGTATTTTATAATTTGACATTGAATGATTGACACATACTTATTTATGAGAGATGTATATACCATAATAAATAGGAAAGTAAAATATACACATATAACTATTTTATAATTTGACATTGAATGATTTATACATACTAAATTATTTAAAACTAATAAATATATATGATCATATTGGTTTAGTATATACGTGAAAACATCATTTAGACTACATAAGCTTTTAGATTAAATATTTTAATGTCTTTGAGTTTTGTTATATTATACTAGTAAGTTCTTCTGTTTTTAATAATTAATTTTAATATTTCTATCATTTGATGAAATTATCTATCATCTCTTTCCATTAAATTTTTCTATTAGTCAATCGTTATTTTTATAATTTAATAATTTAAATAAAAAATATAAATTTTATTAGACACTTTTATATTTAAGATTTAGATACTTCAATGTTTAAAAGTCAAAACTATAAATTATTAGAAGAATTTAAAGAAATCAAGATTTGCACCAAGATAATTTAACTAAAAAATACCTTATATAAATTTATATAAAATATTTTATAAGATAATATTTTTTATAATTAATCAAGTTAATTAATATTAAGTCAAAAAATTTATAATTTAATTATTTTCTTTTAATATATAAATAAATTGTAGAAAAATAATACATAAAAAAACTTAAAATTGACTATCATGTGTGATATTAATATGTAAATTGTTATTTTAATTTTATTTAATATTTATCTTTAACTGAAGGATATAATGATTTAACATAATAATAAAATGATAAGAATATTAAAATTAGTTATGAAAACAAAGAATCTACTAATATAATTGAACAAAATTTAGAAATGTTAATATGTTTAATCCATTAGGGGTATGTTAGAAATTTATTATTCACATTAAATTTCTATTTTTAACTTAAAGACGTAATAGTTTAACAGAGTTAAAAGACAATAATATTGAAATAATTATTAAAAACATAAAGACTTACCAGTATAATTTGACATAATTCAAAAATGCTAAAATAATTAAATCCTAAACATTTTTTTTTTTTGAAAAAATGCTTGTTGTTTCTTTTTGTTTTTTGTGATGGAAACATAGACCTTCATCCCTGAAAATTAAGTTGCACATCTTCAATATATATAACATTACAAGTACAACTACAGGAAATACCAAATGAAAGTTGTTAGATTTCTTCAAATCCGGTGGTGGAGATTAAAATTGGTAAATACATCGCACTCTACTCAATTGACTATTTCGTCTTTTGATGAGCTAGATTATATGAAACATATTAATAAATTTTTTTCTAACACTTCTATGTTTGAAAATTAAAAAAATACCCACACTTATAATGGGAGTAAAAAGTCTTTCATAAAAAGAGACTCATAAATTTCTATTCAAATTAACATAAAAAGAACTAAACAATTTAACCAAAAAAACTACACATAAACAACAAATTATATTTAAAAATCTACTTTTAATATATAAAAAATAAATATGAAAGGTTGCTACTATTAGTATTCACGATGGCAGCTAAAGAAAATTAAAGAAGAAAAATAAATAAAATAAAATGTGAAAATATTGAACATAAAATTAAAAGAAAAAAAAGACAAGAAAAGGAGGAGGTGATCTTTTTAATTTCTAATTACTACGTAGAGTTTAAATGTAAGGAACTTTGATCTTTTTAATTTTTTAAATATTACTTATAGTTATTTTTTTAATATGATTGAAATCTATTAAAACATTTATTTTATTTAAGAACTTAAAAATTTTATTTTTTTTATTAAAACTTAGCTTAGTTATAACTAATACCATACAAATGAGAGAATTCAAATGACAAAGTACAGGTCTCAACGAGCGTCAAGTGTCATTATTGTTACACCGACCACTAGGCTCGGCACCTACGATTCCTAATAGTAAGTCATCGGCTTAATTATATAAAATTTTAAATTAACTTTTATTTCATTTAAAGTATTATAAATTTTATAGGTTTTAACCAAACACACGATAAATCCCATTTAATACAGTTTTTGATATTAGAAATTATAACTTTAAAGTTTTTATTTTCTTTTTAGTGACTCTAAATATAACTTTTAGGATAAGTAAAATATTCAAACTTTTCTCAAAAACTAATTTTAAAATAAAAGATTCTGAAAATCTCTAAAATAAAAAAAAGAATTAAAAATTAATTTGAAAAAACCATGCCAAAAGTGAGCTTTAGAGTCAAAAGAAGTGCTTAAAGATTATAGAGCATAGCAGGAATCTGATAATTGGAAAACAATGGCCGGACGAAATGAAGTTAAGGACAAAACAATAGCTTCTTCATCTCTTTGTATTATGTTTTTCAGTCCCTCTCTCATTCCTTCGCTCTCAAGGAGAGGAATCCAATGTGCCCTTTGAGTAGACATTCATCACTTTTATGTCATATATATATATATATATATATATATATATATATATATATATATATATATATATATATATATATAATTTCATGAACCCAAACAACAGTGACACACTATCAACAAAATTTATTTGATTAATTTTCTATTATATCTCTCTCTCAGACTTGCATAAATTTGGAAAATAAGTAATTGGAAATTGGGAAGATACTATAGCCTACTATTTTTGGTCCTGCAAAATAATGCAAAAACAGCCGGCGCTATCAACATTTTCATAGAGGCATTATAAATTGACAAAATTAAATATTAAATCTCAGAAAGTTTTTAGTTTATTTTACTGAGTTTTTAAATTTTATTTAATTTTATTGAGTTTTAATTTTTTTTATTTAAATAAGATGTATTGTATAATATTTTTATTTATTCTATTGAGCCATACTAATATTGGTAAATGACCTAAAGCAATTTGATTATAATTCAATTCTTCACAATAAGAAGTGATAAGTTTATATTCTTTAGTCATTGATAAAACATTTATCGCATAAAATATATAGATTCTGAAATCAATACTATAATTAAACAATTATTTCTTTTAAATGTCAGTTTTCAATTTTCAATCAACAACAGGTGAATCTAAACGACAATATCCGAACATATACTTTACAAGTAATATATTGTACTTTTATTTTTACTTTGATTAAAGATTGTTAGATTTTTAATTAAATTAAAAGTACAAAGATACAAAAATCCAATAAAATAAATAAAATTAGAAAGCTCAATCAAATGAAATTGAGAAACTCAAGAACTTAATAGTACATTTCGCCTTATGAATTCCATGATTGATAGCCATCATATGAAATTGAACCTTCCCCTCTACATTAGTAGTAGGTTTCATGAGTTTGTATAAGAAATGATCAACTGGGACCCAAATAAGACAATGCTAGCTAGTTGAATGTGTGACATGTCTAATTAATGGGAGCATCAAAGCCAAAGAGAATGGTGTCTTGCTTTCTCTGTGAAACAAAATCAATCAATCAAACTTGACCCTTTAATGTAATGTCAAATGAGGCTGCTACCCATGATCATTGGTATCTCAAAAATCCTTAATTTCTTCTTCTTTCTTTTTCTCTCTTAAAAAATTAAACAAAATTATCTAATCGGTACTCTTTTGCCAATTGGGGCTCCTTATAGCCGGACATTCCAAGTATTGGGTATCTAGGAAATTGCCACATTCCTATCAATGCAATCCTTTATTATTTGTTTATTTATGTTATTAATAGTAATTTTATAACTCAAAAAATTAGTTCAGTATCATAATTTTATAGTGTCCTTTCAGAATTATTATTGGGTATTTAAAGAACTATTTAAGTTTTAATGTAATAAATTAATTTCTTAAAGTTTTTATAAACTATTTTTGTAAAACCAAATTTTGTAAAAAACAAAAAACAACTTACCTTACTCTCTTCAGAAATAATTTTTTGAACTTAAAAGATTAAAAAAATAATGAAATTGCTCAATAAGAAAGAAATTTATGTAGAAATCGTTTCTGTCTTCTTCAATGTCAATTAGGGCTATAACAAAAAGTCATAAGATTATTTTCTTAATATTATTTCTTAAGACTCGTAATAAGCACTTGCATGGAATGCATAGAACAATGTAAAAAAAAAAGAAGAAGAAGAAGAGGAGCAATCAATGGATGGATTGGAAGTGACAGCACTAAGTGCAGCCATTTTCAATCTTCACATGCGATAATGAGAGTTCTTCCAATTCAAAACATATAACAACAAAAGGGGCAGGCTGGCATTTCAAAGCAAAGGGAGATAAGGGTAGAAGAAGATGATGACGAGGGAAAAGGATTGAAAAATGGGCAACTTCTGCTTTTGAAAATGGATTAAACAGTGCCCCCATTTTTAGTCTTTAAGGGTATTATCAATAAATAAATCAGATCATGGTCATTCCTCCACAGCCATGTGACAATCACGTGTGTTTTTGCAGCTAAATGATAAAAGTATTTTATCCACTATTATTTAGATAGAAAGATAGATAAAGAGACATACAGAAAAGATGCAATTTATGTTATAGTGCCTAATGAAAGGCCAAACGCGCAGTCAAAGGGATATCCTCTGCTATGCTGCTTCTTTTGCTTAATTTCTGATTTATGACCTTCCTCTTTTTGGCTCTGCCATTGCCAGTTTTTAACCCAATCATCACCTTTCTTTTTTGAACGACTCAACCACTTCCCATAACCAACCAAACCTTTATTCTTTTCATGGATTCGATTAGTACATCAGACCATTTTAACGTCACTTATTAGAAAAAAAAAATTATTGAGACAATAATAACAGAGAGTTATTTAATAGAATAATGAGATGGATTCTATTAAAGAATATTATATTGTCCTTCTTTAAAATTATCATGGTTGCTTCTTTTTGGTTCATGTGTGT
Source organism: Ricinus communis (assembly GCF_019578655.1). Lineage (NCBI taxonomy): Eukaryota > Viridiplantae > Streptophyta > Magnoliopsida > Malpighiales > Euphorbiaceae > Ricinus > Ricinus communis. The sequence goes on from NC_063264.1 coordinate 27,064,397, forward strand.
GTTTGTGTATATACATTTCAGAAAAAAAGTTATATATAGCTTAGATAAACCATTTATAATCTATAATTATTATGTCCATTCTTTTAGATCTAGATATATACTTCTCCTTTGAATTTATCATACAAATCCTAATATAAGAAATACTATGGTGGCCAATCAAAACATTCACAATAATCTTAAAAAGAATATATCAAGAATTAAACAAACTCTACATTGAATCAATAATCAAAACCAATAGATTACATCCTTCTATCTAAAATGAGAGTTTTAGTTATTCATGGTAAAGAATACATAATTAAGAAAGGAGTTAAGATAAATACTACTTTGAATCGCGAAAGCTAGGAAACTTCCTTGAACTTGTAGCCAAAATTCAGATATCTTTCAAAACTAATGTATCTTTCTCTAAAAAGTACCTCACTCTCTCAAACTCAATCTCTCTCGTTAAACCCTAAGTTATAATGATGTATTTATAAAACAACACAAAGAAAACCTAAGATTAACTCATAAACATGTATTTTTCTATTTTTAATATTGCGAGCTATTTCAAGACCTAATAGAAACTAAATTTGGACTTAGGTTCTTTATAAACATTATAGCTCTTGAAAAATATATTATTTTAGGCTTTTGAATCACCTCAATCGAATCTCTATAGCTCTAGAAAAGGCCTAAACACTGAGACTAATCCAAATAGAAATGAACTGAACATCTGATTTCAGTCCAAGTTTCTCATGCTTAGCAATCTGATATAGCGTTGAACCCTTCGCAAGAATTATAGCTAAGGAAGTTTTCTACAAATTCGATGCAAACTACTTTTTAATTCTAGACTTTTATAATCACGAAAAATGTTACTAAAGCTAATGCGATCAATGTTGAAATTCTTTATTTTCTTTACAAATTCCTTTTTTCAACATGAACCGGTTCTCCGATCGGTCCTAACCCTTTTTAAGTACCTGAACCGATTATAGAGCCGGTTCATTACAGCCTTCTTACTTTTATATCGACTCTCCAATCGGCCTGGCCATTTTCTTCTTGTGAACTGGTTCAAGGACCGGTTCATAATAATAAACTACGATTTCTTCTTTTTCGACTGATTTTATGGTGGGTCCATGCTCCTTTACTTTCTCTGGATTCAAGGGCTGATTCAAATTAAAACTTCAACTTTTGTGACTCAAATCACTCCTTCGACATCCAATGCTCTTATAAATCAATCTAAGAGTCGATTTGTACTCCGAAAAGCTCCATATTTGCTAATATACCTCGTAAACACACAATGATCAACTCAAAAACTAAATCAAGTAAAAAATCTATGAAATTACAAATATATTAATTATAAATGCATAATAAAACCATGAAATTATATTCATAACTTAGAGTTATCAAATTCTCCCAGACTTAAATTGTTACTTGTCCTCAAGTAATGATAACCCATGGCTTTTAAAGCAATCAACCTACTCAGATAGTTAAGATAACAAAAAATCTTGGAACTGACCTCATAATTGTTACTCAATTTTATAACCAATAGAAATTAACATAACTAATTTTAATTCATGTGCAACATTCAATAAAACTCGAATGTGTTTGTGTAATCTTAATGCATAAATTAAATCAATCACTAATAAAATTATTCCCTCATATTACAATGGCCTTTAAAGCACCTATCTCAATTTCTATGTTTTATTTGATTCTTTACATTACTAAGAGATTAGTTTCTCTTTCTTTTCCATCACCTAAAGAATATTTTCTTTTTGAGTACTTGGATGATAACTATCTCTTTTTGTTAAGATGTCTATAGTCTTTTTATACAAATACTAACACTTGTGGTGAAAGCACCTGATTACTCCACATATAACAATCTTAGTACTCGGTTACGCAACATATAACAACTTTAGAAAGCTTTGCTTACTCATATTAATTAATTACCTTTTGATATGAAGATTAACATTTGTAATGAAGACCATCAGTTACTCAGTAACTAAACAACAACTGAGTAGAATTTTTTAACACAAATTCACTATTATTTACAATTTTAAAAAAGAGAAAGTCCAAAAATCCCAAATAACACAAAAGAATAATAATGTGTAGTATCATTAACTATCCATGTTAACAATGCCAATGTGTCATGCAAGGAATTAAAAATCTAAAAAAGTACATAATATACAATCATGGATTAATCGTATTAATAAAAATTTATTTCCATTTGATGACAACAATATAATCATGAATCAACCAAGAATTTAAGCTACAAAAAATTTGAGTAATTAACTTTTATAAATTAAACAAAATAAAAAAAATTAACTTAAAAGCAACGAATAAAAGCTAAAAAATTTTAAAATCCTCCCCCCCATACTCAATTGAAGCATTGTCCTCAATGTGAAAAGCAAAAGAAGAAAAGAAAAAGAAAAATAAAAGTAAGATAGTACTCCCCATATGATTTTTGTTCCTCAATTGCTTGTTATCATCACATTTAGATTGCACGTTCCACTCAAATGGTGATAGAAGAATAGTAAAAGTAGTTGCTAATAATGAACACTTAACACAAAGATTAAATAGAAAAATATAATTAAATTATATAAAATTAAACAACTAATCTAACTAAAGAGTCCTAAAATTCATGCAAAAATAAAAAGAAAACTAAAGTTAAGTAAGCAGAAATATAGCTTGACTTTTGACCTAGCTTTTCTTTACTCAATATGGTTCTTTCAACTTCTTCCTCCACACTTTTCTAACAACTCTTTTAAAGTCCTAAGGACTAGCCTTATTTATCTTTTTCTTCCTTAATGGTTTATCCTTCTCCGCAACAGTTAAGTAAGCAGAAAGAATTACAGGATTAGTATCATTAACACCCAAAAATGCATATATAAGATGAGATATAAATTATTTAAGTTCAAATTTAGGTGATGTTTTGATTGAGGGATGTAGTTTTGGTTTCTATTGTGAAAATTTTCTGCAAGTATACGGATCGCAAAAAAGTAATAAAGTGAGAGTAGAGTATCGTCCCATAGAGATTAAATTTATGAATACTAATATTAATTATCTAATTAATATCTAAGAATCGATAATGGATTTAAAGAAATAAGAATTAATAATATTACTACTTTAGACTTCTTAAATAAACTCTATCTAATTAAGACAAAGAGAGAACTTCAAGATTAAGGATTACTAGGGCTTTATGGTCTTACTAAGATCCTATTGGGTTTACTAGAGTTTTTTAAACGCTCCTAATGTATTATGGTTTACCCACCTAAGGTTAATAAGTCAACACTCATCTCTAAGAGTGGAACTCCTATTTTCAATTTCTTAAAGGATTCACTTATTTTCTTGAGGGAAACTCTCACCCATTCACCTAAAAAATATATACAATACTAAGGATCTTGAAAGTCCAACAAATACAAATAGGTCTAAAGGTGAAATTTAGGGTCGGAAAGCATCTCTACTTAGCAAACCCAAACCCATAAGGCAAGCATTTCATCAAGCACCTTATGAGCAAACCTCTCAATTTACAACATAAATAAAAATACATTCTTATTTATTGGTCATACAAAATAGAATAGCAGTGATAACATAGGACTTGAGCATAAATATAAAAAGATTTCAATTTAATTAAACTCAAAGTAAAATCAAATATTTAGTTAACCCATAACCCTAGCAATAATTTAGTTGTTCCTCATCAAAATTGCAATCCCTAAGAGAGAAAAAAAAGTATCTAAAGCCATTACAAGTTTATGAGATCATAAAGCAAAATGATTCAATCAAAATAGAGATATTAAACTAAAAAATAATAGCTTTTATTTTCAACTTCACTTATAGAGCAGTTCATTTTCATTTTCTCTTTAAATCACCTCCCAAAGCTTGACTTTCAACCCCAAATCTCCACCTCCAAGAAAAAATCCATTAAGTATCCTATTTTGGTGTCTACTCTGGGTTCTTTTTTTTTTTCTGATGGCTCTCAAGTGTCTTAGCTTACGCTAAATGTCTGCATAATGAGTATTTTTATGTCCCTTTGTTGTTGGCCACGTGTCTTTCAAATTAGGTGAATCTCCAGCTTGACACACATCGTGCAACTGTGTCAAGTGCTCTCCTAAACTTGAGACCCACATGACATGGACCCATGCAGGAATTCTTCATGTTTCTGCATGAACCATGTGGTGGGGCAGTAGCTTCCCATGATCATGACACGGACCGTCAACTTTCCTTCATTAGTCCGCACAGACCGTGTGGTAAGACAATAGCTTTTCTTCAGAGTGAACCGAATTGTGTGATTTATAGGCAAAATTTTGCATAGTCCATTTTAGACACTTAGTCCCAAAGATTCTTGGATTCTTGATGCTTTCTCATCCTTCCTTGCTTATCTCTTGTTTCACACCCTTTTTCCTTAATTTTTTCCTTCTTTTGCTCAATCCTACAACAAAGAGAATGAAAAGTGTGAGAGTGGTTATATTCATCTTAGTTTGCGTTAATATTTATAAATTTGGGTATAAAATAGGTATAATTTGTAGGTGAAATACCCCTACATCAAATACCCCCAAGCTTGGACATTTGCTTGTCCTCAAGCAAATTGAAAAAGAATCACCACCAATAGACTATCATGCAAAAAAATGAATACTTACAAAGGTTGTACTTGTTACGTTTCATCCAAAAGTTTTCATAATTACTTCCGTTTAGGGTGTCACTGATTCAAAAATTAACTCACATATTATCCTTAGAAATGGTTGATTATTCTTAGTCAAAATATTCACAAATTGAGAGTCAAATTCAACATCAAAAAATTCTAAATTAATTCAAAAATCTATAGGAAAGGAAAAAAGTACTTCTATCTTAATAATGAATGTGAGATTGCAAGATAGAACTAGTGACAATGATTGAAATCTGACTCTCATAGACCTCATATACTATGAATGACAATCTATCTCCACTAATGTAATCTCTTACAAAGATTAAGCTCAATTAGTACTTTATTAGCTTGTAATAGGGCTAGGGGTGTAAATATGGTTATAAACAAATGACAATCAATGGAGGTAACTTTAGAAAATGTAACGACTTAAGAGGTTTTATGGTAATGTGAAGGGAGTGATTTCTTTTTTATGTGATGGAAGCAATATGCTCTTGCAAAACTTGTTAATGTAACATTAAGATGTTAGCCTTACTAATTTATTTGTATCATTCAAAGAAATTTTACTTTTTTCTTATTTTTCCCCCTTTTCTCTTTTCTTTTTTAGGTGGTTGACAACCCCGTTTTTTTATCTTTTTTAGATTTGCAGATCCTCTCAATAAATTTTCTTTCTCTAGGATACCATAATTTCTTATTTAAATAATTATATAAGGGTAAAGTTTGTGTTTAAGTAATTAGGTTAGTATTTGAGGTTGGGTGATTAAAAGATTAGATGATGAATTTACAAGGCTCAAAAGGGTATTGCAGATAAATATTTATATTGATGGTAGGATTATTTGACGAGAGGCTTATTAATGATTGCCTACATCATTTCTTAAAATTTGTAAATGCTGAATATTTCTCCTTGAAAGATTGTCATCCTTAGTTTTAAGGTTAAATGATCACTTCCATTCCCCCATTCCCCCATTCCCTTAGAAGGTATCTCTACTCTTCTTAAGTCATAAATAAAAAAGAAACTAGTCTTGACCTCTCACATAAGATCACAATTGAAGTTAGAATGTATTGCATGGAATTAATCAATCCCCATTTGTAATTACTCTCGAGCTCAAACATCAACCATCTAATTTATAATCGGCCAAAATCAATTATCCAACACAACACCACCAAACAGAAAACCAATTCTTAAACAAAAGGAAAAAAAACTCACAAGCACAAAATTAAATTTTCTTCTAGTAATTTAGAATAAAATTTAAGCCCTTATTTACCTTGAAATTAAACCAAAGTTGAATGAAAAACATAAAGTAATGGACTAAAAATAAATTTTTTGAAAACTCCCATCCCCAAGCTTAAATTCAACATTGTCCCCAATGTTGGACAATCGAGGAATATTTCAAGAGTAAGAACATGACTTTCCCAAGTTACATTGATAACTCAAAGCCACCCATTTCCAAGTATCTGCAATCTCAACCATCTTTCATAGAAAAAAAATATAGACACAATGAATCACCAAAATAAACAAACAATTCCTACTTTGAATCATTCACATCCAGAACAGAGAAATTAAACATATGACACTCATTTATCAATAGAAAAAGAACTAGAAATAGCCAAAATCTAACACATATAAAGAAATAAAAACTAAAGTACTGAATTCTAACAAAACAAAATAAAACATGATTGTTCCAAAGTTATAAAGGTTCATAAGGGAAATGATTTCCATTACTTATAGCAAACAACTACTCCTCTAATGCCGATGGTGGAAATCCTTGGAAAGCATGAATGATTCTATCATTGTTGTAAGTGCCCCAATATCCTCTCTTACTTGCTTTACTGTTTGACAAGCGTTATGGTGCTCTTGTTCCAAAATATCAAAACGAGCCATCAAAGTTGTGTATGGGATCAGCTGCTCATTACCTTAGTTTTTCCCTTCTTCTTGCTCATCTTATCCCTTCCTTCTGACTCCCTTTCTTCATCATTTTGGCTCTCTTCCTTAGTTGAGTGAGGGTAATGCCCATTAATTTCATGATTAGTGCATCTGTGATTTCAATTTCAGAATCTACAGTTACATCTATTTTATACTATTTGGCTAACAATGTCAATAGCCAACCTACTTGAATATCACCTTTGGCTTTGCTAGTCACTTTCACTAAATGGTTCGCAATCATGTAGGCCGATTTGAACTTAATATTATCTTTAAGCAATATAAATAATAAAGCTCATCTTTCATAGGCTTCTCCTTACTTTCATGTTTACCTAAAATTATAACCACAGGAGTCTTTGTCAATATTCAATGACCTATCATCCACTTTAGTTATCGAGGGTCTACCTGACCTAAATTGATCATTGTTGGTAATTTCCGACCAAAACTCGTGAGCCTTAAATTCGTTCACCCTATAATGATCACCACTCTGTACTTCTCAACACTTGATCAAACATCTCTATCCTTTTCTTAAATGGCTTACCCTTCAACCTAAAACCAATGTCTAATGTCTTTTGAGGAGTTCCTTCAGTGTAAATTGAACTCAGAAATTCTAGGGTTAAAGTAGGATTCGGGTTAGCCCTTTGTTTTATCAATATTTCCAAACCTATATTTCTTAAATATTTCAACACATCATCATATATTCCAAACTCTTTTAGGGGTGTGGGGGCCAAAAACTTACTCTTTAGGATGTTCCTTTCCTTGAGGACATTGTACCTTTCTTATTGATGCTTGCTAACCATTGGGAATGGAGGTGCTTCTCTTCCTCGCTTCCTTATTTTCTTAGTTTAAATGATTTTAAAGATTTTAAGACTTGTCAAAATGACAACAAAAGAAGAAAAATGAAGAAAGTAAGAAGACATGAGAAAAATTATAGAAAGGATAGAGAGAGAGAGGGTGTGGTGCCCAAGTTTAGGTTAAATTTTGTGTAATAAGCCCCAAAACTTAACTGTTATACTTATACTGCACCAGCTGCATGGATCGGGCAGAATTTGTGCTGAGGATGGCACAGTCCATGTAGCTCCCCTTCTTTTTATGCAATGACACAGATCATGCAGGATTTAGCCTAGATCCCACATGGACCGTGTGGCATGGTAGAGCCTTTTCTCTTTTTTTCCTATTCTTGCACGAACCGTGCAACTTTTCATTTGAAATGAGGCGCACAGTGCATGATAAAATCCCCTATGCTTCAAATAAAAAAAATAGAAGGAACAAATCTCTCAACTTGGCACGCACATACATTTCTCAGTATTTCAAGTATATGCCCACACATTCAATGCAAATAAAGATTAAAAAAATTAAAGGAAAATCAAATTTCATCACAGCCAAATTAACAAAGTACCAACTAAAATCAACAATCAAATTTCTTTCACTTCTTTGCTCTCTAGAATCATTCTTTCTAAACTCCTCTACTACCTCATCTAGAATCATAACTCTCATACAAGTCGCTTCTTCCCCATTATTATTCTTCATAGATTGGAAAACATTCAGTTTTACTTCCTCATTGCCCACTCTCAACACTAGATTACCATTAACAATGATAACTTTCTCGGTCATTATAAAAGGTTTCCCTAAGATGATTAAAACTTATTTGTCCTCTTCACAATCCAATAACAAAATCCATCGACAAAACCTTGACAAGGACATCTTCTACTACTCCCAATGGTTGATTAACAAAATGATCCACCATTTGAAGGCACACTCTTGTTGGGTGCATTTCACCCAATCCAAGCTTCTAAAAACATATAAAGGCATAAGATTAATACTTGCACCTAAATCTAGTGAAGCTTTCTTAAATTCAATATCACCAACAGTATTAGGGATAGTAAAAATCCCTGGATCTTGGAGCTTTTGTGGCATCCTGTTGAGTACAATTGCACTACAATCTTCTATCACTGAGATGGTATCATACTCCTCCAATTTCTTCTTGTTAGAGATGAGATCTTTAAGAAACTTGACATAATTTGGCATGTGGGCAAGTGCCTCCATAAATGGAATATTAATTTGGAGCTTCTTGAACATTTTAAAAAAATTAGCATATTGCTTAGCATACGTATGCCTCTTCAACCTTTGAGGATATGGGAAATGAGGGATATATGGAGAGATTTTTGGTGGTGGAAGAGTTGCATCTTCCTTGTTTTCCTTTATGAACTCTTCTAACTATAAGAAATTGGTACATCTTCCTCTAAATCAATGTGAGGTGTGGCTGCATTAACTTTAGCCTTACCCTTGTCCTCCATTTTTTGCCCCACTTTGAGGTCTACTTCCTTCCCACTTCTAAAAGAATCAGCTTTGCAATGTTTCTTCGAATTCTCGGTATTGCTTGGCAAACTCCTTTATGGCCTTTGAGTTAGGGACTTAGTTATTTGACCCATTTGCATCTCCAAGTTATGAATTGAAGAAGAATGAAACTTTGCAATTTGATCTATTCTTGCTTTTAACTTCTCATGCTTGTCATTGGCAGCACTAATAAACTTCTCTAGAGCAACTTCCCAAGCTTGCTTTCTCTCCTGCATTGGAGATTGATGATTATAATTTGCTTGTTGTTCAAATCCAAGTGGAGCTTGAGGTCTTTGCCCATTAGCTTGATTGTTCCAACCAAAATTCAGGTGATTCCTCCATCCGAGGTAAATATGATCCTAAACAATCTATTGAGTAAAACCAATATCAATCTGTTTTGAGGATCTGTCAAGAGCAAGTTAAAGGATACGCAACTAAGAACTCACGACAATGTAGTGAAGGAACCCTTAGCTCTATCAATGAACATTTAACAAAGTTCCAATGTTCAAAACAATAAGTCCTCACAAGAACTTAGAAAGAGAACATTCTTAAGCATTAAATTAAAATCGAAGTTAAAGTTTTACAAGATGGGAACCCTTAAGTATTTATAGTGAATACTTAGGGATTGAATGAACTAATGAGTATGGCGCCATGCAAGGGACGATCTAACTCAAAACAAAGCCTAATAAACTTAACTAAGGCCCAAACTAAATAAGTAACATAAAAGGCCTAAAGAAATAGAGTTTAAGTTATAGAGGACAATATGGCCGAAATAAATATGGTCCTAAACACATGCATAGTTTCGGCCCACAAAGGAATAACAAGTAATTAAGCTTCTTCGATCTCATTTCCATTAGCTTGAATAAATAAGAGGCAATTTGAATCATTGGACTTGTTTGAAGTTTCTTCTCAATAATGTAAGTTGACATAAAAGATTGAACAAACAAGGTCATTGTATCTTTAATCTTCTTAGTTCTTACACTTGTGATTAGTCTACTTACCATGCATTGAGGATCTTGCTTGGATTGACTTATAAGACTGCTAGAATTTCCATCATTCTCTTCTTCCTTAAGCAAATTCATCCTCGAATTAGTACATTCAAAATTAAAAGGAGATAAATCAGAAACATTAAAGGTTGCACTAACATTATACTCACCTGGAAAGTTAAGTTTAAAAGCATTATCACTAATCCTAGTAACCACTTGGAAAGATCCATCTCCTCTTGCTTGCAACTTAAAATGCCTTTGAAGAGGAAATCTCTTCTTGCGCATATGCAACCATATCCAATCACCAGGTTAAAATAAAACTTGTTTTCGGCCCTTGTTATGATGGCACGCAGTTTGCTCATTTCGCTTCTCAATTTGCTGTCTTACCTTATTGTTGCCTAACATATTCGGCCTTCTTGGAACCATCCAAGTTAGCATGCTCTTGTAACGATAAAGGTAATAAATTCAACATGTTTAATGGATTAAAACCATAAATAACTTCAAAAGGACTACAATGAGTAGGTGAATGCACACTCCTATTATATGCAAACTCTACATGAGACAAACAATCTTCCCAAGATTTTATATTCTTTTTGATAATAGCACGCAATAATTGTCCTAAAGTCCTATTAACCACATCAGTTTGACCATCCGTTTAAGAATGACAAGTAGTAGAAACAACAGTTTCGTACTTAACTTAGCCCATAACGTCTTCTAAAAGTAAAATAAAAATCTTGCATCCCTATCACTAACAATAGTCTTAAGCATGCCATGCAAACATACTATATATCTAAAGAATAAATTAGCAATTTGTGATGCATCATCGGTTTTATGACATGCGATAAAGTGTACCATCTTACTAAACTTATCAACCACCACATAAATGCTATCATTACCACGCCTAGACCTTGGTAATCTTAAAATAAAATCCATAGATACATCAACTGAAGGTGAAATAGGAATAGGCAATGGCATATACAATCCATGGGGCTTACTTTTAGACTTAGCAAGCTAGCAGACAACAGAATTGGCATAATATTTCTCACCATCAATACGCATTTTTGGCCAATAAAAGTCTCATGCAACATATGTAAAGTCTTAGCAACACCAAAATGCCCCATCAAGCCTCCTTCATGCGATTCTTTCAAATATAATCTACACATACAATAATTAGGCACACATAATCTATCATATTTAAATAAGTAGCCATCATATTTATCAAAAGTTCCATGCTTGCATGCATTATACACAATACAAAATCAAGACCATCAATATATTGTTCTTTAAGCAATTAAAATCTAATCAACTTAGCATTAAGTGTGTTAATCAAAACATACCTTCTAGAAAGTGCATCGACTATCACATTATCCTTACCCTTATTGTATTTGATAACATATGGAAAAGTCTCTATAAGTGAACTCCAAGTCACATGCCTTTTGTTTAATTTATTTTGACCCTTTAAATGATTCAAGCTCTCATGATTAGTATGAATTACAAACTCCTTGGGTAGTAAATAATGTTGCCATGTCTCCAAAGCCTGCACCAATACATATGTCTCCTTATTATAGGTGGGGCAATTCAAGCTTGCTCCACTAAGCTTTTCACTAAATTAAGCAATCAACCTACCTTCTTGCATTAACACAGCTCCAATTCTAACACTAGAAGCATCATATTCAATCTCAAAAGTAAAATTAAAATTAGGTAAAGCAAGTAAAAGAGCATTAATCAACTCATCTTTCAAAATCTAAAATGCTATATCTTGTGCTTCCCCCTATTTAAACCCCATATGCTTCTTAATAACTTTAGTTAAAGGGGCGGCAAGGGTAGAAAAATCCCTCACACTGCCTATTAAATCTTAGGCCATGAAAATACCTCACCTGACTCACACTATTAAGTGTTGGCCATGAAGAAATAGCCTCTAGCTTTTCCTTATCTGCCTTTATTCCATTAGAACTAACAAAATATCCAAGAAAAACCTTCTTAGGAGTGCAAAAATTGCACTTGCCGAGATTAGCATAAAGCTTTTCTCTATGCAAAACATCAAATAATGTCATAAGATGCTCTAAAATGCTCATGCATGGGATTGCTATATGTTAATATATCATCAAAATACACAACAACAAACTTGCCAACAAAAGTACGCAAAATATGGTTCATAAGTCTCATAAAAGTGCTAGGGGCATTAGTTAGCCCAAAAGTTATCACTAGCCACTCATGCAAAATATACTTAGTCTTTAAGGCATTTTTGCATTCATCTCCTAATTTCATGTGTATTTGATGATATCTCGACTTAAGATCGATTTTAGAGAAAATTTTACTACCATGTAGTTCTTTTAACATATCATTTATTCTAGAAACTGGATGACGATAATTTACCGTAATTTTGTTCATTGCGCAGCAATCAACACATCCTCAAAGATCCATCTTTCTTTGGCACTAAAAGAATTAGAACAATGCATGGGCTCATACTCTCTTTAATCAATCCCTTGGAAAGCAACTTTTCCACTTGCCCTTTCAATTCCTTAGTTTCTTCAGGATTGCTCCGATATGCAAGGCGATTAGGTATTTGCATGCTAGGTATAACATCAATATGATATCCATTCCTCTAATTGGCGGAAATCCATGCAGAATCTTCTCCAGAAATACATCTTCAAAGTCCTACAAAAAAGTTTTAATGCTTTGAGAAAGATCTTCAAGCTTAGAGTCAGAAAAAGATAACATGGCACTTTTAGAAAAAAAGCATAAGCATGCTTTCCTTAGCCAAATAAGCTTTGCGCACATCACCTATAGAAATTGCCTTTTAGCTCTCTTTTTTATCACTCTTCCACTAAACTCTCCATTTTTTGTGCCTCACTTCTTTTATCATTGCGCCAATCCTCAAACTCTCATTTTCCCTCTCTATTCGTACATCTCTCATAAGGTTTGTTTTGAAAAGTAAAAGTATGGCAATTAGTGAAACCATCATGAACAACCTTTCTATCAAACTGATCAGGACATCCTAACAAGATATGACTAGCTTGCATAGGAATCACATTATACAAAACTTGATCATTATACAGTCTTATAGAGAAAGAAATTAATGCTTGCCTAGTAAACCTAATATCACCACAAATATCCAACCAATGTAATCTATAAGGTTTAGGATGTCTAGTTGTTTTCAAACAAAGTTTGTTAAGCAAACTAGCATTAACAATATTAGTACAACTCCCGCCATCTATAATCATACTATATAACTTATTTGCAATTTTACATCTAGTATGAAATATATTTTCATGTTGTACCTTTTCCTCTTTAGCTTGTACACTTAAAGCACGCATAGTCATATAAGAAAAGAGTTTACCATAGGAGCATATTCAACATCTTCTTCTTCTCGTGTGTCATCATCCAAGGTCGGTGTGGGCGGCAATTTTAGGCATGCACCCAAGTGTCTTTAGCGACTATGACATTGTAAGGCTTTTCAACCTAATAGGACCACGCTAACTGATCATAGAGACTAGCACAAAGATAGGACTCGCCACCCGGGTAATTCTCTGAGACACTTTTACTAATTTAATGTCGTTTCTCAATTCCATAAGGAAACTTCGCCACATCTAGAGATGGATCTGGAAGTCAACTTCCTTATTTATATATCCTCATTTTTAATTTTATTGTTTAACATGTTATTCCCCATAAATGCAATAGTTATATTTCTACAAGCAACCACTACAACATGTGAGGTCCACTTAAGTTTAACCCATTATATTTAGCCTAATCCACATTTAAATTGTTAACCTGATTAACTATTTAGTTATGTATAAAGGCCCAGCTAGTCTAGCCTAATTACAAATTATGCTTTTGATTACTAGACTGTTTAACCTAAATGGACTACTTTTTACATGCCAAAGCCCAATTGGCTGATCTTATTCTAAGTGAGCCCATTAATTAATTAGGAACATGCAAATGTCACAACCCGATCTGTGGGCCCGTGACCGGCGTTAGGGAATGGGTAGGTGTAAGGCCATCGAAACCCGTAGCAAGCCTGACTAATCACTAACTCAATCAAATTATCATTTTATCTATTATAACAGTATTTCATTACTAATTTTCAACCACCCAAATACTACATATTTAAATCAGTATGTCAGCACAATTAGGTAATACCTCATCAGATGGTTTAACATGCCAAAATAAAATAATAAATTTTAGAATCACTACTGCGGATGATCTAGAATTCTAATAATCAGACATACAAATAAAATTAGTTACATTAGACCCGAAGATGAAGAAAGTCGGGCTGCCAAAGAAGAAATGCAGAAAACCTAACAGACATTTGAAAAATAAAATTTGAGACTGTCAGTCTTGACAGTGAGTTAAAATCATACAATCCAAAAATAAATACAACCATCTCAATAAAATATTTATTTAATCAGAATAGAGTATTATATCATATTAAAATGTGTGTCATGTCATGATTCATAAAGATACAATTTAAACTTTTATGAGACGAGTACCTCAGCAAAACCCTAAACTCCAATCCTATTAGCCATTCGGCTCTCTTATTTCAATAAGACTGGCGCCTAGAGAACAAAGCTCGATCAGGGTCCTTAAATCCAGTATGGTAGCTTAATTTCTAATATAGCTAGCCTCTAGAGAGCAATGCTCGACCATGGACCTTTCCTCCGACAATCAAATTTTCATAAGCCTAGAGAGCTATACTCGACTAGGGCATATCACAAGAATATTTTTCTATTACTTATCTTTGATTTATACTAGTGTGCACGCGGTCCTGATGCAACCTAACAGGTGGCATATTCTACTACTGTCTCATCCCGAGTCATAATATAATCATAATATTAATAATATGAAAAATGGCATAAATTGCAAGTAATCTTAATATTATTCAATAATTTATTAAATATTAGAATTAAATAGCATCGAGTATAGTGGACAAAAAGGTTAAATGCAGTACTATCATAATAATAATTAGACATTACACATGTGCAGTGATTATGTGACTTTAACTCATAAATATGACATCTTCTTATGTGTTGCCCACGCGTCCGTTGTAGTTAGCTGATGGGACGGAGAATCTAAAATCCACAAGTAATAATTAATATTTATATCCACACTATATAAAATAGTCAACCTAATTCTAGACTACGTGTCATGGCCCGATCTGTGGCCCTATGACCGACACTAGGGAATGGGTAGGCTTAAGGCTACCAAATCCTGTAGTAAGCCTGACCATTCACTAACTCAATCAAATTGCAATTCGGATTCAAACCATTAGCTATTCCATAATTAACCTTTAGCCATCAGATACTACATTTTAAATTTGGTTTGCCAGCATAAATAGGCAAGATCAGAATTTATATAAAATTAAAAATGATAACTTTGAAATTTCTACTGCGGAGATTCTAGAATTTTAAAAGTTAAACGTACCAAAAATCAGTTACATTAACCTGAAGATGAAGGAGTCGGGCTGCTAGAGGAAAAGAATTGCGGAAAACTAACAAATACTTGAAAAACAGTTCAATTGAGACTGTCAGTCCCGATAGTGAGTTAAAACCATATATCCAAAAACGAATACAACACTTCAATAAAATATTTGTTCAATTAAAATAAAATACTAAGTCATGCAAAAACACGTGTCATGCCATGCTTTTATAAAATAAATCTTACATACTACGGGCGAGTACCTCAATAGAATTCTAATTTCCAATACTAATAGTCTTAGCCTTTTGGCTCTCTCACTCCAATAAGACTGGCGCTCAGAGAGCGAAGCTCGACCAGGGTCCTTAAATCTAGTTTGGTCACTTAATTTTTAATAAAGCCGGCGCCCAGAGAGCAATGCTCGACCATGGACCTTTACTCCGGCAAACACACTCTATATAGCCCAGAGAGTTAAACTCAACTAGGGCAAGACCTAAATCATTTTTTACTACCTGTTTCAAATTCATACTGGAGTGCACACAGTCCTGATGCAACCCATCAGGTGGCATGTTCTACTGCCGTCTCATCCCGAGTGAACATGCAATCACAATAGCAATGATATAGAAAATGATACATATATGAATAGTACAAATAAATAATTAAAATCTTAAATCATTTAATCAGAATTGCTTATATAAAACTTTAGCATGACACACATGTAAAGCAGACATATGACTTTAACTCATAGTTCTGACGACCTCCTAGCTCTGCTCTAATGCCTCGAGTGGAGCGAGTTGAACTGACAGATTATCTGTTTGTAGGAACAATTCAATCAATAAAAGTAAAACATTTAACAAATATCCCTAGGCCTAGACTCCTAGAACTGATTGTCTAAGAATTTTGACTCGGGTAAATATTACCGAAATCGGCAGAATCTCCCCTAAACACAGATGTCTACCCTCCGTATAACAGGTCTAGAACCTGCCAAAAAACACTTCAAATATTTCAATAATTTATTTAACGGGAGTCAGTCCACCAAAACTATATTATTTTTTCCGACTCCGCCACACATCATAAATCACAAATTTGCAGACAGTCTGACACACTATTTATTTCGACGATAATCCTCACATAATTTTCTTAATGCTCAAAACAATAATTAATCAGATAATTTTTATCAACAAACTCTAAAATCAATGGCCTAGAGAATTATCGAGACGCTTGATCACTCGGTCGACTCACCTTCAGCCGCCGGAGTCCAACCGATGATCTGAGCGTGCCTACAGACTCAAGACAACGTGCTGATAATGATTCAAGCACCTGATCCTCCGATCCGACCCCCGATCATCCGAAAAAATTTACGGATGATCTCGGCCGTCAATTTTCAAACGGAGTCCGATCACCGCAAAACTGGTGCCATTAGAAAGCTTGAGCAGAGGGGAGTCCAGATATGCCTTCTGATCTGTCAAAGCTTGCCGGAGACGGCTGGAAAAGCCTAAAACTTCGGTTGCCTTTACTTTACCGGAACTCCTCCCTCCAACCACCATTGCCGACGCCGCTGCTCCCAAAAGGAAGCCCACACTCAGGTGAGTCAACTGCCACTGAAATCACATGTTGCCGTCGTCGAGAACACCTTGAATGGCGCCGAAGAGCTACTGCCACTTTCTTCGTCGCTTATTGCCGCCTACCCTCGGCCTCACGCACCTCTGGCTAGCTTCGCCTCGCCCTAAACGGACTCTCCTTCCGTCTGCTATGGACAGTAGCATCTTCCCTCCCCTTCTTCTCTTCTTCCCCGATCCTTTTCCTCCATTCTTTTCTTTCTTTCTTTCTTTTCCTTTCTCTTATCGCAAGTTGGTCATCCAAATTTTCTTCTTCACCATTTAGTCCCTCAACTTTTTTAATTTCCCCCTGCAAAATTCTTGTTTAACCCTTCAACTTTTCTTTAGCTTTTCAATTGAGCCCCTGACTACTTAAGTTGGGCCAAATTACAATTATTAAAAATAGAGAATTACTTATTTATCCTTGCTTTTAAAGGTGAAATTATAAAAATGCCCTTACTGACATATTTAATTACAAAAATACCATCCATGCAAATTTCCATCAAAACTCCATATTAATAAAATTATACTTTTAGTCCTTATTCCAAAATTAATTTTCAAATTAATCCTAACACTTAATTAACTTAAATAATCAATTTTATACCTATTTTTCAATTTAACCCAACATTATTTGCTAATTAAAATTTTTTATTGCCTAATAAATTCTTTTATAACTTACAAGTATAGAATTTAATTCATATACTCATATGGGAAGAAAATTAAGTAACCAAAAACATAATTTATTTCCTAAGGAATTTACTTAATTAATTTCTTTAAAAATCAAACTAACTAGATATAAAAAAATAACTCCCTTATTTTTATCTATCATTGAAATTCTATTTTAAATCATTCCAATTAATTTAATTAAAAATAAAATAATATTAATTAAATAAAAATTCATTATTAATTATTATTAAAAGAAAATTCCAGGTATTACACTATGGGTTGGTCCTATGGGAATTTCGCTTAGTAGCATAACCAGTGATAACAAAATTTTATCCACAATTATGACTCAGGACCCTCTAACATAATATCATAATCATCAATTAATATCTTAAATTATTATGCTCAAATTAGTATCATCAATTTTTTGATTTTTTATAATTATAATAATAATTAAATTAATATTTTTGAATTAATAAACCGACTAACATAATTTTCTAACTATAATTATTAAATTAATAAATTAAATTTTCATAATTAATCCTTAATCAACCTTAATTTAATCTCTATCAATTTATCAATAATTATTCATAATTAATCTCAAATACATAACAAATTCTAATTACTAAGTAATTATTTGAAA
This sequence comes from Ricinus communis, assembly GCF_019578655.1. Lineage (NCBI taxonomy): Eukaryota > Viridiplantae > Streptophyta > Magnoliopsida > Malpighiales > Euphorbiaceae > Ricinus > Ricinus communis. Next base: position 27,082,566 of record NC_063264.1, read on the forward strand.
TATAAATATAAATAATTAACTAAATAAATTTGGGTTAAAAAAATTTACTATAGCAAGCTGAGAAATTAATACAAAACAGTGACACAAACGTCTAGAAATAAAAATCAAAATTTCGCCTGTCGGCACGCGTCCCGAGGTCGCCAGAAAATTTTCGACGGTGATGAAAATTCGATCTGAGCACATCAAAGGAAAGCCCACAATCTCAGAAGTCCACATGTATAATTATTTTTTCCAAAAAGTGGTCGGAAAATCCTATATCTCCGTTAGATTTTTAACACCGGTGAGCTTGATCAACGGTGAAACGAAGCAGATTGGGGCTGAGCTTCACTGTCCTAAGGTTTTTCGATATGAGGAGATCATTTTTGGGAATCCGATCAGCCAAAAGAGGTCGGCAAGTTGTTAAACCAGCAATGGCAACAGTGAGAGACGTTTTCTCTCTCTTCAAAGCACGTGAAACACCAACTCTTTAATGTTGCTTGGCGCCGGTGATGGGTGGAGCGAGACAATGATGGCCTGAAATGAGTGTTAGATGGTGAAAGGAGGCTAATTGCTGGTGAATGTCTGAAGAAATGGGTGGTGGCAATGGTGTATGACGAGAGAGAATGAGTGAGGTAGGAGGAGGGGCCAAGTTGAAATTTTTCTTTTTTTTTTTTTTCTTTCCAAATTTCAGTTTTGTCCTTCTTATAAGAAAAAGAGGCTATAGTAACCTTATTTCTTATATATATATACATATAATTTATTAATTGAAGGTTAAAATGGTAATTCATAATTTTATGCCTAATTAGGCAATAAATTATTAACTTCCAATAATTAGGTCACTAAAAATATATTTTAACTTCAAAATAGTTATAAAACAATATATTTATAAATTAAATTAATTCACATTAAAATAAAATTTAAAATAGAAATAAAATAAAATTCAATACAATAAAATAAAATAACTTAAGAAAAATAACAATTCAAATATGATCAATGATGAATAAATTTATTACATCTAAACATGTTTTGAAATGTTTAGTAGTCCGAAAAAAATATTAAATTACCAAAATACTCTTAGAAAAATTAATAATATTCAATTAAAACTAAAATTCAGGATATTACAATAAAAGACCTACTAAGACTACATGGATATTAATTTAAGCCCAATTTACCATCTTATTAACCTAATGGACTATAATTTTTATTGTCAAAGTCCAATTTTAAAACCTAATGTCTATATGTCTAGTTTTATGAAGTAGTTAGATATCTAGGTATTTGGCATACATTCAAAATAATACAAAAATAAAGGCATGAAATTAAATTTATCTATTACAACTCTCCTACAACTAATAAAATAAAATAAAAACTAATCTAGGTTACAAAATACAGAAAATTCACCAAAAGGTAAAAGGTCCAAAATTAGGGAATAACCAATTAGTGAGGTCATTGAGCCAAACTAGTTTAGCATTGAGCCAATCGGCTCTAGCCTTTGTCTCGGTTGGTCCTGCCTCGCCCAAAAGCCAAATCACATGCATAGGATTAATATATGCAAGAAAATAAATAAAGACATAAAACTAAAATAAATAGAATCAAAACACATAAAAAATTATAAAAAAAGAACTAACAAGAGACAAGAACTTCACATAGTAGATCCTAAATTTAATCATGTAACCCTAAAATAGATCCAATCACATAATCATATGAAATATCAAAAAAATAAATTTAACATGTTAACCTAATTATTCAATGCATCAAATTCAAAATCTAATAAAAAAGCATGTTATCAGATTTAAAACCTTGCATAGATCATGTTATCAGATTCAAAATCCAGCATGAAAAAATATTAAGAAAACATGTTAAACTATGGTAATACCCTAAATCTAAAACACAAATCATATGAAGTATAAATAAAAAACCCTAATCATCAATCTAAACTCATAAAAAAGACAAGAGAAGAAGATGTTGATGATACTGGATTTGAAAACCCTCATGTTGTCACCGTATTGTGCTGATCCTCGAGTTTTTGGAGATGATGATGAGGTGGAATAAAAGAATGGATATAAATCCAGTTATTTTTAGGGTTTCATTTGTGAAAAAAGGTTTTTAAAAATCTTTCATCATTTTAAAAGAAAGATTTTCTAAAGTGAGTTCTTTCTTATTAGTTACCCTTATCGACTACTAAAAAAACTCTCTAGTTATTGCTAACCCTAGACTGAGAATATCATATTCTATTTATAGCAGTAAGGTTTAGAAAATCCTATTTAGATTATATAATATTGACATTTAAAAATAAAAATCCTTTGATTATCAGAAGTTTAGTTAAATGAATACCTAAAATAAAATTCATTTAATTCAAATATTTATTAATAATATCTGCTAGAAGGCGTTTTTAGCGTTTTAAAGCATATAAATATATAAAACGATATTGGAAACCGAAATATAGGCCAATTATAACTGTTAGAGACAATCGGCTTTGCATACAACCGGCTATACACAGAGCCGATTGGCTCAAGGGCCAAGATATTCTGAAATTTCTTACAATTTAGTCCCTGAACTTTTAAAAACTACCATTTCACCACTCAAACTTAATTTTTTTTGTCAATTGGATCCAAATTGATTTTAGAAAAAATAATTTGGCTCAATTAATCACAATCCTAATTGGGATTCGCCCGTCCTCAACCTCCCGAGACTCAAGAAAGGCAATAACTTTCATCATCGTGTTTTTCATAATTCCCTCGATATCTAAATCTGGAAAATAGATGCTGACAATCGGCTCATCATCATTATCATTTCCTACACTTGTCACATCAATGTTGTCCATGATTGTCATAATCCTTTGTTTAGGACATTTAGCGTGCTTATGACCATGTCTTTTGCATTTGAAGCATTGAATCTTTGAGCCCGAAACATTAGCCTTCCATTTTCCTTTGTCATCCGCGGTTTTATCCTTGTTATATGTCGACTTGTTAGCATCAAAGCTACTCTCACCCTTTTGATTAATCCAATTAGACTTATTTACAAACTTAGTGGTAGAGTTACCTTTGATTGAATTTTGAAGTTTTCTTTTAACCATGATTGCAACATGATGTAGATCTTTCATGTCCATATAAAACTGTAATTCAACTTGATTGTCAATATCTTGATTGAGTCCATTCAGAAACATTGCCATTGTTGCCTCTCTATCTTCATCTATGTTGGCTCAGATGATTGCTACCTCTAACTCTTCGTAGTATTCATTAATAGACTTAGTTCTTTATATAAGCTTTTAAAGCTTATTGTACAATTCCCTACAGTAGTGTGAAGGAATAAACTGTTTGCGCATGATTCTCTTCATCTCTCTTCATGATGAGATTGGATTCTCATCATCACGCCTTCTAGTTATAATTAATTGATCCCAATAAACATTAACATAATCAGTAAACTCAGTAGAAGCAAGTTTTACTTTTTGTCTTCTGTAAAGTTATGGCATTCAAACATATGCTCAACTTTTTTTTCCCACTCCAAATAAACCTCCGGGTCTCTTTTCCCTTGAAAACTAGGAATAATTAACTTAATGGATCTCAAGTTCCCATCCCTCATCTCTTACAAAAAGTTTTGATTGGAGGTGGTATTCGGTTAACTCTATCCCTCTCATCCCTTTCGAGCCTCAACTCATCTAATTGCGCCGAGATCCTTGCGAAGGTATCTTACACTGATTTCTTATATAATTATCATCATCTGATGTGGCCATGATGAACTAGGTACTTGGAAGAAATGTTAGAATAAATAAAATTCCAATCCTTTACGTGTTTCCTCTCAGGTATGAATGCACACACTCTCTAATGCACCCACTATCTCACACCACTCAGCTCTCTCTTTAGTTCTTACAAACGCTTATCACTTTACTAGTTATAACTTGCAAGTGATCAATAATAACTAAAAATTTGTGTAAAGAAAAAAAAGAAAAGAATGGGGTAAGGTTTCGGTAGAATAGAATAGAAGAAGAAAGAAACTAACCTTTGGTTGATACTAGGTTCGACCAAGAAGAAAAGAAAAATGAAAAAGATACCTTAATTCTTGTTTCTTAAATTAAGGTTGGTGGCTAGGGTTCTAGCAAAGATGAATCGATTTTGTTTAGAAAGAAAAAAAAAGAACAAAGATTATGTTCTAGGAAGAAGGTTAAATCGACTAAGGAAGAAAGAAGTAGAAAAGAAATTGATTCCTTTAGTTTATGAATGATTTGCAATTAGAAAAAGAAGGTAATTCGAGTAGTCTTAGAAAGAATGGGTATTTTGGGTATCGAGATAAAAAAGAAGTGTTTTCATTTTATGATAGGTGTTCAAAATGATGTAGTTTAGTTGGTTTTTACGTTTGGCTAGGTTAGGAAAAGAATAAAAAAGTTTGGTTTAGTTTTAAGAAAGAAAGGGTATTTTAGGTATAGAAGAGGAAAGAAATACTTTTGGGTTTGAATTGTTAACCAGCTTTTTCTGCCTTGAATGGTTCGGCCACCAATCTTTTTCTTAGATTCGACTTCTTTTAGAGGAAGAGATCCAATTACTTCTTGATTGGAATTTTCCTCTTTCGGATAAGATCTTGTGCAGTTGATAAGATTTGGTTTGACTTGTTGACTTGCCTATCTTGCTTTCTTGTTTCCAAAGAAATTCTAACTTCCTTATTGACCAAAATATCAACCAAGAGAGAATTTCTTCTCTCAATGAGGAGCTAATTTCATCCAAATCAAGGGTGTACCTGTTGATTAGGCAAAGTTCTGTCGAATTAGCTCGGGTCATGCACATATTCAAGTACCTAAAGAAAACACAAACACAATAAGAATAATGAAATAAAGTACAAATACTAAATCATTAGTTTTTGAATTACTAATAATATCATAATAGAAAAGCTCCCCAGTAATGGCCCAAGAACTTGATGAGTGCTATATACACACGACAAAGTGCACTGACGTATCAAGTAATAAAGTGATAAGTAGAGTATTGTTCCACTGGGGACTTAATTATTAATACTATTTTCAATCATTTACTAATTTTTAGTACTTAAATAGAGGTTGGTTATAGAAATGTTTAAAGTGAACTAATGCTAAAAATAAGGATTAAGTAATTGGTGTATTTATCAAAGGGAAAGCCTATTCATGTAATGAAGCCCTCTATTAATTTGAATACTTCATGAAACAAATAGTAGTTAAATCAAAACCATAAATTGTGAAGGCATTCCATAAAATTAGGTAGAAACCTCTCTTAAGTGATTAAACACCTAATTCCGATAAGGAGAAAAGGAATCCCTTCTCAAACCCACTCATTTAGGTTATACATTAAGATTAACGAACTACTAAATAAAAGGATCTTGTAGATCTGTCTCTAGTATCCCAATCAATCCTTAATCCTTAAGATGTGATCAATTCATAAATAGTTATCCTTAATCAATTTATGAAAACCAATCTCAATCAATACATCGACTTATCAATTGAAATATATGATAAAGCAATCAAAGGAATAAAATAACTCAAGGAAAAAATTTAATTGCATTAACTTTGAATCAGTCCAAAAAATACAAATTAAGGTTCATCAAAATCCAAATAGCAAGAAGATTAGTTCCTACACATTCTAGTAAAGAAAAAAGATTAGGAAAAGAAGATCTCAAATTATTCATGGATGAGTAAAGCTAAGAATCTTCAATCTTGGATCTTAAATCTTGGGAAACAATGATGGGAATGATGTTCTTCCTTGAAAATAACCAATATATCCTGAGAAATGAAAATAAAACAAGTTTTCTAAGTGTTTCTCTCTCTAGAAATGAAATAATGACGGAACCCCCCTAAAACAACCTTAAAAGTTCCTTTAAATAGTGTATTTCTATGATTGACATGGGAACCACATGGGCACCACACGGCCATATGATGTCCTAAACTCCTCATAGCTTGAAATCACCTTTTAGGACATATGGGAAGGTCACATGTGCATGTCCCCTCCCTGTGTGAACTTCTAGCACAATTTGCCTATTTTCTTGATTCACACAAGAAGACCACTTGAGTGTGTGCTTGTCGTGTCATGTCTTTACACATTCTGAAATTCTTATTGTCTTGCATAGGAAGACCACACGGGTAAGAGCTTCCCCTGTCATGCCCGTGTAAAACTCCAAACCTTCATGAACATGCATTTTCTTAGCCCGATTTTTCATGCTTTTTGGCGCCAAAAGCCTTCTTTATGCAGGATCCTCAAAGTTTCTAAAAAGAACTAAAAAAAATAAGTTCTAACAAATAAATTAAACTCAATTAAGGGTAAAATCAAGGCACAAACATAGCTCAATATTAAGTGCTTCTAGCACTTATCAGGTTTTCTCTAGCTTTGAGAACTTAGATGAGTCCCTATCATGTGTCTCGAGCAGCTGCTATTAATGTATTAATCATATGTTTTCTTCATACTACTCAAACATACCTATAGATAGCTATTCAGATTTAGGTCCTTAATTTATGTTGGATATTGATTTGTCAGTAGGTTTTATCTTTGTACCCCTAGGTATCTAAAATAGAAATTTCCTAAAGCATGTTTTGAATGGTGTCCATTACGATGATAATGAGAGCAATGCTTTTGGATGTCTGTCTTATTGGCAAGAATAGTCTTAGACTTAAATGAGCAAACGGTAAATTCATGCAAAGATTTATCAAGTTTAGATTTGTGACTTTAATTTAAACATCTTGTCTTGTCATAATCTTTAGACTTAGAGGTATGATAGGGAATCTCCTTTCCTTTGATCAACTGATCAAGATTAGACTTTTGTTTCTCCATGACTTTTAAAAAACTTTCTCTTTCACCCTTTAACTTAGTCATGAAAGAAATATCTAAGCGCAATAACTCTTATAACCTGTCATTCTCATTGCCTATTTGTTCATTTTTATGAACTAGACAACTATTTTGAGTCAAAGTACAAGATAGATCACTGCTTAGTTTTTCAACTTTAGCTTGAAAAAATTCATTTTTCATGACATCAATATGTAAGGAGTTATTTAATTCAAAAGTGATGGAATTCTGAGCGTGTAGCTCAGTGAGTTTTGACAACAGAGAAATATACTTCCTTTTAAGGGTTCTATATTCTCTAAATAATTCATTGAATACATTTTCAAGATTATGTAAATCAAAATTTAATACCCGGCTGTCTGATGAAGATTGGTCGTTTGTATTTGCCATAAGACACATATTGGCTTTCTCTTCTTTGTCAGACATCTTATCATTGCTTGTTAAATCATCACTATCACTCTATATGGCTAAGACTTTCTTTTGTTTGTCCTTCTTGGATTTCTTCTTGAGTTTAGGAAATTAGGCTTTATATCCAGGCTTGTTGCATTCAAAGTATACAACATTAAAAGACTCTTTCTTTCCAGTTTTTGGTTCAGCAGGGTTAGACTTCTGAAAAGGTCTTATGTTTCTTAGGCTACCTCTCTTGAAAAACCTTTTCATTCTTTTTAGAGAAATTAGCCATTCCTCATTTTATGAATATGAACTCGTATTTTTTGAGTTCACTGCCAGAGCTATTCCTTTCTTCTTTTTGTCTTCCTTGGATATATCATAATCCTGTTTATTCAACAATATTTCATGAGTTATAAGGATCCAATTAATTCATCATAGCTATAGACGTCTAAATTCTTAAACTCCATTAACACGATCACTTTGGATTCCCAAGATTTGGCAAAGATCTTAATAGCATTTTCACTTGCTCTAGTTTTGAGATATCTTTCTCGAGAGACTTTAGTTAATTTAACATATCTGTAAATCTTGTAATTTCTGCAATGCTCTTTGTTACAGTCATCTAAAACATTTCATAATCTCTTATCAGAAGGTTGATTTTTAATTCCTTCACTTGGTTTGTTTCTTCATAAGTTACTTCTAACTTGTACCATATTTGTCTAGTTGTCTTATAGCTAGCACCTGATTATATTCAGTGGGACAATGTAAGATATTTATAACTTTTGCATTGCAAGCTAGTTGTTGCTAGTCCAGTCTAGTATATTCAGATTCTTCTTTAGGAACTCATTGTATATTAATTCTTTCCATTAGTATCTTTGGTCCAATACGAATATTGGTCCAGGAGGCTACGTCAATAACCTGAGTGAAATTGTTCTATTTTTCCAGTAGGAGTAGTATGCTCCATTGGATAATGGAGGCCTTGTAACAGATTTTCCTTTCTGCAGTAGTGGTGCATTAGTTTAGGATGTACTAGCCATCACAGATCTTTACTCAAGGATGTTAAGCCTTATACTACACGAACCTGCTCTGATACCAAATGAAAGTATAGCATAGATGCCCAAGAGAGTGGTGAATTGGACTTCTCAAAACTTTCAAGCTAGATACCTTACTTATTTGATGGATGATTGTGAAACAGGTCTGTAAGAATTCTATTAGATGCCTGATGCAAACTACACAGATATCTAATTAAGCTTAGCAGGTTTTCAATTAAATACCTACAACAATAACCCAACATTCTTTTAATAGATACCTCAACTGTTATGACTAGCTCACCATTCTATAGCTATTTCAAGAATGAATAAATAGGATGATACAAGGAGATAGATTTCTTAATTACTTTTGAAAATAGTTAAAAATCTAATTATATAATTCTTATCTGTAAAATGATATAAATAACAATCACAATGAATGTCAATATCAAATAGCTAATTAAGAGATATTAATATAAAGGTTTATCCTAGTTTGGTGCTAAGACCTACATCCATTCTTTAAGGATAACACCTTAAGATTTTCTCTATTAGTTGACTTTATTAATGGCTAGATCAAGCCTTACAAGATTATGATACTAAAACACCTTACCTGGTATGATGTATCTCCTCTTTGACTGAGTCATAGAAATTATTAGGCTTCTCTCATCCTCTCACTTGCTTTCTTAGGTGCAAATGGACCTCTCACAGACTTTTCAAAGTGAGGTTGTGTCACCCAATAAACCACAAGCTTTAACACTAGGTGCTTGAAAACCTTACAAGAGATTTTCTCTTTAAAATAATAAATATAAAATAACAAATTCTATATGGATCAAATGCAAGTTTAATGCAAGAAATACTAATTTTGGAAGATAATAAGTACAAATACTTAATAGTGAAAGAAGAGAGTGAAGAGTAGTAGAGCTTTGGGGTCTTGAGAGTTTTTAGAAAGTAAATGCTATTACTCCTTATTCCTTTGGTAGGTGGAGCTCTTATTTATAAAGCAACAAGAAACTAGTTGTTAGAGACTTTTCTTAAAGTATTTTAGATAAATGTAAAAAGAAATAATTTTTAAATTTACTTTAGAAAAGTTTACAGCTGTTGATTTAGATATTTGACACACTTTTCAGCTTTCTATCAACAGTCAGTAGAAAACTGTCAGAGAAAGCCTGTCATTATGACAAAGAGCTAAAGTTGATAGTGTGAGGTTGCTTTTACTTCACTCAATACAAACTAGTCATTTTGTCACTTGTGAGGAATATGTAAGTGTGTGGAAAATAATGTGTTAGACTAGATAACAGGGAGATATCTTAAAAGTATCAAATGGATATTTGATTAGAAATATATATCTCAAAATTGTGATTTTAACGAATGAGGATTTTTGCACTTTAAATCATTTTAAGAAAATTAAATCTTATTTTTCATGATTTAGCTTCAGAAGAAAACTTGAAATCTTACATTGTGGAAGAAAGTCATTTTAACAAAGTATTTGATCCATTTAACAAATATCTAAAAATTGGATGCCTGCATTAATGATATTATAGTATTCAATATCTTATTACCATCAATACTTAGATTGTTAGCTTCTCGGGGCTAATAAATAGAATCATTATTATATCATAAGTTTCATTATTTACTATAATATAAAATTAAATTTATTATATAATTAATTTTTTATTTAATGAAATGTTAAATACATAACCGTAATTACTAGTAATTTCAATACCTCTAACTGTTATTGACCATTCGTTAGCACCATCATCTGGTGACTAATCACTGGAATCTAGTAATGAATGATTGGATTTTGGCGATTGTCACCAAATTTCAACCATTATAAATATTCTCTAAAATTAATAAATTTAATAAAAATTTTTGAGAAAACGAATTTATTTTGACATTTTATTTTATACTAACTATAATAAATAAGTTAAAGACAAAAATAAAAATTATGAATACTGATAACTCAGTTAAGGATTGAGCTATTAACAAGATCTTTCAAAGGCTTACCCAATTTTCGGAGTACCTCCAAGAATGATTAGAAAGCACCAGGCGGGGGTTGTCCTGCCACTTACTGTGATGATTAAGTCAGTAATTTGTAAAAAAGTGGCTCAAGTATAATGAGTGCATAAAGTAACTTGTACCTGCAATCGTTGTACCATAGTTTCTTATATAGACGTCGAAGATCTCCTCGTACTATTAGAAGAAGGACTCCGCAGTTGCACATCGTCCTAATTGTAATAGGACTTGTTCTCTTCGCTGTTTGAAGGATTCTAGGCCGAACCAGACTCTCTAATTAGAGTCCGTCCATAACATGATCTCTTAGACTTTTTGTTATAGTGGAATACAAACTTAGTCAATCTCTTCTTTCTTGGACATAATAGATTGGCTTATAATGCTCTATTATCATTTATATTACATTGTGTATATTTTTTTGTATAACTAAATGTGGTAATGAAATGTGAAGAAAATTGGATTGGACACCCATGATAAGATGTGGCCCATATACATGTATGAGAATATATATGTATTTATCTTAATTAAAAAAAAAAGGTAACCACTACAAGAAATAATTATCAAAATAAATAGGGCATTTCTTTTTAGGATTTGTTAGAGTATTATTATGGCACTTTACTATTGTAAGTATGCTGTTTAATTATAAATAATCAAAAAAGTATTATTTAAAATAATTTATTTATTTTATACATCATTCTATTAATTTCGATTGTCAATGAATTCATATATTTTTTAATTATTTATAAAATTCAAAATTATATAGGTGAATCTCATAATTGTCCAATACTACTAATTAAATTCTAAAAATAAATAGAAATATTTAATAAATAAAAATATATTTGATTGATTAATAACTAAGTATTATCTATAACTGATTAATTTAGTATTTAATTATATGAATAAATTAGTTAAATTAAAATAATATCAATCTATATATATATTTATTTTCCAGACATAAAAGTTTTTGACATGTGTATTTAATTTTGACACATAGGATTATTGTCTTGACATGTGTACTTACTTTTGACACATGAGATTCAAGCTTATGTATAATTCTATAGTTTTTTCTATTAATTTATTGATAATAAGTTACATTCCTAATTAAACAATTATTCTAATCCTAAGAAATAACATATTAATAATAAATTAGTTCCCTAATTAGATAATTAATTAATTTTTTAATTAGATAATGATTATTCTAATAAATTAGTTTTCTAATTAGATAATGATTTTAATTATAAGAATTAATATTTTTAACTATTATGTTCACTAATAAATTAATTTTTAATTATTATAATAATTTGTAATTTTAAAAAATAGTAATATCAATTATATTAATAGTATTAATTTATATAATATTAGAATTAATAAATAAATATTTTAAAAATAATTTTTACATTATTGTACTATTTTAAAAAAAATTAAACATATTTAAAAATAGTTAGTTTTTATAAAAAATTAAAAATATTGAAAAATTTATTTAATTATATCTATAAACTTGATTTTATAATCGAAATAATAATAATAATAATAATAGTGCAACGCACGGGTAAACGACTAGTTTTTATAAATTTACATATTAGTATACACCTATATTACTTTAAAATGACTTATCTTTTTTAAGAGCTTGATGTCCTTTTATATAAATACATGAAAAAATAGAAGAACAAAAAATTGAATTAGAAAACACAATGACTTTCTCCTTCTTGTAATGGATTCAAGTGGATTTTTACTATTTAGGAAGTTATTTAAGTTATGGCTACAATATTCAAGTTTATTATGCTTAATATAATGTGATTAGAATAAAGGATTCTGTATGATTGTAGTTAAGTCCAAATTAATTACCTTTTAGTGGTGTATATATATATAATCCAACAATGGTATCTAATACCAGATCATTATAAGTTAACCTGTTACGCTCAACAAATGGGGTTGACCAAATTTATATTCTACTATAATAGAAGGTCTAAGAGATTGTATTATGGATGAACTCTAGTTAGAGAGTCCAGCCCGACCTAGAATCCTTTAAACAACCAAGAGAACAAGTCCTATTGTAATTCGGACTACCTGCAACAGAGGAGTCCTTCTATTAGTAAGACGAGGAGACCTTCAATGTCTATATAAGAAACCATAGTACAACGATTATAGGTAGAAGTTACTTCACACACTCGTTATACTTGAGCCACCCTTTTACAAATTACTGACTTAATCATCAGAGGAAGTGGTTGGACAATCCCGTCTGCCGCTTTCTAACAATTCTTGCAGGTACTCCGGAGATCGGATCGGCCTTTGGAAGATCTTGTTGATAGCTCAATCCCTGACTGAGTTATCAATTAGCATCATCTGTGGAAACTTTATGCAAAAAGCTTTGTTCTCCTATCTCATCAAGCTAAATGGCATCTGGTTAGAATCAATGTGGGTTCTTCTCCTACTAGGAACTGGAGTTGGAGAAAGTAATTTACCTACAGGATCCTCAATCCCTCCACAGGTTAACCAACAAGTCCCAGGTCCTCCTAGACCAATAATACAATCCTCCCAACCTTAGAGAAGGAATTTCTTCGATCAATACCCCATGGTCGAGTAGATGTTTAGCAAAATTTATACTTGGAGAGGTCCACCGCCTGTTGAGCATATCTCAGTTGCATAATAGAGGGAGATGCGGTAGAGACCTCTAGCACCTATGTCTCAGCCACCATTCTTTCCGTCACCCATCACACCTTAGAGCCGACCTTCACCACCTGCTTTTCCGAAGAGTCCTTGGCAACCAACGTCAGAAGACATTGTTGGTATGTATAATCGACAGGTGAAAGAGATGAAAAAGTATTATGAAAGTATTCTAGCCCAGATGCTCGCGAGGCAAGATACACCAACTAGCACCAGCCGAGCTCCAGAGGCAATCAAGCATACCAATGATATTGGTCCACCACCGACCATCTAATTTCTGAGAACAACAAATACTCGGACGAAGGATAATTGGTCTCGAAAAAGGAATAACCGAGTTAGAGATACCGAGGAGGAGAGTTCCGGTTCTCAAACTCATGATTCTGTGTAGATTAAAGAGTCGATCAATAAAAGAATAAACGATGCTCTAAAAAATATCATACCGAAAGGATAATGAGGGATGAAGTCCTCTCTATGAGTAATCCCTGTGCTCGAGCATCTTGGTAGAGCATTTTCTTGAGAAGTTGAAATTGCCGCCTTTGGATTCCTATGATGGTTTGGGAGATCCATTAGGTCATGTTAATAAATTTAATATCAAGATGGGGTTGCATGACGTGTCAAATCTGATTAGGTGCATGATTTTTTTTGACAACCCTAAAGGAAAGTGCTCAAAAGTGGTATCAAAGTTTACCAGATGGCTAGATATACAACTTTACTATGCTTGAAAATTTATTCATACCGTGGTTCTTCACCATCATATCTCCAAAAAAGAGATCCAACAACTTGTAGAAGTGTATTCAAAGGCGAGATGAGAGCTTAAAAGATTTTATTGAAAGATTCAACAAGGAGGTTGTTCAGGTAGAAAAGCTTAACCAGGATACAACCATAGATGCAATGACTGACAATACTTGCATGAACAAGTTAAAAGATTCGTTAACCATCAATCCACTAGAGTCGTATGTCGAGCTCATGGACCGAGCTCATAGCTTTATCAGGTTAGACAAAGACTACCGAGTTGGAAGGAGAACTGACTATGATAGTCAGCCCAAAGGAAAATCTTACCTACCCAAGCAAGGGTATAAGGATGACAGGGGAAGAAGTGACTCTAGGAGCAATAATGAGAGAGATTTTGTTTCTCTGAACACGTCAAGGACAAACATCTTGATGTCGATTTAGAAGAATAAATGAGATATAAGGTATTCAAACCCTATGAGGGAGCAGACTGTGGACTCTAAGAACAAAAATAAGTTCTATAAGTTCCATAATAGTCATGGCCATGATATAGAGGATTGTATTCACCTCAAAAGAGAGATTGATCGGCTAATCAAGAGAGGGCACCTCAAAATATTTGTTACTGGTAAGGAGGGCCAGTCAGATAGAAAGAAGAGCTCTAAAGACTCTAGAGGATCAAGGGGCAGAGATCGGGAGGGGTCTATGGGGAAAAGAGATTCTAAGAAGGCAGATATTTATATGATCTTTGATGGAGCTATGTTTATGGCTAAGAGCTCCAAAAGAAAGAAAGGCCAAGTTATGATGGCCGAGACTGAAAAACTTCTAGATATAGTTTTTTCAGAAAAGGATGGATAAGGAATTGAAATGCCCTACCAAGATGCCTTGGTAGTCTCAAGATTGATTGAGAATTATTAGGTAAGGAGGCTATTCGTGGATCACGGAAGTGCAATCAATATCATGACTTTGCAATGCTACAAAGCCATCGGTTGAGGTGTAACGAGTCTAAAGTCGAGTACAACCTCTTTGCTTAAGCTAGGAAGCTAGCCAGTGTAGCCTTTAGGGATAGCTGAGTTGACGATGGAGCTTGGGGAAGAAATAGGGAAAGCAGATAGAATCAAGGATCTGACCAAAAAATGGTGAACTTTCATCATGATAATCAATATTCCTTTCGCATATAATGTAGTCTTTGGATGACCTATGGTAATGGAAACCAAAGCAGCCACGAGCATCAATTATCTTAAGATGAAGTTCCCAACTATTAGAGGAGTCTTTATTATACTTGGTAATCAGAAGATGGCAAGAGACTGCTATCTTACTGCGATGAAAGGGACATGCTAAGCACTTCCGGTGGAGGCTTTGATGAACCCAAATGTTGAGGGACCAGCAAAAGCAGAACTAATGGGAAAGTTATTAAAATTCTTTTTAGGAGGAAATCTAGAGAAGGTTGTTTAGGTCAGTACCGAGCTATCTAATCAAGTGATCCAGAGCATAGAGCGGGTGCTCACTCAGAAGAAACACATGTTTGCTAGTTTGCCTTCTAAGATAGTTAAAGTCGATCCTAGTATTATCTCCCATCAGCTGAATGTTAACTTGGGATTTAAGCCAGTCAAGTAGAAAAATATAAACTTTATTCTTGAGAGGCAGATCGAACAGTAGAAGAAGTCAACAAATGAAAGTAGGATTCATCAATACCAATAATGTATCCTGATTGGGTAGCTAGTTTAGTCTTAGTTAAAAAGCCAAAGGGGAGATGGAGGATGTTCGTTGATTTCCCGGATCTGAATAAGGCTTGTCTGAAAGATAGTTATCCTCTCCCTACCATTGACTAGTTAGTAGACTTAATAAGTGGGTATGAAGTTTACAGCTTTATTGATGCCGATAAAGGATACCATCAGATCAAGATGTACAAGTCAGATAAAAAGAAGACTTGTTTTGGCACGGACATAGGTACCTTCTATTACACGGTAATGCCTTTCAATCTAAAGAACACTAGAGCTACATACCAAAGAATGGTAAACACTATATTCAAAGATCAAATCGGAAAAACTATAGAGGTATATATGGATGATATGATCATTAAGTTGGCGAGAGTAGAGGATCATGCTAGAGATTTAAAAGAAGCGTTTAGTATCCTAGAAAAATAACAGCTCAAGCTAAACCTAGATAAGTGTGCTTCCGGTGTCAAAGCTAGAAAAATTCTTAGGGTTCATGATCTCATAGAGAGGGATAAAGGCTAATTCTGAGAAAATCAAAGCAATAATGGAGATGAGACCACCAAGCAACATTAATGAGGTACAAAAGTTAAATGGTCGAATAATAGCCCTTGGTCAGTTTATCCCATGCTCCACCAAAAGATGCCTACTATTCTTCAAAACCTTGAAGAATGTTAACGATTTTGAATGGATTGAGGATTGTCAGAAAGTTGTCAGGGAAATGAATAGGTTCCTAAGCTCGCCACCTTTGCTCAACAGACCTTTGAGTAGGGAAAACTTGTATTTATATCTCGCAGCAACCAAGGGTACCGTCACCTCTGTACTGGTAAGGGAGGAAGATGGTGAGCAAAAACCTATTTATTACACAAGTAAGGTCTTGAAAGGAGCAGAAACTCAGTATCCTATAATAGACAAGTTAGCCTTAATTATCATCACCACCATTACCAAACTTAGACAGTACTTCCAAGCACACATGGCAATCATCATAACGAATCAGTCATTAAGAAATGCACTATAGAGGCTAGAGACATCTGGACGCGTCCATTGGGTGGTTCATGTGGGAGCTTTTGATGTTCAGTATGAACCAAGGAACGCTATGAAAGCATAGATGTTGGCTGATTTTATGATAGAGATGAGCATGGCTGAGAATATAGAGAAAGTGGATGAAGCTCTTGTCAAATGAAAATTACATGTCGATGGAGCATCTAATATCGATGGGGTAGGAGCAGGCATACTACTAGAAGGACCAAACAATGTGCAACTTCTCGATAAAAAAATTAACTTTAAAGCATCTAATAATGTTGCCGAGTATGAAGCATTACTTGCAAGTTTAAAGATGGCACTAATAGTGCGAGTTGAGCATCTAAGCATAATCAGTGATTCATAACTAGTGGTCAATCAGATAATGGGGATCTTTAAAATCAAAGACCTTGACCTAATCAAATATGTTAGTCGGGCAAAAGTTATGTTACAAAAAATTGAAGGAGGGGGGTCAATGGAGCATTATCCAAGTTCTGCGATATGACAATAAAGGGGCTGATTTCTTAGTCAAACTCGCCTCATAAGGAGAATCGAGCAATGATGTCCCGTTCTACATACTCGAGGAACCTAGCATAGAAAAAGAAAAGGTTTTAATTATTGATGATTATGACCCATGGATGAAAGAGATCATTGAGTACATAGAAGAAGGAAGATTATATGAAGATAAAAACACCGCAACTAGAATAGTAAAGACCTCGGCCGTGTACTCTTTCCAAGATGGTACATTGTACAAAAAGTCAATATCACATCCATGGTCTAGATTCATTAAAACAGAAAGAGCGGACTACGTCCTTAGAGAAATTCATGAAGGGGTTTGTGGGGCTCACAAAGCCACTAGCACCATAGCCAGAAAAGTCATTTCCAGGGTTATTTTTGGCCGACCATGCACAAGGATGCAAAGAAGCTCGTACAGACCTCGGCTAAATGTCAAGAGCACCTGACTTTTGCCTAAGCCACCCTTTTAGGTTTCCAACTTAGCAAGCTAATGTCTTAACTTTTGCCTAAGCTGCCCTTTCATATTTTCAACTTAGCAGACTCTATTTTTGCCTAAGCCGCTCTTTTAGGTTTTCAACTTAGCATATTCTTTTCTTTATACTTTTCTTTATTTTCTCTTTTTTCTTATTTTCTCTTTTTGCAAATTTAGTTGTATTAGAAGCTCCAACTAGTGGTAGTTTTAAAAGACATTACTAAGTATAAGCCTAAGCATTTGCAGATTTGCATTACTATCAAGGAGCTAAATTCACTAATGAGGATTGAGTTGACTAGATGAAGAGCCTGCGAGACACCCTTATCCGATGGATTTTCCCTTGGTGAAAGAACTGACATATCACTCTTTGAATATATGTGGCATGTGTTCTTTTGTCAAGACTTTGAGAGTAAAATTTCTATACCCCATCCAGGTTCTGTCGTCAATAGCTTATTCTGGAATACCTACCTGATTTTGAAGTTTCCCACGGAGGTATGATTTTTAGACAAGATTGAGAGGCTATGATGTCACGATTGATGAAGTGCTATAAATTCTTAGATTTTCTCATGAGAAACACAAGAACAAAAGTTGAAGAAAAAATTACCTTGCTTCTATTTAGATCTCATAGATTCTGCTTCTTATTTTATTTTTCCTTCTAGTAGCGTGCAAGCAATGAAAATTGATGTGCAAATTTGATAGAAATTCTAATCAAATTTTGTTCATTTAATCTAGGCACAAACGGGTATATTTTCTATTTCACATAATTCTGCTCTTGTTATCAACTAGTCCATTCGGATTTTCTAGTCCAATATTTTTCTCACCTTTTATTTCCTTAATTTTTTCTTGACTAGCCTATACAGGTCCTCTAGTCAGCGGGATTTGTCTTTCTATTTTTTATATTTTCTTTCAAAAGATAGTATCTAAAACTTGTGAACTTATTACTCCTGAGTTTTGAACTCCTTCCAGCATCTTCGAGCTTAATCTTTTTTCTTCTTTGATATGGAAATTTTCCAGCTCAATCTAAATTTCTTTTTGGAGTCAAATGCAATAGGCCTTGCATGTCTCAGGTATAGAGCATCGATCTTTAATCACTTCTAATCTTCGGAGATCCCTACTCCAAGGTTGTTATATGATGAGGATTGAATTTGACCTTCTTACTTTGCCCTCGGTATGTTGAATAGTTCTATTATCTTAAATTCAATCGTGCATATTAAATACTATCTTT
This sequence comes from Ricinus communis, assembly GCF_019578655.1. Taxonomy (NCBI): domain Eukaryota; kingdom Viridiplantae; phylum Streptophyta; class Magnoliopsida; order Malpighiales; family Euphorbiaceae; genus Ricinus; species Ricinus communis. Next base: position 27,101,096 of record NC_063264.1, read on the forward strand.
TTTCTCTCACTTTCTCTCTCTTCAAGAGTTATATTGTATGTCATAGAAATGTATCTAGGATTATCATTTGTGCCCAAATTAAATAAACCAATTCAAATAGAATTAATGTCAAATATGCTCATGTAATAATCATTGTAATGTAGAATACCATTAAGATAAACATCAAATAAGCAAAAATCAAAGTTTTATCATCGATCCTAACTAAAAGCAAAATCATTATTCTAAATCAACATATGAATCTCGTGAAGCTTCATTATCTTCAAATGATAGCTTTTCAATCTCTGTAGCTTCAAAGTTTTCCATGCTCCAACCAGCTTTAGCATTTTCAATTTCTTCTATTTGTAAGCCATCATCCTACAAGCCTGCGAAGGTCTTAGGATTCATCATTTACAGCTTTTCCACCTAAGATGGGAGTACATTTCGAACTACCATTCAAACCTTATCGATCTCAGAAGGCTTGTTCTTTATTAGAACTGCTTTATCTCTTCATCTAGTCAAGAAGTGAAAAAAAAAAGATTTATGTCACGACTCGATCTGTGGGCCCGCCACCGGCACTAGGAAATGGGTAGGTTTAAGGCCACCAAGTCCCGTAGTAAGCCATACTAAATGATCTTCAATAAAGTGCATATAAAAACATAGTATTAATATGGTATGCCTTACACAAATCTCTAACTGGTCATTAATAATATTTCACGTTTTGTTATAAACTAGGTTAAACATAACATATCAAAAATACTATTGCAGGAAGTCTAGAATTCTTAAATTATTCAACATACAAAAGTATGAATTCATTACAATAGGCTCGATGGAGAAGGAAGTCAGGCTGTCAAAATGCAAGACGATAAATAACTCTAACTGTCATTGAAAAAAAATAAAATTGAGACTGTCAGCCTCGAGAGTGAGTTAAAATCATATAACCCTATAACTATTGAAGTCTCCTTAATATAATATTCACTAAATCATTATATCATGTCATTTTGTATTAAAGTACAACTCATGCATAATTTAGAAAAAAAGTACATTTAAAGACTTATGGGACGAGTGGCTCAACAGAACTCTAACCCCAAATGCTAGTAGCCCTTCGGCTCTATTATTCCAATAGGTCTAGCGCCCAGAGAGCGAAGCTCAACCAGGGTCCTTACATCCAGCCTGGACACTTGACTCCTAATTAAGCCGGCGCCTAGAGAGCATTACTAGACTAGGGACCTTCTCCGGCAGTCAAGCTTTCACAGCCCAGAGAGTTATACTCGACTAGGGCAAAATCTAAAAATAACCTTTGTTACCTGCCTCTAATTATTACCGGTGTGCATGCGGTCCTGTCCATCAAGTGGCATATTCTACTCTCACCTCATCCCTATGTCATAATTACAACATTTATAAAAATCATAAATAGAATAATCACAGGCCAACATAAATTATTCAATAACATACGGAGAATTAAAAATTTAGAAATCTTGGGATGAGCAAACATGCAATTATAAGTAGTGATAATAATACTAGTATTAAAATAACACTAATTAAAACTATCGAAAATAATGATATAAATTTACTAGTAATAATACTAATAGTATTCGTGATAATTACCAATTAAATAAAATTACCTATAATAATGATAATGTTAACCATATTAAATATTAATCACTAAACATCGCATTAAATTTAGACATGCCAATGGTACAGTGGTTATATGACTTTAACTCACAGTTTTGTCGCGTTCTGTAGTCTGCTCCTACGCCTTGGGTGGAGCTGGCGGGATGGACGGATTATGTATTCACGAAAACACTCAGTTAATAAACATTCTTAAATTTTTCTAGGCCTAGACCCCTAGATTAGACTGCCTAAAAATGTTTCAGACTCGAGAATTCTGTTGAAAATTCAGCAGAACCTCCACTAAATTATGGACATTTACCCCCCGTACAACGGGTCCAGAACCTGTTAGAAACACTTCAAATATTCTGAAATCAACCAACGGAAGTGTGGCCACCAAAACTACATTATTTTTTCCGACTCTGCAACACACCACAGATCACAATTCACTAAATCTAATTAAATTTAAATTATCTATAATTAATAATTAATAGCAACAATATTTTTCTAAAATTATAATATAATTTTTGAGGTCCAAATAAAATTATATCGAGCTGAAATTTTAAAATTTCGCGATTCAAAACACCGAGTCCGGCCACCGCCAATGTTTGCCGAATTCAAATCCGGAAGCGCCTACGCAATGCTCGAATGTGGTGAGACCGAAAGCACAAGAGTTTCGACTGGAAGCTCGCTAGAAGGCACCGGATTGGGGCCAGAAAGTCTCGACTCTAGCGAAGCTCCTCTGAGGCTAACGGAGGTGGAAAGCGACGGGGGAGGCTTGTTTCTAGGCTTTTTGGTGGCGGGGAGCCCGATTCTGACATCAGCAACGGAAAGAGAGGACGGTAGCGTTACTTCAGCAGGGAAGGAGGCTTTTTAGAGTCGTTAGCAGAGAGGAGGGAGAAGGGGAAGGTGGCATGACAGCGGGAGGAAGGGAGAAGGGCTGGGCGGCGGCGGCCTGTGTGGCAACAGGCGATGAGGGGGAGATGAGGTAGTCGGCGTAGGGGAGAGGAAGGGGGAGGGAAAGGGGAGGAAATGGGAAGGGGAGGAAAGAAAAAGATAGGGGAAAAAATATATATAAATATATTTATTTTATTTTATTTATTCTTATAAATTTTTCGGGCATTACAATTTATTAGGCTTTTGCTTCGTTGATTCCAAATTTCTTATAGAGACTTCTAGGTGAACATTATAGTCATATTACTGTATAAAAGCATCACAAAGCCTTTTCTAATTAGACTTGATGGGCATTTCTAACCTATGGTACCAGTTCACAGTTAGCCTTCTAATGAAAGTACAAACAACTGGTTAATTTGAGTCCTAGCCAAATGAGTATTACTCATAATAATAGCATATTGCTTCAAGTGCACCTTTGGATCTTCGGTTCCATTAAACTTCTGTATTTCCGACATATGAAACTTCAGAGGCAACTTGTGTTCTCTAATCAGCATCATTTCATCGAAATCAAAGGTTGAATCTAAACCTTGACCTTTCAGTATATCTTGCATCATGTCAAGCCTTTTTAGTGAGACTCTGTAAAATTTTGGATTCCATAATGACTTTTGCAGTAAAAGCCAACTTCCTTTGCTTGTTTTGCCATATAGTCATCTAGATTCTAGAGGTGCTAACCATTTGCTTCCACATCATGAGTAGCAGCAATAGTAGTTGCAGGGGCAGTAGCAGTTTTTTGGATAGTTTGTTTCCCAAAAGTCTCGGGCAAAGCTTGCTAGAGCTCCTCTCGGATCATAATCCTTAGTTCAGCCATGGTTGCGGTCTTGATAGCATCAATGTCTTGCTTGTGGGCTATCCTTGTTTCAATTATGAAGTATTACTTCTTGGGCTTTTTTCTTGATTGCTAGTGAAATGGGCCCTCTTTATCCATTCTTGTCTTATCCAAACTCAGGATGATAATCTAAAATGGTTTCAAAATAAGGTGTTAATATGATGTATGATGCACGTGCAATGCATAAGGACAAAGAAAAAGAAATTAGCACACACAGTAATATACAGTTCATACTTCCAACCTTATTACTCCCACACATAGTTCATGGTGATTCTTTCTTCCCTAGGATCTTGGTTTGGGCTTTCTATCAATAGGAGATAGTAGGCCCTACGCACATGCCATAAACTCTCAAAGCAAATCAAAACAAACAAAGCGATGTTTCTCAGTATAAGCATAAAATCTTGCATATTTTAGTCCTAAAGCCTGGTTCCATATTTCTGGGCCAAGGCATTTCAATACTTGGGCTTAAGATACTTATAATGAAAAACATCTCATATAACAAGCAACAGGACTCCTATGGGAGATTACTATGGTCATTACTATAGACTGAGTCTTTGTTAAAGAAAAAAAGGCTCTCAAGAGCAAAAAAGTGTTCTTCCTTATCTCGTCTCCCCACTCAAGGGTCCATTTGATGAAGAAAATTCACTCACTACTTATGAGTGATGGTAACTAGTGTCGCAACTCTAAGATTTGAGTAGAACTAAAGAACTGCTAGCCGACACCATTAGGGCTATCGGGACCAAAGTATACAATGTGTGAGAGTGTAGTGATGCCCGAATAATCTGTTAAATGATAAAATTAAAGACAAACATACACTAAAATTAGCTTCTCTTATCCCTAGTGGAGTCGCCATAGTGGGCGGTGATTTTCGGCGTGCACCCAAGTGTCTTTAACGACTACGACACAATAAGGCTTTTCAACCTAATCGAGAACAGGCTAACTAGTGATTGGGACTAGTATGGAAATGGCAATCACCATCAGGGTAATCACGGGACACTTTTACTAATGAGTGGCATTTCTCAAATTCTATAAGGAAGCTTATACAACAGAGTCCAAAGATGGGTTTGGAAGCCAACTTCCTTATTTATGTATATTAGTCTTTAATTTATAGTTTAACAAATTATTTGCTATAAATGCAAGCAATTTATACACAAGCATACTAAATAACACACATAATACACCTAAGTCTAGCTTATTTTATTCAAGCCCAGCCCGTATTGAAATAGTTAGCTTAATTTACTAGTCAATTATACATGTGGCCCACCTAGTCTAGCCAAATTACATGTTATGCTTTTGATTTCCAGCCTTTAGACCTAATGGACTACTTATTATAAGAAGGTCGATTCATTATGAACCTAATTCTAATTAAGCCCAAGCCTAACTAAGCATGCCAAAGCGCATTGAGTCTACTTTGATTTTAGGGTTTTAGGCCCGATTTATGTTGATTAGCCTATTAGACTAATATATTCATGTTGGATCAGTTTTTAACCCTAAGTCTATATGGCCCATTTTAATTAATGAATCAATATAACACATTTAATTAATTATACAATAAATAAAATAAAGGCAGAAAGTAAAACCTAATTATTATAACTTGGCCTACAATTGCAATTGCGAAAGGGAAAAGACTTAAAAACTATATAGAAGCCTAAATGCATAAAAAATCGTCCAAAAAAAAAATATTGGCTGGGCATTAACATCCAATCGGCTCTGGGGTTCCAGGTTGGCTTTTATTAACTTGTCAGTACATTTTTGCATCCCCAGAGCCAATTTTCACATGCACAAACATTAAAATGGATTAGAATAAAAGAAAATAGGATAAAAACATTAAAATAAAAGCAACAAAAGTCAATTGAATAATCAAAATCCTAAACTGATAAATAATTCCAAGTACAATAAACTAACATATTGCAAATTATTCATGCAATCATATTTAATTGTATAACATGTTTCTAATTAGATCCAAAATTCTAATTGGCAAAATATGAGATTTCAAAATCCTAAAGTTCTTAGTATCAGATTCAAAATCCAGTAATTATGCATATTCGCAGAAAACCTAATCTAATCATTTTAATCATAAATCATAACCCTAATCATGTTTCTAAAACCAAATAATCAAAAGAAAAATAAAAGGGAATATGAAATAACCGATTTTATAATGATGGTGAATGTATGATTGAAGGAACGCACAAGTTGTCACCATAGTAGATAGATCTGCGAGTCTCAGGCGATGAGGATGCAATTGAGTCAAAGATCGGATAGGAATCCAATGTTGGATCTAGTGTAGAGAAATCTTTTGTCGATTTAGAATTAGTTTTCCAAAAATGATTATTTCTTCAGTGACTTGTTTCCTAAAACTGGTCTTTCTTAGTGGCTTGAATTTTCTATTGTCAACTAAGAACGAAAGTCTTTTTCTTTCTTTTCTCTCTAGATTTTCTCTCTGTATTTTCTTTCTCAGTGTCTCTCAAGTATCAATCTCACTTACTGCCAAATTCCAGCTCTTAATTGTTAACCCTAAGCCCTAATCACCTCTTTCTATTTATAGAGATAGGGTTCAAGGAAATCCTAGAGGAATTCAATATATTTTAGGAATATATCGATAAATATCATACTTTATTTTTAAAATTTAAATAATTATCGATAAAATAAATGATTATCGTCAAAGAAAACCTTTTAGTATCTGTATTAGGCCGTAAGATCGTCACAAAAAACGACATCGGAGTGTAAAAAAACCTAATTAGCTCTATAAACAGCCAATCAGCTCAATGTAGAGCAGTTAAAAAAATTTCAATTAGGTCCTTAAATTTATGAAAACTACCGTTTTGACCCTCGAACTTTATTTTTCTTAACAATTATATCCAAATTGATTCTAAAAAGGTAATTCCAACTGGTTTAACCTCGATCCTAGCCTCGGATTGGCCCGTCCTTCATCTCCCGATACCCGAGAATTCAATAACTTTCATCATAAGATTTTTCTTTTTTCCCTTGATGTCTAGATCTATAAAAAGGGTGTTGACAATAATAATAAAATAGTAAAAGAATAAAGACCCTAAATTTGGTTTATAAAAAAATAGGTAAAAGTTAAAAGAAATTATGACACGTTTAAGAACTTATTGGTCGAATATAATAATTAGAAAAATTTTAGTGTATATGTATGTGATATTAAAAAATAATAACAATAAAAATAAATAACAAAATTCTAATAATCTGTTTCTTTTTAAATAACCATTATATGGACGCATGAGATCTTATTAGTGTAATGGAATAGATAAAAAGTTAAAGTTGATAAATATATATACTTTTCATGTTTATTTGTCTTAGTATATAATAAATATATAAGATTTATCAAGATTATATTATATAATTTTTATAAATAACTAATGTAGATGTAAATAGGAATATTATAAGATAAAAGTAAAATTTATATTTTATACTAATATTATTATAAATTAAATTATATATAATATATTAAATAAAATATTAAATATAAAATAAATAAAATAATCATACAATATCATGAGTAAATTGCTAGTATAAAAATAAGAAAGGATAATATCTAGTTATATGGTTAATATCGTTGACGTCAAAACTCCCTCTTTTTCGGTATCTATTTTATTATTGAATATCATGATCGATGTCAAAGGTTTTTTTAATTAAATTTTTATTTTTTCGTGACTTAAGTAAATGAATAAAATTAAAATTTTATTTATTTTTATCACCAAATATGATTAAATTTGTCTTAATTGTATTCTTTTAAAATTAATTATATTATATTATTTTTATGATAGTTTTATTAAATAATACTTATAATACTAATTGCTATTTTTTTAATAAATTAGTCTATAATGATGATCAAAATTAAAATTTTATTTTTAATCTTATATCTAAATATTATTTGCTAAATCTTTCTTTTAATTGTATACATTACAAAAATTATAGTAAGATGTATAAGAATTCCAAGTGTTGCTAGAAATAAGGAGAGGAAAACATATAAATAAAGAGATTTAAGATTTTAAAATGGATTTATATAGTATAGATGAAGAATTGGATCACTATTGAATCATATAATAAAAATTTATAGTTTTATTCCACTACAAGAATTAGATAGTTTACTCATGGAATATATCGACAGAGTAAAGATCGATGCTAATTACCAACGGTTTAGAAACAAAAATAAATCCTAAAAGTTAGCAATGATTTTTTTTGACAGTTTAGCGTTTAAAAATTAGCGACAACCATATTTTTGTTGCTAAATTTAGCACCAACTTTTGGCGTAAAATTTAGCGATAGTTTAGGACACTTTATCAATGGCTATTAGCATTGGTTTTGTAGATGGTTGGTAATTAGTGGCATAAAATCTGTGCCATTAAGATCAATTACTTATTCTAATAAAGCAATGGAATGGGCGTCACTATAGTTGCCGATGGTTAAACTTGGTGCATATGAAATATCGTAATTAGCAACGGTTTGATCCGTTGTTATTTGACTATCAATCATTAATAGTTATCGACAGTCAAATTTTCCATCCTAGGCTGTTGTTTTTATTTGACTTTTACCCAGCCACCCACTTCATTTCAAGAAGAAAATAATAATTTTTTCCACTATTTGATATGAATTGCATTAAAAATTTAGAAGATAGGTGTCATGATCCGATCTGTGGGTCCGTGACCGACACTAGAGAATGGGTAGGCTTCAGGTTACCGAATCTCATAGTAAGTCTTGCTGACCGATAATTCAATAAAATGCTTCTAAAATATCATATTAATTATATGACTGATATGCCATAAATAATTCTAACCGGTCTTTATAACATTCTACGTCCATCATGGACCAGAATAATCATAACAAATTAAAAGTACTCTACTGCAGAAGATCTAAAGTATAAAATAACTAAAAATATGAAAGTACAAATTATTTACAATAAGCCCGATGAAGAAAGAAGTCAGACTGTCACAATGCAGGATGGTAAAAAACTCTAACTGTCACCTGAAAAATAAAACTGAGACTGTCAGTCTCGGAAGTGAGTTAAAATCAAATAATCCTGTGATTATTGCAGTTTTCTCAATAAAATAATATTTATTATCTCAGTATAACATGTCATTGTACATCAAATACGAGTTTTACCATAATTTAAAAATAAAATACATTTTAAGACTTATGGGATGAGTGGCTTAGTAGAACCCTAACCCCAATTACTAGCAGCCTTCCGGCTCTCTTATTCCAATAGGTTTGGCGTCTAGAGAGCGAAGCTCGACCAAGGTCCTTACATCCAGCCTGAACACTTGATTCCCAACTAAGCCGGCGCCTAGAAAGCATTGCTCGACCATGGACCTTTCTCCGGTAATCAACTTTCACAGCTTAGAGAGTTATACTCGACCAGGGCAAAAATCCAAAATAACCTCGTTACCTGTCTCTGATTATTATTGATGCGTACACGATCCTAATGTAACCCATCAGGTGGCATGTTCTACTATAGCCTCATCCTAATGTCACAATCATAACACATACATATTAATCATAATCTAACATAATCATTCAACACATACCGAAATAAAGAGAAATTTGAGAAAAGCAAAAATCTATTTTGTGTGTAGAAATTATAATAATTATATTAGAATAACATTAATTATGATATCAAAATAATGATATAATTTCACTAATAATAATATTAAAATTATTATTAATAATTAATAATTAAATAAAATTATTTATAATGCGACACTGATAATTGTATTAAACATGAATTACTAAAGCATCATATTAAATTTAGACATGACAATAGTGCAGTGATTATATGACTTTAACTCACAGTTCTGACGTGCTCCGCAGTCCGCTCTTATGCCCCGGGTAGAGCTGGAGGGAAGGATGGATTATCTATTCACAAAAACACTCAATTAATAGACAATCTTAAATTTTTTCTAGGCTTAGGCCCTTAGATTAGACTGCCTAAAATAAATTTTGACTCGAGAAATCTATCAAAAATTCGGCAGAACTTTCCCTAAATTACAGACATTTATCCCCCTATAAAACGGGTCCAAAACCTGCCAAAGACATATCAAATATACTGTGATTAAATAACGGGAGTCGGGCCACTAGAACTGCATTATTTTCCCTCCGCAACACACGACAACACAATTAATTAAATTCAATTAATTTTTAAATTATCCATCACATGTAATTAATAGCTATAATATTTTTCTAAAATTACAACATAATTTTTAGAGTCTAAATAAAATTATACCGAGTCAAAATTGCAATATTTCGAGCGTTAGAAAAACATCAGAGTCCGGAAGCCGGTCCTGCCAACGGTGTCGGTATTCGAATCTAGAAACGCCTACGCGAAGCTCGAGGTGTAGAAAGTCCAAAAATATAAGAATTTCGGCCGGAAAGTGACCAAAAGGTGCTAGATCGGGGCCAGAAAAGTGTTGCTCCAATGACGCTTCTCGAGGCTGCCGGCAGGGAATTTTGCGGCAAGGAAGGTTGCTCTCGGGGTTTTCGAGGATGGGGAGTCCGTTTCCAGCGTCGGTTTGCTGAAAGGACGCCGACAAGAGGCCGAACGATGAAGGCAGCTCCTTTCTCTTCTGTCGATGTTAGCAGCGGAAGGGGAAGGGAGCTAGCGGCGGCCGAGGGAGGAGGAGGCGAGGGGAGGGAGGGGAAAGAAAGGGAGAAAGGAAAAGGAGGAGGGAGAGAGGGGGCAAAGGAAAGGGAGAAGAGAGAAGGGAAAGGAGAGGGGAAAAGAAAAAGAAGGAAAAAGAAATCCTTTTTTTTATATTACTATTATTATTTTTATTTTTATTTTTAAGAAAATATTGGGTATTACATTTTACCCCCCTTAGAAAATAAATTCGACCTCGAATTTTAAAAGAAACACGGCTTATCTTAGGACTGAAACAAATGAGGGTAGAGACTCCTCATTTCCAGCTCGGTCTCCTAGGTACACTCTTCAGACGAATGATTCCACCACAACCCCTTAACCTCAGAATAACCTTAGAGCGCAGTTGGCGAGCTTGAGTATCCACGATCATGACCGGGCGCTCCTTGTAAGTCAGATCTTCGCTTACTTCCATATATTGAGGCTGCAACACATGCGAAGGGTCCGAGATGTACTTCCTTAACATTGATATGTGGAATACCAGATGCACGTGCGAGAAATTTATCGGTAAGTCCAACTTATATGCCACCTCTCCAATTCTGTTAATAATCTTAAAGGGTTCCATATATCGAGGGGCCAATTTGCCCTTTTTGCCAAACTGCATCACACCATGCATAAGAGACACCTTCAAGAACACATATTCCTTAACACCGAACTTCACATGCTTCCGCTTCGGATACACATAACTTTTCTGCTTACTGAAAGCTGTCTTCAGCCTCTCGCGAATAATAGAAACTTTTCTTGAAGTGATTTGAACCAACTCTGGTCCTGCTAACTTCTGTTCGCCAACCTCTTCCCAACAAACGAGAGATCTGCACTTTCGGCCATACAAGGCGTCATAAGGTGCCATCTCGATGCTTGCATGATAGCTGTTGTTATACGCGAATCAACGGTAGATACCAATCCTATTGACCACCAAAATCTATCACGCACATCCGAAGCATATCCTCTAAAGTCTGAATAGTCCTCTCGGACTGTCCATCCGTCTGGGGGCGAAAAGCTGTACTGAAGTCCAATCTGGTACCAAGCTCTTCTTGTAGAATTTCCAAAACCTTAAAGTGAACTGCGGTCCTCTGTTAGACACTATGGAAATTGGAAGGCTGTGAAGACTGACAATCCTCTCTAGATACATTCGTGCATACTTAGCCATAGAATAAGTAATCTTCACAGGAAGTTAGTCAATCGGTCCACAATTATCCAGATAGAATCATAATCGATAGAATTCTTGGGTAAACCCTATATAAAATCCATAGTAATCCTTTTCCATTTTCACTCTAGTATGGGAAGAGGTTGCAATAACCCTGATGGCTTCTGATGCTCCAACTTAACCTGCTGACACGTCAGACACCTGGAGATAAACTCTGCCACATCCCTCTTCATCCCACTCCACCAATAATTTCCTTTCAAATCATGATACATCTTGGTGGAGCCCGGATGCATGATGTAAGCTGTATAGTGAGCTTCTTCTAAAATCTCCTTTATGAGATTATCCATATCGGGAACATACAGCCTAGAGCCCATCCTGAGGGTACCATCATCATCTATAATAAAATCATTAGCTCGACCTTGCTGCACTTTTTCTAAGATTTTTCATAACTGCGGATCCCGATTCTGAGCTATCCTGATTATGTTGACAAGTATAGACCTAAACCTGAAATGTGCTAACAATTCTCCCGATTCCAATATCTCCATCTGTACCCCTTGGTCGTACAGTTTGTGTAACTCTCTAGTCAGGGGTCTTTTCTCTGCACTGATATGAGCAAGACTACCTACCGACTTCCTGCTCAAGGCAGCTGCCACAACATTCGCCTTACCTAGATGGTAGAGAATATTACAATCATAGTCTTTTAGAAGCTCTAACCATCTTCTCTGCCTCATATTCAATTCCTTATGCTGGAAAATATATATATATATATCTCGCACGTCTCACTATAGAGATAGTGCCTCCAGATCTTCAAAGCAAAAACTACTGCTGCCATCTCCAAATTGTGGGTCAGGTAATTCTATTTATGCTTCTTCAACTGCCTAGACGCTTAAGCTACTACCTTTCCATTTTGCATTAGGACGCAACTCAAACCCACTCTAGAAGCATCGTAATACACTGTGAATCCACCAGTCCCAGAGGGTAAGGTCAACAGCGGAGCTGAAGTCAAACAGTCTTTCAGCTTCTAAAAGCTTCTTTCACACGCGTTAATCCATAGGAACCTAGCATTCTTCTGAGTCAGCTTAGTCAAAGGTGCTGCTATTCTCGAAAAATCTTGCACGAATCGACAGTAGTAGCCTGCCAATCCCAAAAAGTTACGCACCTCAGTCACCGTGGTCGATCTCTCCTAGTTAGTCACCGCTTCCACTTTCTTGAGGTCCACTTGAATACCCTCTCTAGACACAACGTGCCCTAGAAAAGCAACGCTTTCTAACCAAAACTCACACTTGGAGAACTTAGCAAACAACTGATGCTCCCTCAATGTCTGAAGTACCATCCTCAAGTGCCACGCGTGCTTCTCTTCGCTTTTAGAGTACACCAAGATGTCATCAATGAATACAATGATAAAACGATCCAGAAACTGCTTGAACACTCGATTCATCAGATCTATAAAAGCTGCAGGAGTATTAGTGAGTCCAAACGACATCACCAGAAACTCATAATGCCCATAATGCATCCTGAAAACCGTCTTTAGCATGTCTTCACCAAGGATCCTCAACTGGTGATACCCTGATCATAAATCAATCTTGAAGAAACATACGGCTCCTTGAAGTTGATCGAATAGGTCATCAATGTGAGGAGAGCAGATACCGGTTATGAATTATCACTTTATTCAGTTATCGGTAATCGATATAGAGGCGCAAAGTACTATCCTTCTTCTTCATGAACAGAATAGAAGCACCCCACGGAGACATACTGGGTCTAATAAAACCCTTATCCAGAAGGTCCTGCAACTGCTCCTTTAACTCCTTTAACACGACTAGTGCCATTTGGTAGTGCAGCAAAGAAATAGGTGTCGTACCCAGTACCACGTCAATGCAGAATTCTATCTCTCTATTGGGCGGCAATCCTATTAGTTCTTCTGGAAATACATCAAGAAACTCGCAAACCACCTGAACGTCCTCGACACAACCTTTTCCTGCGGAGGTATCCCTGAACAAAGCCTAATATCCCTGACATCCACAGCGAAGCATCCGCTTAGCTGTAATAGCTGACACGAGATTCGACGGAGTAGGTATGTACTCGCCTTTAAAGTAGAACTCTGAGTCTCCCGGGATTCGAAAAGTTACTTGTTTCTCCTCGCAGTCCAATATAGCAAAGTGCATAGCCAACCAATCCATTCCTAAAATCACATCAAAATCTAATACATCTAACAGAATTAGGTTAGCAACCAAATCTCGACCCTCAACAGACACCGGACACGATGGAAACACGACATCAGTGTCTAAGGCATCACTTAAAGGCATAGTGACCAATATCGGAACTTGAAGTCTAACGGGCTAGACATCCAATCTTAAAGCAAAACTAGGAGACGTGAAAGAATGGGTAGCCCCAGGGTCTAATAAAACTCTAGCTTCAGAATAGCAAACAGGAATGGTACCTGACACTACAGCATTTGAGGCTCGTACATCTTGAGGAGTAAGGGTGAACACTTTCGCTTGCCCACGGCCTGAATGCTGAGAGCCTGAAGCTTGACTTTGAACTCTACCCCCAAATCAGCCTCCTGCAGATCTACCTCCAAAACCACGGCCCTGCTGGCCGACAAATTGGGACCCACCCTGAAAATATCCCGGAGTTGCAGGAAAAGCTGGTCGGATTGCACTAGCGGACGAGCCCTAGGGAAAAGATGGCCGACTAAAGTAGTGAACACACTCTCAAGCCATATGATCCATTTCGCCACACCTAAAATAGGCTCTGTTGGAAACTAGGCATGGTCCCTGATGTGACCTACCACACATCTGACAGGTGTTGGCCCTAGAACTAGAGCTGTTGTAGCTTGAACTCTGCCCACTACCATTGAAGTCCTGACCAGGTCTGAATATTATGCTACCCTTATGATTGTGTCTATCCCTTCTATGGACATGGTGGCTTCTCTGTCCAGTCTACTGATCGGCACCCCTAGAGTAGCCTCCATTGCCATAGTACGACACAACTGGCTGCGCACTAGACTGACCCTCAATCCTGGTCTTCTTTTTCCTACCATCGTCAGTCCCCTGACCAAACCCTCGCAGGGTCATCTCCATCTGTCTTGCCATGTCAGTCACTTCTAGGAAGCTACTCTTCCTAGACTAAACCAAGGAGACACTCTGGACCGAGTCTTGAAATGTACTTATTGTTCTTCTGCTCCTCGGTCCCCATAGCATAGGGTGCATACCTACTCAGCTGTACAAATTGTCTGGTGTATTCGGCCACTGACAGGTCTCCCTTAATTAGCCTTCCAAATCTCTCTATGTACTCCTGCCTCACACTAAAAGGGATGAAGTACTCCTCAAACCTGTCTTTGAACTGCCTCCACGACAATCCATCTAGAAAGAGGCGGATATAGTCTCTGAACCATTGAGATGATATCCCCTTTAAAGAAAATCTGGCCATCTCGATGGTCCTTCTGTCAGAATACTACAAGTCAGATGCCCTTTTCTCAACCTCGTCTAGGAAGTCCAGAGGGTCCCTAGCTGTCCTATCAAACTCCACAGGTCTCAAATTACTATACTTAGACATGGGAACATCATTCAGATTCCTGATACCGGACCCACTAGCACGACTTCCTGAACTTTGGCTATCCTACTGCTACTGGAAGACCAATAACTGCTCTAAAGCCCTTTGCATCCAAGTCATACCGATTACAAATGCCTCCACTGGGATTCCACCAGCATCGTGTGCCTCCTAAGTCTCACCCTGATCTGGTTGTGCTATTGCTCGAGGCCTACCTCGCCTCTTAGTACCATGGGCTAGGGCCAAAGTGGCCGTCTACTGTTGCTATAGCTGAGTAAGCTCTTCGCTGGTACTGATATACTTCCTATTATTGTTGATAGAGTAGGGCAAGGAACCGATGCAGCCTAACCAGTTAACAAGATTCTAGCTCGCTCACTTAGAGCAAATGGAGATTCTCGGATGGGGAAAAGCGGCACTGGACATCTATTAAACAATACCAAGAACAAAGCCATACCATACCCTCGGGAAAAAGTAGTGATGATTGCCATGAATGCGGCCCTTGAGGACGTGTAAAAAGAGGTTAGTTATTGGCATGGAAAAAGTTGAAAAATTAAACAACAAGCTATTAAACCCAACAAACTCTCTAACGTATAGCGTAAGCTTCCTTATGGAATCGAGAAACATCACTCATTAGTAAAAGTGTCCTAGTGAATTACCTGGGTGGCGACTAGTCTCTGTAACTAGTTAGCGTGTTCTCGATTAGGTTAGAAAGCCTTGTAGTGCCATAATCACTAAAGACACTTAGGTGCGTGCTTGAAACTGCCGCCCACAGTGGCGACTTTATTAGGAATAAGAGAAGCTGATTCCGGTGTATCATTATTTTTAATTTTATTATTTAGTGACTGATTCTTGCATGACTACACCATTTTCACACATTGTGCACTCTGGTCCTTATAGCCCTAATGGCATCAATTAGTAGTTCTTTGGTTCCACTCGAACCTTGGAATTGCAACACTAGCTAACCATCACTCACAAGTAATGAGTGAATTTCCTCCTGCACATGGACCCTTGAGTGGGGAGACGAGCCAAGGAAGAACATTTTTTACTTGTGGGAGCCTTTTATCCTTACCCGAGACTCAGCTCATGGTAATGACAGTAGTAATCTCCCCTAGGAACCTTATTGCTTGCTATTTGAAATGTTTCTCCTTATAAGTGCTCAAAACCCACATATTGGAAAGCCTTGGCCTAAGAACATGTGGAATCAGGACCGAGGCCCAAAATATGCAAGCTTCATACTTATATTGAGAAACACTACCTTGTTTGTTTTATCTGCTTTAAGAGTTTATGGCATGCGCGTCGAGCCTATTATCCCATGCTGATAAAAAGCCTAGGCCCAAAAGTCCTAGGAAAGAAAAACTCACCATGAACCATATGTTGGAGTATAGAGGTTGGAAGGATGATTTCTATATTAATGTGTGTGCTAAATCTTCCTTCTCTCTTTGTGCATAGCACGTACAAACCTTTTATTTTTTAGCCATATAGAAACTCCTTTAGCTTGGAGAGACAAGATAATGGAAGGCTGGAGAGAATCCCAATCTCACAGAGAATCTGGATTGTATTAGAGGTTCTTGAAAAGCCAAAATATGAAGCTTCCACAAGTGAGACTGAAACTGCATCCGAAATGGCAATGAAAGACCTAATGAGCAAGATGTCGAATCCTCAAGAATGCCGTCATTGACAATATAAGGGGTGTGATTCCGGAGGAACTCCAAATACTTTTGGCTGGGATGGCTGCAACTTAAGCCCCACTTACTGCTCTAATTGTGCTAGCTAATCCCCCTACTTTCGTTGATCCAGTTGTCGTTGCCATTAAAACCGCTACCGTTATCACTACCGCTACTGTTGCTGCTATTGATGTTAATGTTGAAGACCCTGCTAGAAGGAGGGTACCCTAAAATTTTTGGGATTTTAATGAGTATGAGTTGGACCAGGCCAAAAGGGCGGCAGCCCTTGCCACTAATGAAGCTGTGAGTGGCTTGAGCACTAGGCTTGATAGGATGCAATGAGTGCTGGAAATCAAAGGATTAGACCCAACCTATAATTTTTTTGAGGAATTAGTGTTGAGAATGAAGACAAGCTTCCTGCAAAGTTCAGGATGCCTGAGATGAACAAGTTCAATGAGACCGGTGATTCAAAGGTTCATCTAAAGCAATATGTAACTATCATAAGAACTACACAGTTGAGTAGGACCCAAATTGTCAAGTTATTATTATTATCGCTAGTAGGACCTGCTAAGAACTGGTATCATAGTTTGGAAAAATCCTCCAAAGGTGAATAACATGGTTTGTGTAATTCATTTATTAAACAATATGACTATAATACTCAGTTCGAGGTGAGATCTTAAGTCCACCAAACAAAAACCAAATGAGTCCTCTGATTTCTTGACCAGGTGAAGGAATAAGGCCGGGTTGATGAAGAACAAGCCCTTTGAAGAGACCAAGTTCGTATGGTGGTCTGAATTGTTCTTTCTGGTTAGGTCGAAAGGCTTTAGATAATAAACCTAAAGACTTTATGATGATGGGCTTTAGGTCGAAGAATCGAGAATGATAAGAGGAAAACTGTGCGAATCGGTGGAAGGCCGAATTATCAGGCTGGAGGGAGCAAGACTTTAGATGAGAATATTGTTCAGTAACCGAGGAAGTTCTCCAACTTCAGGCAACCTCTCTCAAAGATTTTTGAGAGGTCAGTGCAGAATGGCATGCTCTAACCGACCACTCCAAGAACCCACCTAACCAAATGCACATGGCTACAAACCCAACACCTACTGCAAGTTTCATAAGCACCCAACCACCAAACAGATAACTACATCCAGCAGAAACATGAAATTCAAGACCTCATTGATGCTAGAAAATTAACCGACCCTAACCAGCCCAATATAAGAAGAAACCCTCTATTAAACCACAATAGTACACCACCACCAAACTAAGTGTTCATGATCACCCTTAACTTAAGTGAAAAGGAGGTTATGAACTTTTTCGAAGACATATCCTGATCGGAGCCAGAGCTAGAAACCGAAATAGATAGGCCACAAAGAACCTTCATCAAGCTGGAGGCATCACTATTCGTGGTGTTCCATCACCTAAAATAGAGTGAGAAACTCAAATCACAATTGCCAAAGAATAGTCCTAAATCTCATAATGGTCAGTATTATGAGTATCACTATAATAAGATATTAAAGCTATTTAAAATTTTCCTAAACTATAACAATTTTTTTAATGCATTCTTTATACTTTAATTTTATTATTTAATTTAATTTTATATTACTAAAATTAATTAGTAATGAATAATTAATTATATTTTATTCATGTATATATTATATTATCAATGAAATTAAAATTTAAGTATGATTGTTTTGTTTATTTTTATATTTTATGGATTCTCATATTATTTATATTAAATTTTAATATTTAAGTCAATAATTTATAAGTTGGATAAATAAAATTAGACTGGTTAAATGGATCAGAACTAGCTCGAACCGGTCTAAAACTAGAAAACAAGTTTAAAACTATTCTCTTTAGTTGGAATCGGAACTATCGATTCCGTTCCAACTCATAAAAGACATTATTTTTATTTTTTATTTTTAAAAATTGATTGAAACCAGTAAGAATTGAAATCATAAACTGGAATGAACTGATCCTATTACCACATGTCTAGTGCTATACATGCTAGAATAATTATGATATTTATATTTAATATACAAACTAATATTAATAAAAATATAACACGTGCTGTATTAATTATTTAATTAATATTAAAAATTAAATAACTTTGAGATCAAATTAATTTAATTAAATTTGTCGCAAAAAATTGCAGACATTAAACTAATTGAATTATAATATGACATTTTGGGGTAGGGTTGTGGTAATTTCATAGTTAGGACTTGGGAGGAAGACAGGGGAGTGTGGTCTTTTTAAAATCTTGTGTTGGCTTGTGGCTTGCGTAAGTGAAAAATCTACTAGAAGGCACAGGAATCTAGGATAAAATAGCAGTCACTAAATTTATCAAACTCTTTTGTATATATTATTTATTAGAAAGTCTGTCTTGTGGACACTCAGACCATTTTCTTTCCACCAAAATTAGTCAATGATTAAATCCGACGGTCCACTGCATGCATAGCGTGTTGATGCTTTACTTTTGTCTACAATGGGGCCTACATAAAGTGGACCCAAACCAAGAGCCCAGCTAATAGGTACCAAGGACAGGACAGGATTGTTTAGGAATGAGTAACTCATTTTAATGAGGGTGTATGGTATTTATGAAAGGATCGCGTCTAACATGAGCCCCCAGGCACAAGGGCATAACCTGCGCACTCTTTCTGTACAGTCAGCTACTGAAACTTTTGAAGTAAAACAAAATTTAAGTATTTTGCCTGTCCACGCGCCGTTTATGGCGCGTTCATTTGACAAGTTGTAATAAAATTAATTAATATGGCATTCGAAACATATTACTATATTTATTTTATGACAATTATCAATAAAGAAATTTTAAAATTCATAATTAGAATAATTTAATATTATATATTTATTTAAATATTATATTTTTATATAAATTAATATAAAATTTTATAATTTTTATTTATAAATATATAAAATTATCAAAAGTACAATATATTAGATATTTATCTTTTTATTATTATTAAATATTTTTTAATTGTGATTCATATTTTTCTATACTTAAAAAAGACAGCAAATACTTTTTAGTTATTTATTTTCTAAGGAATAAAACAGTAAAATTATTATAATGATTATGGTAAAAATACTGAAAATAATTGTTATAGTCAATTAATAAAATAATAGAGAGAAAAAAAGAATTCCAGTCAATAAAAAATTATTAAATTTATAATATCTTAATTCCGGATTTTCAATAGTTTAGTTTTATTAGAGAATCAAAGACAGAAAAGAGAAGAAATAGAGCTGAAATAAAGCGAATTACGGGATTACAGTAGAAGCGGAGAGAGAGACGAGAAGAAAATATTAGTACTAACGAGAGAGAGAGGAGGAGAAGGAGAAGGAGAAGAGAGAGGAGTGAAAGCTGTCTCGTGAAGCAGCAGGTGAAGAAGGCAAATTAATTATTAAAAAGAAAAGAAAAGAAAAAAGCTCTTTCTTTTGATTGCCTCTCTTCTCTCTGTGTAAACCCAATAACCTTCTCTTTCTTTAACACTTCACATTCATTCTTTGCTTCTTCCTTTTATATATCACGAGATCCCCATCTCTTTTCTCTTTCTTCTTTTCTTCTTCTTCTTCTTCTTCTTCTTCTCTCTCTATCTCTGTCTCATGTCTTCTTCTCCAGAGACATTTCTGGGTTTCTCTTATTGTTCTTGTTCTTACTCTTGTTTTTGTTTTCACACACATTGCTAACAAGAGTTCTTAGAGCATAACTTTGAAGAAAGGAGCAAAAAAAATCCCTCTGTTCTCGTTATTTTTTCTTGATTTTAATATTACTGTGAGCAAAAAAAATGTCGCATTCTGGGAACCCCATTGGAGAGGTGGGTTTGGATTCTTTAACCGATCAGCTTCGAGACTCATCGTGTTCACTCGAAGCTAACAAGCCTGATTTCCGAGAACTCGATCTGGGTTCTCCCGTTTCTCCATTGAGAACACGCGGCCTCAACACGACCACCACCACAACAACAACAACCACTACTAGCTCCAGCTCCAGCTCATCTGGATCCGCATCCGGTACACGAAATGGGCCACACCCAGTTCTCAAATCTAACCATTCCGGCGAACTTAGCGAAACAACTTCGATCAGAACTCCAAAACCCAGTTCAAGATCCGACCCGTTAATATACTCCGGGAGCGGAAGTCAGAGCTCAGTGAACTCTCCTGCACCTATGAATGTACTTCCCACTGGGAACATTTGCCCATCAGGGAAGATCTTAAAGACAGGCATGGGAATGGGTCATCGGAGCTCCAAAAGTGATGTCTTGGGATCAGGAACGGGTAATTACGGCCACGGGAGCATAATGCGGGGTGGAGGAACGGTGAAATGTAGTAACTTGGATGTGAGTAGTAGTAATAGCAGTACTTGTAGTAGTATTAGTAGCAGCAGCAGCAGCAGTAGTTTTAGTGTTCGTGGAAATATTGGTGGTGGAGGCAGAATGCTGGATCCAGAAGAGGTAAAGAAAGCAGGAAATGAAATGTACAAGAAGGGAAATTTTGGAGAGGCATTGGTTCTGTATGATAGAGCTATTGGTATGGTACCAGGGAATGCAGCTTACAGGAGTAACCGAGCCGCGGCTTTGATGGGATTAGGAAGGGTAGCTGAGGCTGTGAAAGAGTGTGAAGAGGCAGTCAGGTTGGATCCTAATTATTGGAGAGCACATCAGAGATTGGGGTCTTTGTTTAATAGGTGAGTTTTTGTAATGTGGATGATGAAGCATTTTGGGAAAACTGTCTTTGTTTAATTTAGGTTTTATCTATTTGGTGTGGTGTTTTGATGCATTGGTTATTGAATGAGTGAATCAGGGCTTTTATTTCTACAAACATTTTTTCTCTACAACTTGCTTTCTCTTTGAGGGATTCTGGAATTTGTTCTGTGGTGTTTTGATGCATTGGTTATTGAATGAGTGAATCAGGGCTTTTATTTCTACAAACATTTTTTCTCTACAACTTGCTTTCTCTTTGAGGGATTCTGGAAATTTGTTCTGCTGATGTTTGATCTGCATCGATTAGATTGTAAGATGTGAGACTGAAGTTTTGCATTTCCTCTTTCTTGCCTTGCTGCATCTCCTAATTTTTCTTTTAGGGAAACTTTTGTGCATCTGCTAAGTTTTTTCTTAGTTATTGGTAGGCATTTGTCTGCTTTTGGATCACTCCCTGTTTGTAGAAATAAGTTCATCCTGTATTTTCGGTGGATCATATTTGAAATGTTTTGTTTAGGATTCTCGAAGTATGATTGTGGTAAAATTTGCTTGATATTCTGGCAGATGAATTGTAGGTGCATTTGTGTTTTGCTGATCTTGTAATTCTCATTGGTCAAGAAGGGTTCTTTGTTGGGATGCATCATCTCTTTATTTGCAGACATTTGCTGTTGTTTGTTATGGCTGTTGCTTATGTTGTTTTGTATTCTTCACCACCTTTCTGAATTTTTATGCAATCTTGCTTGTTATGCTCATCTGATTGGTACTACTTCACAAGAACTCATGTTTCTGTGACTGTTCTTACTTAATTGCCTTTTTTCTGAAATAACCCGCTAACCGTATCTAGCAAAATTATACATGTGTTTCATATTATTGCTTTTCTTTACTTGATGACTTATAATCCATAATTGTTTGGTTTGGTTGATGGGTTATTTCAGAACAAATTTTGGTGGTGTTAGTCTTTAATTTACTTTGTGTTTTGGTTGCTACTTGGGTCTTCCATGGAATTGTATACCATGTCAGTCGCATTGGGACCATAGAGTTCCTTCACATGGGCATACTTGGTGCCTTGTGAATGGTTCTATCTTTATGTTTTGTAACACATTTTCCTCCATCTTTTCAGTCATTTGCTGGTATATTTGCATATGTCCTTTGATGCCAGCTTTTGCTGGTTTATGTAAATTTTTGGTGAGTTTTCCATTTGTTTCCCCTGCAATATGCTCTCAAACATTTGGTGATTTAGTGTTTGAGCTGCACAGTTGCTAAATTGACTTTATTGCAGGTTAGGTCAGGTTGAGAATGCCAGGAGGCACCTATACATTCCAGGGCATCATACAGATCATTTTGAATTGCAGAAGCTACAATTAATAGAGAAGCATCTAAACAAATGTTCAGATGCTCGGAAGGTTAATGATTGGAGAAATGCATTGAGGGAAGCTGATGCTGCTATCACTGCTGGAGCTGACTATTCTCCTCAGGTAAAACCAGTAATAGTATCATTTTTATGTGTGAGGCTTCAACTGGAGAATTAATTAGCTAATGGCTGAACTGGTGCAATTTGAGTTTGCAGCTCTTTATTTGTAGAGCTGAAGCTCTTTTGAAGCTCCATCAACTTGAAGATGCCGAATCATGCCTATCAAACATTCCAAAATTAGAACCATATACCAACTCATGCTCACAGAGTAAGTTCTTTGGGATGCTTTCTGAAGCTTATTCTTTCTTAGTTCGGGCACAGATTGAGATGGCCTTGGGAAGGTAAGTCCAGAAAACCAAAGCATTATTGGAAATAAGACGCGAGGGATTTATAGGAGACTGAGAATGGATGATGGATGTCTTGCAGGTTTGAGAATGCACTTACAGCTGCTGAGAAAGCCGCTCACATTGATCCACGAAATGTTGAAGTAGCTGTGCTTCTTAATAATGTGAGACTGGTGACACGAGCACGTGCCCGTGGCAATGATCTCTTTAAATCTGAAAGATTCACTGAAGCTTGCTCAGCATATGGGGAAGGCCTCAGGCTTGATCCTTCAAATTCTGTTCTCTATTGCAATAGAGCTGCTTGTTGGTTTAAGCTTGGTGTATGGGAGAGGTCTATTGATGACTGCAACCAAGCATTGCGTATCCAACCTAATTACACAAAAGCCCTTCTCCGAAGAGCTGCCTCAAATAGTAAGGTAGAACCCTGAAACATTATTATTTATTATTTGCTCTGTTATATTTTTGTACATATAGCTTTTGCTAAAAAAAGTCAATGGGCTGATATAAATTACAGCTAGAAAGGTGGGCTGACGCAGTTAGGGATTATGAAGTTCTGAGGAAGGAACTTCCTGATGACAATGAAGTTGCTGAATCTCTATTTCATGCTCAAGTTGCATTGAAGAAATCTCGTGGAGAAGAAGTGTATAATATGAAATTTGGTGGTGAAGTGGAGGAAATATTGGGGCTGGAGCAGTTCAGAGCAGCAATTTCTTTGCCAGGTTAGCCTGCTACTGTTTAAGCATTTGCTTTAGACCTTTCTTTCAATGCTTCAATCTTTTCATCCTTCACTCATAAAAAATTTAAGTCCTGTTTTCCAGGTGTCTCAGTAGTTCATTTCAAATCATCTTCTAATTTGCACTGCAAACAAATATCTCCATTTGTAGACGCACTATGTGGTCGCTATCCATCCATAAATTTTCTCAAGGTAAATGATAAACTCAGTAGTCCTAGCCATTTCGATTCTTGCTACATTATCTTAACTTGAGCTTACAAAACATATAAATGGGGTTAGATTATTCTTTATATGTATCTGGTGTTATTTGTGAAAGGTGGATATTGGCAACAGCCCAGCAGTTGCAAATGCTGAGAACATAAGGATTGTACCAACATTCAAGATATACAAGAACGGCAGCCGAGTGAAGGAGATTGTCTGCCCAAGTCATGATATGTTAGAGCATTCGGTGAGGCATTACAGCTTTTAAAAATCAAAGCTCTACTTGTTGTACCACTATATATCCCAGTTTTCACATTACCTTCTTGCAAAGCGAACACATGGGAACTCTTCAGTGCGCCCCCAGTCTTTCCTCCCACCGTGTAAGGAATTTCCAGATACCTGTCACATAAAAACCAGAAGCTACATAATAATCCATACCGGCCATTACCTAAGGAACCCAGAGAGATAGATTAGTTCTCCTTTAGCCGTTTTAATTTATTCATTCATTCCTCATTACTCTCTGGTTCCATGTTCTTCCTGCCATCTCTTCTTTCTTTTTTTCCTTTTTTTTTTTATAATTTTTTTATATGCTTTTTAGCATTTCTTTTTCATTTTCTTGTAGGCCAGCCTGTTCTTGTGTCCCCCCCTCCCCCCCCCACTTTCTTTCACAGAAAAAGAAAAAAGAAACATAAAAGATAAAGAGAGATGTACAATTGATTAAGTTTGTTCCCTTGTTGTATTAGAGAGAGAGAGATAGTGGCAGGCTGGTAGATGAGGATATTGTACTTGTATATATGTGATATATACAGAAAGAATTGGAAACCTTGAGGGAGATTGGATGCCTGGTGGGTACTTATGGGTTTAGTGAAAAACAAGGATAAAACATATGTTGTTATCAATATTGTTGTTTCGTTCCTCAACCATTTCATTTCATCAATAAAATTATTCCCATTTTTTTTACTTTACTTCATTATCTACTTCTCTTCTTCCTTTATTATTATTATTATTATTATTCTTTTAGAAATGTCCTTAGGGCATACCTTAAGGTTACATGGCCATTAAATTTCATAGATAGGGATGGGATGGGATGGAATGGGAAGGCATTGACTTGGTCCTTGGGATAAGGTAGAAAAAGTACAAATGGTTAATAAATGAGGGGTTGGTCCTTATATATTATAAAAGGAGTGGACTGCGGGTAGTTGATCATAATTGATTGCACTTTCTCAAATAGTAACCCCAAACCTTCCTCCAAGCTTTTACTGTTTTCTGGTTTGAGATCATCTTCTGGATCTCTTTCCTCGAGGATCCCAGATGAGGGAACCGTAACAGCCCGGTGCGTTCGGGGAAGGCACTCGAAGATTTTGAGATCTTTAGCTTTTTACTACCAAAATTGCCCTTCTGTAGTGAGAGACTCAAATCTGAATGCCATTATGTAACACACTCTGATAGTAGGATGGATTATAATAATGTGATGTGGGGATGGCATGCACGAGCTTATTTAATCATTTTTCTTTTTTAAAATGTTATTTTTATTGTTTGGAAGTGAAGTTGTAGTTTCTTCCGCGTGGGGGCATGTTGACATTAGAGAGAGGAAGTGTGGTTCCCAGTCACATGTGGGCATTTAAGTGAATTGGCAATTGCCACAGTAGAGTAGTAGTAGCTAGCAATGCATTTCTTTTCTTTTTTTTTTTTTTTTTTTTATAGTTTTTTTTAAATATTCCAAACACCACCTAAACCATAAAGTCCAAAAAGTGCAGTGGGTCGGTGCTAATATGCGCCGGCAGTCCTGGTGGTGAAGGTAACCGTCCCTTTGCGGTGGGCCTTCCTTCACCTGATGGCCACGTGTCTGCTGTTCTATTGAAAATGATTGATTTCTTTTTCTGCTTCTTCTAATTTAATTGAAAATACTATCAATCCAGTTGTCTTTGGTTGGGGGTAATATTATAATCTTGCTCCTATGAAAATGAGTGATCCACTAATACTTTGTATTTTTCTTCCCTCTTCTGTTCAGAGGTCATAATATGGGAAATGAAGCTAAACTTCTGATAATATGGAAAATCAAACAAAAAAAGAAATCAACAATTTTTTCTAATTTCTTCCATTTTGGGTATATGTGATTTTTTTTATAAATATATTTAATTGAATAGTATTATGTTATAATTCAAATGTAATTCATATAATAAAATTTTAATCAAGTGATGCTCTTCTTAATTGAGCAAATTTGTTTTTATAACATGATATAACCAATCCTCATAACATGACATATTCGTTAACTATTATTATTTAAAATTAAAAATGTATATTTAGTCTCCTGATACTTTTAACAATTCTTTTTTATATTTTAATTTTTCCACATTGAGTCGTTTAATTGATATTAGGTCTTTTCTAAACAGAAGGTTAGTGTTTGTATTGCATACTTCACTAATTATAGGGTAAATAAATTTTTAAGAATTTAACCCTGCACTTTTATTTATTTTAACATTAATTTTTTATACTTTTATTTTTAGATTTTAGCTTTAAAATTTATTATTTAAAATTTTGATAACAATAAATAGTAAAAGTATTTGTTATAATGTAATTTAATTTATTATTTTAATTTATAATATATATAAAATTAGTTAAACCATAAATCTGTTAACAAAATATACAAATACTAATAATAATTAGAATATTTATCAAAAAGTAAATACTTTTCGGGTTTTTAAGGAAATACCTCTTTTTACGACAACTATTACATTTTATTTCACAAAAATTTATTTTACAATAATTTCTTTTTTTATGTAAAGATTGTTGCAAAAATACACCCTTTTATTTTCTCAATATCATTTTATGATGTGAGCCACTTTTTGTGCCCCTTAGATCTAATATAATAAAATCATAAAAATGGGACAATGATTAGTGAATTTTTAAATTTAAAGATAATTACTTTTATTTTTATTTTAGAATCTAATTCTTATATTAGTCTAATTTCTTCTTTTAGTATTCTAAGTATGTATTCATCCTTTTAGCATTGCATTTTCTTATAGTATCTTAATTGAATTAAGATAGTACTTAAGTGTATTTAATAATAAATAATAACAGGACTTATTGAAATGAAAGTAAGATAGTGGATTGAATTAGGATGAAAAAATAAAAGTTAGAGGGTTCATAAGTAATATGAACAATTCATTAAGGACCTAAAGGGAATATTTTACAACTAATCCTATTCTAAATTATGTCTAGAATCATCCACTCTCTACTTCTAGCTCCATATACATATATGTTCACACACACACTTAAAATTAGAAAAGAAAAGAGAGGAATTGAGAGTTTTGATTGGCTATAATCTTCATCCATAAAGGCTCTAAAGGTTTATTTGGTAAGTATTATAAGAGTTTTGATTGATTTGAGTTAGGATTGGTGAGCTATATTCTCGAGCTAGATTTTTCAGCCTCTGTATTTATTTCATATCTTGAGCTAGAAAAACTTTAGACAGTCCTCTATGACTTTATAGTTTTCTGTTTCTGCTAGTTCTGTCTCTATCTTTGTTGAATCGTACCAAACAGTTTATTGCTCATTCTGTCAAGATAGTTTGAGCTGGTCATGTTAAGTTGTGCTTAACTCCTTCTATAGTTATCTAATTGAAGTGAAACTTTTTTTGCATATTATAGACTTGAATATCTAGAAGTATACAAAAGATACGCCTCAAATACCTCATGTGTAATTCCCAATAAGTTTTCAAAGTTGGCCCTAAAATATGTCCTAACATGATTGTTGAAATATGAATGTAAGATAGAGTTTAAAAACATAATTTGCATATCATTTAGGAGCTACATGATAGAAGAGCATATAAGCTTATTATTTTGTTGAATTATAAGTAACATTTATGAATTAGGTGTTGAAAAAGGCAAGGAAAATGCAAGTGCAAGATAGATATTTTATGGAGCTGGTTGGGTATAACTAAAGGCCACTTTTGGTGAGTAAATATCAAGCCCTTGCAAAGTTGATTTCTTTGATTTTCATGGTTCTATTGATTCTAGAGAGGCGGATAGGTGGTTGAAAGCAATAGAGAAAGCATTCAACACACTTGAGCTGACAGAAGCATAAAAGGTCAGTAATGTATACGGTTTACTATATGACACCTCAGATTCTTGGTTTGCTTGAGTCAAGATTCTACATGAGGATCAGTTGACTTGGCAAGTGTTCAAAATAAAATTTTGCAGAGAATATTTGATAGATGCATTTAAGGCAGAGAGACAAAATGAGTTCATTGCCTTAAAACAAGAGAATATAATTGTAAGGGAGTATATTGATAAATTTGAAGATCTATACAAGTATGCTTCTGACATTTTCCCAACAGAAACACAAAAGTGCTATAGATTCAAGGAAGGTTTATAGACTGTTTTGAAGAATGAGTTGTTGCTATACGAAGGCTAAAATTTCAGGGGTTGGGTTGAGAAATCAATAGAGAAAGAGAAGCTTATGGAGGAAATCGAGCAAGAGAGTAAATCAAAGGTTCCAGCCTGGACAACCAAACAAAAAGGATTCAGTAAGGGACCCGGTGCATCACAGCAGAGGCCAGAGACAGTAGGGTCCAAAGGCAGTAGAGGACCTTTGTCATGGCCAGGAATTTATAGACCACAACCTCAAGTTAGTCAGAGTTCAGTGAGACAACCAATGGTTAGTGCAAGTAATGCAATCAGGAGGTCTACACCTTGTGCTAATTATGGCCGCATTCACGAGGGAGGAGATTGTAGGAAGAGATCCATTCAGTGTTTTAAGTGTGGTGGATCGGGACACATTAGAAGGAATTGTCCGAACCTTGTATAGTTTGGCACTAATGTTACTAGGGGAGCTCAAAGTGTGGTTAGCAAATGAGGTAGGGGTCTTGGCATTAGTAAAGGCTCGGGTAGAGGTTCTGGAGCTAGTGTTAGTAGAGAGACTGGTGCATCCAGATTGACACATCCTGTTCAACACACACAAATAGAGAGGCCTTTGGTACAACCTATAGTATTTACAATGACACAGCAAGAGGCAGCATCATCGCCTGATGTCATTTCTAGTAGGTTAACAATCTTTATTAAGGACGCATATGTTCTAATTGATCCAGGTGCAACTCATTCATTCATTGCATCATCATTTATATCCTATATACCAAAGAAAAAGAGTGTGTTGGATCAAGGTTTAGTTGTAGATATGCTTGTGGGTGAATTAATGGTTTGTAGGCATGCTAATCAGGGTTGTGAGTTAGAGGTTGGGAGCCAGAAATTAGAAGTAGACTTAGTGCCATTACTATTACAAATGTTTGATGTGATTCTTAGCATGGATGTCTTATCCAAATATGAAGTAGTAATTGATTATTATAAAAAGAAAGTAGAATTTCAATTGTTAGATACTTGTAAAATTATTTTCAAATGAGAAAGGGGATTAGAGCATTATAACATAGTTTCAGCACTTATGACTAAAAGGATGTTGCAAAAAGGATATGAGGCATTCTTGGCATATGCCATTGATACAGAAAAGGAAGGGCATAAACTTGATAGTCTTCCTGTGGTAAATGAGTTTGCATATGTATTTCTAGAATATCTTCCAAGGTTGCCACTAGATAGAGATGTTGAGTTTAGCATTGACTTACAGCCGGGGACCACTCCTCTTTATCAAGCTCTATATAGAATGGCTTCAGCTAAATTGAAAGAACTAAAGGTACAATTCCAAGAATTACTTGATAAAGGCTACATTAGGCCTAGTGTATCACCTTGGGGAGCACCAATTTTGTTTGTTAAAAAGAAGGATGACACTATAAGATTGTGTATTGATTATAAAAAATTGAATAAGATGATAGTTTACAACAAATATCCATTGCCACGTATTGATAATTTATTTGATCAATTACAAGAAGCTTAGGTATTTTTTAAGATTGATTTAAGATCTGGGTATCACTAATTGAAGATTAAGAAAGCAGATGTTCCTAAAACATCATTTAGAACTCGATACAGCCATTACGAATTTTTAGTAATGTTGTTTGGGTTAACTAATGCTTCAGCTGCATTCATGGACTTGATGAATAGGGTATCCAAGCCTTATTTAGATAGTTTTATAATTGTGTTTATAGATGAGATTGTGGTGTATTCACGAACAGAGGAGTAACATACAAAGCACTTGAGGATTGTATTACAAACATTGAGAGATAGGCAATTGTATGCCAATTCGAGCAAGTGTGAGTTTTGGCTGGAGAAAGTGGTATTTTTAGGGCATATAATTTCATCCATGGGAGTATATGTTGATCCGAAGAAAATTGAAGTGATTGTTAGTTGGAAACAACCTACCAATGTGCATAAGGTACGTAGTTTTTTAGGATTAGTAGGCTATTATAAGAGGTTTATGCAAAAATTCTCTATCGTTGCTTCACCTTTGATAAATTTATTGAGGAAGAATGTGAAGTTTGTCTGGAATAAAGAATGTGAAGGCAAGTTTAATGAACTGAAGGCATGCTTAACTTCAGCACCAGTGTTGACACTACTAATGTTAGGGTAGGAATATGTTGTGCACAGTGATGCTTCCAAAAATGGTTTGGATTGTGTATTGATGCAACAAGGTAAGGTTATAGCATATGCCTCTTGAAAATTAAGACCATATGAGTTGAATTATCCTACACATGACCTTGAGTTAGCATCCGTTGTTTTTTCTTTAAAGATTTGGAGGCATTATATGTATGGCGACAAGTGCCAGATTTTCACACACCATAAGAGTTTGAAATACCTATTAAGCCAAAAGGAGTTGAATTTGAGGCAAAGAAGATGTGTTGAGTTATTAAAGGATTACAATTGCACCATTGAGTATCACCTAAGGAAAGCTAATGTGGTAGATGCACTTAGCATGAAGTCCTCATGTAACTTATCTTATATTCATACTATGAGAATTCAATTGTTACTTGAGTTGAAGGCATTAAATGTAGAGTTAGCTTAGGGCGAGAATGGAGCATTGCTAGCCACTTTGAAGGTTCGACCAGTGCTAATTGATAGAATCAAAGAGGCACAGGGCTAAGATGAGCAATTGGTGAAAATCAAGGAACAAGTCCAACAAGGTAACAAGGTAGACTTTATGATCTCAATGAATGATATTTTGCTTTATGGGGGTAGATTGTGTACCTAATGTTGAAGTTCTTAAAAGGGAGATAATGGAGGAAGCACACAATTTAGCATATGTCATGCATCCGGGGAGCACTAAAATGTACCACACCTTGAAGGATAATTATTGGTGGCTGGGGATGAAGAAGAATATTACAGAGTTTGTGATAAATGTTTAGTATGCCAACAAGTTAAAGCAGAACACCAACATCCAGTAGGAACATTGCAACCTCTTCCTATTCCTGAATGAAAATGGGAGCATATTACTATAAACTTTGTGATAGGATTGCCTAGGATCCAATAGGCACATAATGTTGTTTGGGTGATTGTGGATAGATTAACCAAGTCAGCTCACTTTTTCACTGTAAAGGTGAATAACTCGTTGGATAAACTTGTTGAAACCTATGTTCAGAAGATAATTAGATTGCATGGTGTTCCTTTTTCTATTGTATCAGATCGTGCCTAGAGGAACAATAAAGGATAAAGATCCCAATGGTGCAAATCTTGAATCAGAATATTTGGGCATGCCTCAATACTCGACATTCCCTCTTTCCTCTAAAAGATTTGTCTGCGATCATTTAGAAAATGACATCAATACTCAATCAACTAATTTTCTTTATTCACATTTGTCCAAGAATTGGATCGGTGCCTATGATTTCTGCTTCCATGCTCTTTAACTCAACACTCGTGTTTATGCTCGCCAAATAAAACCAAATCATCATACTATACATAGATTAGAAAGGGACGAATAGAAAAAATGAAGAAATGAGGTCATAGGTATGATTTTGGATCCAATAAGAAAAGAAATCACAAGTTCTTTATTCTTTTCCATATGACTAAGTGTAAGGATAAAATAGAGCTAATTTAAGCACAAGGATAGAGAAAGAGCACAAAAGAGAGGAAGCACTTGAGCGATAAGTCTATGTTCGATAGTGCGAGCCTTGATAAGTCTACGAGGTTCTTAAAAGAACCGATAACTTGATTTCCCGTAATGTAGAAGATCAAAATAATATGCTTACTAGGCTCAAATATTCAGTTGCATGCAGTTTTCATTGTGCGAAAGCCCTCATTTCATAAGAAGAAGAAACTACAAGCTAAAATATGAATACATAAATAAATAAAGAAAGATGAATTAACTAAAGTCAAACTAAGAATCAAAGAGGAGTTGACTGGTCCACAACTCTCGTAGTCCTATATTTCTTGAGCCAACTTAAGGAAAACAAGGGAAAATTCGTGTGGATTTGCATCTCGTGCTGCTTGATCTTCAAGTCATGCCCCAATTACACCGAGCAAGCCTGTTAATTGCATTCCCATGATTCCTAATCGAAAACAAGGGGAAATTCGAGTGGGCATACAGAATAACACTCTGGCCCAAATTACTACATTATATATGTCATAAACATCAAAACGCATGCAGTCCCGCATATGGATTAATTGAAAGCAACATGGTTTCTCTCTTATGCGTGTAGATTTGGGTCTCCTCTTGCTTGATGATCAAGTCACGCCCCAAGGGGAGATTAGAAAGAGAGGCACAAAAGAGATGAAAAAAATCAAGAACCAAAAAGGAGTTGACTGGTAAAAACTATTGTAGTCCTAAATTTTATGAGCGAGCTTAACGAAAATAAAGGAAAATTCGTGTGGGCCTATCTAACAACACTTCAGCCCAAATTACTTCCTTATATGTGTCATAAACATCAAAACGTGTGCATTCCTGCTTGGATTAATATAAACCAACATGGTTTCTTCCTTATGCTTGTGAATCTAGGTCTCGTCTTACTTAATTATCAAGTCAC
Source organism: Ricinus communis (assembly GCF_019578655.1). Taxonomy (NCBI): domain Eukaryota; kingdom Viridiplantae; phylum Streptophyta; class Magnoliopsida; order Malpighiales; family Euphorbiaceae; genus Ricinus; species Ricinus communis. The sequence continues at coordinate 27,133,763 of NC_063264.1, forward strand.
GCTCCAATGCCATGTTTCTTTTATGCGTCTCTTTCTAATCTTTGTCTAGTATGATGGTTTGGTTTTACTTAGGGAGTATGTAGGCACGAGCCCACCTGTTGACACAATGATTAATATAAGGAATCATAGGAATGCAATTGACAAGCTTGACCAATGACATTCGGGCTTAGCTTGATGATCATGCAGGACGAGACATAAATCCACTCGCATAAGGGAGGAATCATATTATTTTCAACTAATAAAAGCATAATACAATTGGGAATGCGAGTCTTTTGACGTTTAGGATGCATATAATGAAGTAATTTTGTTCAGAGTGTTATTAGGTAGGTCCATGCGAATTTCCCCTTGTATTCTTTAAGTTGGTTCTTAAAATTTGAGACTATGAAGAGTTGTTGACCAGTCAACACCTCTCTAGTTCTTGATTTGATTTTTGTTTATTCATCTTTCTTTATTTGTTTATTCATATTTAGCTTCTAGTTTCTTCTTATGGAATAAGGGCTTTCGTACTATAAAACCCACATGCAAGCGAATACTTAAGGCTAATGAGCATATTATTTCAATTTTCTATCTTACGAGAAATTAAGTTAATGCGTTCTTTCAAGAACATTGCGGACTTATGAACATTCGCGCTAGCAAGCATAGACTTATCGCTCACGTCCTTCCTTTCTTTTGTGTTCTTTGTTTATCCTTGCGTTTAAATCAATTCGATTTAATTCTTATGCTTAGCTGTATGGAAGAGAACAAAGAACGTTTGATTTCTTTCCTTATCGGATATGAAATCCTATCTATTTAATCATTTTGTTTGTATCTTTTGTGCCTCTCTTTCTAATCTCTGTATAGTATGATGGTTTGGTTTTATTTGGGGAGCATATACACGAGTGTTGAGTGAAAGTGCGTAGAAGTGGCAATCATAGGCACAGATCCAATGCTTGAACAAATGCAAAGGAAGAAAATTAGCTCATCAAGTATTGATATCATTCTCCAAATGATCGCGAACGAATCTTTTGGAGGAAAGAGAGAATGACAAGGATCGAGGCATGACCAAATATTCCAATTCAGGATTTGCACCATTGGGGTCTCCATCATGACTGTAGCTTCCACGCGCTTTCACTCAAACACTCTCATGTTTATGCTCGCCAAATAAAACCAAACCATCATACTAGACAGAGATTAGAAAGAGACGCAAAAAAGAAATGAATAGAATGAGAACGTAGGTAGGATTACGAATCTGATAAGGAAAGAAAGTACAAGTTCTTTATTCTCTTCCATATGGCTAAGCGTAAGGGTCAAATCGAATTTATTTAAACACAAGAGTAGAAAAAGAATAGAAAAGAAAGAAAAACATGAGCGATAAATCCAGGTTTGCTAGCATGAGCCTTCATAAGTCTGCAAAGTTCTTGAAAGAAACCATAACTTAATTTTTTGCAATGTAGAAGATTGAAATAATATGCTTACTAGCCTGAAATATTTGGTTCCATGCGGTTTTCATAGTGCGAAAGCCCTCATTCTATAATAAGAAGAAAGTACAAGAAAAATATGAATAAATAAATCAAGAACTGGAGAGGAGTTGACTGCTCAACAACTATTATTGTCCCAAATATTATGAGCCACCTTAACGAAAATAAGGAGAAATTCGCATGGGACTACCTAATAACACTCCAGCGCAAATTAATTTATTAAATGCGTCCTAAACATTGAAACCCGTGCATTCTCGCTTAGATTAATCAAAAGAATTTATCTCTTAATCTCATGGATTTACGTCTCATTCTGCTTGATCATCAAGTCACTCTCTAACGCCACCAATCAAGCATGTCAATTTCGTTCCCATGATTCCTTACGCCAATCCTTGTGTTATTATGAGTCCTAGTGCCTAGAGAAATAAGGAAAGATGGAGATTCCAATGTTGAAAATATTGACTCGGTATATTGGGGCGTACCTCGATTCTTGTCGTTTCCTCTTTTCTCTAGAAGATTCGTCTACGATCATTTGTAAAATGATATCAATACTCAGTCAATTAATTTTCTTTTCTCGCATATGTCCAAGCATTGGGCCATTGCTTATGATTGTTACTTCCACGCGCTTTCACTTGACATTCGTGTTTATGCTCCCTAAATAAAACCAAACTATCATACTAAAGAAAGATTAAAAAGAGGGGCACAAAAGAGATGGACAAAATGATTACAGAGGTAGGATTAAGGAAAAAGTCAAAATTTCTTTGTTCTCTTCCATACGATTAAGCGTAAGGATCAAACCGAATTGATTTCCAATCTTTGTATCATTAGGAGTCCTCGTGCTTAGAGGAACATGGAATGATGGAAATCCAATGGTGCAAATCCTGAATTGAAATATTGGGGTGTGCCTCGATTCTTGTCATTCCATCTTTACTTCAAAAGATTTGTTTGCGATCATTCTGAGAATTACACGAATATTGGATCAAGTAATTTTCTTTCTTCGTATTTGTCAAAGCATTGGATTGATGCCTATGACTGCTGCTTCCATGCACTTTCAATCAACACTCGTGTTTGTGCTCCTAAATAAAAGTAAAATATCAAACTAGATACATATTAGAAAGAGTGGTACAAAAGAATAGAACAAAAATGAGAACATAGGTAGGATTTCGGATCTGATAAGGAAAAAAATCACAAGTTCTTTGTTCTCTTCCATATGACTAAGCAAAAGGATGAAATCGAATTGATTTAATTACAAGGATAAACAAAGAACATAAAAGAAAGGAAGGACGTGAGCGATATGTCTAGGTTCACTAGCACGAGTCTTTATAAGTCCGCAAGGTTCATGAAAGAACCCATAACTTGATTTTCCTTAAGGTAGAAGACTAAAATAATATGCTCACTAGCCTCAAATATTCAGTTGCATGCATTTTTCATAGCGTGAAACACCTTATTCCATAAGAAGAATAAACTACAAGCTAAATATGAATAAATAAATATAGAAAGATAAATAAAGTAAAGTCCAACTTAAGAACTAGAAAGGAGTTGATTGGTTAACAACTCTCGTAGTCCTAAATTTTATGAGCCAGCTTAAAGAAAACAAAGAAAAATTTGCATGGGCCTACCTAATAAACTCTAGCCAAAATTACTTCATCATTTATGTCCCAAACATCAATATGCACATATTCCTACTTGGATTAATCAAAAGCAACATGGTTTCTCCATTACGCGAGTGGATTTATATCTCTTCCTACTTGATCATTAAGTCATGCCTCAATACCACCGCCCATGATTCCTTAGGCCAATCCTTGTTTCATCAAGACTCGTCGTGCCCAAAGGAATAAGAAATGAGAGGAACAAGGAATCATGGAGATTCCAAAAGTGCAAATCCTCAATTAGAATATTAGGGCGTACCATGATTCTAGTCATTCTGTCTTTCCTCCAGAAGATTCCTCCGCGATCATTCGAAGAATGATTTCAATACTCAACCAACTAATTTTGTTTCTTCGCATTTGTCCAAGTATTGGATCAGTGCCTATGATTGCCTCCTCTACACTCTTTCACTCAACACTCATGGTTATGCTCCTAAAATAAAATGAAACCATCATACTAGACAGAGATTAGATAGAGAGGCCCAAAAGAAATGAACAAAATGAGAACATAGGTAGGATTTCAAATATGATAAGGAAAGAAATCATAAGTTATTGGTTCTCTTCTATATGGCTAAGAATCAAATGAAAAAATAGAATTGATTTAAACAAAAGGGTAAGAATCAAATAGAAGTGATTTAAACACAAGAGTAGAGAAAGAACACAATAGAAAGGAAGGACGTGCCACCTGAAAAACTTATCAATTGCATTCCTATAATTCCTTACGCCAATCCTTGTGTCATCAAGAGTTATCATGCCTAGAGGTATAAGAAATGAGAGGAATAAGGAATGATGGAGACTCCAATGGTGTAATCCTGAATCGAAATATTGAGGCATGCTGCTATTCTAGTCGTTCCCTCTTTCCTCAAGAAGATTCATCCTCGATCATTCGAAAAATGATATCAATACTCGACCAATTAATTTTCTTTCTTCGCATTTGTTTAGCATTAGATCAGTGCATATGATTGCATCTTCCACGCTCTTTCACTCAACACTCATGGTTATGCTCCTCAAATAAAATGAAACCATCATACTAGACAAAGATTAGACAGAGAGGCCCAAAAGAAATGAACAAAATGAGAACATATGTAGGATTTCAGATCCGATAAGGAAATAATTCATAAGTTCTTTGTGCTATTCCATACGGCTAAGCATAAGGATCAAATAGAATTGATTTAAACACAAGGGTAAGAATCAAATAGAATTGATTTAAACACAAGGATAGAGAAAGAACACAAAAGAAAGGAAGGACGTGAGTGATAAGTCTGTGTTCGCTAGCGCGAGACTTGATAAGTCTTCAAGGTACTTGAAAGAACCAATAACTTAATTTCTTACAAGGTAGAAGACTGAAATAATATGCTCACTAGCCTTAAATATTCGGTTGCATATGGTTTTCTTAGTGCGAAAATCCTCATTCCATAGAGGAAGAAACTAAAGTCGCATGGGCCTACCTAATAACACTCTGACCCTAATTACTTTATTATATGCGTCCTAAACATCAAAATGCTCGCATTCCAAATTTTATTACGCTTGGATTAATTGGAAACAACATGATCTCTCCCTTTCGCGTGTGGATTTACATCTCATCATGCTTGATCATTAAGCTAAGCCCCAATGCCACCGGTCAAACTTATCAATTGCGTTCCCATGATTCCTTCCGCCAACCCTTGTGTCATCAAGAGTCCTTCTGCTCATAGGAACAAGGAATGATGGAGATCGTAATGGTGCAAATCCTAAATTGAAATATTTGGACGTGCTTCAGTTCACGTTGTTCCTTCTTTCCTCTAAAAGATTCGTCTATAATCATTCAAAAAATGATATCAATACTTCATCAACTAATTTTTTTTTCTTTGCATTTGTTCAAACATTGGATCGGTGCCTATGATTGCCTCTTCCACGGGCTTTCACTCAACACTCGCGTTCCCATAATTCCTTAAAGAAAACATAAAAATTCACGCGGGCATACCTAATAACACTCCGGCCCAATGTGCTTCATTATATGCCTCTCACACATCAGAACACGCTCATTCCCACTTGGATTTGATTTCTCCCTTACGTGCGCAGATTTATATCTCATCCCGCTTGATCATCAAGTTGAGCCCTAATGCCATCGGTCAAGCTTGTACAATGCATTCTCATGATTGCTTACACGAATCTTTGTATAATTAGGAGTCCTTGTGCCTAGAGGAACAAGAAATGATGGAGACCCCAATGTTTCAAATCCTGAATCAAAATATTTGGTCAGGCCTCAATTCTCAATGTTCCCTCTTTCCTCCAAGAAATTCGTCCGTGATCATCCGGAGAATAATATCAATATTTGATCAACTAATTTTTTTTTTCGCATTTTTCCAATCTTGGATCGGTGCCTATGATACGCACTTGCACTCAATACTTGTGTTTATGCTCCTTAATAAAATGATTTGAAAGAGAGGCACAAAAGAGACGAACAAAATGATTACATAAATAGGATTTCAGATCCAATAAGGAAAGAAATCAAAATTATTTTGTGCTCTTAATTTTTTTCTTATTTTCGTTACACTAGCTCTTAAAATTTGGAACTACAAGAGTTGTTGACTAGTCAACTCCGCTCTAGTTCTAGACTTGACTTTAGTTTATTCATCTTTATTTATTTATTTATTCATATTTAGCTTCTAGTTTTTTCCTTTTATGGGATGAGGGCTTTTGCACTATAAAAATTGCATGCACCCGAATACTTGAGGCTAGTGAGCATAATATTTCAATTTTTTAACTTGCGAAAAATCAAGTTGTGGATTTTTTCAAGAACTTTGCGGAACACTCGCGCCAGCGAGCATAGACTTATTGCTCATGTCTTTTGATAAAGTACTTTCACGATTCAATCGTGTTTGGGGCCATAATCATTATGTATGAGAGATGGCCGAGTGGTTCAAGGGGTAACATTGGAACTACTATGTAGGCTTTTATTTACTGAGGGTCTAAATCCCTCTCTTTCTATACTTTCACCTAATTTATCAATGTTATTGACTGTAATGTATAGTTAATACAAGTTTATATAACATAGAAAAGCAGGATGCCCAAGACGTGTACGTATGGGATGAACCAAATCCTCGTTAAATTTTATTTTTCCATTAAAGGGGGCTTCTACATGTTATGGAGTAACCCTTGTGAATGCTTAGACAGTATGAACTGTTCTTAATGTCAGTTGAGTACCTAGCTCTCTAATGGATTGACCTGGGATATTATTCTCTGAATGATCTAGTATTGATATCATTCTCCAAAGGATCATAGACGAATCTTTTGGAGAAAAGAGAGAACGACGAGAATCGAGGCACACCAAAATATTCTAATTCAAGATTTGGACCAATAGGATCTCCATTAATCCGTGTTCCTCTAGGCACAAGGGCACTTGATGAAATAAGGATTAGTATAAGGAATCATGGGAACACAATTGACAAGCTTAACTAGTGGCATTGAGGCTTAGATTGATGATCATGCAGGACGAGACATAAATCCACTCGCGTAAGGGACAAATTATATTGTTTTGAATTAATCCAAGCATAATACAATTGGGAATGCGAGTGTTTTGATGTTTGAGACGCATATAGTGAAGTAATTTGGTTTTGGGTATTATTAGGTAGGCCCGTGCAAATTTTTCCTTATATTCGTTAAGGGGGTTATTAAAATTCGGGACTACGAGAGTTGTTGACTAGTCAACTCCTCTTTATTTCTTGATTTAAATTTAGTTTATTCATCTTTCTTTATTTATTTATTCATATTTAGCTTCTAGTTTCTTCTTTTTATGGAATGCGGGCTTTCGAACTATAAAAACTGCATGCAACTGAATACTTAAGGCTAATGAGCATATTATTTCAGTTTTCTACCTTACAAAAAATTAAATTATTGGTTCTTTCAAGAACTCTGGGGACTTATCAATAGTTGCGCTAGTGAGCATAGACTTATCGCTCACGTCCTTCCTTTCTTTTATGTTCTTTGTTTACCTATGCATTTAAATCAATTCGATTTGATTCTTAGCTATATGAAAGATAATAAAGAATTTCTTTCCTTATCAGATATGAAATCCTATCTATGTAATCATTTTATTTGTCTCTTTTGTGCCTTTCTTTCTAATCTATGTACAGTATGATCGTTTGTTTTTATTTGGGGAGCATAAACATGAGTATTGAGTGAAAATGTACGGAAGCAGCAATCATAGGCACCGATCTAATGTTTGGACAAATTCAAAGAAAGAAAATCAGTTGATTAAGTATTAGTATTGTTCTCCGATTGATTATGGACGAATCTTTTGGAGGAAAGAGCGAACGACGTGAACCGAGGCATGTCCAAATATTCTAATTCAGGATTTGCAGTCTCCATCATTCCTTGTTCCTCTAGGCATGAGAACTCCTAATGACACAAGGAATCATGGGAATGCGTTCGACAAGCTTGACTGGTGGCATTGGGGCTCAGCTTGATGATCAAGTAGGATGAGATGTAAAATCCGCACACATAAGGGAGAAATCATGTTGCTTTCGATTAGTCCAGGCGTAATGCAAGCGAGAATGCAAGTGCTTTGATGTTTGGGATGCATATAATGAAATAGTTTACGTCAGAGTGTTATTATGTAAGCCTACGCAATTTTTCCCTTATTTTCATTAAGTTGGCTCATAAAATCTAGGACTATGAGAGTTGTTGACTAGTAAACTCCTTTCTAGTTCTTGATATGACTTTAGTTTATTCATTTTTTTTTGTATTTATTTATTCACATTTAGCTACTAGTTTCTTCTTCTTATGGAATTAGGGTTGTCGCACTATGAAAATCACATGCAACTGAATATTTGAGGCTAGTGAGCATATTATTTATTTTCTACCTTGTAGAGAATTAAGTTATGGGTTTTTTTAAGAACTTTGCAGACTTATGAAGATTCGCACTAGCGAACCTAAACTTATTACTCACATCCTTCCGTTCTTTGTTTACCCTTGCATTTAAATCAATTCGATTTGATCCCTACACTTAGCCGTATGGAAGAGAATAAAGAATTTATGATTATTTTCTTATTAGATCTAAAGTCATACTTATGTTCTCATTTTGTTCGTTTCTTTTATGCCTCTCTTTCTAATCTTTGTCTAGTATGATGGTTCAATTTTATTTGGGGAGCATAGACATGAGTATTTAGTGAAAACGCATGGAAACGATAATCATAGGCACCATTCTAATGCTTAGACAAATGCAAAGAAATAAAATTAGTTGATCGAGTATTAAGGGAACAATGGGAATCTAAGCACGACCAAATTTTTTGATTCAAGATTTGCACTATTAGGGACTCCACCATCCCTTGTTCCTCTAGGCACGAGAACTCTTGATGACACAAGGATGGGCATAAGGAATCATGGGAATGCATTTGGCAGGCTTGACCGGTGGAATTAGGGATTAGCCTGATGATTAAGTGGGATGAGATGTAAATCTGCGCACATAAGGGAGAAATCATATTGCTTTTAATTAATCCAAGCGAGAATGAGAAGGTTTTGATGATTGGGAGGCATATAATGAAGTACATTGGGCTGGAGTGTTATTAAGAATGCACACATGAATTTTCCCATGTTTTTATTAAGGAATCATGTGAGCGTAATTAATAAGCTTGACTGGTGGCATTCGATCGAGACTTGGTGATCAAACAGCGTGAGATGCAAATCCACTAGCGTAAGGGAGAAATCATGTTGCTTTCGATTAATCCAAGCGGGAATGCATGATTTTTTTAATGTTTGGGACCCATATAATGAATTAGTTCTTACCATTGTGTTATTAGGTAGACCCATGTGAATTTCTCTTCTTTCGTTCATCTGTTTTCATAAAATTTGGGACTACGAGGGTTCTCTAGTTCTTGATTTGACTCTGGACTTATCAATCACATCCTTCCTTTCTTTTGTATTCTTTGTCTACCCTAGTGTTTAAATTAATTCGATTTGATCCTTACGCTTAGCCATGGAAGAGAATAAATTAGATACGAAATCCTACCTAGGTTCTCATTTGTTCGTTTCTTTTCTTCATCTCTTTCTAATCTATGTCTAGTATGATGGTTTGGTTTATTTGGCAAGCATAAAGATGAGTGTTGAGTTAAAGCGTGTGGAAGCAACAATTATAGACACCGATCCAATGCTTAGACAAATGCAAAGAAAGAGAATTAGTTGATGGAGTATTGATATTATTCTACGAATGATCGCGAACAATTCTTTTAGAGGAAAAAGAGAACACTAAGAATCAAGGCATGGCCAATATTGTGATCCAGGATTTGCACCATTAGGATCTCCATCATTTCTTATTCCTCTAGGAACAAGGACTCTTGATGTGATTCTTCCTTAATACGATTAGAAAATCGGGTTGAGATTTTAATGCTTCTCAATGTATTTGTATTTGTCAAGAGATATTCTACCATTTCCATCTTCAGTATGCTACCTGTAAATTCATTAAATTCAAGTCTCTCAATGGATAACTTCAAGCACTCAGGCAGAACTAATTCCTTATTCAAAGCCTTACAAAGAATCTTATGACGACAAAACTGTGAAAAGACAAATATTTTGTTAACATTATCAAGGGCTTTATATAATATATAAGCAGACAAACTATGAAACATATAAATGATCATATTGCGGTTAAGTAGATTGACCATGTGGAATATGAGAACTTCCAAATTTGGTGAGATTCTGAATATATCAAGCAACTTAGACCATTCATTTCCATAAGCTCGCACTGCCAATTGAGTCAAATTATAGAAACAAGGCAACTTGTGCTTGGACGCATCAAAGAGAGCCTGAAAATGAAACACATGTTAGATTTAAGCTTTATTTTTATAGAAAACATTACAAAGAACATAAGACTTACTTGAGAAAATCTTGGAGATAAGCTTAAACTTTTGACACTACACATTTGCCTCAGAAGTTGAACCACATCAGGCCCAATTTTTTTATGAACATTGTCAGTATAATGCTCCATGATGAAAATGTAATTAGAAGTTTTATTGATATGTGATGAGTTTACAAGTTGAATTCTAAGATTTACATGTATGAGAGCGTTCTGTTATATATAAATGAAGGGTAACGGTCTTATTGCTTCCCTGTTGATCCTCTAAGCTCTATGTTAACGTTCCTTTCCGTTCTGAGAAAGGTAGAAGCGACCTTTCTTCTCCTTTTCTCAGCTTTTAGGCCTGTGATGATATGACCTGAGGCCTTAAACTTCGATCCTTGACTGTTGGTCTTTGTGTTCTTGTTCCCTTAATTGTTGGTCTGTGTGTTCTTGTTCCTGTCTTTGTTCTTCAATACTCCCCCTTAAGATGGATTCGAACAAGTTGACATAACCCATCTTGCTAAGAAGATTTTGATGATGTGTTTTGTCCAGAGCCTTTATAAAGATATCCCCTAATTGTTCGTGGCTTCTGATGAATGGGGTTTCAATTTCACTAGATTGAACTTTCTCCCTTATGAAGTGGCAGTCCACTTCAATGTGTTTGGTTCGATCGTGAAAAAATGAGGTTTGAAACAATGTGCCTTGCTGCTTGATTATCGCAGTACATTTTCATCGGACCTTTGCATTCTATTTTCACGTCAGTAAGTACTTGTTTGATCCATATGAGCTTGCTAGCTGTTGACGCCATTGCTCGATATTCTGCTTCTGCACTTGATCTTGCGGTTACAGTTTGTTTTTTGCTTTTCTACATTACTAAGTTTCCTCCTATCAAGACGCAGAATCCAGAAGTTGATTTTCTGTCACAACTTTCGGCCCAATCTGCATCAGAAAACCAACTATAGCATTAGCATTGTTATTATTTTTCATCCAAATACCTTGACCTGGGGTGCCCTTGATATATCTAAGGATTTTATCAATAGCATCCAAATGACTGGTACGGGGAGTATGCATAAACTAGTTTACCATACTTACAACGTAGGCAATATCAGGTCTAGTGACTATCAGATATATTAGTTTTCCTACTAGACGTTGATAATTACCTATGTTATTTAAAGGTTCGCCATCTTCCAAATTAAGTTTGGGCTTAGTCTTCATTGGGGTATTTATCGGTTTGGCTCCTATTTTTCGTGTTTCTTTTAATAGATCAAGAACGTACTTTCTTTGAGACAGAAATAGGCCTTTATGTGATTTGGCTATTTCTATTCCAAGAAAGTAAGATAGCTGACCTAAGTCTTTGATATCAAATTCTCCTTTTAGTTTTAGCTTAACTTTTTTAATTTTTTTATTATTGTTACCGGTTATGATAATGTCATCGACATATACAAGAATAGTAATAGTGCATGTGTGAGTGTGTTTTACAAACATAGAGGAATCAAAAACACATTTATTAAAATTGATGTTCACCAAAAAATGGCTTAGTTTGGCATACCATGCTCTTGGAGATTGCTTTAACCCATAGATAGCCTTTTTGAGTTTACATACCAAGGAGTGATCTGATGAGGACTTGTGACTTGGAGGAAGGGTCATGTGGACTTCTTCGTCTAGAGATCCTTGAAGGAAGGCATTTTTCACATCCATTTGAAACAGGCTCCAACCTGAATTAGTGGCAATAAATAATAATATGTGAACAGTACTCATTTTGGCTATAAGAGCAAAAGTTTCCTGGTAGTCTACCCCATAGGTGTGAGTGAATCCTTTTGCTACTAACCTAGCCTTATATCGTTCAATGGTACCATACATTTGTACTTTATTTTATATACCCACTTGCACCCTACGGGTATTTTTTTTGAGGTAGAGTAATAATATCTCATGTGTCATTCTTTTCTAAGGCTTGAAGCTCTTCCTTCATGGCTTTGCACCAATTGGGATTAGAGTTAGCTTCATAGAAATATGTGGGCTCAGTGTGTGTTGTGAGATTGCCTAGGTATGCCTTATATGAATTTGATACATAATTATAATTAATGAAGCGTTGAATAGGATACAACACCTTATGGGACACGTAGTCCCTTAGCCTGGCAGGAGGTCTGGTTGGTCGAGATGATCTTCGCAAGGCAATTTTTTCTTCTTGTGGCTCATTTTCTCCCCCTGAAGAAGTTGCCTCGGGAGTGACTTATTCTCCCCTTGAAAAAATGGCCTCGGAAGTGGCCTCTGAAATTGGCTCCCTCTTTGATGGAGTATCCTGTATTGGATTGTCAACAAAGGAAGAGTTATATGGAAATAATAAGGTAGGGGGCCCATGATTTTTAGTTAGGTCATTTGTGAAGTAAGGTGTACTTTCATCAAACGACATATCCCGAGAGATATAGAGCTTGTGAGTGGATGGGTCATAGCATTTATACCCCTTTTTTCAGAGGAGTAGGAACATAGTTTTGACTGAACTCTTGTCGAGTTTATGGTGACGTCTAGTGTGGACAAAGGCTGTGCAACAAAAAACTCGAATGTGTCTTAATTCTATTTTTCTTCCTTTGAGAAGTTCTAGAGGACTAAGATTTTTGAGTTTGGTGCTAGGTAGTTTGTTGATGAGATATGTAGCGGTTAAGAGTGCATCCGACCAAAAAATATGTAGGATATTATTTTGAAAGAGAAGGGATCTTGTGACTTCAAGGAGATGCCTGTTTTTTCTTTTAGAAACTCTGTTTTGTCCAGGAGTATAAATGCAGGTAGTTTGATGCAAAATTCTCTTTTTAGAAAAAAAGTCAGAAATTTTTTTATTTATGTATTCAGTGCCATTATCTGAGCAAAAAATTTTAATTTTGGCATTATACTGATTTTGAATAAAATTAAAAAAGTTTTGGAAAAAGGTAAAGACCTCGGTTTTTCCTTTTAACAAATAAACCCAAGTAGTGCGGGAGTAGTCATTAATGAATGTAACAAAGTATCTGAAGTGATTGTATGAAGTGACGGGGGCAGGTCCCCAAACATCATAGTGAATTAAGTTAAACATATTGTCAGATATAGTAGAAGATACAGGAAAAGGTAATCTAGTATGCTTAGCAAATTTACAAATGTCATAACAACTAGAATTCAATTTTTGACAAAAAAAGCTAGTTTAAGATTTTATCGTACGGATGCCCGAACCGCCGATGCATCAACATGCCTTGATTGACTGGGCTAGTCAAGATAAGACACTAGTTAGTGGAGTTTGTGAGATAATACAGGCCATTTTCAAAACGACCCTCACCAATCGTCTTCCCTGTGATTCGATCCTGAAACAACACTGTAGTAAGTGAGAATATAACATTACAATTTAAGGTTCTAGTTATCTTACCGACAGATAATAAATTAGCTTTAAAATCCGGTAAGAAAAGAATATCATGTATGTTATTATGCAATAAATTTGAGGAGCCAAAACCAGAGACTTTAGCTCGATCTTCGTTGGCAACGGTCACATGTTGGGAATCAATAGGTACAAAATTTTGTAATTTTGTTGCATCCCACGTCATGTGATCTGTTGCATCGGAATCGATGATCCAATTGTGAGAAGCTTTTAAGGAATTTACATAATTTTTAGACACCAAACTTGACCCACGGGGTTGCTAGAGCTGAATAATGGACCGGAGCTGAGAAATCAATTGGGAAAGTTGGAAATTTTTTGTTGGGTCAGTTCCGGGTCGGTTCGGCTGAGCAAAACGAGTCAGATTCGGGTCAGCCTAGTTGTTGGAATCGGGTCGGATCGGGTAGCTGGAGCTGAGTCGGGTCAGGTCGCTAGAGCCAGGTCGGATTGAATTAAAAGAATCCGACCCGTTACTTACCTCCTAACCCGATCCAGACACCTCATCATAACCCTTAGGGTTAGATGAGTTTGCGACGCCTAAGTCGCCAAATCTCCTTCTCTCTTCTTTCTTTCGTCTCCCGTTTCTTCCTCTCTCAACCCTGCTGAGACTCGGCTGCAGATGGGGATGGAGATGCCAACAATAATCCTGAGAGTGCCCTTGCTTCTTGCAATGGTCGCACCTCTCGACGCTGGCAGGCGCTCCTCTCGCTCGAGTCGTCTCGCTAGGCCTTATTCTCTGTGTTGTCGAAGCTGTTAGCTGTGCTCATAGTCACGCGTCTAGTCTCTTCATGCTGGATGATGGTTATGACGGCGTCGATTTTGGGGAGGTTGCTTGACAATAGAATCTGCAACCTCAAAGCCTCATAGCTCGAATCCAGCCTCCCCAGGTAAGTATACACCAAATCTTACTTTGCTCTTCTTCTTGCCTCTTCTAGGTCTGTTGTCGATGGGAGGTAACTCTGTAGTTCTTCCCATCTGGTCAGTACCTCAGTCGCGTAACTCGTGCTTGTCCGAGTCCCTTGTTTGATTTATGCCAGTTCTTGCTTTAAATTGAAGATGTGAGCATAATTTTGCTCATGGCCATATAGGCCTTTCATCTTGATCCAAATCACCTGTGAGGATTCCACTAGCATGCAAGGTCTGGCTATCTAAGGCTCCATAGTATTAGTGAGTAGTGACATTACAGTATGGTCTGTCGTCTGCCACTACTCCATTGCTTCCATTTCTTCTTTGGTTGGTTGGTTCGAATTGATTGATTGTGGCTTGCTTCTGGTTCCTGTGATGAACCCTAATTTTTTTCTGCCACTTAGGCTGATGTAAACTGACCTCGACCATTCAAAATAATTTCGATTGCCTCTTAACACAGTGTTGGTTAGTTTTGTGATATCACTATGAGACATGATGAGAAAGATTGTTTTGTTTGTGTTTTGGTTTGGATTGGTAAGTGATGATAGGATCAAGCCTGCTCTAATACCATGATGAAAATATAATTAGAAGTTTTATTGATCTGTGATGAGTTTACAAGTTGAATTCTAAGATTTACATGTATGAGAGTGTTCTGTTATATACAAATGAAGGGTAATGGTCTTATTGCTACCCTGTTGATCCCCTAAGCTCTATGTCAACGTTCTTTTCCGTTCTGAGAAAGGTAGAAGCGACCTTTCTTCCTTAGGGAAGAAAGGTTGCTCCTTTTCTCAGCTTTTAGGCTTGTGATGATATGACCTGAGGCCTTGACCTTCGGTCCTTGACTGTTGGTCTTTGTGTTCTTGTTCCCTTAACTTAGTTATTACTAATATTATTATTATTATTATTATTAAAAAGAAAATTTGGGTATTACAGTCTTGACTTACATGGTAGCTTTTTCCATATTTTCAATTACACCTTTATACATTTATAGTTCGTTGTTTCTCGACTCTGAAAAATCATAGAATATAAACTTATGGATGTTAAAAAATATTAAACATTGACAGACCTATGTGAGGACTAGTGGGGGCTAAAGCCCAAACTAGAATTTGATTTTCCTTTTCTCAATTTTTTAGTTATTTAATTAAATAAAATAAGTTTTTTAACTATTTTTAAAAGGAAGAAAAAATAAGTATAAGACATATTAACACTGTAATATTATTGTATTCTTTTCAAAAAAGAGAACTCTCAAATATTAAAAATAAATTATGTTTATCATCATTTATTTATTGATAATGTTATTAAAATATAAAAATGAGCAGAAAGCTGTTTGTAAACCTTATTTGAAAATTTTCATTATTTCAATATCTTTTAATAAGTCATTTAGAAGTTAATAAAATTAAATTCTCAACCATCTTCAGATTCAACCATTATAAATATTTTAAAAATTAATAAAATATTTTTTAAATAATTTAATTCACATGTCATTTTTTATATTAATCATTATAAGTAAATTATATTTTTTTTTACTATAATCAATCATGATAATGGAATGCTTATTACATTATACTTGCATTGTAGTTTTTATTACAGCATATTATTGATTACGTTTTTTGAAATTTTTCTTCTTTTTTTGGTATTTCTTTGAAAAATATAAATAGTGAATATTTATTATAGTTATCTTTACAATAATTTGGAGAATTTTAAAGTGTTGTAGTTTAAAGTATTTTTCTTTCCATACGTTGACGTGCCATTCAATAATATTATGACACTCTAATATTAAATTAATTTTTTATTAAATAAAAAGATATGATGACTTGCTATTACAGATTATCTTATACATAATTATTTTTTATCTAAATGACAAAATAGTTTTTGCAATTTATATAATTACTTTATATTCTTATGTAAATTTTTTATCATTGTATGTATATTCTTATGTAAATATAATAGATAATTTACAAAAATTAGTTTAAATTTATATAAAAAAAAGTTTCAGAATGTGATTTTTATCCTAACTAAACAATTCTTTATTATATTTCAAAATCTTATGAAGACATTTTAAGAAAATTTCATAATTTAATACAAATTTATAAAAATTAATCCAAATTTACATAAAAAAGTTTTATTATGTAATTTTTGCTAACTATATAACTCTAATTCTATTTCATAATTTCCGTCATAAAATTTACTATGATACAAATTTTATAAAGTTATAAAAGTATTGTATAATTTGATACAAAAAATTAAAAAAATTATCCAAATTTACTTCATTGTATAATGTTTTCTTAACTATATAATTTTTAATTGAATTCCATAATCTACACTATAGGATGTAAAATACTAAATTTTTTGTTATTATATTGAAAAATATACATAATTTGATACAGGTTTAAAAAAAATCTAATCCAAATTTACGTAAAAAAATTTTATTATGTAAATTTTATAAAAATAATATGATTTTTAATTATATCACATGATATACATCATTAAATATGTAGATGAAAAATTTGACAAACTATTGAAAACAATTACATAATTTAATGAAAAGTTACAAAAATAGTTTAAAATTATTTAATAAATTTTACTATGTAATTTTTATACTAACTACATAATTTTTTAATAGTTTAAAATTATTTAATAAATTTCAACCATAAAATGTGTAATGATAATGATTTTAACAAATTATTTGATAAACTTAAATAATTTAATGAAAATTAGTTTCACTTTTTTATAAACTTTATGTAAGAATTATATTAGCTATATTTTATTTTTTCATTGTATTGCATCCTTTACAACAAAGGATGTGCAATGTAGAAATTTTAACAAGTTATTGTAAAAAATTATATAATTTGATAAATTTTATAAAAATTAATCAAAATCTTAACATAGAATTTTTATGTTAGTTATATAAATTTTTATTTTATTCCGTGACTTTCACCATAGAGTTTCTAATAATAAAAAAATTGATAAGTTATTGAAAGAAATTACATAGCTTTTGATGCAAAATTACAAAAATTAGTTTGAATTTACATAAAATTGTCTTATTATATAATTTTTATTTAAATATATATACTTTTTAAGTGTAATTAATATATAGTTTATACCATGTGATGTCCAATAATAGAAAATAATTAGTTGACTTATGATCGGTCCAAATAATGTATAGATATTTAAGGATATTTTAGAGCTTTAGCGACATATTTCTATATATAATATGGTGAAAATATATGTTTTTACCTCACTTAAGTTTAATTGTCTATTTTCAGGAATATTGGTAAAAAGAGAAAAATATAGAGCTAAAAGAAGTTTAATGAGACATGTTCGTGTCAAGGCCCAAAATTAAGACGCATGGACTGCTAATTACAAGGCCTAAGGGATATTTTAGTCATTTTGTATAATTATTAGAATTTATATTAAAAGTTATTTATGGGATAGTATTTGATGGAGATAAAAATACTTAAAGATTTTATCTATTAGATAGACTTATATTAGTATACTTCTCTATATAAATCTCTGCAAAACCCTAAAAAAAAAAAAAATGGAGTTTTCTCCTACCTGCTCTCTACACCTGCCATCATTATTCTTTCCAATTTTTCCATAAACATATAGTTTTAGTTTTCATTACTCTTTTTAGGATCTAAAGAGCTTTTCAAGAAGTGGAGAGTGAGGACCAATCTTCTTCCTACTTGAAAAAATTCTTGATCTAGAGGGAGTTTTTACTTTTTTGTGTCTTTCTATTTAATACCATGATCATTAGATAAAATATGTTAGGCTAGTTTTCACAAGTGTTTAGTTTAGTCTTTTTACTTTTATATGAACCTTGTTATTTATTTATTTAATGAATGATTTATTTACCTTCATATATTTATTAGTTTCATATATTATTATTGGTTGACCATCATATCAATTTAGTAGTAATATCTGTTATGAAAATCTTTAGGTTAAAAGTATTAAAAACATCATCTTTACTTTAATCTATGTTGGTATAAGAAACCTAAGTTGCATCATTAGCTTGAGTAATTTAGGGAAAAAGGCACATCACCATCTCATTTATTAGATCTAGGCTTAAGATAAAACAAGGAGACTACTAAGTAAATGGCTAGACTAAATACTATCTTTAGCATATAGTTTTAGATCATAAGCATTTGTATTTGCATTGCATATGTATTTATTGTTTAGTTACTTTACTTTATGAATATTACCCTCTCAATATATTGATTTAGAGTGTTTAGATTTACTTTTATTATTTTATATTGATAATTAGTCTTTATAATAAATGGCTTCATAGTTCCTTAAGAGATCGATCTCGTAGTGAACTTACCTTATTATAGGAACGGTTCGTGTACTTGTGAGTACTAAAAAAGACACATCTAGTTTTGGCGCTATTGCCAGGGAACTGTGTCCAAATTTATTATATTGATTGGTTATCAAAAGTCTCTTGTGTTTGTTAGTTTATTTTGTATTTTGTGATTTATTTTGTTTATGTATTTTTATTTTGTTTGTTTGCTTTGTGTTTTGTGATTAATTTATTTTTAAGTTTTTTTATTAATCTGAAATTTTTTTTTATATGCTTAGGAGGAAATAATTAGAAGAAGAATCAACATAAGAAGTTGATGTCATGGCAAACCCACTAAGAAAAGTTGGAGCTGAAAGACAAATGGCTATGAAAGATTATGCACAGGCTACAATTGGTAACACTACTTCATGCATAGTTCTAGGTGATACATCTAGGAATTATGAACTTAAGAGTATTAATTTTAATATGCTTCCATCATTTTATGGTATGCCCAGTGAGGATGCATTAACATTCATTAGAAAATTTTATGCTCTAGTTCATATTTTCTCATTATTTGGATTAAATGAGGATCAACTAAGAATGAAATGTTTCCCTTATTTATTGAAAGATAAAGCAAAGGCTTGGTTAATAATATTGCCTCCTAATTCTTTGAAAAATTGGGATGAAATTTATCAAAAGTTTTCAAAAACATAATTTTAAAATGATAATAAATTATATTAGCTTTATTTTTGAAATAATAATAAAAAAGATATACATAAATTTTCATCTAATAAAAGCAAATAGTTTTCACACAACATCAAATGCAAACTAACATTCTACTTATATTCTATCCTATTTGTATTGTATATCAAGTATTTAAAGTAGATATAAAATAATTTATTAACAATTCGGTTACTCTTTTATAAATTTGTAACCAACCATTAAGAAATTTTATGATACTATAAATAAAAAAAATATTTAATATATATTTAAACAAATTTAAATTTTCAATTTAGGATAGCTAAATTATGAAATTTATATTTCAAGAGACAAAAAGATCGATATTTTTATTTTCTTTTTTTTTAAAAGATGTAAAGTTGCCTAACACTCTAGAATTCAGAGAGCAGATTCATCTCCATAGAGCATTTTTGCATCCTTGAACATGAATTCTTAGTATTTGCTTATACACACATGAAATGACCTTTTCTGAACAAAGAATACTTATATGTGTAGTTATTTTATAAGCTTGAATTTCTTGAGGCATACCAATTAATTTTGGGACAGCTAAGATCCTAGCAACAATTATTTATCAGGTATGTGATGGAAGCATAGAAAATTTGTTATTATGACAATGAAAGGAAATATATAATATGTTAGAATTAGCATAGAAATTTCTAATTTTCTTGTAACGTCATATGAGTTTTGATTTTAATAGATATATTTTTTGTTCAATGACCATCATATTATATGCCTTAAAAGTTGCATAAAGTATACATAAATCAATGTTATGGAAGAGATTGTGTGTTAACGATCTAACTAATGGTATAACATTTGATTTAAAATCCATGTTAAAAATAAAAATGTGGTTGGACCATATGATTTCTAGCCAAGTTCATTTTTTTTTAATCTCCATTACTTTATTGATGAGTTGTTAACCTAAATAGTATAATTTGGATATTATGTGCACAAAGCAACATATGGACCGGCGACTCCTGCAACTTTTTACTTTTTTAAAAAAAAATATGAGAGGATCAAATATATTTTAATATAAAAATAAAAATAAATATCAAACATCAAAAAATGCATGTTAGAAATTTACTTTTAATAGTTATTAACTGTATTGACAAAGTAGTAGTTTGCAATTTTACGGGAAAGATACTCCACTTAGTGGCACTAAGTCACATATCAATTTTATAAATATTTTCTAATGAACTTGATTGATTGAATTTCTTCTTTCTCTTTATTACTTCCATCATCGAGGAGAAATCAATACTCACATAATAGAGGACGATAAAATTCATATGAAAGAAGAACTTAACATTTCAATAATAGAGATTATAAAACTCTTTAAAAAATAAACTAGTATTTATTTATTAAAACTAATTAATATAAAATAAAAATAAAAAACGGACCACCATCATTTTAAAAGTGATGGGTGATAAACCAAAAGATAAAAATTTTAAAAAATAAAAAAATAAATTTGAAAAAGAAGGCGGCTAAAAGATGATATTTTAATATTTGAAGATAGAGAATTACTATTACTATTATTTTGTAACTCTTTTATATAAATAAATTATTAAAAAATAAAATTTATATGGTAATTATTTTTTAATATATATTATAAAGATAATAAATTCTTTGAAATTTTTTATCTAAATTTGGTATATACATCACAATAAAAAAGAAAATAACATGTATATATAAGTTTTTATAATTTGGTATTAAAAAATTGACGTATTTTTTTATTTAAAATTAATAAATATATATCAATTATCTATTGGTTAGTGTATCGACGGAGATATACTAGGACTATGCGAGAATTTTCCTTAGCCTTTACCAATATTAGTAAATAATGACACAAAATTTTTGAATTTGGAACTTTACTAACTGGTATTTCATATTTCCTAAATCCTTTTTATTTTATTTTTTATCAGAGAACAAAGCAAAGAAAAACTATAAAAGAACAAGAAATTAACAGCAAGGCCATCCCAACTTTGTCTCTGAACAGTAGCTCAGAAACTTCACAAGGAGCGTCCACTATGAACATTATATTTCCTAAATCTTTGAATTCGGAACTTCTGTAACTGGTATTTCATATTAGGCACAGATATGAACATTACGAGGTTAAGTTTTCCTTATTCCTTGTATGTGTTTTCTAGTAAATTTGAACTTCAATGACTTGTTTTTTTATCTATTATTCAATTTTTCTTTTGTTCGTCTAAGTTTAGTCTGTGTTTGATTTCTTAGTCTAAGAAATTTCTTTCATTGCAAGTATCCGTAGTTTAATTTTGGGTTCATATTGTATTTATATTTTTGTATAAAATAAAAGATGAACAAACAGATTTTATAATAAAATTTCACTATCAGCAATTAGTTTCTATATATTAATATAAAGATTTCAGGATCGATCGTCATCAATTACTAATTGTATATAAGATCCATCTGTTGCAAGTTCCTAACTTTACAAAAACATTCCTGCAAAACCTTCTTTTTTTTTTTTTTTTTTTCTTTTTGAGGCTATGAAGCTCCAAATTCTTCTAACCTATTTCCTTGTATTCATTCTCTCCAGCATTTCAACCATCACAGGTTGCTATGAGAATGAAAGAGCAGCTTTGCTATCTTTCAAATCCCAGATCATGGACCCATCAAATCGTCTGTCATCATGGCAAGGGCACAACTGCTGCAACTGGCAAGGGATACATTGTTCAGGTTCACTCCATGTAATCTCTGTTGATCTCCGGAACCCGAAGCCTTACCTCCCTATAATAAACTCAAATTCATACCATGTTTCCACTTCCACATCCGAATCTACTGCTCTCCGTGGCACCATCTCTTCTTCTCTTTTTACTCTTACTCGTATCACTTATCTTGATCTCAGCTTCAACAACTTCATGTATTCAAGAATACCCCCTGGAATATCAAATTTTACTCGTCTGACATACCTGAACTTATCGAATGCTGCATTTAGTGACTCCATTACAATCCAATTTGCGAACCTTACATCTCTTGAAAGCTTGGATCTTTCGTGCTCTACAGTCGTGTCTGATTTCTCTTCCATTTCTTATGACTTATCTTTTGAACTGATACAAGTTGGTAGCCCATATGGAAATGTTTATAGCAGCAATCTTTCATCAACAAGTTTGCATTGGTTGCAAGGGATGCACAATCTCAAGGTCTTAAGGTTGAGCGGGGTTGATTTATCACAGGCTTCTGCAATCGCCTACTGGGCTAATCCTATTGCAGCTCTCTCCAATCTTAGGCTGCTATGGTTGTCCAATTGAGAATATCTGGTGAATTGCCAATAAGTCAACTTCTTAATCTCACTCAACTCTCTGTTTTGGTATTGGATTTCAATCCTATTACATCCCAAATCCCAGTTCAGTTGGCCAATTTGACTTCCCTTTCAGTAATTCATTTCACCGGCTCAAACTTGCAAGGTCCAATTCCTTACATTCCACAGCTTCAGGAACTTCATGTGGGTAGCACTGACCTTACAATTGATCTAAAATCGATGTTTTCAAACCCTTGGCCCCGATTAAAGAGCCTAGATATCAGGCATACACAAGTTAAAGGTTCTATTCCACCTTCCATCAGCAATACAACTTCCTTGATCAGGTTTGTAGCTTCGGGTTGTTTAATAGAAGGCGTTATACCTTCTTCTATTGCAAACCTTTCCAGGATGGAAATCTTGAAACTGAACATCAACAACTTAGTTGGCCATCTTCCACCTTCAATAAACAATATGAGAAGTCTTCAAGCTTTGTCCCTGATCCAGAATAATTTGCAAGGACCAATCCCCGATTCAATCTGTAATGTTTCCTCTCTTTGGTATCTTGCTCTAGCGAACAACAATTTTTCAGGAAAATTGCCAGATTGCATTAGCCATCTTCCCAAGCTTGATGTGTTGTTTGTTACTTCGAACTCTCTTAATGGAGAAGTCCACACATTGACTTCTTTACTCCGAGGCTCTAATCCATATATGATAGGCCTATCATTTAACCATCTCACTTTGAAACTAGACAAGCAATCATTACCACCTTCCTTTCAACCTGAAGTCTTGGAACTCAGTTCCTGTAACATTGAAGGTAACCTCCCCAATTTCTTCTCTAACCTGACCAAACTAAGATACTTATCTTTGTCTTACAATTACTTGTCAGGAGCAATCCCACCGTGGCTGTTCAATCTACCACAACTTGGTTATTTAGATCTCTCTTTTAACAAACTGCAAGGATCAATCCCACCTTTTATTCAGCTGAAATCATTTTTCGGTGCAACAACACTGAATTTGGCAAACAATCTCCTTCAAGGACCGGTCCCTTCCCAACTTGTCAATATAGATGCTATCAACTTGTCTGGGAACAGTTTCACAGGGCATATACCAGAGCAAGCAGGGCTTGGAAGTGTAAGGTACATTTCATTGTCTAGTAACAATCTTGTGGGTCATATTCCAGACTCTTTCTGCTATCAAAAGAATGCCTTAATGGTCCTAGATCTATCCAACAACAGTCTTTCAGGTCCACTACCTGGCAATTTAGGAAAGTGCATATATCTTAGTGTTCTAAACCTCGCACATAACAACTTCAGCAATTCAGTTCCTGAAGTGCTAGAAAATGCCAGGAATCTAAGCTACCTAGATCTTACTGGCAATCAGTTTAAAGGTCCTTTTCCGAGTTTCATTCGAAGACTGAAAAGCTTGGTGGTATTGCAAATGGGATACAATAATTTTGCTGGAAAGATCCCTGGATTCATTGGAGACCTCAAGAACCTCCGGATTCTAGTGTTAAAATCCAATTTCTTCAGTGAATTAATCCCTCCTGAGATAAATAAGCTAGAGAAGCTACAAATCATGGACTTGTCAGACAACAATCTCTTTGGCACCATCCCTGAAAAGCTAGAAGGATTGAAGACATTGATAACTCGACCAACAGATGGAGAACTTTTGGGTTATGTGATCTCATTCATGTATTCTGGTGTGGAACTAAGCATGGCTTACAAAGGTCTAATATATCAATTTGACTGTGTCAAGACGTACCATAGTGGAATAGATCTCTCTCTTAATGCTTTGACAGGAAAAATTCCACCTGAAATGACCCTTTTAATAGGGTTAGCAATGCTCAATCTTTCGCATAATGCTCTATCGGGTGAGATCCCAAGTAATATAGGAGACATGATTGGCCTAAACTCACTAGATCTGAAATTCAACAGGTTTAGTGGAAAAATCCCAGACTCCATAAATTTACTGGACTCTCTTGGTTATCTGAACTTGTCATATAACAATTTGAGTGGGAAAATCCCAGCTGGGACACGATTTGATACCTTGTATGGGGATGGTTCAGCATACATTGGGAATGAACATTTATGTGGTGCTGGAAATTTGATCAACTGTAATGACAATACTTCTTCCTCTAGTGAAGAAACCAAAAGTGTGGAGGATAGTATAGACAGGCTGCTGTTCATCGGAGTTGTAGTCAGTGGCTATGGAGTTGGTTTCTGGGGATATTTTGGGGTTCTTTGTTTGATAAAAGAACAGCATAGAAGGAGATACTGGAAAGCCATTGAAAAGATTGCCTTCAAAATTGTCAAGATGTTCATGCAAAGATAGGAAAATTGTGAATTCTAATTCTTTTTAATGTGTTTGTGAATTTATTTAATATAAATTTATAAAATTTGAATAAAATTCATATGAGTATTTTTATGATATTTAAATATTGCGAGATTAATCTACCATAAATAAAAATTAACTAATACTAAAAATATAATTTTATTTTAATCTTTTGAACGATCTTAATATTTGATACTAAATTCAAATTCAAGAATAGAAGTGTGATAGTATTAATAATAAATTCAAATTCAAGAATCTAAGTGTGACTTTCCATTGACTTTGAGTAAAGAGAAAAAAAAAATCAAAAGAATTCTAATATAATAAAAAGATATGTCCACACTAGTATAATAGGTCTAACCTCAAGAAAAAAATAGTGATTTATCCAAAATCATTTACTGTCTTGTTTGGTTTGAATGATCAAACTAAGTTCACATAGAGAGACTTTAGAGTCATGAAAGTTCTTTTGATTATGTAATTTGTATATCAGTTTATTCAATTGTATTAATTATGTCCTTTTCTTAGTATTTTACCATTATTAACATAATTCTCAATTTTATTAGCTTATTATTAGAGTTTAACTCTTATGCTGACAAATAAAATGCAAAATAGTGCCCATAATCTTCATAATATTGGCCCTAGTAGCTCAATTTTTTCAAAATACAAATTGCAATTTTTATTTTTTAAATTAATAGCGCTTTTTAAAAATGACAATTATATTGTTTTTTAGTTAGAATCTATAAAATTTATACAAAAATATAAAGTTTACGTATTTTGAGTGAAGCAAAAATTACATATCAAATTTTTATACAATTGGTTATAGCTAAATTAAATTCTAATAAAATAGAAAATTTTTTATAAAAATTCTACATTAATAAGTTAATATATTCCATAATACTAAAATATTTATTTCAATTTTATTATTTCTATTTTCTTTTTCTATTATATCTTTTTTCAAATAAAATTATTTTTTTATTGAATTCCAACCAAATATAGTATTGGATAAAGTTAAATTTTATAAGGACTCGTACGAGTCAAATTTAAGAAAAAAAAAATTATAACATTTAAATTATGGGTTTTGTTAAATTACCATTATGATACTATAGCACTAAAAATTATGGTCGTTCTCTTTATAATACCACTTCTAAAAGAGCAATTGATATGTGGTGTGATTATTGTATTTCCGATAGTAATAAGTGGAATCGTGCAACATTTTAAGGAGCTTTGTACCGAAGAAATAAACTCAAGCTTATAATTCTTTTTTTTTTTTTTGATAAATAAGTTTATTTTATATTAGATATTAAATGGGGAAAAGCAAGCAGTTGGTTGTAATTACCCAATTCATAAGGCTACCCTATACATCCAAGAATTAAGTCCTAAACTAACCAATTGCATATGAAAAAACCCCGGAACATTTGAGTACAAAAAGAGTACCGAAGTTTAGACAATATTACATAGCAAAGTTGGGAAGAATGGTGCTAGAGACTTATCTGAAAATAATAAAGCCAAGACCAATGACCAGTTATCACAGCAAATGTCCACTAAAGCTTATTCTTTAATGGATCTCTTTCTCTAGTTCCCATATTTCTCTATCTTATAAAATGAAGCTAAATCTGTCGATAGGGTTGTAAAAAATCTGAATGGTTCGACTCGGATTTGATTTGTTTTTTAACTCTTTTAAACTCATTTAGAAAATATAACGATCCAAACTTGTTCTTATTTTTAAGCTCGTTAAGTATTTGAGTTGAGTTTGAAAAGATAAAAATTCGGCTGCCACGGTTTTGAACTTTTAGACTCGTTATAAATAATATAGATTATCTATAATAATATGATAGGATATATATATATATATTAATTTTTTAATATGATAATAAAAATAAAGTTAAATAAATTTCTTCTAAATCAAAACAGAGATTTTTTACTTAATTATAATATATCTGTTATGAATTCACATTTAGATGAAAATTTATAATCTTCTTTTATGAACTAAAGTTTGAAAAAAAAAACAGATGACATGCATAATCTTTTTTATGTGCCAAATTTTTTTTATTTAATTTTCAGTAAAGCAAAATACTCTTATTTAATTCTTAAATAGTGTTTTTTTTTTCTTCGAGCTTATCATTCTTTATAGTTTTTTTCCTATTAATTAGTTTCATTATTAATAAAATAATTTTTTTATTATTTTTATTTATATAATAAAAACAAGCAAAATGTTAAGAAAATGTTACTATTCTAAACAGTTTAAGCTTGATTCGGGCTTAGCTCATTTTATAACTCGTTCGAGCTCATTTAAAATATTTTGAACTCGAGCCGATCTTGATCACTGAAATGATTTCATTGAACAGAATTTTAAAAAAAATATATTGTGTTTAGATCAGCTCGGCTCGTTTTTACCTCTATATGTCGAGTATCACGATATTTCCTCTAGTCATTATTTGGTTTGTTAATAGAGAGAAAAAAAAATTATTAATTTTGTACATGAAAAATCTATTATTAAAATTATCTATGTGACTTGTTTAGCAGATATCTAGTTATATTAATAAATTATTTAATTTAAAATAAAAGGTATATCAGAAGGAATCTTAAAATTTTGTAATGATCCTTAAAAAAACTATTTTAAATTGGGGTATAATTATTTTATTTAGACATCCATACCGAACGAAATAAAGTCACATTAAATAAAACATCAACATCAATACTGATACAACATTTGTGTCCCGTCTTAAGAATTTTAGAATAGACATATTAACGTTGTATTATATCTATATTCGGTGTTTGGATCAGTGCTTCTTAGATTGTGACGAGTGATTTAAGGGTAAGTTTACCAAAATCACAATCATATTATCTCAAGACACTTCGGTTCCTACTACTGGCAAACAGGCCGTTGCATGCATGGTTGTTTCAAAGAGATTGTTGACTACTGGGGCCATTTCCAGGATTTGATCATTACTTTTAAGAAACATATATCCTTCTACCCTATTTGTGGAGATTCTAATTACAGGCACCAAACAGACTTATCTCAGCCTTCTCATGCAACAAAATAATAATAATAATAATAAATAAAAATAATTCTAAGACTTCTGCATGATATTCAAATTCCTGATGGTTCTGTTCTTGATTCAGATAACTGACTATTCTGAAATATGATTTAAAAAATAGCACGTAAATTTCTAGTATATGCCACCTAAGAAACACCAGAACAAGGGCTGAGAATCTGCTCTTTCTAGAGCAGCAAAAGAGCATCTAAATTACTATAGAAATTCCGCAAGGTGGTGGTCAACTGGTCCACTTCTTCCATGATTGTATTCTTATGGAGAAATCCTATCCACACAGTTGTCCTCTTTCCTGTTTAATCAGGTAAGATATTAGATCCAATGAAAGGCAAAATATAATGGTGGGCTTCTTGAATTATGATATTTTACGATGAAACAAGCAAGCAATCATGCGATTTCTCTGGTAAAATGCTCTGCTGGTATCAAACTTTTATCCCTTGTTTCATTTGTTCCTTATTTCTATTTGGTATCAAGCTTTCAATTTATTTTTTTTTTAGTAATTCTCTGATTATTTTTGTTACTTCCGCCAGTAACAATAAGAATTCTGGCAGTTAATTGATGATGTGGTTGCCGGTTTTACAAATAAGCACCCCCACTTGACACATTAGATGCTGATTTCTTTATTTAATCCTAGTCACCCATTCACTTGTGTTTACCCTCAAACAAAACTCTGAAATGTGAACAAAAAAAACTCCAATTCTGAACCCTAGTTTTTACAGCAATTTGGCTCTCTCCATCTCCTAAGCAATTTCCCTCGATTCACTCTCTGATTCCCCTATCTATTATAATCTATTCTTAAGCTTCCATGTACTTTACCTTATCGAAGAAAATGGAGCAAGAAACAGCTGAAGCTGTGCTTAACCCGGAGGAATATACTTTTGGAGTTGAGGATTGTAAATGTGCATGTGGAAAGCCTACAAAACTGTTTGTCTCTCGAACTGAGAGGAATGTCGGTTGCAAGTTTTGGAGATGCTCATTTGTAGTAAGTATAAGAGTGTGTTTCTCAGTTTACATTGTTCTAGTTTTGATTATAATGAAGGATTGTTCTTGTATAGGGATTAAGCTATGATTTCTTAAGTGGCACGACCTATGGCTTAATAAGAGGACATTGGTGATGCTGCGAGAGTTACGACATTTCAATGCTAATTTGGAGAGGTTTGAATCTAACATTACAAGTGATTTATTGAATGAGCACAAGAATAGAGTTAGTTTGCTAAATTCGAAGCTGAAGAAAATAAAAGAAGAAAAAGAGAGCACGAAGTGCAGTAGGGACCTGTATAAGCTTGGTTTTTATAACGAACCGGAACTAGATCACATGAGATATTGTCCGCTTTAGCCCCCACTAGCCTCACGGTTTTGTCCCTTTGGTGGGTTCGAGAACTTCTCAAGAGGTCCCCCATCCTGGAATTTCTCAGAACCAAGCAGTAGGGACCTGTATAAGCTTGGTTTTTGTAACGACTCGGAACCAGATCACATGAGATATTGTCCGTTTTGGCTCCCACTAGCCTCACATTTTTATCTATTTGGCGGGTTCGGGAATTTTCTAGGAGGTCCCCCATCTTGGAATTTCTCTAAACCAAGCACGTTTAACTTTGGAGTTCCTATAATTCCACAGCCAAACAACCAAAAGGCGCCTCATGTGATTAGTTTCAACTCTTTACATATATGTTATCAACCATTCCCCACCCCATTTCGATGTGCAATTCGATTCATTCATATACCCCTGTACCTTAGAGTGTTGTTATACTAGAAGCCTGCTAGAAGTCGCTCATTGTCCACTTTCCGCCCTCGTCGGACCGCTTCTTTAGGCCCGGTTGTCACAGTTTTTATGTTGTGGTTGGGATTCTGATTTACAATATGTACTTTTGTTAGCTTAATTTGAAGATGTACTTTGGTTAGATGGTTGGGTGTATTTTGATTAGGTGGTGGGGTGTATTTTTGAAATAGAGGTAGTTAGGTGGTGGTGGGTGTATTTTGAAAACAGAGGTAGTAAGGTGGTGGTGGGATGTTTTTATGACTACTGTTACTTTGTATTTTGTTGATGAATGAATGAAATGAAATGTGGTATTCTTTATAGATATCACATCTGAGTCTTCACACGACTCTTCACTAGATTGCCTAGCACTACCAGATCTAGATGGTTTGTCCCTCTCAAGCTCTTTATCAACAAACTTCTCAAATATGGTATCATCAGCAACATCTTCATCCTTGAGGTCATAATCAGAGTCCACAACTCACTGTCCTTTGAATTTGTATTATTATACTCACTACTCTCACAGCTATCATCATCAATATTTTGTTCATTATGTGGTTCCTCTCTTTCTATCTCAAACACATTTTTCACAGCCTCTTCACTAGCATGCGGTTTCTTAACTTTTTCTATTCCTTCAAACTTATCCTAGTAAAAATATGCATCATTTTACAATCCTCTACAGACATTGCCATTTCTAAAGTATCACTGTATGTTTCAAGGCTTCTCAATCCATCATGCATACTCTTCTTAGGATGCTTCCACATAATAATTTTATTTTCAGGTTTCATTCCTAGCTCCATAATAATTGAATCAATTCTAACCTAGAGATCTTATATGAACTACAAAAATCAACAGCTCCCACATCCCATGGCTTAGGCTGACCTCTACCATCAACTCTACAGTCATACCAATACAAACTAAAGTACTCAGAATTAGGCACTACAAAATACAACTACACTAAATTAATTAAACATACATTAATTAGTTTAACAGAAGTGGTATTAATAAACATCATCAACGCTCAATCGATGAAAGGATTTCTTCATAATAGCAAGTAATGAGAAAACTCTAACCCAATATACATATTTAGTATTTTTATAGTCAAATAATTTTCAAAGTAATACAGCATGAAATACGCATATAAAGATGCAAATTTAACACGAAAAATAACTTCAATTATTTGAATTACCACAAAATAACTTGAGGGGCCTTTACTTATAATATTCTGGTAGGTCTTCTCGTTTCTCCCTTACCAGTCAAGTGACATTGCTACCCAATCTCAAAAATGTGTTTTGTTTCTGTGAAATGAAACGAAGAAGAGGAAGCTCAAAGAGTTTTAACAATGGAGGTGGAAGTAATATATTTTTCTTTCAAGCTAAAGAAAAGTAGTTACTTTTTCAGCTAAGGGTAAAAGGAAAAATCGAGGGAAATTGTTTAGCTAAAGGCAAAGGGTAAGTATTAAATGTTTTAGAGTTATTTACTAAGGGTGGGACACAAGTGAATTGGTGATTAGGATTAAATAAAGGAGTCAGCATCTGATGTGTCAATTGGGAGGTGCTTATTCGTAAAATGGCAACCACATCATTAATTAACTGTTGGAATCCGCATTGGTACTGGCAGAAGTAACAAAAATAATAGAAAATGTACCAAAAAGAAACAAATTCAAGGTTTGGTACTAAATAGAAACAAAGGGCAAAGGTTTGGTACTAACGGGATATTTTACCCCTCTTACGAACACTAGAGAAAAAGACATATACTCAATTGTTTTTACACTATTTCCATAAAAGACACAACTTGAATCCTGAACACTCTCTAAGCATGTAAATATACTTAAGAATATATATGGGGCTTAATGCTGATGGTTAACCAGGTGATAAAGCTAGATATCCAAGATCAAAACTCTATAATATGACTGACTCTCAAAGATCATTCCCAAGTATAATTAATATAATAGTGACAGTACCTAGCAATTTTCGATCTAATCTCATCGGCTCTTGAACAACACAAATGAAAAGAGTTTGCCTTAATGGACTTCTAGGCTTCTAAAGCTTTATCATTGACAGGATTAGGCAACTCCCAATAACTACCTACCCCATAAGTCCTTAATACTAGCAGATACTGAATTATCATAATGGCATTATCAACTATTAGATACTTATCAACTAACGATTAACCATGAATCCATGGGTCACACCAGAATAAGCACTAATCACTCAGATTATATTTAAAGCATTACTTGACATCTTACCTTAACTTCAACAAATTCTCCTACTCCAACGAGCTTTAAGAGATCATGTGTCTCAATTTAGTTCTATTGAAATTATGGACCATGGGTTTCTCTTGCTTCCACTTCAATATTGGACTTCAATGTTAGACTTCTTACACCAATTGCGCTTGCTTTTCAAATTCAATTGGGTCTTAATTATATATCTGGACTCATGTTGGGTCCACCTCCACCGAACCACTCTATTATATGTGATTCGGCTCTATGCACTCAAATGTCGGTCTCCGATCTTGTTCCACTTTTTTATACTCTGAGGACTTGATATCCAATCTTGACTTGCTATTGGTCTCAAGTCTTGTTCCAATTTTTGATCCATGATTTATCGAATTAGATCTTTCTCTATTCATCGGTAAATTATATTCTAGACCTAGATACAATGTATATTATGTATCCAGTGTCCAAAACGTGGTCGTTTTATTTAAGTAATGGAGCTGAATTTTAAAAAACACGTATGTGAGAATTTCAATTTTAATATAACGCTTCACCTATTATTGCCAATTTAAAATACAATCGCAAGTTGCTTTCAACTACTTGACTCAATTTTGTCTTCTCCATTCTTGATTCTCCATTATTCAGAGCTTCAAATCAGATTCTACAAGTTATCATTTTTTTTTTTTTTTGCTGCATAATATTGTTGTTTCATTTTTTTTCTTTCTTTGTTGTTCTCATACATAAATTATGCATATGCATATTTGCATATTTTGAAAACTTATTCTTAACGAGTTGAAATTATTCATTTTTTATCTATTCTTCAGACCTTCAAATCAAATTCTACAAGCTTTATTCTTTTTTAAAAAGTATGATTATAGGTTGATTAAATATATGTTCATCATTATGTTTGTAGAAAATATAATAACAGTTTCATTGCTAGAAAATAATATGTTCATTATGTAGAACATTGTGGTTCATTATGTATGAATTATAGGTTCATCATTTTATTTATAATTTTGATAATAGTTTTATTTTTGAAATTGAATAGATTCATTTTGTAGCACGTTGAAGTGTATTATATATAAACTATAGGTTCATCATTTTATTCATAATTTTGGTAACCGTTTTAATTTTTAAATAGAATAAGTTTATTTTATAGCATATTAAGATTTAATAAATATGAACTATATTTTTATCATATTGTTCATAATTTTAATAACAAATTTATTTTGAAATGGAATATTATGTTCATTTTGTAGTAAATGAACCTTATATCATTAACATAAGTATATATGTGTTAAGTAATGAACATGTCATATATGCATAAAATAAATCAGTATTCATGAATTAAAATAAACAGGTTTATTAAAGTATCACTTGAGGTTCATCAAATATATAACACAATTTTATAGTTTATAGATTCATTATTCATAGATTATAATCAACATGTTCATTATTTACTAGCAACAGTTTCATCCATATATCACTTGATGTTCATCAAATATATAATAGAAATTCCTTAATTATAGATTATAATAAAGAAGTTCATCATGTACTAAGGACAAGCTTATCAAAGTATGACTTGAGGTTCATCAAATATATAATAGATATTTATTTTTTATAAGATATATTCATTAAAAAAACTTATACATGCTAATTTAATATAAAATAAAAAACCAAATAACAAATTAAAAATTACATTTTTAATTTAAAAATAAATTTTATAGATTTATTTCATATAAATCGTACAAACATAAGATGTTTTAAAGAAATACTTTTTATATAGAACAAATAGCATATTCATCAACAACAAAATCTATATAAAATATTAATTTTTCAATTATAAATTTTAGTTTCATAAGATTTAAACTGTAGATTCTTTAATATTTTTATCACTTATTTTTACAAACAATTCATGAGATTGTATTGAAATTCTATTTCAAATTGATATAAATATGTTTACAAAATAATAAAAATTTTAGAAATTTTAAATCTTAAAATATTAAAATCAAAAGCCAAAAAATTATAAAGGCTGTAATTTTAAGAATAGAAGAATATATGTAAAAATAAATAGAGAAAAAACATTAAAAAAAGTTAATTTTTTAGTCCTGAAAAAAATAGTTGTGTATTTTGGTTGAAGCAAAAATCTATATTGAGCTCACAATTTCTCTTTGATTGTATTTGTAGGTAAAAAATTTCAAGTAAGATCACTTTTTCTTGAAAATGCGCGGGTCACACGTGTTAATAGTCTCAAGTAGTCCATAGTGCTACGGGTCTAAGATATAACAATTATTATTCATCCATTCATTCATTTGCTCCTATTATTATATTATAGACCCGTATCCATAACTTGTCATGCACCATGTGCATAATACACGTGTGAAATTTTTTTTTATTTTTATACTTTAAATGTTAGAGGCTATCTTACACTATAATAATACTACTTTTCTTTTATTATGTCCCATCTCTTTATTTTTTTACCATATTATTATTAATAATTTTTATTATATTTTTATTTTAATTTTATATTTCAGTATAGTTTATATTTCTTTTTTATTACAGCACTAAATTTATCTTTTAATAATATGCTAGTATTTTTATAATGAAATATTATATAAAAATGAAACTTTATACATATGTAAAACCTTATTAATAATTTAATAAAAAATTAATTTAATCATATATTTTATTATATATTTATATTTTAAATTAAATTATGTTTTACTTCATAAAAGTTTAATTTTAATTATTTTTATCATTGTATAATAATATATTAAACTTTTAAATTAAATAATAATAATAATAAAATATTAAAATTGATTATATTATATTATAAAATAGAACCGTAAATTATGGACACAAATTCATCAGTAAAAACTAAAAACATCAATCATAAAACTATAGGTTCGTAGGTTAATATTAGATTCATAAATTATAAACTACAGGTCCATTACACATATATTTAAAGTTTATATATGATAGCCCAGAAGTTCATAAAAAAATATAGATTTATAGATTAAAAATAAAAGGTTCATAATTTATAAACTAGAAGTTCATTACATATACACCTGAGATTCCTATATTATAATTTAGGAATTTATAATTTAAAAATAAAATTATATATTAATTGATGAATTTACATTTCACAAATAACAAATATACATCTCATATTTGATAAATTTATAAACAATACTTAATGATCTTGTTGCTTACAACTATATTTACCAGTAAAATTCGAATGTACGAACATTGTATTACCAATGAACCTATAATTTATATTTAATGAATCTATGACTTATTTGTTGCATAATTTGTTGCGTAACAGTAAAAATTCAATATCATTTAAAAAATTATCCTTAAAATCAATTTAAAAAATTATCCATAAGATATTAAAATTTATAAATAAAAAATATATTAAAAGATTTTATTCAAAAATATCATTTATTTATTTTTCTGTTAGTAAAATAAAAATTTACTTTTATTTTTTTCTATTGACATTCCCAGTATTAAAATAATCATTAGAAAGATTTAAACAAATACAAAGAATCAACTACTAAAATAATTTTTTTTAAAACAATTAAATATAATTTTAATTAGAAAAATTAAACAAATAAAAAACTCAACCATTAGAGTATTTTATTTCTCTTAAAAAGAATTGATATAAACATATTTTTAATAAGTCAAACAAATAATTATCTCTTACATACTGAAAAATCAAATAAAATAAATATATTTTTAATTACAAACATTACAAATAAATAAATAATATATATTAAAATACAAACATTACAAATAAATAAAATGAATAAATAAAAGAATGCCACTTTAATTTGACTTAGATAATATGCATCTTTTTTCTCAAAGTTATTTCGCTAGGAGTTAGCACCCATATGTTATGATCAAACACATTATCCACGTAACTCGGTGCGTTTTGGACCTGAGCACATGACGCGTTATTGTACCTGGGTTGAGAATATAATTTGCCATCAGAAACCTGTATGCAAATATAACATAAACAAACATGCATAGATATAGAACAGATCATTTGACAAATAATTAATAAATTAAATGGTATTACATTTATCTGAATGTTATTTGGTACAACAAAAATCGCTCGCTGCTAATCGTTCGTCCTTCAAATTGTCCTATATGCTAGCTCAATGCCCAAAATCTCTCCAAGCCAAAATAAGTTGACTTCATGCAACTAATTCCAGGCTCCAAACCTTCCTAGTATCCTGCCCTCTCACGGTTTTATCTACAGAAGATGAAAAACGTTATCACTGAAGTGATTCACTATGCCATTAGCTGGAAGCTCGATCTGTGAATGGTCAATGATTGGAGTGATTGTAGGAAAACCTTCTATAGGGCAGAACTAAAAAGCCACATTAGTGAAAAGTGATTAAGTTTCTCCTGGTACACGCTGAAGATAATTGCAGCGCAATATAATCTTAACAACTCCATGAAGATCCACCAACATCAATAGCCAAACCCATTGACATCATCACGGTTATGTCTCCAGCGTTGTTTTTTCCTGTCTTTTCTTGAGCCAGATTCCTCATGACTGACCTTCCCAATACTGCCGTTTTCTTCTCTCTTAGTAGACTTGTCCTTAGAAGATTTCCTTTTCTTCCCAGAGGACTGTGCACCACTATCTTCAGCAATGCCACCTCCCCGTGGCAACACT
The DNA here is from genome assembly GCF_019578655.1 of Ricinus communis. Taxonomy (NCBI): domain Eukaryota; kingdom Viridiplantae; phylum Streptophyta; class Magnoliopsida; order Malpighiales; family Euphorbiaceae; genus Ricinus; species Ricinus communis. The sequence continues at coordinate 27,170,277 of NC_063264.1, forward strand.
TCTTCATCATCATCTAACTGCCAGTTACCCAAAATCTCCTGGTGGTCATAATGTGACTGGATTAGCTCCCCAGCTCCAGGTAGCAGGCTACTGAAAGTCACCTCCCCGTTGCACCCTGCTTTACGCTCCAGCAAAATAGAATCGGGTCTAATTATGGTACCAAGAATGCTCCTGTTTGGCCCTAAGCTTAAGATGGTCCTTGGATTTGTCAAGGTGGAAAATGCCATTGAAAAAGCTGACCTGATCTGCAACAGGGATATAACTAGTTGATGAAAGGAACAATAATAAAATAAATGCTTTTTATTTTAAGGAATTGATTTTTGATGGAAACATGAGACTTAGGTAAATCCCAAATTTCACATTCCATACTGATAATTTAGCTTATGAAGCAGAGCAAAAATTAACACATTTCCCACCCAGTTAGACAGATGAAAGCAAAGTAGCTCAGCTTGGGTCTCAATAGAATTAAAGCTACATCTCCGTTATACAAATATGATGTTTGTTTCAACTATATATATGCTGGTAGCTTGACTCATCTGCTACACAACACAAGCCAGACGAGAGCTGACTCATCTGCTACACAACACAAGCCAGACGAGAGCTGCCATATTTGCCAACTCTAGTGCTCTCGACACAATTTTATGCACAGAATTCCCCCTTGCCTATATACACCAATGAATAGCACAAAACCTTGGGGGTGGCCTAAAATACCTAAGAAGACAGTAAATTTCATGATATCAGCTGCAAGAGGAGTTAACTGGAATCGATGAACCACTTGGCCTTAAAAGGATTTAACTCCAAAATCACCATATCAGGTTTGATTCATGTAAACAAATCACCTCAAATTGCCACACTTTACTCTTCAGTGAAATAATCAACACAAGTTTGCTGCAAATAAACTGATGGCAGGTTAAAACTTAAATGATTCTGTGGAATCCCTGCAAAAGATTATAATCACTGAGCTCTCATTTTCCTATTTGTTTTTAAGGGGATGAAAGAATTAAACTTACAGGATCCCGTCTAAGGTAGAGTTTTGTCTACGAATTAGAATATGCTATTTCCATCAATTAAACTAATTCTTATGCAAACAATCTCTTAAATGCTGCCTCCATAGATATATCTCAGCAAACCCTGCAGTTCTAAATCACAATTGTTCTTAATTGAAAGCAGCAAAAAAAATAGTAGTTAAAGAGTTGTTGACAATTGTACAAACCTGGGAATAGTTGAATGAGTTCTTACCAATGTCATTATCTGGCGCCTAAGTCATCCAAAAAAAAAAATGTAAGAAGGCTTTAGACATCCAAAGAAAAATATAAGGACAAATTCTTAAGGCAGAGGTCAAATTCTATCTTCAGAAATTACATTCCCTATGATTCTGCTGCGCAAGATGCAGAAAGTAGTAGTCATAATCAGTGTAAAAGGCAGAGCAGACGACACCTTTAGCCCTTTACATGGGATTGTAAAATAAATAAACAGCTGAACCTAGTTCCTAGGGCCCACTCCGGAATCTTCTAACCCATCAGAAAAGGCCAACTTAAGAAATCATCAACCCACAAGTTCCCTACTCCATTCCCGAACTAAATACTATAAGTTTACCTGTGGATCCTCAATAGCAATGAGAAATGGCCGTCCCTTGTTCATAAACCTAAAACAGAAGGGAAGAAAGAAAAAAGTCACTCGAAACCTCATAATTATAACCCAGTATATGAAAACTCATATTTGCATCCTGATTTGTTTTTGGTTCCCTTTACCCTTTCTTACGCTTTGAAAAGAAGGTGCCTGCCCCTTTGCAAGATACACCAACATCTGTGGTGTTCAATTTGCGTCCGTAAAAGTCAAAAAAGTATACCTGCTATCCAGAAACAACATACTGAGATATAGAAATCTTAAAAATTTGAGATATAGAAATCTTAAAAATTTGTTTTCTTCAGTCCCTAAGAAAGGGTTCACATCTTTTAAATCAAGTGCACGATAATCACACTAAATAAAACATCAACACTCATCAACTCTGTTTTATATTGTTTTTGCATAGTTCACATGATTAAAAAAGCCAAGGGAGTCCTTACTAGATGTGGGCCCTCACAGCACTCTGACAGGAATTTTAAAAAATCTGTTTGTTTCAGAAAACTTACCAGAAGGACTCCCAAATTATGCTCTGACGAAGCCTGGCACTCCCTCCGATTCTGTAGCATCAAGTGCATTACATTTTAAAGTGAATATCATCAAATAGGAATCACAAGTCAATAAGATAGAGATAATTTGAGAACTATACTTCATTATTACAACATTGGAATTCCAAAAAGTTTCACAAGGGAGAAGTCTTACACCCAACATTGCTTGGAAGTAAACCAATCAGAGAGAGCAGAGCATCACCTAAATCACTTACTACATTTTGTATCACATTATATCAAGAAACATGATATAAAACATGGGTGGTAATAATTTAACTATCTCAGCAATTACCTAGCTCATGAAACTTGTGTATGTTGTTACTCATGAATTAAATAATTATCCATCTAACATTAGCATCCATGCTCCTTTCCCCCACTCAAATTTATTTTCATTTATAGAATAGATTGAATCTCTCAACCAACCCCACCCTTGATTACATGGTTCCATGATCCACTAAAAATGATACAGGCGATTCCCCAAAAGCAATTTAATGATGTATCTAAACATACCCTGGGAAAAAGATACCCAATTTGGAGATAAAGCCTCAAGCTCATTGACCAAGAAGCTTGAATATATTTTTCAAAGGGTAAAAGGTCCTGGTAGCTAGGGATTCTTTCATACCTAGGAAATCTAATACTTCTCATAATATTTTATTTAGGAACTTGAGAGACTTATAAATAGTTTTCCTATTTTGTGTTACTAATCCTACTAAGACAAGTATTTTGATCTGTGTGAATAACTTCTTTTAATTCGTGAGTCTGTGATCTAGCTATTAATCCAGTGAAGAGTCATAAATTCCCTTCTTTTAATCAGCCCCAATGTCATCTTTCATTGACCAACCTAATCTAGATTTCTGATTTTTCCTTCTCTTTCTTCCATAGTTTGGCCTCTTTAACCCAAATCTCCATTTTAAGTTGCTGCCTGGAAATTCCTCAACCTAGTTCTTGTGATAGATCACTTGTGCCCTTAAACATCATTAAACCCAATCATACTTCAAAATGTAATCTAAAACCGTCAAATCCTCAACTTGTAACCCTATATATGAATTTTATTAAAGGCTACTCCATCACAAAGAAAGAACTCAGTAAAAGAAAACATTCCACGTGATATATTCCTTAGTTTTCAAGATGTATTATGTGTACCAAACATTTTTGAAGAAGTCCTAGAGCATGTGTGCCTTCAAATTCAAAATTAATTTAGGCTCCTATAAACTAAAATTCAGAAATTGGTTCGTAAATTTAATCTACGCAGCATAGTTGACTTACTTGAGAGAGGATGAAAACCTAGTGCCGTGATTGACTTCAAATCACAAAGAACAACACGCAATGACCTTGGTTTTCTAATCTAAACAATAGATATCAGACATGCACAGTGTTTCTTCTTTTTTTGGTCTACTGCCGTCTATATGAAATATGCATTCCTTCTCTTTTCTTTTTTCTTTTCTTGGCGGGCTTTTATGTCTTTTCTTTTCAGTTTTTAAACCCATTAGGTTTCTGTCAACTCAAATAGTACAATCCAACTTGCAAATTGTATGAATCTAACAACTATGGCTCTGACAGGCATCTATCAATAAAAGCATGATATGCAATAATATCACTAATGTTCTAAAATAAGAATTTCATAGTCAAAAGTATCTAAAACTTTTGGATATTTATATATAAGTGGGGCAGCTTAAGACATATAAGAAACAAGAATCTTGGAGGAACCAGCTAGGTGACAATGTTTAAGCTAGAAGTAATTTCCGGATTTCACTTAAGCATAAACTTGTTACCTTTAACACTGCCATGAGCATCGTAAGTAGCGCATAAGAACCTATCCCGCCAGAGTATACCTACATGCTTTGGAGGATTCTTAAATCAGCAAAAGAGAGATAAAGAATGATACAAGGAAGAAAAAGGTCCTCTACTAGAATCAGCTATTAGAAGATATGGATTCACACCTCATTGAGTTCCCTCTGTTGCAAGAACACTTTCAAGATCAACGATAATGGTCGCAAGGCAGGCCATTTGCGCACTGCATCCTGAAAAGAAAATGCAAGCTACCATATACTCAGAATGTGTCTCCAACACTCAGGACCAACAATCCTGTGAATCTAATTCATGCAATCTAGCAAGAGTATAGTGCAAATATATCATCTAACCAATTTAACAAGGATTAGTATCAGTTTATTGCAGAAAAGCAGTAATTAAGAACTAAATACTAGACCAAGGAGAGACAGATGACAGACCTTAATAAATTCAGCAGCCTTTGGTCCATTGTCGACATCAAAACTGTGATCAGGATAAAAGTACAAATCACTGTTAATACATGACCAAAATAAACACAATTTAACAAACCCCAGCAAGAAATAACAACCGTCTATAGTCTTTTGATAACTATACATATGCAATGCAATAATATTAAATGGTTCAAATAGAGATACTTCCTTGTTTGGAAGTGCAAGATCATGGATATTGTCTCAAACATGGCCAATGGCTTAACCTACAGCTGTATCAGCAATCCAGTGTGCGAAACAGTGTACCAATTATCAAAAGTTCTAAAAGGTGCCCTTTTGTTCCTCCACTCCTATCTCTTTGTTTCTTCAAAATGCATCGAAGTTATTATTTCAAAAGTATTAAGTATAAATAGATTATAAATTTATTTAATTAAAAAGAAAGAAAAAAAAAAGGAGAATAAGAAAAAGAAGGAAAGAAAGTAAAAAAGAGAAAAAAGACTAATAACTATATTGCAGCTTCAAGCAAAACATACCAACTCAACCAAATGATCATCTAAGGGTTAACATTAGCAAGTCTAAATAGGTTAACACCAAGTTAATCAATCAAAAGTGAAGAAATTAACATATAAAACTAACATGATTAAGAAAGAAGTGAACCTTATATCAAATGATACACCACTTCGTTTTTCTACAAATTTGACAATTGGCACACGAGCCTTTGCAATCACCTGAGACATACCAAAAGGGCACATAAGATAATCTCTCATTGCAGAAGAATGTTTCAGTCATCCAAGGATGCAAACCTGTATTTTCTTTGCAATGCCCTTTTGAGACAGTGCTCTAGAAAGAGCCTGCAAACCAATTTGTGGGTTTTTTATACCTGACCGAAATATCACCACCTACAATAAATAGAATAAGGCCAGATGCTCAAATCCAGTTGACTAGTTGTTAAAATAGACAGTGGTACACTTTAGAAAATTTTACATCATACTTACATCAATATCACTCGTTGGAAGATAAAGTCCTGTTTTGTACGAACCAAAAACTTCTACCTGTAAGGTAATACCATTAACATAATCTCACTACATCCGTGTTTCTATTAAAATTAAATGACAGAGAGATGAAAATCACCTTGCAATTAGGCCATATATATTTTATAACATCAAAAACACATTTTACTGCTGTGTTCCGGGCATCTTCTTCCTCTGGTGTAGGAGAGAGAAAATCACAGAAATCTACTATCTCTGCAACACCCAGCATAAAATATACACCTTAAAACCCGTGTTTATGATAAATTCATCGGAAAAGGCTGAATCTGCATGTTCCTAGTCATCTACTATAAAACTTTGTGGCGTGCACTATGTCAACAATATTCAAACTAATGCTTTGCTATCCTCTTGAATAGTAAATCAAATGAATCAAGCCAAAAATGTACAACTTGAAAATTGGCATGCTAAGGAGACAAGCTAAAGAACTCATTGCAAAACTAGTCAAGCTTCAAAATATCCTGCATGCATATATATGTAATGGACTAGTGAAACAGATATCCGAAGCCATGCAACCATACAATCTCTAGTAAGTTGCAGGGCGAGAAACAACATGCCAAGATGCAGATTATGAATATATGGAAATACTGAAAGAAGTTGCAGCCTAGAAGTTGCACTTGTTGACCATAAGTTGAGAGAGGAAAAAACAAAATGGTTAGAACAGGTACAGTGTGAACCAACAAATGGGCGAATATGGAAGATTGAGCATTTGATTTAGCAGCATTAAATTGTAACTGGCCTAAACTAAAGAGAATTAAGTAACAGGATTCATAGTACACGTCTGATTTACATACAATATGTTTTTATCATTGACGACACTTATTAGTTATTAATTCAATTAGATAACAACTAATGCTAGATAAACCAACAACTTCTCAACAATAAAACAATTCAACTGATATCAAAGAAATTAAACTTATGACAAACAAAATTTCAATATAGAAGTTAAAGAGACAACAATTTAAGCAAACATAAAAATTTAAAAAAAAAAAATTACCTTTATGTAATTGAAGCATAGGACTTCTAAACCTACTATTCCCTCTAAACCAGCTACTCTCCAACTTCGTCTCCGAGACACTCTGTGCCGCCTTAGATTTCCGAGGCTCAGCTACTACGCTGGGCGTCTTCGGCTCAGCTGCTGCTTCAACAACATCAAGCGAGAAAAAATCAGGCGCGACAGATTCTATAGCAGAGGAATTAGCAGTTGAGAGAGAAATCTCGTTGCGAAAAACAGAGAAGGGATTGGGATGACGATGATCACCATCATCATCCGACCGTGGGGATTGATCAGGAGTGGGTAGAGAGAGTGGAGACAGGGTTTGATAGAGAGGAGGTGGAGTTCCGGTTGGGAAATCATAATCATAATTATTATTATGCATTGGGAAAAGAAAATAGCGAAAGTGAGAAAGGTAGTGTTTCGAATTGGGAGAGTAGAGGGTTATGTAGGGTTTTTACTTTTCTGTTTGGTTTGAGGGAAAGTGAAGGAAAGATGTGAGGGATATTTTTTTCCTGTTCGGTCCTGGTGTTAATGAAATAAGGTGTAAACTTGACAGCAAACATAGATGGTTCTCTAGTACTACTATTATTAGCATTCCGATTTTTTCTTTTTTTCTCTTCTTTTTTCTTTTTTTTTTTCCTGTCGTCTTAGATTAGGGTTCCATTGTCCTTTTCCTTTTTTTTTGCCCCTTTTAACAGCACAGGGATGAACTAATATTTCATAATTTTAGTGAAGGGTGCTCAATTATTAATATTTCATAATTTCTTACAAAACATATATTTCAGATTAGTCTATAATTCTTATATAGTTTTAATACCTTTATAAAATATTTTAAATAAAATTCATCTATTTAAATATGTAAAGTCAAATGATACATGTTTAATTAAATTAAAGATTTTATTTTATAATTAATTTATTAAATTTTAAAGTTTCATAATTTAAAATATAACAGATATATAATATATTTTTTACATGTATAACAAATATTTTATTTTATAAATTTAGTAAGTCTATAATAATTCTAATAGATCATAAACTATATAACAAAAAGTAGTCATCTCTTTACACTCGTTATAAAACTAAAAATTCACCTAGTGCCAAGAAGAAGATTCGAACTCGAAAGTTGTCACTACTAAAAACAAACGCTCTTGCTATTTAAACTAGGCATCAAGTATTAATAATTATTTTTATCATTATATTTCAAGAATATTATTATTTTAAAATTTAATTTAGTTGCTATTTTATAACTAAAGTAAAATATATATATAATAAACTTTTTTGAAACAAAGGTAATCTCACATTAATCAAATGGAACAAAAGTTTGAAACTATAAAAGGCAGGCACACAGGGCAATGATCAAAACATTCAGAAGCTTCCCCTAGAAGAAGAGCCCGAGATGTAGCCAGATATACGTGCTGCAGAATTGAAGCTGCGCTTAATGAAAAGAAAGTCAACTGAAACCTTAAATGTATGATCAAATTAAAGCAGTTAATAACATTGTTCCTGTTGGAGACAGACAGGCCTGTTGGATCTTAACATATCAACAACATTGGCACAATCAGATACGATACACAGTCAGAGTGACTTCCATTGCAGCAGCTAGTTTTATGGCTTTCTCAACGGCCAGAACTGCCACTTGCCCTGCTAACAAAATAGTAGTTATCGGGCAAAAAACAGCAGCAATAAAAATGGTAATTTTCATTGGGCTAAAAGGAAAATTTGCCTCCTCTATTTGGGGTCTACGGGCAATTCACCCAAATTTTATTTTTTTGGCCAATTAGCCCATCAACTTGTTAAAAATGGTCATTTTACCCATTAATTTATCATACAAACCAGACGTTTCAGCAAGTAAATAATGGGTAAAAGTTTTTTAATGAATAAAAAATGGATAATGAATAATTTCTTTTTCATTATAAGTAAATAAATATTATATCTCTTCAAATACCATCTTTGTTTCTCTATCAAAATTGAAAATTCAATTTTACAGATATTAGTTTCCAGTTATCAAGTCCCACAAAATTTCACTCAGCTTGCATGATGAAGAAGCCAATAAAGAGGAAACCAGTTAAGCCTCTACTAGAGAACTAACCACAAGAAAAAATTGATGAAGGATCAATACTGTAAGAAAGATGATAGCAAAATGAAGAATCAATCGGAGTGCTTTAATTTATTCATCCTGCCTCTTTTATAATACTGTAAATGCTTTGATTTTGATGGTTATAAATAAACAATTGATATTGTGAATTGCAGTATTTTTTTTGGTAAACTTATATATAAAAAAAAATGATAAAAAAACTGAGATCTGGGTTTGAAAAAAATCATGCATACCAATTTGTTTTCTTGTTGGTCAATGATGGGTTCCATTCAATGGCCATTGTTAAGGCTTGGTCTTTATAAAACTTTGAAAACTTATTGTCGGAAATTTGATAAAACACTAGTAAACAATAATGTTTCTTCGATTGGCGCGCTTGGAGGTTCAAGCAGGATAGTTCTTCTTTTTCTTTAGGAGCATGTGCTTGTAGAGAACTTTGTGATCATCTCTCTTAGGCGGGTTTGATGGCGGAGCAGAGAACTTGTGCTTATCTCTCTCAGCTGGGAGTGGCAGTCGTCACGGTGGTGGTAGAGGTAGAGGTGGAAAAAATTATTTTCATTTGTCTAAAATAGATAACGGAAATGAGTTGCAAGCAAGTGTGTGAGAAAAAAAAGTTAATAACATAATTTTTTAATATTTAATAAATATGAGTTTGTATTATACGCTTATAGATATGATAAATAAATGGATAAAGTGACCATCTTTGACAAGTTAGTGAGCTAATTGGCCAAAAACTTAAAATCTGAGTAAATTGCATATGGACTCCAAGTAGAGGGGGCAAATTGCCCTTTTAGCCATTTTGATGGAGTACTGTACAACAATTTCAATACCACCTTGCTTCTCAACAGCAATAAAAGAGCCATTAACAAAGGATTTGAAACTTCAGTTAGCCGGAATGACAGGAAGAGAGTGTACCCGACGATGATGCACATGAGAAATGCTACAGAATGCTTTTGAGTAATCCAACAAGTATTTGTTAAACAACTGTACCTAATAGTGTAACCAATCTCGGTTTCTCTCCAGGAAAGTGGAGAGTTTCTTGAATTATAATTAAATAAAAAGCATGTTGAGGTTCATCCTTTGACTTCACTTCCATTATGTAGAACCATTAAAGGAATGAAGATCAACAAGGTGAATGGAATCGGGCTCCATCCAGAATTTCCTAACCCGATTGCAAGTCCATAAAGCATGTATAGGAGTCTCGGGCTCTAAACCTGACAATTAATATCCTTCACTGGGACATGATGGCTCTACAAATTGAAACGGGTTGGCTCTACAAATATAAGTTATTATTACTTAGGTTGGTCGTAAGTATGAGTTCTTTCAGTTAGTATTAAACCTTGGTTGTTAAATGATGTTCAAAACACGTTTTCCAACAAGGTAACATCAGTATTATGTTATAAAGTAGAAAGTTAATCTACATAAACCGAAAACTAATTTGCCGAATTAAACCAAACTCAAAAGTTTTCAATTTGTTTCGGTTCGATTCGAAAACCGAACTGACAGTTTGCACACCCCTAGCTAAGACAAGCGAGGCCATATAAACGTTGTTATGAAGAACTCCAATATCATTAGGCACTAAACAGTCAGGGTCCTAAGGAACCCAATAATCATGAAGAACCTTAGTGCTCTTACCATCTCGAATAGTCCATCATCTAATGCCTTTCTTCAAAAGTTTAAAGCCCTAAATAAGACTCCTCTAAGCATAGGAACAACGAGGCCACACTCGAGCATGCAAAAAGTCTCCATATTTGACATAACGAGCAAATAAAACACATCCCAGCAAGATTCAAGATTTTTAAGAAGTCGTCAGCACTATTTAGCAAAAAGTGTATGATTGAAGTCCCCAAATTTGGGGGATTTGGCAAACATAGGATAGGATCTCTCTCTCTCTCCCTTCGTCTGGTTTTTTCCTAGGGTTTCTTTTAGGGCAGCTGCTGGTGGAGACTTCCGCTGGCACCCTCGCCAGTGGTCGTCATGGCCTCATTTTCCTTTAGCTTCTCTTGTTTTCTTGCTTTTGTTTTTTGCTGTTTCCTTTCTGTTGCCCCTAGATGGGTCGTTTGCTGGTGTTTTTGTGTTTTGATGATCCATGGTTCTATCTTTCTAGCGATTGTCAGTACTTCTTGTGCGGCGAGGTCCGCCTCTTATGCTCATCGGCGTCCTTTGGTGTCCGTCGCCAGGCGGATGTGGGTGTGGGAGATTGGAAGCTGCTGGAGGTGCTATGGTTATGAAGGAAGTTGAATCCTTTTAGATTGACATTTTTATAGGTTTTGTCCCTCCTTTCCCAGAAGTAGGCTGGTGGTTGGGCTAACGATGGCCGTCGAGCTTGCTCTACCGATCTTATTTGCTTCTGGTTGGAGTGCGTAAATGTCTTGAACCTTGCTCTTTTAGTATATGGGTTCCAAGTCTGGGAGTTCTTTGGAGATTGGGTGCAACTAGAGGCCAGGGTTGGTGTTTGTTGCTCTCCCATGTATATGTGGTTTCTGGGAAAGAAGATGGATGTATCTGAAGACATGCGAATGGTGCAGGGACCAATATGCATTTTTCTAGTCTTTGTAGGCCAAAGTGCCAAGTTTGCTATATGGGCTTTAAGTCCATGTCTTTGAGTTTAATGGATGTTGAACAAACCCTCTTAATTTCTTCCAATGTAGTCTTTCCATTTTTGGTTCCCCACAGAAAATTGCTACACAAGTGCTCCATTTCTTAACATATACTGGCATGAATCTTAAAAATGGACATAAGATAGGTTGGTAGAGCCTGAATAAAAGACTTCAAAAGTACCTCCCACAGAAAGAAGTTTGGAGTCCCAAGTGGATAACCTTTTAGCAATGCGGTCCCTGATGCAAACAAATTAACACTTCTTATTCCGACCTACATAGGAAGGAATACCCAGATAGCTCTCATGACACATGACCTCGTTAATTCCTAAAATAGACTTGATTTAAGGTGTAACCAGTGTGTATTAGTATTTGGACTGAAAGACAAAGAAGACTTTTGGAAGTTAATGAGCTGACCTAATGCTTTTAATATTAAAAAATATTTTTATATTGTCAAATTTACACATTAGTGATATTTTTAAAATATCTGGATAAAAAGTTATTCTATAAAAAAATATAAAATATTAAAAAAATTATAATGGTGAGAATTTTTATAGTATGAAATATTTAAAAAGAAATCTTGTAGGAATGAAATAATTCCATATTTATATATTGAATACAAAAATATAAAAATATTTTGCGAACTATATTTTAACACATAGAATTTTGTTTCGACATGCGTACTTATTTTTTATATATAAAATTTAAATTTATATGTAATTTTATTTTTTTAATTAATTCATTAATTAATAAATTATTTTTCTAATTAAGTAATAACAGTAATTCTGAAATATAGCTTTTTAATTATTTTATATTATATTTACTAACAGATTAATTTTTTAATTTCAAAAATTCTAGTTCTAAAGAATAAATTTTTTAAAATTTTTATAACTAATAAGTTATTTTTCTAGTTTATATAATAATTTTCAATCCTAAAGAATAGTAATGTCAACTATATTTATAGTATTAACTCATATAATACTAAAACCAATTGATAAATATTTTTAAATAACTTTCTATATTATTCTCCGATAAAATTCATTTTTGAAATCAATAAAATCTTACAATATTGTAAAGTTTAAGAAGACATTTAAAAATATCTATTTTATTTTTCTTTTTAAAATATTATAAATAATTATAAGATATGAACAATTATTAAATCTTATCTACAAACTCAATTTACATTATTATTTGTAATTAAAATAGTTACTACAGCTATACAATACGTGAGTAAATAATTTATAAAAAATTTAAATAATTACAAATTTAATGTTTTAATTTTTTCTATTTCAATATTTGAATATTTTTCTATTTAATCAAGTATATGAACCTATTGATTTACTTTTATAAAATTCACGAATTCGCTGGCGAAAATACTAGTAAATTTGAGCTCGACTCATTTACTAATTGAACTCGTAAATTAAGCTCAAGCTTAACTTATTTATAAATAAACTCGAACCAGCTTTTATCAAGTTAAATATTGAATAATTTATAGAAAACACAACTTATTTATATCTTTATTATTAAAAATTATATCCAAACAATTCAAACTCATATAGTTCTTTTCTTTTATTTCAAACTAATCCATAAAGATCTCCACCCTTTATGCATAAAAAGCTAAATTCATTATCATTCTACATAATAATCAATTTGAATATAGAATGTACTCTAGTAATGATTAAAAAGGAACCTTAACTTCTATTTATTGGTTAAGAAAAACCCAACTCCTATGTAAGTTAAAAGATACAAAAGAAAACACAGACAATTTTTTACATTCTTTAACATTTTTTTTTTATGTGAAAAAGTTGAAAGATTATTAGGTCATTTTCTTAACTGCACCATACAACAATCACATACCCTTTTGTCCTTTGCCACTATTATTTTCTTCTAAACCTCTTAATCTTTTGAAAAAAAAAAAAGGAGAAAAAAGCATCTACAGCCATAACCATATTTCTTTTCCTACTATGATCACCATGTCAAATTGATTGAAACTATGATACTTTTCAATAGTTCTATTTTGATATTATGATGATGGTGGTTAAAAAGAATAATGGTAACAGTAGCAGCAGATAAAATGATAATGATAGTGGTAGAGAGAAAAGGACAACCATCGTGTGTTTTTTTAAAACAAAAACAATGTCGTTTTGACCTTTTAATATGTGTTTATCTAACTCACATGCTAGATAGGAGTGCTAATGTCAACAGCAGTACACAGCTTAGTGAGGGTTGGATAGGCTTAAAAGAGAAAAATGACTTCTCATACCAGATAATGATATCAATTTTTTATTTAATCTTATTTTGATCATAAATTTCATTTTAATTTTAGTTATGATTTAATTACTTCTTTTATTAAGAATTTGTTATGTTATATTTCTCTTTTTTAATAATTTTTTCTTTAACAATTCTATCTATTTATTAATTTTTTATTTATAAAATAATTAAATTAAGATATATTTAGAGTTGAGTGATTAAAATAAAATAAATTAAAATTTTATAATTAAAATAAAATTAATAATTGTTACTTTCATTATTCCATCTCTATGCCACGTGGGTAGAAGTATACACCAAACTCGACTTGGATAAATTTATTGAAAATAATTTATAATAAGTCAGACCAATAATATCAAATAATAAGATATAATTGAAAAGTGGACAGCTCTTTTATAGTTTATAAGAGAACCAAAAAATATATAAATAAAATCGTCATTTAATGTATAAATGGATGCTTTCCTTTAGTGCTCGTTATGATGCTTTTCTCGAGCTGACTCTTGTTGGTTGAATTCTTCTTACTTTCATTGATAAAGAGGAGCCAGACGATGGATTTATGCTCTAGTGAGAGCATTTCCAATTAGCTCTTTTAAGTCATGTTGTTTTTTTATTTTAAAAAATTATATGTAAAATAATTTAAAAGTCAAATTCTCTCTATTTAAATTTAAGTACGGAGAAAATAACTTTTAAATATTCTTTATTATTTCTTTCTTACTTTTTTAGTTTTTTTAAAAAAGTTATATTCTCTTTTAATGTTTATTTTTCTTTTTTTTTTTTACTTTATTAATAAAAAAATAACTATAGAGAAAAATATAATGTATTGTTGGAATATTCACATATTTTGAGATAAATTAAAATCGAGAGTTAACTATTTATAATTTAATAAGGAAGCATATATAAAATATTGTTGAGGATGCTTTTAGGAGATTTTAAAAAAAAAAACATCATTTTAGGCTAAACTTTAACAAAAATTCGATTTTAAAGTAGTTTTGGAACTAATTCTCAATATATGGTACTTTTCAGGTTATATGGACATCGCCTGCTAGTTGAACTGGCGGATAATGGGATTGATTATGGTTCGATTAACCAAACTGTTGGCCATTTTTTAAAATCTAACCATATATCGGCTTTTAAATTCATTACCCCTAAATCTAAATCGTTAGTATTGGTTGACTATTATTTACCGTATGGTTACTTGAATTTTTCGATTTTTAACTATATTAAATTTTAGGCCTAATAGCCTAAAAAATTCACATTTTTGTGGAAGTTAGCTATTTTGGCAATTTTTAAAAAATTATCAATTAAGCTGTGATTTTGCCAATTAAGTATAATTAAGCAATGTGAATGGCAATATACACGCTATTTAGGAGATGAGAATTCAAAATTATGCAATATGTATAAATAATGTGGCATTAGGATCCATCAATTTAGATTTTTCATTTTCTAATTGACGCTAATGTTACTATTCACGTTGCTCAGTTTTGACAAATAACTCAATTGGGCCAAAATTGCACTCAATTGACAAAGTTATAACTAAATTGACAAATTTTAAACTTTTGGCCAAAATAACAAAATTTCATAAAGGATTGGATTGTTTAAGCTATTAGGCCTAAATTTTGTAAATTTTTTTAGAAAGAATTTTTAATATTTTAATATATTTTTTTCTTTTTTTCAATTAGTCAATAAATTCACAATAATAATTATAATATAATTAAAATACATTTTTAAAAAAATTTGACTTATTATTTAGTGTGAAATTTTTTATTACTTAATATATAAATATGTTTATATAAATTAATACTAAATTAATTTATTAATTAATATATTAATTATATTTATATAAGTTAATACTAAATATATAATAAATATGAACATTACACATATTTATCAGTTTGGTTTTTCAATTTTGGGCCGGTTTTCAGTTTGATCAGTTTTTTTTTTCACCCCTAGTTAAGGGTGCTTATGGTTCAGTTATCCGAACCATTAACTAAACATTAAGATCGAACCGTTCACTTCGATTTTTTTTTATTTTTAAAATTGAAACCGAACCGATTGAACCGGTTAACAGATTCATTTGGACCGGTTAACCTTATTTCATAATTTTTAACTATCCAATTATTTACCAAATATTTTCATGAAAGTTTTAAGTATAAAACAATAATTGTAGCTGAAATAAGTACAATTAAAAGTTACAGTACAAGTTTTACAATCAAAACTAAAAATACATTCTTCTAAAAGGTACATGAATTTTAAATATTTGGATATTTGATTCAAATATGTCTTATGAATATCTATTATAAGAAGAAAACTTAAATCTAAAGACAAAGAAAGTAGCTCTTAGTCATCGATATTGATGAAGGAAGAAAATAAGGATATTTTAGATATATTTATAATGAATATAATAAATATATAAGATATAATGTTTTTGATCGAGTAATTGAAATCCATAATTTTTTAATTTAAAAACTGAAACCAAACTAAAAATTAAAATTATAAAAAAATTGAGACTTAAACTTAACCATCGGCTCAATTATCTAATAAATTCAATTCAGTTTAATCGGTTTCGGATGACGTATCGCTTTAAATGGTTTTTTCTCAACGGACAAGAGCAGTCCACAATGGAAGAGGCAGACAGGTCAGAAAAAAAAAAAAGTCTATCCACCACTTGAAGTGGGGATAGAGAGGAAAAAGAAGTTGTGCCTTACCTCAAAACTTTTGCTATATAATTTTAAAATAAAAATTAAACTACTCATCTAATGTAAATATAAAATTATTAATATAATATCATAATATTTAAAAACATACTAAGAATATATATATATTTTTTAAATAAAAATTCATATTTTATATAACAATTTTTTTAGAACTAATAAAGACCTATAAAAATTATAAATATCATTATATAATTATATAAAAAATAATACAAAAATAGTATTACAAAATTATAAATATAATTATACTTATATAATTTGCTTACTCATTTATATCTAAAAATCATTATATAACAACATACTAAAAAATAAAAATAAAAATTTGTACACAAATTATAAATATTACCATACTTATTCATTTATAATTTCTTACTAATTCATATATAAATAGCATTACAAAAGAGAATATATTTAAATTTTTGATTACAAAAATTATACATTTCATCATACTCACAAAATATTTTACTCATTCATATCTAAATAATAATAATATTATAACAAATAATGCAAAAATAATTATCAGAACACAATTATAAATATAATTATACTTACAAAATTTCCTAGTCATACATATTTTTTCTCATTTATGTTAAAAAATAATGCAACATTTTTTTTTTTACAAATATCAAAAGAATATCATCATAGTCTAAAAAAATTTAATTCCACCAAAAATACAAAAATTACAAAACTCCAATAAAAAGTAAAAAGATTATAAATATTATTATATAATAATACACAACAATAAACATAATAAATAATAACACAAAAAAAATCTAAAAAAATTAGAGGTAAAAGTCCTTACCTCATATGATGATCTCTTATATAACTTAGACAATACCCATCAAATTATAAATATTATTATATAATAATATATACCAAAAATTCTAAAATAAAAACATATATATTAATAAAAATATTATACTTACAACTATTATCTTCTTAATGTAAAGAAAAAAAATATGAATATTCTTTTACTTCATCGAAACAAAGAAAGAAAGAATTGATAGGTGTGAAGAAAGATAGAAAGAATTGATATGTGTGGGGAAGGTTGAGGGAATTAATCTGTAAGATTGAAGTTCACAGGTATTGATAGAAGTAATTGAATTGATATGCCTGGTTGGTTGCTTATCAGAGACTAATGGATAACCCTGTTTGCCAATCTTCTAGGTGGACAACACCAACTCTTTATTTATTTATTTATACAATTTGACTGTCTCAAATCAAGAATTTTGATAAAATGTACCCTAAATTGAGAATTATATTTTTCAAACAATCTAAACTAAGAAAAAGCCTCTAGACATTTGTGTTTTTTCCAAGTAAGGGTGAGTAAAAAGGAAGGGAAATTGGATAATTAAATTGAATGATTGAGTTTGGTTTGTTTGATCTTTTCTTGTTTAGTTTCTCCTTCGTTTTCTTAGGCACTTGGTTTAGAAATTTTATAAAGTTGATAGTTGTTTCTCATTTAGTAGCTAGATTAAACTCATTTTGTAAGATTTAAGAATGAACAATTGATAGCCTATTTTGTTTTGGTTGATCAATGCAGCTGATAGCTGTTGGTTGATAACTGATAGTTGATAAATTAAACCGTTTGGTAAAAATTTATTAGTTATTGCTGTTAGTATGTTAAATGACTATTGGGATATAGTTTATATTTAAACATGTTTTATTTTATAATACTATTTTAATGGTACAAATTAATAAAAATAGCATATAATATATAATCAATTTTGGTTTAACTCAATTATATTTATTTTCAATAAAAATTATCTTAAAAATAAGAATTAAAATTTAAATTCTATTAGTCATTTTTTATTTCAAACACTATTATAATTATTTAACTAGTAAGTATAAGTTTAAAATAATTATTATAAATTATAATTTAGAAAAAATTATATAAAATTAATTTAAAATAATTTATTATTAATTTTTAATAAGGATATTGTTATTAAAATAAATAAATAAAGTGTCAAATTAGTTGTCAACTAATAAGAAAGAACTTTAAAATAACATTTGAACCCAATTCAAGTGCCAAGAGATTTTGCTTCAAGAAGTGAAATATTTTGAGTTCGAATCCTTTACTCTACATTAGGTGAGTTTTTATTTTTATAATGATTATAAAAAATGACTATTTTTATTGTATAGTTCATAGTTCGTTGAATCTCCTATGAGTAAAAAAAACAGCTATCAACTGTTGATTTTTAAATCTTACCAAACTGATTTAATCTAGTTGTTAAGTGAGAAATAAATACCACATATGTTCAAATCCTCTAAACTAAACATCCACTTAATTTTTATTTTTTAATTTATAATTTTTTATTTGACTTTTTCATTTAATAAACTAATTAAGTTCTTTGATTGCGATTCAAAAATAACTTTTAAAAGAACCTAAAGGCTAGAGAATTTTTCATTTTTATTTTTTAATTTTTTTAGAAAATAGAAACTTTTTATTTTCATAGAAAATTTGTAAAATTTATAAAATATATTTACTTATTATTATATATATTTTTTTATTTTCTATTTGGATAATATTTTAAATATAAAAGGTAAACGTGGAATAAATGAAGTAATAATTCATTGTTTGCATTTGAAAATAAGTGATTTCTTATATAAAGAAAAACATAAGAAACATGTTAAATTTGTTTTCAAAAAATTTTCAAAGTTTAGTTTATAGTCTTAATAACATGGAAATTATTTTCTTTTTCATTTTAGAAAAATAGTATAAATAATCACAAAGTTCTATTTCCGTTTTCATTTAAAAATTCTAAAGAACTGACATAATTTTCTATAAGTAAACAATAGCTTTCTACAAAACCTGATTTCCAAGTAGATTTTGATAAATTAAAAAAAAGAAATTAAATTATATAATATATTCAAGTGTAAAAAGAAATCGCCTTGTATTTCTAAATATAATATCACAATACATATTACTTATTAATACTTTATCTTAATAGAAAAAGTGAGATTAATTAATTAAAATTAAAAAGTGAAAGTTAAAACTTAAATTCTTCTACTGCATTATGGTATACGATTCTTTTATATTAGTGTTAATTAGTTAAAAATATATTACTAGTCAAGATTATTAATAAACATAATTACTGTCATAATTATAAGTTAATAATATTAATATGTTGGTTTGTGTATTATAATAATTTCTTAACAATATTTAATTTTGTTTTTTTCTTTTGCCAATAAATGATATTTAATTTGCTTATACAGAGTCTTATATTATTGTTTTATATCTTTGTATAATAGTGCTATGTGAATAAACCGTTAAAAGTTACAATATTTGATGAGTGTTGATTTTAGTAAAAAAGATTAATAAAAGAAATCATATTAATTAGTTAAAAGATACATTACTAATAAAGGTTTTTTAATACATATAATTAATTCATAATAGCATTACATAATTATAAATTAAAAATTTTAATAAATTAGAAACTAAGAAAAGTATTTTTTTTTAAAATGATATATATTCTTTAGCCAATAAGTGACAGAGATTGTACATTATACATTTCAAAGAAGCCTAACTGTTCATACAACGTGATTGGCTTCTCAGACATCACTATCATAACACAAGTACAACAAGATTATGATAATACATAAAGGCTATGACAATGTATAATTTTACCCCAACTTTTGACAGCTATAACTGAGACATGACAATACTTAATAAAAATATTTGTACCATGAACCAGTGTTGATGTCGTCTAGCTCTTCATTATTAGGGTGTTGTGACCCTAAGCAATATTTACTAATATAATATAAACACATTATAAAAATTATTTTTCTTGTTTTTTGATATTTGAGATATAAAATCACTAACTAAAATCTTGTATTCAAATTTAGAAAGTAAATTTTTTCTAATTGATAATATAGTTAAATTATTTAGTTTTTCTTATGATGTGGTTGAATATAAATGATACTTATTTTTTTAATTTTGAAATACTTTATTTCCATTAAAGCTACTGTTGAAGAGAATGGTATTTTACAAGATATCCATACATTTAGAAAAAGATTTATTATTTATAAAGTTTAATATCTCAGCTGGTATTTTTATTTTTCATTTGTAATTTCTTTTATAATACTTAATATTAAATATAAATATAAACCATCCATATTAAAAAACATGTAATTTTATATAAAGTTTTCCAAATTCAAACAACTTGTTTTCAAATTATCATCACTAAACAAGTTTAATTTAGATACATAAGATAATTAAGGTTTATTTTCTTTCAGTTAAAATATTTTAATAGTTACTAAATATATTATTAATACTAATTATTACTTCATAACTTAAAATTATTTAATATTTTATCAGTTAATATATATATTAAAACATTAGGACCCTTAAACTACTCAAATCTATCCCATTAGAATTCGGTCTGGTCAAGTGTGTGAAAATATCTGTCCAATTGCTATCTCTATTCAGTCCTTAAACTCAAATCGTGATATTTGACCCTGTTTATTTGGTTATATAAAATATCTTTTTATTATATTTTTAATTTCTTTTTTTAAAATGAGAAATAAAAATTAAATTCATGTTTATGTTCGTGCATCTTAATTTATGTGTTCTATTTTTATTTATAATTTATTATTTGACTTTTTATTTAATAGACAAATATAAATTATTATTCAAAAGTAGATATAATTATAGTTTTTAAATCTGATTATTTATATTTATATTTTAAATTTAAATGAAAGGACATTTAAATCGTAAAAAATTATATTCTCTAAGAGGATGTTTGGTTTCTCATCCAACAGCTACAACAAAACCTGTTTGATGAGATTTAAAAATTAGCAACTAATAACTGATTTAATCACAATCAACTATTTTAGAAATTTTTTTATCAGCTAATGACTGATTTAATTTTTTATTTATTTAAAAAATATTATTTTTATTAAAAATTATTAATAATAACTTATTTTAAATTGATATCGTATAATTAGTTTTCTTTAGAATTCATGATAAATAATTATTATTTTAAAATTATGCTCAAAAGTTAGTATTTAAATATTAACTCCTATACTTAAATTAACTTTTATAATAAATATAACTGAGTCAAATATAATTAATTATAATATTTTTAATTGTTACAAGCTATTTGTACTAAGTAAATTATTAAAATAATATTATTAAAATAAAATATATATAAAAATAAATTATATCCTTAATGGTAATTAAATATATTTACAGTAATAATGAATAGTATTTTACTAAACGATTTAATTTATTAGCTATCAGCTAATAGCTACCGGCTATTTAAGAGTCAACTATCAACGTATCATGCTACATTGATCAACCCAATAAAATAGATTGTGAGTTTTTTACTATTTATAAAATAACTCAAATTTTGGCATAAATCTTCATTTAGGACCTTGGAATTACTGGGTCTCTAGTTTCCTTAGACTAAGACATATCTGTTAAAATTTTGAGAATATGCATTAACATTTCTACAAGTTGTCTCATTCACTTATAAATTAGACATGTGAACTTTTCCTTTTTCTCTTTCTTTAGCTTTCTCTCTTCTTTTGTCTACAAAAAAAACTACAGGTTAAATAGGTAGTCCATTTTCTTTTTTTACACTTTCTTTAGCAATTCTGAATACAACTTCCAAGAGAAACTGATTTCTTTAACTTTCTCAAAAGCTAGTTTTCAAAAAGCATATCCTGAAAAATTTTACTTGAAAATATAAAATATGAAAAGTTGATTATGATTGAGAAAAAAGACTTTTGAAAGAAGCTGAAATTTCTAGCTTTTTTCAAAAGCTGATTTCCAAGAACAGATTCTTATAAATTCTTTAAAAAAACCAATAAACCTAATTTAAAAGAATTATTGATTTTCAATTGCCTTGTTAATCTTAGAGATAAAACTAACATATAAAAATAAAATTAAATGTAATCATTTCATTAGATAAGTTTTTAATGACAGAGTGAATCATGACTATGTAATAACTTTTTCTTAATGTAGAATGCGAGAATTGAAAATGTATTTAGTTAAAATCTATAAAATTTATAAAATTGATTTGTAAATCCAAAATTTAAGTGCCTTAGATGAACTACATAATCAAATTTATTTATAATTTGTTATAATTAAGTTAAACTTTAATAAAATAGATAAAATTTTTAAATAATTCTATATTAGTTTGTCTATGTAATTTATAACACGAAAACATCTCTTTCAATTTTATCATATCTATTTTATTTTTTCTCAAATAAAAAGAATTTTTTAATGAATTTCAACCGAGCTAATCCCTCGGATTCTAATGATAGAAATTACTTATCACAGGTACTTATAAGTATTTATCCAATAATAATATCCCACGTACATGGTAATATTTCCATTTTTACGCAACCCCACCCCACCCCATCCCCACACACTCACGGAGAGCAGGACAATCAGAGAAAGAGCACTGCTTAATGTTTTTTTCTTTTTTCTTTTTTAATGTTGGATTGGATGGATTGCTATGGACAGTCGGCTATTTGTCTGTATCTCATTGTAAAAAAACAAAGAAAGGCTGATTGGTGGTGGTGGTGGTGGGTGCGTAGGATAAGCAAGCAAAATCTGTTAAAGGATCATCCCACTACCACTCAACTCCACCCCCGTGGTTGAATTAATCTGAACAGAAGATTCTTTTTGGCTCTCTCTAGCAGAAATCTGCTTACACCCTTTTTTTTTTTTTTTTCTTCTCTTGTCAGTCTGAAACTTCAATATGAAGACACATATGATAGTGAAAGTGAAAGCAAACAGGAATATGTTATCCTGTTTCTTGTTGGTTTTTCTACTGTTTGACATGCCATTGGGACATGCTGAGCATGGAAGCAGCTTGTCTCAACAGAAGCTGGATGTTCGTAACCACTTGAACCGCTTGAACAAGCCTCCTGTTAAATCCATCAAGGTTTTTTTTTATTTTCTTTTCTTTGTTGGCCCTTATGCTAACTCTTTGTTTCTTTTTTCAGTTAATACTTGATGTACTCAAGTGTATGTGAAATCCATGTTTTCAGAGCCCAGATGGAGACATAATTGACTGTATCCATATTTCTCACCAACCAGCTTTTAATCACCCTTTACTCAAAGACCACAAAATCCAGGTCTTTATTCTGCTTTTAGCTTACCTTTTCTTCTTAGATTTTAGTCACATACGTGTAGATTGTTTGAAAGAGGTGTGTTCTTTATGCTACAGATGAGACCAAATTTCCACCCTGAAGGACTTCTGAGGGAGAACAAGATCAAGGTTAAGGCCTTTTCTAATTCTAATGAAAATTCAGAACCCATTACTCAATTATGGCACTTGAATGGAAGATGCCCAGAAGGAACTGTTCCTGTAAGAAGAACTAAAGAAGAAGATATATTAAGAGCAAGTTCTGTCCAAAGGTTTGGCAAGAAGAAACATCTTTCTGTCCCCAAACCCAGGTCTGCAGAACCTGACCTCATTAGCCAAAGTGGCCATCAGGTGCTTTTCTTTCTAGTCCTTGATAAAAGAAGCAAACCCTCATCTATATTTCCAAAAAAATAAAAAAATCCAAGCAAAGTTGAAAAAGAAATGTTCTTGGGAAACTGAAAGAACAAAATAGAAATAAAATAAAACCTCTTTTTAGTCTTTTTCTGGTTCTTTTTTCTGATAGCTCTATAAATGTGTGTCTATGTCCTTTTCCTCTTTGGAGTGCTTTAGCATGCAATAGTTTATGTGGAAGGAGACAACTATTATGGAGCAAAGGCAACCATAAATGTATGGGAACCTAAAATACAACAACCAAATGAATTCAGCTTATCTCAAATTTGGATCCTAGGTGGCTCCTTTGGAGAAGATCTTAATAGCATTGAAGCTGGCTGGCAGGTCTTTTCATCATTATTATAACTCTCTCCTGAACTTTCTCTTCTTTAGATGATAATACCATTTGTTTCTTTTCTTATTCTTTTTGTTTTAAGTTTACTATTGGTCTATTCTAAGCTCTGTATACAAACAGGTCAGTCCAGATTTATATGGAGATAACAGAACTAGGCTCTTCACTTATTGGACAGTAAGTGCATATATATATATATAAACCTTTTCTTGACTTGTTTTCAATTCCTTTCTAATTCTCAAAACTCCCATTACAGAGTGATGCATATCAAACAACAGGTTGCTACAATCTCCTTTGCTCAGGCTTTGTTCAAATCAATAATCAAATAGCAATGGGTGCAAGCATATACCCTGTTTCTGGTTATGGTAGATCCCAATATGATATCAGCCTACTTGTTTGGAAGGTAAAAAAGGAACAACTGACCTTTTCACTTTTTCTTTATTGCAATAAGATAAAACCACAAAAAATAAATAAATATTGATCCCATATGTGAACTGTGACTGCATTTGAATTATAAATGAAAAGAGAATCTCTGACATGTGTCTGGCATTTCCCTGTGTCTACATGTTTTGTTTATGATTGTATGAACATAATAATAAATGTTTTATTTGACAACATTGGGGCAATAATGTTGTTGTAGGACCCAAAAGAAGGTAACTGGTGGATACAATTTGGAAATAACTATGTGCTAGGATATTGGCCAGCTTCCCTTTTCTCCTACTTGGCTGACAGTGCTACAATGATTGAATGGGGAGGAGAGGTTGTTAACTCAGAACTTGATGGGCAACACACCACTACTCAAATGGGAAGTGGCCATTTTCCTGAAGAAGGGTTTGGAAAGTCTGGTTACTTCAAGAATATTCAAATTGTTGATGGATCCAATAAACTCAGGGTTCCTAAAGACACTGACACTTTTACTGAGCAGCCTAACTGCTATAATGTTCAAATTGGCAATGATGGTGATTGGGGTAATTACTTTTTCTATGGTGGTCCTGGAAGAAACCCCAACTGCCCATGATCATATACGGTGATCATAATCATCATAACTGTAACTATTTTGATTCTTGTTTCTCCCTCTCTTCAGATGGCGTTAAGGTTTGCACATGTCAGTATACTTTCTATTCTTCTGTATTTGTCCCCCATTTGTTGTTACTATTTTGATTTAGGCTAGTAATCAACTTGTAAAACTTCTTTTCCTCCTTCTCTGCAAGTGTAAATTAACCCTTTCAAGTCAGAAGAAAGGGAGATGGTGTGTTTCTTAAGCTGAGGAGCAGCAGTCACCTCTTGTGAACTTCTTTACTACCATAATCTTATTGAATTTGCTTCATGCATATCTTATTGAATGAAAATGGGACATCTAATTATTTGATGTGGCACAAAGCTAACTCAAGCAAACTTTATTAAGCTTTATTTAATGGAAGTGTCCTAGTAGACACTTGAGCTTTAAATATTACATCAAACATAGCAAAAGCATAAGCTTTCCATAAAAGTATATATATACTAATGAAGTAGAATTGTTCTCACTCTTGGCTTGAAACCCAAGATGTATTGCACACAAAGACATTGGATTTCTTCAATTTTCAACTAACCCTGCAAAAGAAGAAAATGTTAAGAATGAAATATGCAGGAAACTGCTGTAAGTGTCAAAAAGAAAAACAACTAGACAAAGTATATGCACTTGGAACAATCGAAGTTCGGTGAAATAGTGTAGGGCAAGCTGATCCCACAATTGGCTGGAAGAGCTTGGGCTAACTGAGCATTTGGATTTAATTGTTGTGCAGCTGTCTTGATGCAGGCACAAGCAGCCCTTTTATCAGCAGTTGTTGTAGCAGCAGATGCAAGAGCTGAGGCTCCTGCACAGCAAGCTGCAGGGGGAGTCCCAGTTCCATTAACCAAGTAATTGACACAAGGTCTCAAGTCTTTGATCACATCGCTGCACGAAATAGCAGCCTCTGAAACTGAAGTAGTAAGTAAAAGAAGCATCATAACAGTAGCCATTGCTGATACTGCTAGGCTTACAGACTTCATGATGAAAGGAAATTAAGGAAATTAGACTAACTTGAGCTTGCATGACCTTGTATATGATTTTGGATTTATAGAGAGTTTAGAGGGAAGCCCACAAGTATAAGAAAGCTGAGAAAATTTTAATAAATGCAGTGATTGTGTGATTCAATAATTAATGAGTGCAAGAAATCGAGTGGAAGGTTAATTATAGAAGAGTGTAAAGTCAAGTTAGGTGATTGGATAAATTAGGGGCAATGTTAATTCTCAAACAATTAAGCTAATGTAGCTGTCCCAATCCTTGTTAACTTGAGCAGTATTTCGACCATATTAATGTGTACAATAGCACTACACACTGAGCTTTTGGTCCTTGGTAGTCTGCAAGACTGTAAAATTTTGTGCTCAAAACCCGTCAGATCCCGATCTAACTAAAATAAATGTTTACAATACTAACCTGCAGAAAAAGAATAATTGATTACACTACGCATCCTCTGCCACCAAATAGGTAAACCTGATGAGGAATAGAGAAGACTGTCAAACTTATTTTTATAGTAGTAAAGAGGACTATTTCTTTCCCTTGAGTGGATACTTCAACCACCAGCTATAATTTGCAATAAAATAATCAATACAAGAAAACAAATGGTCTATCTGGCATTTTGGCTATTGCCTTTATATCTTGCATGGTTGTCCAGCACCTCCTCTGGGTTCCTTGTATTGTTAGAAATGCATATTGAATAGTTGCAAAACAACAAGTTTTCATAGCATTCTATGAAATGAGCATTTTGGTTCACATGGTTTAGCTTGCTGGTTTTGCTATACAAAGAAATTTGGAACTTTCTGCTAGTTGAGAGAGTCAATAGGGCTTACCAAGTCACCATGATATTGATCATGACATGCACTTTATATAATTAATCTTCTAGGTATGCTGCATAGCTGCAAAAATCAATTCCACTCTTAGTATGCAACAAGATAATATGTGATGCATTTACTGAATAAAGTGACCGCAGAAAACATTATTTACTAACTTGGAAATTATGGAACCATTGCATTAGGACCATGCATTCTGCTAAGTTGACATGATTTTCTACTATCCATGATATGCAATCAATAACATGTTTGAAATCTTTAATAATTGTGCACATTCAACTGGAGGAAAAACATTGGACGAAGTGACAGGAAATGGAATGCACATTATACAACCAAATACTCTGCTGAAGCAAGTAGAAAACACATTTCATAAAATGCTCTACCCCTCAAATTTAGTTCTGGTCAGTTCATCAAGTTGATGTTTGATAAAAAATCACAACTGACACGTGCACGTGTGAGACTAAACACTCAAATATTAACTGTCAGTCACCATCAAATTACAATAATAATATAGCTGTATGCTCTCTGCAGTGCAATTTGAACAAGTGAATCTAATTACTCATAGTCAAAATCTCATAGAATGGATTTTCACCACTTTCCTGTGGTAGGATATACATTCTCATGTTTTGAAGATTTTAACAATGACCAAAATAAATTTTGTTAGTTCACATTTTTCTGTTATTTAGAGAGTCAGAGTTGTTTTTTGCTCTCCTATCAAATCAAATAATTGACTGGTTATATTAACAGCTTTTGTTGAACGTAAAACTTAAACAAGACTTATCCTGGAACCGAATCACATAAAACTGATTGCACCTCAAACTCAAGCATCTATTAAATATCTCATTTATCAGGTATACACAAGTGCAATAATCACAATTCAACTTTACCTGTTTGGGCAACTCCCTCTTGTCAAAAGAAGTTGAACGTTCCCTTTAATAACATTCCCAAGCTCATCCGGATGTTGAATGAATAAACAATTGGGTAATATTCCCCTCCACAACCTTATCACATGGACCATGATACCATTTCTGTACCTTATCCCCTATCTTCTGCAAAAACCTCACAATAACTTTCCCCTGATCTCTCAAATCTTTTAGCACTTCCTTATACACTGCCACTGACAACACAAGGCCTAGCCTTCTTTATCCTTCTCCTGTAATCCTTTTCCTGACTCCTGTATACTCCAGCTTCTCCTTGTTGGTCATACCTGGATTTCAGTTGGTTTGCATGACAACATTACTCCTAAATTAATGTACCTAAACTTATGAGCTGATCGACCAGATGTTAATACTTCAATTTCATGCATTATCAATTCTCTAAAGCGCTCAAGTTCAACTCATACAAGAAACAGAAAAAGAGAAGGCATGGCACAGAAGCAAATAAAAGATAGAGAGGATAAGGAATAGAGATAACTTGAAAATAACTTCTAGGCACATGATAAAAGAAGAGCAAATTCAGGCATATTCGATCAAAAGAGTGCCAGGACTTCCACGAATTTGATAAAACAGCAAGATCCACCAAGAACAGTGGACCTACACTATGAAAATATATTGTTAAAGCAGGTTGATCTTAATCTTTTTATTACACTCCAATAGTGCATAATCAATCAGAATATAACTAAAAGGTAAAATCATTAGACTGTGAAAGAAATAAATTCAGAAATGGACCTTATAATTTACTAATAAACATAGTAATAATAAGACAAGAGGAACATATATTGTTAATACATGTAAATTGCAAAACAAAACCATGAGATAAATTATCTGCATTCCAGATTCTTTTTTTTTTTTTTCATTTTCTGGGCTTATGTCACATTACAGAATCAACTAAATCATTATATTATTAAAAAGCTTCTTAATGTTTCAGTTCAAATTCCGAAAATCATAAATTTATGTAAAAGAAGAAACAATGAGCGTTCTATTCCCAATTGCAGTTTACAAACTAAATAAACGTACAATTAAACCAATGGATGAACTGTATTGCACATGCCCGGGTTCCTAATGCACCAGAGTGGTTGAAGAGGTTCAGCTCTGATTCCTCTGCTGACCATTCTGTACCTCCACTCATTTAAACGATCCATTGCTTCAGCATACCTCTTCATACCTGTCTCATCCCTATTCCCTGACCACAAAGTCTCAGCCATTGCTGAAGTTCTCGGCCAAAGACGTACATCCAAAACTGCTGGGTCAGCTTGCTCTGACCATAATGCCACCTCACCCCCTAGTACCAATTCAGCTTCCTTCTCACTTAGCCCATATGTTATGTCATAGTTATATATGGTTTGCCATGTTTTGAAGGATCCACACCAGGACCCGCCATTTCCTGTATCATTAGCTGTTGGTGGCTGATCATATTGGCTATCATTCCCAAGAAAGTCACCATGCCCGCAATCCAAATAATAGAATTCCGAGGATGAAACAATAGCTCGATAGCCAGCATCAACAATCAGTTTTGTATTGTTTGGACCATTATTCCATGTTTGTAGAATGGTATGCTCAGGCGGAAGAATTGCAGCATCCACCTTGACATTGTCATCCAACAAAATATCTTCCCAGTACACAACTGTACGATTGAGTGATACAATATAAGGGAAGGTGGAACGGACAAAGGTCTCCAACAGCTGACTGAGGGTTCCATTATCTGATAGGAAGGATTGAATGGCTGGGTCAGCTTTCCAACATCCTGGGATGATCTCATCACCTCCAGCATGGTAAAATGGTTCAGGGAACATGGTGACTGCATCAGCAATTATGTTTTTGAGCACTTCATAGGTCTTAGGATTCAGTGGATTTAGTTGGCCAGTTCCTGGTTCAGATGCAAGCCTGTCAGGCCATTCACTCCCAGCTGGCCACCAAAACATATTTGCACATGTCACAAGATCTGGGTAAGCTCCAGCCCATGATCCTGTATGAGCTGCACTTCTCAAGACAATTCCAAACTCAAACCATTAGTCATGCTGATAATCATCATAAAGAAATTAAGAATTAACACCTTATGTCTGAGCTCAAACTATATAACTCAAAAGACTTTCTCATGAAAATTTGAGGTCATTCACATTATACTATATCACTAAGATATAGTTTTCAGAATATTGGCAAGCACATTCAAAGATGCGTATAATGAGACAAAGAATTAAAAGAATGATTCTTGTTCTATAAAAAACTGAATGTCGGGGCTAGCATGCTCTAGTTGTATCTCACAATTAAAAATTTAGCTGTAAAATTTTATAACAATAGAAAAGGTGGATAATCAAAGGAGGACAGTTCACTCTGTTGTGGCCATTACCAACACATAGTCAGCCAAATTTGAGACGGCAGACGGCAATGACCGACGACTGTTATCTTCTGGAACAAAGTGAGCATGCAGATAACAATGTGAAAACACCAATTGTTGGATCATATATCAATATCATATAATGATGAAGATCCTTCACAAACTTTATAACATTAAGCAGAATTACATTAGAAGAGAAAACATTGACTAAGAGCTAATAAAAAATTCCAAGAAAAGACAGATGAATCAATAAAATATTATTAGGAATCTGTTGCAACTCAAATGTCACTAACAAATACCCATTTTTTTATTAATTTCTCTATTTGGGTTTATTAAGGGAACCCCATACTGAAGTTGTACTAAAAAATTGCGAATAAAAAGTACCACAAACATCAATATCGAGTACCTAATTACAAAATTGACCTCCAGAGCTAGAGTTAAAAGTTGCAGGATCATTTGATTTTGAAAATAGCTTTATTAAAAGAAGTCTCGAAATTCTAGAGCCTACCAAAATACTTCTAATTTATTCTGCATATAACTATGATTAGTTTCTAATTGGCTCAAAGAATTCTCAATTCTCAATCATACCAGAATATTTCTAATCTGTTATGCATATATCCATAATTGTTTTCTCATTGGGCTAATCAATTACTAAAAAAGTTCAAAACAACTAACCAGGAGAGTCAATTTCAGCTAAAACCCTGACTCCATGTTCCAAACCAAACTTGACAACATCAGCAACATCCTCAGGAGTGTACCGCATATTATTCCCATAAGAACCCTTCTCAGCAAGTCCAGGCTCAGAAGGGAACACCATAGGAAACGAATGCGAATCAGTAATATGCCAATGGAAAATATTAAGTTTATTAGCACTCATAGCACTAATAGTCCTCATTATATCCGAAACCGGATAGTAATTCCTCGAAGTATCCAACATTAGACCTCTATGTCCAAAAAGAGGAGCATCCCACACATAAACCCCAACAGGGACACGTGAAGGGTTACCCCATACAAGCTGTGAGAACGTTTCGAGTCCTCGCATTGCACCCCACACTGTGTCAGCAATTATAGTGGCAGTGGAGTCCTTCGCGGGGATGATAAGCGAGTAGGACTCATTGACACCGTGGTGAAGTGGAGTGGCGAGGTTGGAGACTGTAATAGAGAGAATTTGCAACGGTGGGGATGCGTTGGAGATGTTGATGGAAGGGTTTATGAGAGGCGGGTAACGCTCGGTGAGGATTTGGTGAAGGTAACGGTTTATGGCGGGAGAGAGATGTGGGTGGTTAGGTGCGGTTATTGCGAAGGCTGGAGAGACAAGTGTGGCGAACTGTGGATGCTGCCATGTGAAAACTCTTGGCTTTGGCCACACAGTGATGCCTGTTGCTGTGGCTGTCAGTAGGGTGCAGCAGGTAATGATGAAGGTAGTGATCCTCATGGTTACTGTTGGTTGGGGGATGCAACAGAATTGTGGGTCTGGTGGAGGGGATGGAAGGAGGTGGAGGGGGAGGTTAGGGGATTATGTAAGAGTCAAGGTTATTTGAGTGGAGGAACTGTAGTTTGTCATTTTCCATTTGTTGGTTTCGTAGGCCATGGAAATGGAGCTTTGCAATTTTGACGTGTGGTGGCCTGCAGTGGCAGTGGGGTCAGGCAGGGGTGCTTTCTGTAGTGCCTTGACGGCATTTGTGAAGGGACTATTAAGAATTCCGGATATTGATAAGGATTTTTCTTTTTCCTTTTTTTTTTTTAACTCATAGCACGTAGACCGAGAATACATAATTTCCGCAGAATAATCGCTTCAAAAAATACCATAATTTAAATAATTAAAAATTTTTATAATCGAATTAAACTAATTTAAAAATATTTTACTATTATGATATAATACTGGTTATTTGGCAATAATCGTATTAGAATCGAGCCACTTTGTACTGATCCGAAACATTGACTGAATTTTTTATATATATTTATTAATAATTACGTATATAATATAAATAAGATTTATAAAATATTAACTATATTACAATATATTTTATATTCCATAAAACACATATGATATATTTATATAATATTTGTTATATAGTGTATATTATATTCCTAATTTACTATATGTATAAGCTTTAATTTCTTTCATTAATATCATCTACTATAACAGCCAGCTGCATGTCTCAAATCTCAAATCTCAAATCTCAATTTATAGGCTTATTTTTTCACACTTAAGCTCTCAATTCAAAAACCTTAAGCCAACCACATTTCTCATACCTAAAATTGGACTTATATTTGAGTGCTATATAAATTTTGTAATTTTTTATTTTAATGCTTGCCATCTGCAAAATATTATTATTCTAGCAATAACATATATTTTAATAGTTTATATTTGAATATTAAATTATTATTGCAAGTGGACTAATTTGTAAAACAAGTTGTTTAAGAATGCAATTCTATAATTCCAATTCTTAATAATAGTTTCATTTGGATGTCAATCATATTTTTTTTAATATATTTGAGTAAAGGTAAGATTTAAAGTTGTATTTTCTCTAAATGTTAGAACTGAAAATAGCACCGAATCAAATTATATTGAATAAAAAAAATCGATTTAATGCGTTATGGTGTCATTTATGTTTGGTACAGTATTAATATTTTAGATTTTAAAAGAACCAAGATTTAGTACGGTACTGGTGATTTATAAATAATCGAATTGGATCGATCCGTGCTCAGCCCTAATAGCAGGTATAGTGATGGGCTAAATACTAGAAGTATGTATTTTTCTATTTCTGCTTTTATTTTATTTTCTTCATTAATTTTATTTATTTTATATTATTATTCATAAATATTATTACTTTTATTTTAATTTTATCTTTTAATATTCCAAATTTTCTTTTATTATAACATTAAATTTATTTTTATACTATATTAATATTTTGTAAGATATATATTAAAATTAAATTTTATATATACATTAAATTTTATTAACGATTCAATTTTTTTATAAAAGTATAGAATTAATTAAATTTTAAATATGCATCAAACTTTATAATTATAATACCCGAAATTTTCTCTTAATAATAATAATATTAGTAATAATTAATATTAAATTTTTATTTAATTTAATTTACCTTTATTTTGAGTAATTGAATTGGGATAGATTATATATATATATATATATAGGTCACTTAATCTTCTCCCAATATGAATATATGAATTAAATTCTATATTTGAGGGTTATGAAAGAATTAGTAAATAATTTTTATAAAAGAATTTATTGAGGAATGATAAATTTTAATTAGCAAATGGTGTTGAGTTTAATTAAAAAATAGTTAACAAATTAATTATTTAAGTTAATTAAGTGTTAGGATTAAATTGATAATTGATTTTAGAATAAAGATTAAAAATATAATTGCTTTAATTTAGGGTTTTAAATAAAAATTTGTATGGTTGGTATTTTTGTAATTAAATGTGTCAATAAGGGCATTTTAGTAATTACATATTTTAAAGCAAGGGTAAATAAGTAATTTTCTATTTTTAATAATTTTCATTTGGCCCATTAATTAGTTAGGGTTTAATTGAAAAGCTAAAGAAAAGTTAGAGGGTTAAACAAAAATTTTAAAGGGTGAAATTGTTAGTAATTAAAAAGTTGAGGGACTAAATGGTAAAAAAAAGTCCAGGGACCAATTATTGATAAGATAAAGGAAAAGAAAGAAAGAAAGAAGAAAGAATAGAAAAGAGAAGGGGACTGCGGAAGAGAAGAAGGAAGAAGGGGCGTCGGCCATCAATGGCGGCGACGATGGAGGCTCGTTCGTGGTGTGGCGGCGGCGGCTATAAATTAAAAATTTATCTTGGAATAAGGATTTAAAACATAATTTTATTAATATGAGATTTTAATAAAAATTTGTATGTTTGGTATTTTTGTAATTAAATATGTTGGTAAGAGTATTTGAGTAATTTTACATTTAAAAGCAAGGGTAAATAAGTAATTATATATTTTCAATAATTCTAATTTGGCCCAAATTAAATAGTTAGGGGCTTAATTGAAAAGCTAAAGAAAATTTAATGGATTAATTAGAAATTTTACAGGGCGAGATTGTTAGTAATTAAAAAAGTTGAGCGACTAAATGGTAAAGAAGAAAAGCCTAGGGACTAAATGTCGATAAAGAAGGAAAGAAAAGAAAAGAAAAGAAAGAGAAGGGAAGAAGAAGAAGAAGAAGATGAGGAAGGCGTCGGTCATCGGTGGGGCAGCGTAAGAGGCTCGTCTGTGGTGTGGCGGTGGTGGCTAGGGGCGTTCTTTGAAGTGGCTTGAACGATAGATTTTTCCTTGCCATCGATCGTGGAGTTTCCGGCGACCATTTGCGGCGTTCTTAGGCTCAAAATGATCAGCAACTTCTGAGCTTTCTTTTCCGACTATCACCACCCCTTGAGGCTGTCGGAATTGCAAGATTCGGCGAGGTGAAAAGAGTAGGAGCAACTGAGTTTTCTAGCTTTTTCGGCGAGCTTTGGCTGATCGGAGGACATATCCGAACTCCCCTCAGCTCAAGCTTTCCAATGGCACTGGTTTAGTGGTTATCGGACTCCGTTTGAAAATCGACGGTTTAGTGGCGATCGGACTCCGATTGAGTTCGAATTTTAATTTGATTAAGTTAGAGTCTTGTCAAGCTTACTATGGGATTTGGTGGCCTTAAGCCTACCCATTTTCTAGTGCTAGTCACGGGCCCACAGATCGGGTCGTGACATCTTTTTTGAATCTGGGTACTATAGGTGATATCCTTTTACACCTAATGATATCCCCATGAAAATTGCTTTTCTTGCCCTCAGATCCAACTTTGATTCCTTAACATAATAATATGCAGTTGAACTAAAAACATGTAAGGAATTATAATCTGTAGCAGGTTTTCCATACCATACCTCTAAAGGTATTTTACCGTTGATAATAGTTGATGACAAACGATTAATGAGCTGAACACCTTTCATTACAATAGGTGCCCTAGAGATAACCTTAAAAATTTCATTTTTAATGACAATAGTGAAGCCCTTTCTTGCTAGAACTCTCAAAGAAATAAGGTTTCTTGTCAAATTCGACACATATCTGACATCAGTCAGAATTCTAATTGATCCATCATGATTCTTCAGCCAAACTGATCCAATTCCAGCAGTTTTGCAAGTGTTGTCATTTGCTGTGTAGACAACTCCACCCTCTGTTTCTTTGAAATCAGAGAACCACTCCCGGTTGGGACACATATGGTGGCTACAGCCTGAATCAAGAATCCAAGCTCCCAAATTGCTGGTTGATGGCATCATTACTAATGAAAGATTAGAATCACATTCAGCTACATTTGTATATGCAACAGCTTGCCTTTTGGCCTTTTCTTTCAGCTTCGGACAGTCTTTCTTCCAGTGCCCCTTTTTCCGGCAAAAGGCATATTGGTCTTTGCCAACTCTGGACTTCGATCTTCCCTTCTTCCCTTTACTTCTTTTTACTAAACGGCCTCTCACTACCAAAGCTTCTGCTGCACCACTGGAGCTACCCTTTTTATCTTTTCTTCATAATTTATAACGCAGTACAAACCTCACTGAGAGACACCTCAGCCTTCCCATGGAGTAAAGTAGTCTCAAGGAATTCAAATTCTTCTGGAAGAAATCTCAACAATATCAAGGCCAAATCTTCATATTCAAATGTCACATCTAAATTCATCGAGTCAGCAACAAGCTGATTGAAGTTTGTTATGTGATCATTCATTGTGGTATGAGGAACATATGTGAATCTGAATAATATCATATGGAGTTTATTTTGATTGCTACTTTTCAGAAACTTTTCCTCCAATGCTTTCTACAATTTACTAGCAAAAGTTTCTTTACAAAATGCATTTTTCTGCTCTCTGGACAAGCACGATCAAATTGTACCACATGCCAATCGATTAATTATTTTCCACTCCTCCTCCTTCATACAGTCTAGTTTTTCATCTTCAATGGTAACATCTAGGCCTTGTTGGAATAGGACATCTAGAACTTTACCTTGCCACATTACTGAAATGACCGGTACCATCAAATATCTCCACCACAGTTATGGAATTCGCCACTACATTTCTCACTGAAATTGACGAATTTGGTGCTACTATTATGGTTTGTGTAGAGGTACTTTCACCGTTAGCATTTCTGCTTCGATCTATATTTAATAGCTTTCAAATATAATGAGGAAGGACCCAGATTCTTTTTTGATATGGAAGATCAATTTAAACTGCAACCACTTAGCAACCTGGCTCTGATACCAATTGTTGTGGAAATCGAGTTAGTTTCCACTGCAATCAAATAAATGATACAAAAAATTACAACTAAGAAATAAATTTTTAGGTAATTTTAGGTACAATATATCACCTGTAATTACCCGAAAAATAAGCTATTAAATAAACAATAAGAAAAGAAACACCAGAACTTTAACGAGGTTTGGCAAAAATTATGCTTACTTCCTCGAGCACTACCAAAATAATATTTCTTAAATTCAATAGAATTATAAAGAAATATTAATAAAAAGAGAAAGAAGAGAAATGCAATTTAGCCCATAGAAATATAAGGCCATTGTTTTTCTTGACGCTTGGAAAAGGAGAGAAGACCCACTATTTATAGACTCGGGACCACTTCTTCCTTTTCTTAGCTTTCAATGTGGAATAAAGGAGCTAAAAATAACACCTCCAGTCTGGCAGCCAGCATCAGCTGCAGCTCCACCACCACCACCTCAATAACAAGATAAGCATCAAGTTCATTTTCATCATGATCGCCAGTTATCTATTTCCTCCAAAGTAGCATTTGGTGTTGCAGAGGGAATGCCGCAGGAGATTGGCAGTAGCGGGAGCCTTGAACCAAGCTCTTCAAGATGGATGAATGGATGAGTCAGCAACACTTGCGGACTCATTTCTCATTTCTTTTTTTTTTCTCAATTAAATAACCAGTCGGCAAAACCACCACAAAAGGTTGCCGGACTGTATTTTAGAAAAAAAATTAAACATTAGTGATTTTTGAGAAAAAGTTGTAAATATTAGTTAAAATTGTTGAAACGTCCAAAATTGAATTTTTTTTTTAAATAATTAGCCCTTTTTATTTTGGATTACCTTCGATCAAAGCCGCATGCCAATTCTCTTATCCGATTTAGGCCTAGGACCCAATTCCTTTCCTTTCACAAGTGACTTGGACTCCTAGGGTGAGGGTGAAAGGGGCGGCTATCTAGTTGGAGTCTTTTCAGTTGTATGCCACAAGGTCCCTATGGACAAGGGGACAAAGGAATCATCACTTTTGGGCGCAGGCAGTCCTCTACCATCCATCCCATTGCATTCATCATCTCGTATTGTACTGTATCGTATCATACTAGATTGAGTGAGAGAAAGGTAATGTAAACTCCCATAATATGGTAAGGGAGGATATTAGGGGGGAAGCAGTGGGTGGAGTTCCCCTTGCAAAGAGCTGGATGAGTGGAGACCTTCACTTCCGGTTTGGAGGGCGAGGATATTCCGACCTTATTATCATTATGACTTTGCAGTGTTACTTGGTTCAGCTCTATTTGTGACCTTTTTTCCAAAATTTTGGATTAATATCCTCCAAATACTCTTGAATTTCACTTTTAATGTTATTAATCTGCATCTCTAATCAGTTTAGGAACTCATCAAAACTGCTAAACCGGTTGGTTTTGCATTCTTCAATTTCATTTGTCAGTTTCTGTTTGTTATTTTGTATTTGTAGTTTGCAGCTCTGCAATTTGACTTGCACACTCAACTCTCCATCTTTGATTAAATTATGGGATGTGTCCTGCATTTAGCCTTTTTAGTGACCTAACTCCTCTTTTGGATTTTAATACTCACAAATAAAAATGATAAAATTAAAAAAGAATTCTTCAAACTGAAAAGTGACCATACAAATTAATAAATTATATGTAGCACTAAAAAATTTTAAAGTATAATAGAGTGACTTTGTTTGTATATAGAGATTTTAAATGCATATAATAGTAATTTAAATTAGTGACAATGTGATACAAAATATATTATTTATATTCATGTTTAGAACTATAAATGGATC
The DNA here is from genome assembly GCF_019578655.1 of Ricinus communis. Lineage (NCBI taxonomy): Eukaryota > Viridiplantae > Streptophyta > Magnoliopsida > Malpighiales > Euphorbiaceae > Ricinus > Ricinus communis. The sequence continues at coordinate 27,208,407 of NC_063264.1, forward strand.
ATGGGTCAATTTCTTATATTTAGGCCGAGCTATTATTATTATTATTATTATTATTATTATTTGGGCTTTCCACCATGGAATGATTTTTCTTTGATTTAAAAAAGAAAGAAGAAAAAGAAATTTTATGGGACAAGATTTTTAATTTTTTTTATGATTTTTAGAATTTTATTTTGATGATTTTTTTAAAACCTTTTATTTATATGATTCTTTTTATTTTTTAAATTTCATTAAAAGAATATTGAATATATATATATATATATATATATATATATATATATATATATATATATATATATATATATATATAAGATCTCGAAAGGATATTATTCCAATTTATATTATTATCAAACTAGTCAAGTGGGATAAATTTATTATTTTTTTTTTGTATCTTTATATTTAGTATTCATAAATTAAAGGATATTATATATATATATTTTTACAATAGCTAGTATTCTTTGATGAAAATGAAGAGGTTTATTTCAAAAAATATATCATATTATGCTAAAATACAGTTGAAAATATATGAAGATAAAATTAAAATAAAATTAAAAAATTTATTTAAGAGTGTTAAGAAGAATAATAGTTTTGTGTTTATAACAACTATTTGGATTTTTATAGCAATAAAAAGATAGATATGGATAAAGAATAAAGATAATACTGTAACAACTTTATTTATGAAATTGATATTAAAAATATACTAAAAAATAGCGATAGGCTATAAAAAAATCCGATAGAATATGAAAAAGGTGCTATAATATAGTTTAGAATATTTATAGTTTTACTGTTTTATAATTTTTAATATATGATGTTTTCAAATAAAAATAGGTATATGGTTACAAATCATAAAAAAAAAATGTATCTTACCATTAAAATTTTTCGATTTGTAAGGATTCAGCCACATTTATTTCAATCGACCATCATTATCATGTTTTCATATTATATAATATAAGTTTGAAGTTTAACAACTATTAATTTTATTATTTAATTATTAAATTGTAGTTTAAGAAATCATTGATTCGATGAGATCAATTTAACGGTAAAAAAATTGACGTTTTGAATTTATTAAGTTCTAACACATATTCTCAAATATCGAAAATATAATAACCACAATTGAAAATAGTAAAGATGAGTAAATTACTGTCCATTTATATTCTTTAATAGTAAAATATTTTTTTATTATAATTTTCAACGACATTTCTTTTTTCATCTGAAAAGAAATTACATCAAATCATAGTAGTATTGTTTTTTTTAAACTTCAGCCATGGCCACCAACTTCTTGACCCATTGGACATATGGAACGATCCATCGATGCTCAACCCATTACTTAATATCTTTACTTCTCACGTGCAGCATGGATCTTATCATAAATATTTTCTTTAAATATGATCAATCAAAATTTCCCGTTCAATAAAAATAAACTTTAATTAGCTAACAATTACCAAAGAAAGGAAGAAACTAACAAAAGCAGAATTAGAGGAAAATTATAATTGAAGATCATAACAAATTGATTCTCTTAATTTCAAAATCATTTTTTTTTTAGAATTTAATTGCAAAATCATTGATAAAAGTCTCTGATTTATTTTATTAGAATTGAATATCTTATGGTTTGTTTCATTGATAAGTTACTTATGAAATATAGAAAAACCATTTATTGGTTCTCATATAATTTTATATTTTTTTTTACAATAGATCATATGATTTTTTTTATAACACCTTTATACTATATGGTTATTTTTCTTTGAATACTTTAGTGTGAATCAGTAAATATTATTAATGTTTATAATATATATATCAAAAGAAGGTTAATTTTTTGCATGAAGCTTTCACTTGGCAATATTTTATAAAATTAAATCATATAAATTTTAATAAAAAAATATATGTGATTTTGATGTGGTTTTAATAATTTATTATAATATTAAACACTAACAAAATAAAATAATAATATTAAATTTATTCTAACATTAAATATTAATCAAATAAAATGATATAATTAAGTGCTTATTAAAATAAAATGATAGCTAAATATAATTAAAAAAATAGTGATTATATAATACCACTAATCTATTATATACATCTATTATTCTTTTCTATTATTCTTTTATGACTATTACGTTTTAAAATCATTAAAGTAAAATGGTAATATTAAGTACTTATTAAATTAAAATATAGCTAAATATAATTATTGTTTATAATATAATATATTTATAATTAAAATAAAATACTTTAGATTAAGAATTTAAATCATAAGATTACTAATGATCATGTATTAGCACACAAGTAAATAAAAGTATATTTAATACTTATTAAAATAAAATGATAACTAACTATAATAAGGAATTGGTAATTGCATAACAATACTCATTTACCATATATCTATTATGATTCTTTTAATTATTTGTTATAACTATTAAATTTTAAAGTTATATAAGTAAACTGATAATATTAAGTGATATTATAATAAAATAATAACTAAATAAGATTATTTTTTATAATATAATATTTTTTATTAGAATAATATATTATAAACTGAAAATTTATATCATAAAATTATCAATAATTATGCATTATCACAAGCTAGTTTATAATGTAGCATTGAAATTAAACATAATTTTATACAATAATTATTTTCAAGTAATTTAACAGTTAATTCATTATTTTATGCTTAAAATATTTTATAAGAACATTTATTTTTATAATTTTTAGTTTAATTAAAAATTTAATTTTTTAAAAACAAAATTTAACTATATTTATGGATTTATTATTGATATATAATAATGCAGTTCATATTGTATTGATGTCAAATCATAAAAGTCTAATGTTATAGTTCTAATATTATAGTTGATTAAGGTATTTAAATGCCGATAAAATAAAATATAATATAAAAATTATGAAATTATATCAACTCTAACAAACAACGTTAGTATGTTCAAAAACGAAGTGCTAACAGAATAAATTACAAGATAGTCCTTTGTTGAAAAATCCAATACCCATTTTATAAATGAATGATTTTATATGATAAAATATTTGTATACACTATATATTAATATTTGAGGAAGAAAAGATTAAAAGAATTAAGTATAAAAGATTTTTTTTTTTAATTATTTTAATATTTGAATTAGATTTGTCTTCTTGTTTTCTTTTAATATTAGGATATGTATTTCCTTCTAAACAAAATTTCACTTTATGGCGATTCTTTTAATAGGTAATTACTGTAATAATCTTCAAGAATTATTTATATTGAATATGGACCTAATATTCCTGAAAATATATTCTTTTGATATGGGTGCACATAAAGAAAGGAATTCATTGCTGATTGTGTTCTCACCCATAAGAATATCACCTTCATTTCAAATTCAAGTTATTGCAATACAATCCCAATTTTGTTCAGTCAATATTATTTGGTTAAAAATGGGTTGATACATATAAATGTACTGAAAAACAGCTCAATGAGTATAGCAGTAGAACAATTTTCCACAGGTTAGTGTCTCCTGATTATCAAAAGATCAAGTTAATGTTCTGAATTAGATGTAACTAAATTGGTATTCACATAGCCACTGCAGCTGAAAGTTCTTGAATTCGAACTCCAATAGGAGCCAATCAAAAATCTCAAACTATTATTGCGTCACATTTGTATATATTTTGTTTGTGATTAATGTTGCAATGATCATCTTAATATGCATTGCACTCATTTGCATCATTGCTGCCTCTATAGTTGTCCTCATCATTAGAATAGCATGCAAATGCATTTTCTGGCTTCAATTTGGGAGGCGTAATCTTGATCTCGGACATGGACTCAGAAGCAGTCAACACAGATCATTTCTACTCAGTTTGCGGTCACATGAATATCTCGACATTCTGCAATGGCTTGTGGACAAAAGTAAAGCGACAAGGGGGCAATATGCCATTGACAATCTGTTGCCAACAGTGATATATGGAGACAATGAAATGAAAATACCAGAGTTTGAAGTTTGTGTTATTTGCTTGGAGGATTACATGGACAGAGAGTTATGTAGAATTCTTCCTTCCTGCAGGCACATGTTTCATTCACATTGTATTGAACAATGGCTGAAGTGGAATCTAACATGTCCAACTTGCCGTGGATGCATTTTATAAGTGTATGAGATGCAAATTGATTATGTAAAAAAGCTTTTGAACATGAATTCCGTTCTATTATTTTTTATCAATAATTTGATTTTGCAATCCTTCTCATAATCACATGATTTTGTTCTATTTGTTCTCTTCTTAAAGCATGTCGGCCATGAACGATATAATAGTTCTCTTAGGTTTCTTCCTCCCGCGCCCTCAGCCGCCCGGCTCGCGTTAGAGGGGAAAATTAGCAAAGCGATACGTTGTAACTCAGATAAGAAAGCAAACTTTCCTAACCAAAGGCTTACTACTAGCTTGCGGAACTAACTGAATGGAATAAAAGATAGCTTGAGGGTTTAAAACATCACTTATACTCGCTGTAAAGATAATGATTTTTGTTAATATATGTGACAATGGATAAAAAAACTCGAGACTTTTCTAATTCTTTATAAATAAAAATATAAATTAGACAACTTTTAAATTTACATTGTAAAAGTCTTTAGCCAATCAATGAATTTACATACTAGAGGTCTAATGCAAAGGAGGCACTTCCTCTTTAAAATAACTTCTTCCCCCTATTTTAATTGATCTTTTAGCTAACCCATGAGCAACTCCCTTCCCTCCCCTTAAATACTCATTGGTTGACCAGAAAATTGGAACTGGGAAAGGACATATTTTAATGTGGGAGGAGGGGAAAATGGTAAGAATTTGAATCTCCAATTAGCTACCATTCCAAATAAAATTTGAATCTCCAATTAGCTAGACTGCCAGATTTGGCACAGCTATCTTTCCATGTATAGGTATTAATTTCCATATCAAATGTTAATTTTGCATTACAAGGTAATATAAAAAAATGGTTAAACATATCCCATTTCTGTGGGTGATAAAGTGGGTAATTATTTATTGATTGTGTACTACTGGGTACTGTTATAATTTTGTGGACAATTTATAGAGATGACCAATAAGCAGCAAGAGAAGTATCTCAGGCTGTTCACTTCACAAAGGAATTCCCATCTTAATAAGAACACAAGAAAAAAAAAAAAAAACTTACCTCCTGCATATCCCAACTTGAATAAAATTTTAAATTTGAATTCTCTTCTTTTTATTTTAATTAATAATATACTTGTGCTAATACATAATTATTAATAAATTTATAATATAAATTTTTATTTTAAAATATCTTATTTTAATAAAAAATATTATATTATAAAAATAATTTTATTTTAATAAACACTTAATATTATCATTTTACATATATAACTTTATATTTTAATGGTTATAAAAATAATTAAAAATTCATAATAGATGTATAATAAATTAGTAGATGTAATCACTAGTTTTTTTGTTATAGATAGCTACCATTTTATTATAATAAGCATTTAATAATATTATTTTATTTGATTTATATTTAATATTATAATATGATAATATTATTATTTTATTTAATTAGTATCTAATATTATAATAATTTTTTATATAAGTCACATTAAAACCACGTGTATTTCTTTAATTGAAATTTTATATGATGTGGCTTTATAAAATATTGTCAAGTGGAGTTTCATGGAACAATTTGGCTTTTTTATATTACATTATTATTTTTTATTTTATATATATAATATTTATTTTATATATAATATTAGTATAAAATATAAGTTTTATTTTTATCGATATGATATTTCTTTTTACATCTATATTAGTCATTTATAAAAATCATATAATATAATCTTATGAAATTGTTATATTTTTTATATGCTAAGGCAAATAAATATGAGAACTATATATATTTATCAACTTTAATCTTGTATCTATTTCATTGCATTAATAAGTTCTGATACATCCAAATAATAATTATTTTAAAAAAAATCAGATTATTAGAATTCTTGTTGTTTATTAATTATTATTATCACTTTTTAATATCACATACATATGGATTGAATTTTTTTTTAAGTATTATATTCGACCAATAAGTTCATTTCTTTTAACTGTTTTTTTTTTATGATTCAAATTTAGAATTTTTAATTTTTACTATTTTTTTATTTTTATATAAATATAAATATATATTTTATTAGAAAAGTAATAAGATTCATTATTAGTATGTAATAAATAAGTCATATATTTTTACCATATTCATTATTAGCATTTAAGATCACATTAAATTCTTTATAGATATTATAATTAACACTTTCTTAAATACGTCATGTGTCAATTTTCATTGAAAAATAAAATGATATGACTTCATAAAATTCTGCCATGTAGAGTCTTATGAAAAAACTTGACATTCTTTATAAATATACTAGCAAGTGCTAATGCACAACTATTGATAATTTGTTTATCTAAATTTTTAGTTTAAAATATATTATTTGGATTATAAATATATTATAGTATAAGAAAATAATTATATTTAGCTATTATTTTATTTCAATAAACATTAAATATTATTATTTTACTTTAAAATTTTAAAATTTAATGATTATAAAAAATACATATATAATAAATTAGTGGTATTCTATAATTACTCTTTTCATTATATTTAGCTATCATTTTATTTTAATAAGTACTTATTAATATTATTTTGTTTGATCAGTATTTAATATTATAATGTATTTAATGTTATCATTTTATTTGATTAGTATTTATATACTCACATCAAAGCTACATATATATTTTTATTAAAATTCTACATAATGTGGCTTTACAGAATGTTGCCAAGTGGATTCTCATAGAAAATTTAACCTAATTTATATATATACTAGTCGTATATTTATGCATTACACGGCCGTTATTATTATTTTAATTATAAAATTAAATCGATAAATATAATTTAATAAAAATTTAATATTAAATATTAATTTATAAAATTTTAAAAAATAGTAGCAAATTAATTATTTTAAAATATTTTTATTTTTTAAAAACTCTGAAATTAAAAAATTTTGATCTCAAAATTTAATATATATATATATATATATATATTATAGATTATAGATTATAGATTATAGATTATAGATAGAAGGTACAGAATCAATGCTTTTACTTATAATCACAATAGATCTGAAAATTGTATTCGTACCTATATATACATATATAGAATCTTACTTTATATTTCATGAAAACACATTAACATTGGAATCAGGAGACATATTCACTCTTCAGTGTTGCATCATAACTAGCAATCAGTCGTCTCTAGCAGCGATTCCCTTTTCAATTACTTCCAATTTTCTGTTCTTCCCTACAAAGACGTAATCCACACCAAATTTCTGCTGAAGGTAAATGAGCTGCACAAAGTACAAACTTCCACAATAAACTAACAAAATCCCAAGTCAGAGAATAGCAATCTCCATCTGGATGTGCACAAGGAAGATCGTGATTATAGAATCTGTAAACATTATACAGATGCTGTATTAATTGGATAAGCAAGGGCGTTCTCTTTTGAGCTTCGTAATAGATTGAGAAAGAACTGAGGCAAAAGAAAACCATCAATAAGCACATCTGCACAAGATTTTAGAATAAAATCAATGTTTGTGTTTATACTGATATTGTTAAGCAAAACCATCAATATTCCTGCTCCATAAAATGGCAAAGACAGAAGCAAAGTTGTCTTATCATAGAACCACAAGGTCCTATCTTCCCAGAAATTCAGTCTTGCGGACATGTTAGCAGCAGGAGACGTGACTGAATCAGAAAAGCTATTATACTTGTTACTGCAGTGATCATTTCTGCCATCTACCAAAAACACTGAGCAAATCATATTTTTTGTTGTTATTTTGCAAGAATAATGCTTCAAAACTTAGCCCAAGACAGATAATCAGCCCTGAAGTTAGAACCGAAAGCATGCCTAATGAAATGAATTGAAGCACTTGAGGATGCTTTCTAACATGAAGGTGCTGCATTCCTACAAAAGCACATGCAAGTGTAGTGGGTATAAGAGAGATAGTAGTGTCCAAATCCATCCTCTGAAGAGACAGATCACTATGTCTGAACTATGGCATAAGAAGCTGAAAGACTCTTTTGAAAATTGAAATGATGATTATAGTTAAGGTTTAGTTTTAGTTTCCGATATGCTTTTGGGGCATTTATTGATGTTCTTGGAAGTACCGAGAACATGACAATATGGAGAAATTAATCTTACAAAGTAACTTCCTTAGATTTTGCCGTCCCTGAAAGTCAATTAATCTTAAAGAAAAAGAAACCAGTGAATGGAAAAATTGTCCAAACCGAAACAAAATAATTGACACAGTAAACTATACTTGGAAGTTCAAAACTTAGTTCTTATGAGGGAATTGAACATGTAAGGAAGAAATAGCAACTCTAAATATTTATAATTAATAACAAAAAAAATATTATTATCACACATTATTTTATTTTTATGGCAACAACAAAATATTTTAGAGTAACATACTGTTATAGTCTTGCTTTAAATGGTTTCAACTTTTATTTTAATGAGCAGTACTACTGCATATATTTTTTAAATTTTTTTATTAAGAATTTAATAAATAAATTATTTATATTATACAAAAAAAAATTATTTAAGCAGCAATGTAATAATATTATTGCCATATATTTAGAAATTTTAAAATGTAACTAACTATATATGTAAAAGATCATTTTGGCCCTTGGACTTTCTCTCCTCCCTCGTACTCCATCTCCTTTTAACTCCACCAACCGTCCGTTCACCGCTCAAATCGCCTCAAATTACCATTAGACTTCAAGTTTTAGTTGTTCTTACCTTTTTTTTTTATCTCTTTTCTGACCACCATTGCGTCTGAAATCACTATGAAACACGTCATTAAAGAAAGAGAAAATAATGCGTATAGCTTGCCATCACCAATTCTCACACTTGCTAATGTCAAACGGACAAAATAACACCATAAATGGCTACAGCAACCCCAAAAACCTTGGACGAAGAGTTTGTGTTATGTTTGTCAACGTTTGATCAGTGACTGGAGCCCTAATGCCCTCCTCGATGCCGATCGGTGTTTAGCTTGATCCGGTGGCTATGCCCTTCTTAAATTCATGGAGAGAAGAATGTCTTATTTTCCTTAGACGGGCTCTATCATGATAAAAGAAATTAGCCACAATGCCTTGGAATACTTGTTGTCTTTCTAAGGTAGAATAGGTCATAAGTTGTTGTCCCTAGGAACCAAATAGGAAATTTGAATTGCTGACTTCAGATCACGGAAATAAGTTAAAAACATAAGGATATTAAGAACAAATTAGGAAATTAGGAAGAGAGTAATGGTTAGAATTGACACAAAGATTTATAGTGGTTCGAAAATAATTCTTCCTACGTCCACTCCTTAAGATCACACTTGAATATTTTATTATAATTAAACTTGATTACAAACCTTAGGTCTTTAGCAAGCTCACCCAACAACTTGGTGTCTTTGTAGGCTAACACCAAACCTCTTTCCTTAGTGACTCAATCTTTCACTAAGTTCCTTAACATTTGAGTATTAGCGGTTACTCAACAACCAATTTATTGTATTTTTAATACCTAGGCTCAACAACAACCCTTTTGTTTAGTTGAATAAGAGATTCAACTTAATACACTATACAAAGAAAGAATTGAGTGTAGAAAGTTGAGAAATTAATTTGCAAGAGTTTGTGCACTAATAAATTCACACACTTATATCTTATGTCTTTATGAGGGGTATTTAGAATCATATCAACCCTTAAAGAGATATTACAAATAGCCCATAACTCATTTGATATAAACCTTAATTTGGTAAAAGTTAGCTTTCTACCTGAAAAGCACCTTCGCGCTTTTTCAAAAGAGTCGTTGAGACTCCAACGGCTTTAAACATGTGGCTCTTCCTTGGTTGTTGTTGTTGCAACAGTCATTGACATTAAATTAAATACAAATATCGCCCTCTCTCTAGGTAAGCGCCCTCACGCTTGTCTAGGGTGCGTTCAGAAGTCCCCTCGTGCTCTTAGTAACGGAATTCTTTGCTAGAATTATCTTTTCTCCTTGAATTGAAGTGCCCTCACACTCTAGAAGCGCCCTCGCCCTTTTCAAAGAGTTGACTCATTGACTAACTAGTAACTTTGCATAATATTAAGCTTTAAAAAAAATTGGATTAAGTTATTAAATTAGGTATAATATGTACAATGGATAAATAAAATATACAATTCTAAATAACTAAAGGTTATGATGTTTATACATATATTATATATTTATTCAAGTGTTGTTTTCAATTCAAAACTGAGTCCATTCTAGTGTTGATCAATTCTTAATATTTTCAATCCATCTCCAACCTATAATATCTTAAATCCAATATATTTTCTTCAATGTTGATCAGGTTGGTCAGATTATCGGTTTTATTGAACTCCACTACCCAAGATTGTGTTGTGAGGATAGTAACATGCTTTCATAGTCCTAGCTAAAAGAGCACTATATAATTCAATAATAAACACCATAGTTTCTTGGTAAGAAAGGCAAGATTGAGTTTATATCCCTAAACCCACACCATCTCTTCTCTTACTCATCATCAATATTGTTGAGTTCCATACCACATAATGTATCTGTAGTTTTTCCTTAGCTCCCCTACCAAAAATTGGAAGCCATTGAATTAGTTCTATCACAAACAAAAATTGGTAGTTTAAAGAAACTCATCATGTAGGTTTGTATGGCCTAAAGTACTGATCTTATCATAATTTCCTTACCCACTTTTAAAAGACTTTATTCTTTCGACATTTTGGACTCTAAATAAAGAAGGAAAATAGACCTCTTAGATTTCCAAGTGATAATAGGCAATCCAAGATATCTAGCATGATGCACAACATGTTTGACACCAATTACATTCGCAATATTAAGTCGGAGCGATTCTATGTTCTATTAAAACAAAGGTATGACTTTTCTAGATTTTGTTTTTGACTTGTGCATAACTCATAGAGGTTAAGGATTGCAGAAATTTTTGATGCGTCAACAAAAAAAAGGCTCTTCTAAAGTGAGTATTATCATCTGCAAAGAAAAAGGGTGAGAAATAGAGGTGTCTGCCTATAAATCTTACACTATAGAATTCCCTACTAATATCCATTAGATTTGAAAGGACTCTGGGTGTAACAACCTAGATTCATATCATAAAAAATTGTTTACTTTGCCCCTCAATCCTCATCGTTTTTCTTCTTAATTAGTGGATTCGAAGACTTTTCAAGAGGTCACCCATCCTGAAATTTCCTCAAATCTAATACATTTAACTTTAGAGTTCTTCTAACTCCACAACACACTACTAAAAGGCACCTATCAGATTGGATACAACTATTTACATATATAATATCAGTTATTCCCTTCCCAATTTTGATTTGAATCGATTGATTCCTGCACTCCCCTACCTTAAATGTTTGCCATTGAAAAGGCCTTCCAAAGGCCGCTTCTTTTCGAAGCATTTTATCCTTGCTCTGACATTCATTTCTCACTTTCGTTGGATCGCTTCTCCAGACTAGATTGTCACACTGGATTTGACCATTAAGGAAGATAGAGTAAGAAACTGTTTTTATACATTTCATAATTCATATTAATTGTTTTCATATAATAATTTAACTTTACAACTAAAAATACAATATATTTTTTTTTAAAAAAATAAGGCATGAAATAGAAGTTGCATTTGCACATTTTTCTATTTATAGTTTAAATTTTAGGTAGATATGGTATCTAATACTTTTACAAAAATGTCCCTTAATATTTTAAAATTAAAAAATAATTTTGTAAGAGTATTTCGATGTCACATTAGGCGGACAAAAAGTGAAATAAAAAAATAGTGGGATGTTTATCACTAAGAAACATGAATGAATATGAATCTCCTATTTTAATGAAATTAGTTTTGAATGGATATGTTTGATAATTCTTCTTTTTTTTTCACATGTTTTTCAGGCAACTTGATTTATAAATTTTATGATATCTAACTCGTATTATTCAAAATATATATCATAGTGTAGAACGATCTTCCTTTTCATTCAGTTGTTTAAACTAATTGGAATGAATTATCATTTAAAAAAAGTCGATAATGATGGTATTAAATTAAGAAAAATATTGAAATTGAAGTTTTTGATCCTTTATTTTTCATGAGCTCTAACAGCTCGAACTCAATTTTCTTTTTTAATGTTCTAATATAAGCTAAATTCAAACTAATTAAATGAGCTCAATAATTATTTTAAAATAAGTTGAACTTGAGCCTCTTTCTCATATTTTATTGGATCAGTGCCTCTTCTCCTGATTTTCCTTATTTGGTAAATGTTCTCCTTGGCTTATCACTGAGCTTAAGGCTCTGGAAACCAAGAAAGGCAGCAAGACCTGTTTCTCTTTAGTCTCCACCTCATTTTTCTTTCTTGAAATGGAATGTGGATGGGGCCTCTACTGGGAAAACCTGGTTTGGCCGGGACTGGGGGAGTTCTTCGTAATTCTGAAGGGAAATTTATTGCATTATTTTCCTGTCCCGTTGGTGTCAAAGATCCAAATCTAGCCGAACTACTAGCCATTCTTAAGGCCTTAGAACTTTCTGTGTCTCATCACATTGCACCTAACAGATAACTAGTAATAGAATCTGATTCCTCTATAGCAGTGGATTGGGCAAATGGAAATATCTTTGACTCACCTTGGAAGGTTTGGGATACAATTTCCAACATCAAGGAGCTGTTGAAAATTTGCTTTAGTGTTAACACTGAGGACATTTATAGTGAAGGAAATTTCGTTACAGATTCCATAGCCAAGCAAGCAATTTCCAAAAATAATGATTGGGTTGATTGGTTTTAACAGATCACGTAGCCTTTCTTCTTCGCCTTCAAATTCTTGTTTTGTTGGTTTACTGTTGGTATGTTTCTCCTGTAACAATATTAAGGTGTTTTCCTCATCATTTGCTTAATCTTGTTCATGGCTCTAGATACACATGGAAACGAAATTGCTGCTGCCTTTTTACCTCTGCCGTCAAGCTGTTGTGCTTATTGCTAGTGAGCTATTGTGATTTTAGTAATAGCCCACTGCAGTGTTTTTCCCTATTCTTATTTCTGACCTCTTTGCAACTAACACATTTTCTGTACTCTTGTATCTAGGTTTTCATGGGTTCTTTCACATGGAATTGAGTGATTAGATGTATTCTCGGGTGTATTTGGCTACACCTTCTGGTCTCGGATTTAGCACCTCAATTCCATGTTTTTCCCCATTTTCATTAATAAAATATATCTTATTATCAGAAAAAATAAAAGTTGAACTTGATCTTCAAAGTTCGAATCAAATTTGAGCTCATGTTATATATTAATTAAACTATATTTAAACTTATCAAAACTCTGTCCGGTTCAATTTAGTTAGACTCTAGTTTATTCTAACTTTCTTGTCTAGACATTAATTTTTTGGCGTTTTCATTTAAATTTTCATTACAGTATGAAATTTCTATTATTTTATTTAAAGGCATTTAAATTTTTACACTTTTAACAATTTCACCCACTTATTTCATCAACTTTCATATATATTCTAATAATCCTACAACCATAAACATTATTTTGTTTTTAATTGGCTACATTTTCCATTTATCAAATAAGTAAAATGTTAAATTTCTTTTTTTTTTTTTTTAATTCCTTATGGTTGTTTTCTGAAGCTACCCCTTACCAAACAATAATAATTTCACCGTAATATTAAATAATTGTTGGTTCGTTACCATCTTTTAATTACAATTAAATAATCCTCAATTCTACAAATAACTCACAAAATATAAGAAGGTCGATGTTACAATATTAAAGTTAATCAGAAAGTTTGTTTGAAAGAAAGTTTCTTGGAAAAAGTTGTTGATTAATAACTACTTTATCAAAATATCAGGAATTTAAATACATGCAACTAACTCATATTGAAGTGTACCTCAAGGTTGTATACATTTAATTGTTTTTCCTGAAAGAAAAGGAAGTTGGTTGACAGTATTAATTTGCTAGAACATAAAATATCTGAGACATATATAGTAGAGACATTCCAGTTATTTTGTGATAATTTTCGGTTTTTGTCATTTAGAATTGAACTTCTTAAACGGCTTGTGTCTGTCCTGATATATGATTATAATGGTTTAATAAATTTTAACAAATCTTTTGTAGCTTTACAATCATTAGCCTTGTAGTTAGGACTATGGTTATAAACAAAACTCTAAGATCTGAATATCAGATTTTTGCTTCACTAGATTAACCATAATTTCCTAATTTTTACTTTGTTTCTCTTGCTTTGAACTAAAATCTGTTCAAATTGAAAAGGGTTTAAGTGATAGGTTTTGCCAACTCTCAAAATTTCATCAATTTAAATAGATAGACACTACTTGCAATGTTGCATATGCAAGCCTTTGTAGATATTCACATTAGACAGAACAACAAGATGATTGTTCCAATTTTCTCATTTTTTTTCTCAAAGAATTTGTTTCAACCCAATTTTCTCATTCTAATTGGCCTCCTTATTATCATCATTTTCTGCATAATCTTGCTCTTTATTCTTGCCTCATCAACCGTTTTCATCGCTTTTTATTTAACATTTAAGCGTTACATTCAACCTTCAATTACGAACCAGAGATTTGACGAAGTTTTTGAAATGTTTTATCAACCCAGATTCATATACGAGCATGATCTAGAGTTAAATCACGAAATACTTGACGAACTTTCGTGCATTGTAAAGGATAAAAAAGCACGAAGGGTATTAATTGATAAGTTGCTACCGTCCATGGAATATGAAGAGAGTAAAATGAAACCTAAATATGAAGATTGTGCAATTTGCTTGGATGATTACATCAATGGAGAATCATGCAGGATTTTTCCCTCATGCAAACACATGTTTCATTTGCATTGTATAGACAATTGGTTGGAGAGGAACCTGACATGTCCGATTTGTCGTGAATGTATTTTAGATGCTTAGGTTGCAACAGATTAGTATATAGAATATAGATTTTATTTTCTCTGAATTTTTTTCTCAGGAAAAAGGAATTTCTCTGAATTTCCAGACTTAAACAAAACAAAATTATAGAAACCTGTGTGATACATTGATTTTGTTTGGCATGAGTACTTCCGAAGTAAATGATTATGAGAAAAACTTTCACTTCATTCTTCGATCGTAGGATGGAAAAGCAAAGGATCGATCAAAGTATATTTTGACCAGTTTTATTATAAGGTTAAATGTATATGAAAGAAGACAATTTTAGTTTCATGAAATGTAGAGGTGGCAAATGGATGGGTATGGGTGGGTTATAAAGAGGGTGAGTCTTAAATAATTTATTTATTTATATAAAATCCATTTAAAATTTATATAAGTACTCAAATTTATATAATCATATAAATTCTTATCCGCCCATTTATTCAATTAGTGTTAATTTAATTATTGTTAATAAGAAAAATTATTTTAAATTTATTATTATTATTATAGACTTAATTTTTTTTATTAAATTCAAACTTGGTGAATTATTTTAATTTTATTATTTTTATTATTATAAATAAATTTAATTGACACATTTTTTTTCTATTTCTCTCAATTTTGTCTCTATAATTTTATTAGCATAAATTTCTCTCTAGTAAAATTCTTTTTGTAGCTTCTTGATGTATTATCAGCTCAATTTTATTTTTATATTATTGCATTCAAAACATATGGGACCCAAAAGAAATTTTTGGTGAAAATCTTTTATTTTTTCTATTTTTATATTTTTTAATTATTTTTATTGTAGTATAATTATGTGTCAAGATGTACCCGTTTATTTCTATAAATGACAAACATGATAAATTCCATTCAAAAAAACTTCGTACAACAAATCTCTTTTATTTTTATATTTTATATTTTCTATTTATTATTAAACTAAAATTTGATGAATTTAATTAAACCACTTAACTGTTCATTTCCTCTATAAATTATAGTATATTACTTTCTCTATTCTGAAATAAGTGTCATTTAGAAGACACTTTTTTCTTATTTAAATTAAGTATTATTGTCACAATCAAATTTATTTACTTCTTTTTATTAATAATTAATATTCATTAGCATGTCATTAAACATGTCATTTGCATCATGATTATATATGATCTATTTTATTATATTATGTGGTAGATAAATAAATTATTTAGTTACATATTGATTTAATTGAAAAGTAATGATTTTGGACTAAATTGAAAAGTTAGAAAGAAAGAGGATTAAATTGTAATTTGCCTATTTCCACACCAATATACCACCTCTTTCATTTGTTCTTATCTACGTATGCTTTCCAATTTCCTTTTCTTCTTTGTCTCTCTCATTTTTCTCCTTTTCTTCTTCAACTTTGATTTTCCAAATCAAACTCTAAAAAACTTTTAGTAAGTGAAAATCAAATTCTTCTTTTAAGCTTGAAAGATTTGGGCTTTCTTAATCAAGGAAAACAAAGGTGAGTAATTTTAATTGCTTGATTTTGCTGTAAATTAGGGTTAATGATATGAAATTATTGATGATTATGTGTTTTGGAATTGTTTAATCAAGAGTAAACATGCTTTTACTTGTGATCTTGAAGCTGAAATTTCTGGGCAGATTTTTCACTTATGATTTCGTGATCTTAGAGGCTTTATCTCGAAAATTTTCAAACATGAAAGTTGTAGGTATAAATCTCAAGAATATCTCTGTAAAATGGTTTTGCAGATTGTTGAGTGAGTAGGAACTTATGAGGTTCGATTTTGCTGCTGCTCTGTTTTTGGTTCAGCAGGTGACCTGGTTTTTGTGCTGACATTTTGAGGTATTTAGAGGCTGAAACAAGCAGAGAGTTAAACATGAAAGTTGTTCATTTATATATGTAGTATATTTCTGAAAAATTTCATAATTTTTGGTTGAGTATAACGTGAGATATGTTGAACTTAATATGGCCTGCCCGAAACTGTTTTAAGCAGAAATCGGGCTTAGGATTCAGAAATTTGTTGCTAATTGTGTGTTTCAAAACTTGAGCTAGAAAAGTCCAAATTGAGTAAAATTGGTGTCTATAGAAACTTTAGAATGTTAACTTTATATCTGGAGAGTTTCATCAGAAAATTCATTTGTTTGATTGGTCATTTAATAGGAAACTTTTTTCTGTTCTGTTTAGATGGAAATTTGAGCAGATGTATAGAAAATGCCATAACTATTTCTATACCAATGATTTTGAGGTGATTCTTTCTGTTATGGTTTCTATAAAAATGGAAGTGTAATTCTGGAAAATATGAGATTTTTATTAATTGTACATAAGTTTTGGTGTAATTTCTAAGTCAGTACCTACAAGCTGCCTTCATCAACAAATATGTTGATTTGTTGTCATTCATCTCATGCATCATATTAATATCTAGAATATATGTTATTTTGTTGAAATGTGATATTTTATTGATAGTAAATATATATATATATATATTTATGCCTTGTGATTGAATTGTATTTGTATTGAATATGTGAATAGGTTCATCCAAAGGCAAGGAAGTGGTAAGAGAAAAGAATAGGATTACTTTGTTATCCTATAACTTCGGTAAGTATTTAATAGACTAAACTTTGTGTATATTGAGTAGAGACTGCTGTTTGATTACTTGATAATTTCTTGGTTGACTGAGTTGATATTAGTTATGTTTTTGGCTTGTTATAAAGTGAATTGATTGTGATATGTTGTGAAGTGAATTGATTGTGATGTGTTGTGAAGTGAAATGATTGTGATTAAGGATTGATGACTTTTGTATGGATATTGTGTGATCGGGAAAGCTGAGCCGGGCGGATAGCTACCCGAGTATGTGAGATGGCAAGACTGAGCCGGGCGGATAGTCTTGTCAAGTGGTCTTGAAATTTAAAAATGTGAGGAAATGTAAGGATGAGTCATCTGATCCTAATTTGATAGAAATAATGTGGAATTGAATTATTTGACTTGGTTGAGTTTGAGATTATTTGCATTACGTGAGATGAAATTATATGTTTATGAGAATAACTGAAATGGTTGATTTTGTGATTGTTAGTTAAGTATTGGTATAATTTTCTGTATCGATAAAGATTTGATAATTCTAGCCTAATATACTATAGTTTAGTAAATTAAATGCTTATTGAGTCGCTAGCTCATTCCTTAGCAATTTTTTTTTCAGGTTAGTGCAGTTGTAGATAGCCTTGTGCATTGCTCTTTTGCATCGGTCAATATTATCAAGTGGGCCGGGAGGAGTTATCTAAAGCATTGGGGCATTTTGGAAACTTGTGTGAATTAAACTACTGTATAAATATTTCTTATATATATTAAGTATGTCATGCCACTTAAATTGTATGAATGTATATTGTAACTAAGTAGTAAATTATGTTTATAAAGTTATATATATATATATATTGCTATTCAATGGGAAGTTTGAGTTGGGGTGTTATAATTATTTTAAGTAATTAATGAAGTATTAATTACTTTTTCTCTAATTTTATTTTTATTTATTACGAGAGAAAGTATTAATAGAGTATGAGAAAAAAAGAGAAATTTACTAAAGTGAAAAGGAATTCTATAGAAATTTTATGTATTTTGATAAATTAATATTTTACTCATATAAAATTATTTTTTATTATAATTGAGATAATTTAATATTGTATATTTCTTAATTCTTGTGTGCCAACTTTAAGGGACTTATTTAGGGACATAAATATTGTCAAACCGAAACTTTTTAAGTTTCATATTGAAATTTAAACTTTAAATTTTTTATTTATTAAATATTTTTATAATTTACTTTTAATTTATCGAAGCTATTGATGTTTGATTTATTCAAATTTTTGCTCACCTTTAGTTATAAGGGATAGAATTTTCAAAAGCTATTATAATTAGAAATTTTTCTTTAAAGTTATGTAACAAATAAAAGTATCGTTGATTTAAAAGATAATCAACAGTTGACTGAGATTTTAATAAGATAAAAGTTAAAAAATAGAGAAAAAGAAGAAATAGCAAACACCAATGAGTTTTGTCTTATTAATACTAAAACTAATTTCAAAACTCGGGATAATGATATAAATGGTTACTGAACTTTGCACTTAATTTCATTTTAGTCATAAAAATTTAATTCGTTTCATTTCAGTTATTCAATTTTTTTTTTCAATTTAATCACTTCATAAATAAAAAATTAATATGTGGCAAGAATAACCAATAAGAAAGGTGTAATTGAGTAAGAAAAAATTTGACATGTCAATTTTTAATTAGCAAGGTGACTAAATTGCAACCAAAAATAAAATTGAATAATTAAAATAAAATAAATTAAAATTTTATGGCCAAAATAAAACTAAGTGTAAAGTTTGGTGACCATTTATATTATTATCCCTTCAAAACTCTAAGATTTCAAATATAAGTAATACTTTATAAAAAAAAGTGCATTTAATTGCTAATAATATATAATTTTTTTTAGAATAATAATGTATATAAATTTATAAATGAACATAGTTTTGAAAGAAAAAGAAAAGCTAAACTTTAGAATTGAAGGATGAAGAACTTATTAATCAATCAAATCCTCTTTAAATTCATACTCATATAACAAGGGTGAATTAGAATGGATAAAAGGGTAAGGGTGAAGTTTGCCATCTCTAATGAAATCTCATACTTCTGAAAATACTACAAGAGAATTTTATAATGCAATTTAATCTTAGTTTCTAATAAGAAATAATTAAATAATTTTTTATGTATATTTCTCAAATTGTTCTTAAAACTGTTGGTTAAAATGGTGATGAAAAATAATATTATTTTATGTTAAATTTGAGAATTGTTATTAATATTGTTTGTTTGATTGTATAAAAGATGACGGTACCAAAATTGTATGCATGATACCACATATTTGATGTTAAATATATATAAAAAATTCTTAAGTAGATTCATTTTACCGTGTCATCCATAAACCAAAATAGTTGCATAATGATATATTTACATTGATTAGTTTATTTAATACTATTAACTATCCATGATTACTAATCAATCAATACAAAAATATAACAACTAATAAATAATATCATATGTTATTATACAATTGATTTGATCGATAAATGCAATAACTAATAAATAATACACTTGAGGTCTAGCTCAACTGGTAAGAGTATTTGCTCTTTAGAGTTCGAGTCATCTCTTCTGCACTAGTTGAGTTTTAGCTTTTATGGCGAGTGAAAAGTCCATAACATGTTCACCCTCTAATGAATCAAAAAACAACTAATAAATAATGTCACATTTTATTAAATATTGATTTTATCTACGAATGACGCGGCACACTTAAAATATGTGAGAATTTTACCGGATATTTAGAACTTATGTTAGACTATCAAGGTCACTTTAGTGTACCCGCCGAGCATATTATGAATCTGGTTTTAAATAATTGGAAAATAATTATTTATATTATGCAATTTTTTCAGCTAGTGAAATGTAGTTTAATCCTTTACTGTGTTCGAAGAGATTTATCAATTAAATTAATTTATTTTAAAAATTAAAATAAAAAATTATTAGATGGATTTGACCAACAATTTAATTTAAACCAGTGAAAACTAGCTCGAGACTAGTTTAAAAAATTTGATAATGTCTAAAAAATATACACATAACAGACAAAATATACAAAATGTAGTTTGTCTAATAGGTCAGTTGGATTGGGGAGATTGGGACCTCATGCTATTAGTCCATATAGATTTTCTTTCTTGGACACTCTGCTAATCGCTAAGGGCTGCCTGCCTTGACCATTCTCCTAGCTGCTTCCAATTGGCTCAAATAAAACATCAAATTGCAGCATTGATACTCAACACACAACTATAACTTTTCAAACAACTGATCTGAAATTTGCAGAAGTAGAAAACTTGATATTGAAATTGAAACTGACAGACAGCATAGAATTGAAGGACAGATTGAAAAATCCTTTATATTAATCGCTGATAAAAACCACAGTTACATTCATCAGAGTGTTCCTGATTTGTGTTTTCTTTTTTCTTAGTGTCTTTTAAGCTCCTCGTCCTCATCATCTTCATCATCATCATCATCATCATCATAATCATCAGAATCTTCAAGATCAATATCTTCATCCTCGAAGTCTCCATCATGATCCTCCTCATCATCATGATCGTCGTCGTCGTCGTCCTCATCACTGGGCACAGCTATTTTCTTCCCACGAGCCTCTGACTTACCCACTACTCCAAACCCAACAAACTTCAAATTGCCATGAGCAAAAGCAGCACCGATATTGCTGTTCTTATCAACATTGAGGTTCGGATGAAATTGAAACAATCTCGGATCGGCGATATTGTTCAACTTGGTTTTGATGTCGATAGCACCGGACGCACCGGAAACCGGCCCGCGGAGTAGAAGATGGAGCGGAAACGACTTGCCGTTTCTGAATAGCATCATTCTTGCTGCTGGGTTTGCCATTTTTGAGTGTATTTTTGGTATGTTGTGGAGGAGGCGGAGGATTGGGATTTTATGTATAAGGAAGGTTTAATTAGGGTTTAAGAGATAGCATAAGTGGTTCTAGAGACTTCCTAAAATAGTATTATCAGAAATTATTATTTTTCCCAAAGAATTAATGTTTAAATTGTAGTAATTAAAATAATAAATATCACAATTTAATTTATATATTTTTAGATAATTAATAATTATTTACTTTCTTTTTTTTTATAAATATCCTTTATTTGCATAAAATTCAAATACCTTATGCTTATACATATATTTATTAGTATCTTTGGTTTTAATATTTAATGAATTTTGCATTAAAAGTATCATAATAACGAGAATTCACATTTTATTTAAAAAAATAAATAAGAATTTACATTTGAATTGGAATCATTTAAATATTAAAATCTTAATAAAATTTAAAATAAAATTGTTCTTTTTTCTGATCCCGATTTATACAAAACTAAATCAACAACTTTGTATAAACAGTGGTTAAAAACATTAACATCTAAAATGATATATGAATTCCCTAAAAAAAAATCATATCTGAAAAGATAATTGTCGATAGTAATTATCAATAATATATTATTATATATGGATATTATATTAAATTATAAAAATAATTTTTTTAATGTGTAATAATATTTTAATTATAATTTTTTTTATTTTAATATATATTTATTTTTGACACGACATTTAAATTTATGTACAATTTTATCATCTTTCTAGTAATTTATTAATTAATAAGTCATATTTCTAATTTCTTTGATATTCCTAGTTAAATAATAACTTTAATTCTAGAAAATAGTATTTAAATTATATTTTTATTATATTTTAATTTTTTACTAAATAATATATTCTTAATTATACAATAATTTTTAATTTTAAAAATAATAAATTAATTACATTTAAAGTATTAATTTATAATATATTACAAATCAATTAATAGATAGTTTTAAAATAGTTTTTATATCATCGCATTCGTAAAATAATTTAAGACCAAAAAAATTAAAATATTAAAACATTTAAAATATTAAATTCGTTATTATTTTCTAAAGTATTAAAAATAATTAAAAATATTAAAATTCTATTAAATTTTATCCATAAACTCATTATATGTTATTATTCATAATTAAATAATTATAATAACCATATAATATACTAATAAATAATTAGTAGTAATATTAATAAGGGAACAATTTAAAAATATTTTAAAATTAATAAAAAATACTATTTTTATTGTGTAAATTCTTTTTCAAAAATACTATTTTTGTAACTTTTTTTAAAATTTATGTTGTGGTTATTTTTTCAGTTTTTTGATTGTTTATCAGTTAGTTTTTAATTATTTTTCGATTATTTTATGGAAAAATAAATAAATAAAATAAAAAATTAACTAAAACTATAAATTTGAGAAAAAGGTAAAACAAAAATCGTATATTTGATATTGTATCACAATAAAAATGAAAAGAATAAAAAATACCTAAATTTGATATAAAATAGTATTAGTATTTCTGATATTTTTTTCTATTAATAACCATCCTTACGAGTGAGCAAAACTGAAACCAAATCAAATTATCAAACCAAACTGACTAACCTAGTTTGGTTTGACTCAAAAATTACTAAAATTTTGTTCGATTCAATTTTTGTTCAAATAACTTTTGGATATAATCAAATCTACTGTAGTTTATATAATCATTAAAATATTATATTTATTTATTTATTTATAAAAATCAATATATTTAACATATATTTATTTATATATATGAAATATCTTTTATCATTATTGATGTTAATAGTGTTAAATTTAGACAAGCAAAGATGAAAAAATAGTTCATACTTTCTTTCATAATATTATGACAGTATATAATAGTTCTGCTATTGCTATTTTTGGTATATACAAGAGAGAATCACAGTTGCAATCCACCCACTAATGAAGGGATTCTCATCCCTTAATTTACTCTAATGACAACTCACGCTAACACTCCCCCTCAAGTTGGTATATATATGTCTATCATACCTAACTTGTCAAGTGAGTTGTGAAAGGTTTTTTTACATACAGCCTTTGTAAGAATGTCTGCCAATTGGTCTTCTGATTTTACAAACGGAAAACGAACTATCTTGGTTTCAAGATTTTGTTTGATGAAGTGTCGATCAACCTCTAGATGTTTTGTTCTGTCATGCTAGATTGGGTTGAGTGAAATGTCAATTGCTGCCTTATTGTCACAAAATAAGTTCATCTCACTATTAGGAGGAAAGCCAATCTCAGACATAAGTCTTTTGAGCCAAAGTAGTTCACATAACCTTTTAGCCATTCCTCGAAATTCTGCTTCTGATAGTGCAACAACTTTTTGTTTCTTACTTCTCCAAGTAACTAAGTTTCCTCCAACAAATGTAAAGTATCCCGAAGTAGACTTTCTGTCTGATATATTCCTGCCCAGTCAGCATCTGTAAAACCTTCAATATTCAAGTGACCATGTTTAGAGAATAATAATCCTTTTCCTAGAGATGATTTCAGATACCTCAGAATTTGAATTACTACATTCATATGGTCTTCAGTTGGACAATACATGAACTGACTAACCACGCTTATTGCATAGGCTATGTCAGGTCGTGTATATGACAAATATATTAGTTTGCCCACCAACCTTTGATACCTCCCTTTATTTGTTTGGACTTGGTTTGGATATTTTCTAAGTCGATGATTAGGAACAATTGGTACTTCAGTAGGCTTGCATTCTAATAACCCTTATCTGTAGTGTTAGAAATTTCTAAAGTGACTAAAGGAGTTAGAGAACTTACCTCTGTAATATTCTCAAGAGATGGGTTGATAGGTATTGAGATATGGGGGGAAGTTTCAAAAAGTCTCGATGAAGTCACTGACATCATGTCATTCTCCTCTGATGAAGGGGTTGCCGCTGATGAGTTTTTCGCTAGTGAGTTTCTACCCTTCCTTCTGCATGATCTTCAATATCAGTTACATGAGATGCATTTGGTTCATTAAAATCTAGCCACTCAAATCTCAGCCAATTCACGTCTTCATTTGGATTCTCCCCCTGAAGAGGAGAAGTGGATGTTCTAGCAGTGAAGAAAGATTCAGATTCAAGAAAGGAGACGTCCATTGTGACATAAGAGCGTCGACTGAAAGGATCGTAACATTGATATCCTTTTTGATGAAGACCATAGCCAAGGAAAACACATCTAACGGCCTGAGGATCAATTTTCATCCTTTGATCTTTCTGTATATGGACATAAGCCACACACCTAAACACACGCGGCTGTATCATCAAAGTTAAAGGTAAAATATCAAAGGTGGATAATGTTTGAACGGGAGTCTGCATCTCAAGTACTCTTGGTGGCATTCTGTTAATGACATAGACTGCTGTCATGACAGCATCTGCTCAATACTGACTGGGCATATTTGCCCCAATAAGGAGAGCTCTGACGGTCTCAAGAATATGACGGTTCTTTCGTTCAGCAACTTCATTTTGATGGGGAGTCTGAGGGCATGATGTCTCATGTAGCATTACATGAGAGCAAAAGAAATTGTTAAATTTAGCATTAATATATTCGCCACCATTGTCCGATCGCAGACTCCGGGGTCTGGTAGAATATTGAGTGCAAATCATTGTATAAAATGACTGAAAAGTATCAAAGACCTCATCTTTATGTTTTAACAGATATACCATGTCATTCTTGTGCAATCATCAACAAATATCACAAACCATCTATGGCCATGCATCATGGGTTTTGGGGAAGGTCCCCACACGTCAGTATGAATCAGTGTAAATGGCTGTGCACTCCTTTTAAAACTCACAGGATAATATGCCCGATGGCTTTTAGCAAGAATACATGTTTCACACTTTAATTCAGAAGTGGATATGTCTGAAAATAAATATGGAATTACATGCTTCAAGTAACCAAATGAAGGATGACCTAACTGGCGGTGCCACAACCAGATCTCTTCTTCTTTAGATTGATGTGAAGCTTGACAGACATAACCCATCTTGATGTCTTCCAAGTAGTAAAGTCCCCCTTTCTCAATACCACGCCCAATGATCTCTTTGGTGAGAATATCTTAAAGTAAGAAACAATCGGGATAAATAATTGCTATACAATGCATATCTTTTGTAATTTGATTTACAGATAGTAATTTATGGGAAAGAGAAGGAACAAGAAGGGTATTTGATAAATGTAACTTGGGTGATAGCACAGCAGTGCCAACTCCTGTTACTGGATAAACTCTCCCATTAGCATTTGAAATAATGCTTGTTCTTTGAGACATTGATTGCTGAGATAGATCATTTTCGTCGTAGGTCATATGATCATAGGCTCTTGAGTCAAGGATCCATTGATCAGAAGCCTTCTTTGACTTGGTACTGGTACCAAGTATAATTGTACTTGTATTGACATTATGTGCTTCAGCTGGGATCAAAGATAGTGTTATATCACTAGTAGTAACTGATGCTCGTCCCACAGAGTTAGCCCATTGGCCTGTAGTTATCATCCTATCTTTGCTTACACTAACAGCTTCTTCTCCATCACGTTTCTTCTTTGCCTGCAACTCATACCACCATTCAGGGTAGCCATGAATTTTGAAACATGTCTCCCAAGTGTGTTTAGATCCTCCACAATGAGTACATTTTTGTCCATCTGTATTCTTCTTAAGATTTGACTTTCCCTTTTGAGCAGATGTTGAAGTTCCAATTTTCAAGCTTTTTGATGCCAACACAGCACCTTGTGTCTCATCAGCTTTGGTCCCTATCATCACTGCTTGACATGTTGATTCTCTTCGAACATGACCATATGCATGTTCCACAGTTGGAAATGGTTGCATGTGCTATATATCTTTCCTGATACCATCTAATTTGTCATCCAGACCATCCAGAAAGGTATATACCCATTCCTCTTGTACCAAATTGTTGAAGCTTTGTATATCTACCTGGCATTGCATTGGATTCGGTCTTCGAAAATCAAGCTCTTTCCATAATCCTTGCAGATTATTGTAGTATTTTTCCAGTGATCCACCTGCTTGTCTTAGTCATGAAACTTTGCGTCGCAAGTCATATACCTGAGAGGTATCACTTCCATCAAAATAGGTTATTACTATAGCATCCTAAATCAATTTTGCAGTTGGAAATTTGATGAAGTTTCCAATTAGAGATGATTCCATGGAGTTGATCAACTAGCTTTTCACAATTGCATCATCTATGCGCCATTTGCGGAAGCTTGGATCAGTTGATAAGGGTTGAGGTAAATCGCCATTAATATGCCCCAACTTGTCTTTGCCAGATATGTACATCTCCACCACTTGAGACCAAAGAGCGTAATTGGATCCATCCAATTTTATCCCAATTGGGGCAGTATTGATGTCAGATGTGTGATTTGAAACTGAAGTTCTGGATAGCACTTTAGCCATTTTTGCAGTGAGTTCTGAGAGAATAGATGATGATGACATATCAGGGGAGTCGCCTGAATGTGAATCCTGATCATCCATGATAAGAAATAGATAAAAAAGGATTAAAGAATTACAAGAGCAATGAAAGAATAACCATGCTCTGATACCATGTTAAATTTAGACAAGCAAAGATGAAAAAATAGTTCATACTTTCTTTCATAATATTATGGCAGTATATAACAGTTCTGCTATTGCTATTTTTGGTATATACAAGAGAGAATCACAGTTGCAATCCACCCACTAATGAAGGGATTCTCATCCCTTAATTTACTCTAATGACAGCTCACGCTAACAAATAGATATTATGTACATTTATTTATTTAATTAAATATAAGTATTTATAGTCTAGATCACAAAACAATTAAAAATTTAAAATTTTCAATCTATTTATTAAACCAAACCAAACCAAATCAAATTATTTCGGTTCAATTATATTTTATATTTTAATTTGGCTCGGTTTATAAAATTAAATATATTTAATAATTTGATTTTTTATTAAAATCGAACCGAACCCACTGTCCCTTTGACTTTTAATCCTTATACCTTTTCCTTTTACAAGTCAAAAGAATGATTGAAATTGGGAGAAATGGGCTCGAAATTATGGCCCATAGAGTAGGCCCATTTATCAAAACCATGCCAAGGGGTGAGATGACACAAGCAGCATAATTCTTATAACATGACCTCATTCAGATAGGTATGTCATTCAGTTTAGGTATGTACGTGTCAGACGCTGATGCAATATGCATCAGACGCTGACGCGATGTCATTGACATATTTTTTTAAAAATATTTTATATTTATTAAATTTATACTAAATTTTTATTGATTTATGTTCATTAAATATGTACTGAATATTTATTGCTTAAACATTAAATATTTATTTTTTTATTAATCTAATTTTATTAAAAAAATATGTACATTATATATATATATATACTCGAAAAAAATATATAAAAATAATAAATATATATATTATTTCTCTTTCCTCCCCTCTTCCCCCTCTCACCTGCTCGCCGAACAGGCTGCCGCTGCCGCCAGCAGTGCCTATCCCCTCACGCCATCGCACCATCTTCCTTTCTCCTTTCCTCCTGCTGCCGACGCTGCACGGAGGAGAAACCATCCCTCCCCGCCTAATCGAGTTGCTGCCATCCACCTTTCGGTTGTTCGACGCTGAATTTGGGTCCTTCACCACCGAAAACACCTGAAGCAAGCCTCCCCCGCCGTTTTCCATCGCAGGCAGCCTCGGAGGAGCTTCGTCGGAGTAGTGCATTTCCGATCCCAATCCGATGCCTTTCGGTGAGTTTCCGGCCGAAACTCTTATGTATTCGGATTCCCTGCAACTCGAGCTTCGCGTAGGCGCTTCCGGATTCGAATTCCGACACTGTTCGCAGGACTGGCTTCCGGACCACGGTATTTTTTGGACGCACAAAATTTTTAAATTTCGTCTCAGTATAATTATTGGACCTCAAAATCATGTTAAAATTTTAGAAAAATATTGTTGCTATTAATTATCAATTATAGATAATTTAAATTTAATTAGATCTAGTTAATTGTGATATGTGGTATGTTGCAGAGTCGGAAAAAATAATGTAGTTTTGGTGGTCCGACTACCGTTGGTCGATTTCAGAATATTTAAAGTGTTTCTAGCAGGTTCTGGACCCGTTATACGGGGGTAAATGTTCATAATTTAGAGGAGATTTTGCCGAATTTTCGACAGAACTCTCGAGTCTAAAATATTTTTAGGCAGTCTAATCTAGAGGTCTAGGCTTAGGAAAATTTAAGAATGTCTTTTAACTTGGTGTTTTCGAGAATAGATAATCCGTCCATCCCGCCAGCTCCACCCGAGGCGTAGGAGCGGACTGCGGAGCGCGACAGAACGGTGAGTTAAAATCATATAATCACTGTACCATTGATATGTCTAAATTTAATGCGACGTTTAATGATTAATATTTGATATGGTTATTATTATCGTTATTATAAGTAATTTTATTTAATTGATAATTATCACAAATAGTATTAGTATTATTATTAGTAAATTTATTTCATTATTTCAAATATTTTAATTAATGAAATTTTAATACTAGTATTATTATCACTACTTATAATTGCATGTCTGTTAATCCTGAGATTTCTAAATTTTTAATTCTCAGTATGTTATTGATTAATTTATATTGGCCTGTGATTATTCTATTTATGATTTTTATAAATGTTGTGATTGTGACATTGGGATGAGGCAATAATAGAACATGCTACCTGATGGGTTACATCAGGACCCCGTGCGCACCGCTAATAATCAGAGGCAGGCAACAAAGGTTAATTTTGGATTTTTCCTGGTCGAGTATAACTCTCTGGGCTATGAAAGCTGGACTCCTGGTCGAGCAATGCTCTATGGGCACCGGTTTAATTGGGAATCAAGTGTCCGGGTTGGATGTAAGGATCCTGGTTGAGCTTCGCTCTCTGGGCGCCAGACCTATTAAAATAAGAGAGCTGAAAGGCTACTAGTATTTGGGGTTAGGGTTCTGCTGAACCACTCGTCTTATAAGTCTTTAAATGTACTTTCTTTCTAAATTATGGCATGACTCATACTTTAATACAAAATGACATGATATACTGATTTAGTGAATATTTATTGAGGAGACTGTAATAGTTACAGGGTTATATGATTTTAACTCACTCTCGAGGCTGACAGTCTCAAAATTTTTTTTTTTAGGTGACAGTGAGAGTTCTTCGAACGTCTTGTATTTTGACAGCTCGACTTCCTCCTCCATCGGGCCTATTGTAATGAATTTACACTACTGTATTTTGAATAATTTAAGAACTCTAGATTTTCCACAGTAGTATTTTGATATGTTATATTTAACCTGGTCTATAACCAAACGTGACATGTTACCAATGACCTGTTAGAGATTTGTGTAAGGCATGCCAAACCGGATTAATATTATATGTTTATATGCACTTTATTGAATATCGTTTAGTAAGGCTTACTACGGGACTTTGTGGCCTTAAGCCTACCCATTCCCTAGTGCCGGTCATAGGCCCATAGATTGAGTCGTGACAATATAAGTACATTTGAATAAATTAATTAATGACGAATATTCGTTAGCAAACTAATAAATATTATGTCTATGAATGATGAATGCTTATGTCAATCACAAAAATATTTCAATATGCATCATAAAAACAATGAAAACTTTTATAAAGAATCAATATTTCATTTGAAAATATTAATGAATATTATATAAAGAGACAATAAATATTTTAGTACCAAATAATAAACATTAATATTAATACTGATGAATAATAAAAGAAACAAAATGAATATAAAAATTAACCTTAATGAATATTAAGTTCATAGATAATGAATATTTAAATACAAAAAAATTTAATTATATCTAAGATATCACATCTAATAAACATTATATATATAGACAATGAACATTTTAGTACATGTAAATGAATAAAAATTATTAATATATACCTCGTCTAATAAAAACTCTTTGACATGTGTTACCATACGTTGACACATAAAATCTTTATTTTGACACGTATACTTCTCACTGATATACAGAATTCAAATTTATTTATAATTTTATAATTTTTTATATTAATTTAGTAATGAATTTTTATATTATTATATACTAATAAAATCTTAAAATATAAAAAATCAACAAAGATATTAAATAATATTTAATTTATTATTATTTTGAAAAATATTATGCATAATTATAAAATATTAAAAATATTACTTAATTTTATATATAAATTTAATTTATATTATTATTATGATCAAAATAATTGTAATGATGCGTCACAGTGTAAATGACTAGTTTTTGTAATATATAATTTTTAATATAATATTTAATTTTTATAAATTCATTTTATCATAATTTAAAAAAATTAAAGAAACGGAGACTAATTAAGAAAAAGATTAAAAGAGTGGAGAGAAAAGTCTCACAAATAGCTTATAATTTAAAATATAAATATTAAAGGAGCGAAGCAAAATTTTCATACACGTAATTTAAGAAAAAAAATTAAAGGAGTACTTATAGTTTAAAATAGCGGTTTACAATTTAAAATAATGTCGTGTGGACCCTAAGACCATGTAGCTACATAGTTTAAAGTCCATCTTATAATTTGCACATTTAATTAAAAGATTATGTATATACTCTATTAAAATAATGATATATGTATATAAAATTATTTTATATTTTAGTATTAAAAATTAATATACAAATTATTTAAAATTAATAAATAAATATTAATTATTTACTAATTTTATGTATAAATAAAGATATATATCTAAATTTATAAGTTTTTATAAGACATTAAAAAGGTGACTGCGGCATAATGGCAAGCAAATTAGGCTAAAGACATAAAGTCTCAGAGTCTAAAGAATGGACATTAGAGACTACAAAGTCTGCCAACTTTGCTAAAAGCATCATTAGTTACAGTGCAACCATCTTCCATTACAATTTTAAGGGGCTTTAACTCCTGAGAACTAGAGAAGCAATCCAATGAGGGAGGGAAGTGGACGCGGGAGCAAGGATAGAATGCTTAGACAAGGAGCAGCTTCTGGCAGGCTTTTAGGATGACATCATTCTAAGATACGGGGGCATTTGAATGAATCGAATTGCACATAGAAATTGAATGGAAAATGACTGATAACATATATATAAAGAGTTGGAACTAATCACATAAGACGCTTTTTGGTTGTTCAGCTCTGGAGTTGTAGGAACTCCAAAGTTAAACACGCTTGGTTCGTGGAATTTTCAAGATGGGTGATCTCCTGGGAAGTTCTCGAACCCGCATAAGGGATAAAATCGTGAGACCAGTGGGAGGCCAAAACGGACAATATCTTATATGATCTTGTTCTAGGTCGTTACGAATAGTATCAGAGCCTGGTTTAGATCCAGGGACCTGTGGGTTATCATCTATGAATAACTATTGTTAACCAGTCATAAGATGAGCTATTAACAAGATTTCGAGAGGCTGACCTGATTTTCAAAGTACCTGCAAAAATGGTTAGAAAGCGTTGGATGGAGTTGTCCGACTATTTACATTGATAATTAAATCAGTAATTTGTGAAAAGGTGGCTTAAGTATATTGAGTGTGTAAATTGCATGTACTTGTAAACGTTGTGTCATAGCTCTTTATAGAGATATTGAAAGTCTTCATGTCCTACTAAGAGAAGAGCTTAGTTAAATATAAGCTGACTTAATTATAATAGAACTTGTCCTCTTATTTGTCTGAGGAGTCCTAGGTCGGGTTAGACTCTTTGATTAGAGTCTGACCATGACATGGTCTCTTAAACTTCTTATTATAACATAATCTAAACTTGGTCAATCCCGTCTTTCTTGATTATCATTAGGTTTGGCTTATAATGTTCACTTATCGGCTATTAAAGTCTGAGTTTTATTGCTAAGTTTAATAATAATTAAGTATTAGATATTCATATAAATTTTAAATGGATCATAATAGATAAACCCATTTAGAGATGTTTGGTTCAATTGTTGAAATTAGTTGTTAGTCGATTTATATTTAATAGCTAAATGAAACCTGTTTGATGAGGATTTAATATTAGTTGTTGGTAACTTATTCAAACTAAAATAACAGTTGATAGAATCAACTCCTCCATTATAATTAAAAGGTGATTCAATTGTTGAGAAATATTATTATTTATAAATAGTTATTAAGGCCTGAATTTTATTGTTAAATTTAATGATAATTAAGGGCCTGTTTGGTTCAACCGATCAATGCAACTGGCAACTAATGGTTGATAAATTAAACCATTTTGTAAGATTTTATTAGCAGTTACTGTTAGTATGTTAAATGACCATAGAAAATTATAATTTATCGTTAAATATATCTTATTTTTTAAATTATATTCAATGATATAAATTAACAAAAATAACTTATAATAATTAGAAATATTAATAATTAATTTTCTTTAGTTTAATTGTATTTATTATTAAAAATATTTTTAAAATTATTTTTAAAATTTAAATTCAAAGTTAAATTCTTCTAATAAAAATTTATAATTCTAAATACTACAATTATAAATATTATAATTATTTAACTATTAAGAATAATTTTAAAATAATAATTATTTATGATAAAATATAAAAATTTAATACAGATGTCGAATGACCTTTGAACCAAATACCTTCTAAATATTTAGACTTCATGTCTATATAAGTTTAGATATTCATATAAATTTTAAATGCATGTAATATAAGATGCAACCCATTTAGACACAACCTGCTGACCCTAACCTATCCATTTCGCAGCTCTAGATTTAGGACAAACTAGTTAATCAAAGTTAGAAAATATATATATATATATATATATACAGGTGAAAGAGTCAAAATATGACAAATGTAACCTCCCTTTGTCTGGCATTGAACTTCCCTAGTTAATAAGTTGGCTACAGATTGGGGGGAAAGGGCATACATACAACAAACTCACATATTGGTTAGTAATAATAATCTGTTTTGACAGAAGAAAAACAAATGGGTTACAATAATATATATAGATATAGGCAGAAATGAATATGAGGACATTAAGTTAGAAGTTCTTTCTTAGTTGATTTCACCTATAATTATAGCTTTTTATTTACATTTATCTTCTATTAGTTAAAAACTATGTGACATAACAAATTTACACCTCTAGCAAGAGTTATTATGGTTATAAACAAAACTCTACAATTTTGGATTTTAGAATTATTTTGCTTTACCATTTTGCTTCCCTTACTAGTTTCTGAACTAACTTTGTTATAATTGAAAATGCTTTTATGTCCATTGGTTTCATGAACAATCATAAAGAATTTTTTAAATAGTTAAGCCCTTGTAGATACACATTAGAAAACAACAAGATGATTCCTTCAATCTCTACATTCTTACTTTCCGAAACTCTTTTCCATCCTAATTTCTTCATTTTCATTGGTTTTATAAGTATCATAGTATTTTTCATGACCCTGTTAGTCTTCGTTATTGCTATGTTAATAGTTTTCCTTGCTCTTTACATAACATTTAAGCGTATCTTTCTGCCTCTATTTCTAAGCCAGAGTTTTGACGATTTTGAAATGGTTAGTCGATATAGGATCTTGTACGATCACAGTTTCGAGTCCAATGAAATACTCGACGAACTCATGTGTGCGATACAGGACGAAACCTTACTAAAATTTCATCGTATCGACAAAGTTTTGTCATCCCTAAAATATGGAGATGGTGAAATGAAAACGAAATATGAAGATTGTACAATATGCTTGGACAATTATAATGATGGAGAATCATGCAGAATCTTGCCCTCATGTAAACATATGTTTCATTTGAACTGCATAGATCACTGGTTGAAGAACAGTTTAACATGTCCAATTTGCCGTCAATGTATTTCAGATTTATGAGTGGCAATGTAAATCTTTGCATTTCCAGTATGACCCAGTTTAGCGCAGCTTTTCCATTATCAGTTTCTGGAAAAAGTTAGAAAACAATTTCTACCAAAAGTTATTTATTGAATTAAAAACAAAAGTTAAAATAGAAAATCATAATCGAAGAGTTGTGCCAGGCGGGGCTTATGTATGTAGATTAGCTTTTCTCTTCTTTCTTTCTTTTTTTCTTATATCAATTTATGTTGAAGAGGGGAAGAAGTATGAACACTTCTGTATAATGACTGATATAAAGTATACTTCATTAAAGAAACAAAGCTTTCATCTAATTCTTAATTTTTTAAAGAAAACTTTCACCTGATTTCTTGACAATAAACAAAGAAATTGGAGTTGTCAGTAAATAAGCCAGAATTTTTAGCATGATAAGTGAGAAGCATATTTCACCAATTTCATTATAGAAATGGAGATGATTATTCTCTTATATTTATGAAATTCAGCAAAGTATTTTACTGTTATTGCAATGTATTTGATTTTTAAATTTTTTAAATATTTTTGATAAACTACTTCAAATAATTCAAGTTTTTCAAGCTATTTGGCAAAGAGTGAGGTTTGACATAATTACTGCAATGCAAGACAAATAATGGGTTACAAATTTAAAGTCCAATTTCTGATCCTATGCTGATTTTGTTGAGGTTCTTTAAATTGTCATGCAGAGTGAACATATGCTTTGAATAAAAAAAATTAAGTGGGTTTTGAAAATAATAATAATAATAATAATAATAATAAAACACTATCCTTGTTTAATATTAGTAATGAATCTTCTTCTTTTTTTTTTTTAAGAAAAATTGGCTTTCATTAGAGCAAATAATGCTAAAAAAGATAGTAAAAGAATGAGAGAAATTTAGGGTTGTCATTTATGTTAGACTTGTCCCGTTTTATAGTTCAAGTTACAGATATACATCAATAATAAGAGATAAATACAAGAAAAGATTACTATAATATTACAACTATGCATTTCATATTTATCCTTTTCTATATCCTTTATTACCCTCCCTTCAATTTATGCATAGGGAACTATGCTCAGATTGTTTCGTAGCGTTTGAAAATTAGAATTCAATAAGCTTTTAGTAAAAATATCTGCCACTTACTCTGTACTTTTGACAAATCGAACTGCAATATCTCCCCATTGGACACGCTCTCGTACAAAATGGAGGTATATCTCAATATGTTTTGTTCTTGCATGATTTACTGAATTTGCTGCCAAGTGGATGATATATGATCAAAAAATACTTCCACAAGCAAAGAAATTTAAATATGAAGATCACTCAACAGAGATCGAAGCCAACAAATTTCTGCAACAACTGTAGCAAGTGCGTGATACTCTGATTCAGTATTACTGCGAGAAACCGTGTTCTACTTTTTAGCAAGCCATAATACAAGTGTATTACCAAAAAATACACAAAAACCCGTTGTAGACCTTCTAATATCCGGACAACCAGCCCAATCTGCATCACTAAATGCCACGAGATTATTAAGAGAAGAAGGATGAATAGTTAAGCCATAAGGGATAGTCCTTTTAACATACCTTAAAATCCATTTGATAAGTTGCCAGTGAAATTCCATCGGATTATGTATGTATTGACATATAAAATTTACCACACATGCAATATCGGGTCTTGTGAAGGTCATGTATTGTAGTCCTCTAACAATACTATGGTAAAAAGTGGCATCTTGAAAGTCTTTTGATACAAAGGAACAACGAATTTTAAGGAAGAGGAGTACTTACTGCTTTACAATCTTGCAAATCTATTTTCTCAAGCAATTCGTAGGCATATTTCTGTTGTGTTAGGAAGATTCCATCCTCTTTCTTTTTAACTTTAATATCGAGAAAGTAATAAATTTCTCCCAAATCTTTCATTGCAAACTCTTTAGCTGACAACTCGATAATTGATCTAAGCAACAAAGATGAGATGATGTTAGTATTATATTATCAACATAAAGGAGCAATACTGTCATCTCCCCCATTCTTATGGTAAATAAACATATTATAGTCAGAATTGCTGCCTAAAAACCCAATAGACTGTAAATAAACTATGAACCAGTGATACCATGCACGTGGAGCTTGTTGTATCCTATAAAGAGCTTTGTTTAGCTTCCAAATAAATTTTAGATGTCTTGAATCTATATAGCCTGGTGGCTGTCTCATGTATACATCCTCCTTAATTTTGCCATGAATAAACTTTTTACATCGAGTTAGTGCACCTGCCAACTTTTTGATACTGCTAACGTCAAAACTAACCGAATAGTAGCTGGCTT
Source organism: Ricinus communis (assembly GCF_019578655.1). NCBI lineage: Eukaryota > Viridiplantae > Streptophyta > Magnoliopsida > Malpighiales > Euphorbiaceae > Ricinus > Ricinus communis. Next base: position 27,244,983 of record NC_063264.1, read on the forward strand.
AACCACTAGGCTAAAATTTTCGATAAAATCAATTCTTGGCCTTTTGCGTGTACCCTTGTGCTACCAATCTTGCTTTATGCCTTTCAATCGAGCCATCAGCTTTAAGCTTTGTCTTGTATATCCACTTATATCCCATAATATTAATCAGTGTTTTCGTCTTAAGAACCAAAATTCATGTGTTATTAGTAATAAGAGCATTGTACTCTTGATTCATTGCCTCCTCCAATACGGGTATTTGATGGCTTGGGTAAAGGTTTTAGGCTCAAGTGAGGTTTTTATGAGTAGAGAAAATGATTGTTTTTATTTTTGAGTTCCATTTTGAAGATGAGTAGTCATTGGATGTTGTTTTCCCATTGGTGGTATGGTGGGTATTCTATATATTTAGGGTAGTTTGGGACGTGGTTTGGTTGGAATGAGATTTTATGGCGATAAGTGATTATGTGATTGGATTGAATTTAGATGGGAGGTTATTGAGGTGGAAAACTCTTGTGGAGAGGTTAAAGTTGCAGTTAACTGATGAGTGTGATTAGTGGCAATTTGGTTGGATAAAGGATAGGAATTACATGTGTAGGATTATGAAAAGATCCCAAAATATTACAATTTTCGCTAGAATTGGTAAATGATGCAAAGGCAACATTCCTTACATATGGAAATTCATTTTCAATAAAGTAAACATATCTTGAAATAAGAACAGTTCCCGTATCAAAATCATAACACTTATAACCTTTTCGATTGTTAGCATAACTCAAGAATAGACACAACTTTATTCTAGGTTCTAACTTGTTTAGTTTAGGATGTAAAATTTATGGATAACAACTACATCCAAAAACTCTTAGTATAGAAAGATTGAGTTTTCCTTTGAATAACAGTTTATGTGGGCTGCAATAAGAGATAGTAGAGTGTGGAATTTTATTCAAGGTGTATACAGCAGCTGACAAGGCTTCAACCCAAAATTGTGGAGGCAAAAAGGCTTGGAAAAGCAAAGCTCTTAAGCATTGAGCAATGTACGATGCATTCTTGTTGCGGTGTATAAAGGTAAGATATTCTTTATTCAATTCCACTATCATGAAATAATTTGTTAAATTTGGTGTTTAAAAACTCACCCCCTCCATCACTTGGAACTTTTTAATTTTAGTGCAAAACTTATTCTTAAAATGAACAAACTTTTATAAACCTCAGGTTTGAATTTCAAACAGTAAATCCAACAATACTTAGAATAACCATTAAGAAGTAAACATAACATTTGTCACTAGAAAAAGATAGTACTGGTGACTGTCAAACATCTGAATGAACAATAGAAAAATGTTTCTCAGCTACATTTATTGAATCTGAAAATAGCGATTTAACCTGTTTGCCGAGATGACAAGCATGACAATTTCCATCTAAAATAATAGATGAGCAAATACTTAAATTTTATTGGACAAATTTTTAAAAAACTGGTAGTCCAGGATGTGCAAAACGTTAATGCCATGTAGAAGGTGAGACTCGAGATGCAACAAATATAGTAGTTGTTATGGGAGATTTTTTATGAAAGAAAATGGGTTGAGGCTACTTGAACTACTGCAATGATGTAGAGTCCTCTTGTTGGAAGGATCCTTCATTGGAAAACCATTTGAGTCAAATTTTATTGAACAAGAATTGTGCTTTGTAAATCGACAGATAAAAATTAAGTATTTTGTCTATGGAAAGAACAACAAGTACATCTTTTAATAAAAATTGAGACATTTAATCTTTTTAGTTCCAATATGAGTGATAGGAAGGTTAGTTCCATCACCAACTTGCATTGTATCATTTCCCAAATAAGTAGTATAAGGATCAAGCATACTTGGTGTGTTTGTCATATGATATGTGGCTCTAATGTTGGCATGCCAAGTATCAATTGTCATGACTCTTGCATATGAATACAAGCATATGGTGCAATAGTTTGGACAGTTCTTTGCATTGTGATTATAATTATCACATAATTGGCATTGCACTGGAGGAGAGCCAAGAAGAGATGCTTGATTTGAATAGTTTTTGGCAAGGACTTCGATTGAAATTATTATAGTTGTGAAAACTGTTGAATCACCCTCGGCCTTGATTGTGAAAAGATCTGAAATTATTTCCACGCCCAAAATTATATCCACCATGATTTTGAAAAGAAGAAAATAATAAATTATTTCCTTGTCATCCACCATGTTGATTATTAAAGCCTCGATTTTGTCGAAAGGAATTTCCACGACTTCTAATGGTCATTAATGCTTGATGAGACTCAGAACGGACATGCATATTATCACCACCTCTAGTAGTTAATAAAGCTTGATGAGATTCAAAAGAGACAGGTGTGTACTTTTGTATATGTACCTCATGAGTAAGTAAAAAATATCTAAGTTCCATATACGAAGGCAAAGGTTTTTTTGCTGACATAATTATCACAACATCAGAGTATTCTTGAGATAAGCCAGCCAAAATATTTAGTATAATATCATCATCATCATCAACTAAATATCCAATTGAATATAAAGAATCTGCAATTGATTTGATTTTGTGTAAGTATTCAGCCATTATTTGAGTTCCCTTTGTTGCTTGATTGAAACTTAATTTCAACTGTAAATATTTAACATTTATATGATCTTGAAAATGTTTTTCAACATCATTCCATATAATCAGCTTGAAGCCACATGTGTACGTAGAATTAAGAACCACAACACCTGTAGAATCAATGATAGAGGATGGAGGGCAAGGAGAAGTACCATCTATATGGCCTAGAACTTGATGACAACGAAGAATATTAGTAAACAATATTTTTCAGGTACATGATCTTTTATCTTAGAAAAGTATATTTGAGTATTGAGTCAAAAAGGAAGATGTAGATAAGGTAGGGTTGGGAGAGTAGAAACATTTTGAGAGGAGGTAAAAGAAGAAGAATTTGAATGGGAAGAGCTAGATAAATACATTATGCTCTTATACCATAAAATAGTGAGAAATTCAGGATTGCTATTTATGTTAGGCTTGACCTCTTTTATATTATATTGATAACAATTTTAAGTTACAGATTTACATCAATAATAAGAGATAAATACAAGAAAAGATTACTATCAGATTACAACTATGCATTTCATGTTTATCCTTTTCTATATCCTCTATTACATAGATTATCTACAACTAAAGAACATAGGCTACTGAGTAACATCAAACGAATCTAAAACTAGCCGAATATCCGCATCACTATTTGAAGAGGACCCAGCCATGGAGACGTTTGCAGAAGCTTATTAACAATTACTTGAGCATAAATTTCAACATCAATTATGTTAAATCAATAATCTCTTACAATCGAAAGATAAAAAAAAAGTAAGGCTTTAGCTTTAATAAAAAAAACTTAATGTTAAGGACATTAACTTCCTTTCTACTTATAAAAACCATAATGCCGCCCTCATTATCTCGATCACCACCCCATATGCAGTAATACCAATCTATAGGAGGAAAAAAGCACCACTCTTAGTTCCATCAAAACTTCAGTAGTTCACTTTTGCAACAACTTTTGATTATTTGCAACAACTTTTAACAAAAAACCCTAAATTCAAAGGCAATCTCATAGATTCTAACACTCCTCCTTGAGATTGGCATTGGACATGCCAAGCTTGAACTTCAAAAGATCAATTATTGCTCTTGAAAGGGACTTTGTGAATAGATCAGCTAGTTGTGTTAGACTTTATTATCTATAATAATCAATGAATATTCCATGAAAACACATACAAATCATAGATATCAAAACTCATATTGATTATCAAATCTTAATACCTAAAACTATTATGCCATAATTATTAAGAAAGTCTAGCCATAAATACATGTCTTTATTATAGCAATCAAATATTTTATGGAATGAATGATGAACGAGTGCTTGAATCAACATGTATGACTTTTCTTAGTCAAATCTTTGAATTCTTTAGAGTTTCTTACCTTTTGTCTTTGATGGGTAGAGAATATAAGTTGTCGTATGATTTAACGTATTGAGAACTATAACCTAGGAGTCTTTATATACTAACCTAATAGGATCCTATTAAGCCTATATGGGTTAGAAAATAAGATCCACCCATTTAACCCATACAAAAATCTAGAAGTCTATTAGCTCTACATAAATGAATCACTTTAAATAAGCCCACTAATAAAACTAGTATTGATATAATTGTCTTTAAATATGTAAGTCCACATAATAGAGATTAAAAGACCTAACAATCTCCCACTTAGGCTACATATGAGACTTGAAACAATTATATCAGATGAAATTTCTTATGTGTACATTGTCTTGCTATTTCATTAGATTTCCCCTTAGGTATAATTTGGTCCATTGAGATCATGGCGGCTTTCATTACTGTCACGACCCCATTTGTGGGCCCATGATTGGCACTAGGGAATGGGTAAGTGTAAGGCCACCGAATCTCGTAGTAAGCCTGACACTCACTGATTTAATTAAATCTCATCTCATTTTACTGATGCCATAATTATCTTAACAGTTAAATTTACATAATTAATTCGGTCTGCCAGAAGAATAATGCGAGACCTGAAACTACGGAAAATTACAACTGATACATCTACTGTTACTACTGCGGAGAATATAAGAATTTACAAATTTACATACCAAATCAAATACACCACCCGATGATGAAGGAGTTGGATTACGAGATAAGAGTCACGGAAAGACTAACAGTCACGGATCTGAAAAAAAGTAAAATTGAGACTGTTAGTCTTAAGAGTGAGTCAAAATCATATATCTAAAAATATTTACATATACTTCGATCATACATTTATTTATTTTGAAATAAACATAAGTCATATAAAAACATACGTGTCATGCCATGTTTAAATTAAATAAAATAATTTTCACACGCTACGGGTCGGAGTACTCCAGTAGAACCCTTATCCCAACACAAATATCTTAATCAATCTCCATACTGACATTACGACTAATCTCAACTCTAACATCCCAACTAATATCATTCTAATAGGACTGGCGTCTAGAGAGTGAAGCTCGATCAGGGACCTTACCTCTAGTCTGGTCACTTGTCTTAGCCTTTCGGCTCTCTTAATCCTACAGGTCTGGCGCCTAGAGAGCAAGCTCGATCAGGTCCTTACCTCTAACCTGAACACTTGATTTCCAACTAAGCCAGCGCCCAGAGAGCAAGCTCGATCAGGGACCTTACCTCCGACAAACACACTCTACTAAGTCCAGAGAGCGATGCTCGACTAGGGCACGTCCCAAACTTTCCTTTTTAAATTTACCATTTTACCCCTTTTCCATCACTCACGGATTTATACCGGTACACTCATCAAACCAATATGTTCTACTATCGTCCCAACCCGTGCCATCATGTAATAATAAAATTAATGATAAAGGAAATGATATATAAATGAATAGTAATCAAAAGTATGATATAAATGAATAATTTGAGCTTGCAATAAAATAATCACGATAGCAAATCAAAAAGTTATACATGACACCTGCATAATCGATATATGACTTTAACTCACAGCTTTGGCGACCTCCTAGCTCTGCTCCGGTGCCTCGGTTGGAGCGAGCCGAACAAACAGATTATCTAATCATGGAAAAAAATTTATCAAAACGCTGAAACAATTGACCATTAATCCTAGGTCTAGAATCCTAGGATTGACTGTCTAAGAATCTCGACTCAGAAGAATTCTACCGAAAATCCGGCAGAATCTCCACTAAAATACGGACATTTACCCCTATAAAATGGGTCCGAGACCTGCCAGAAAAATACTTCAAATATTCATCAATTTAATACAACCGGAGTCGGATCCCCAAGACTTCACTAATTTCCCGACTCCGCCACACAGCACAAAAATCACGACTACAGCAGGCAGTTCGACAAACTATTATTTTTGACTCACAAATATCATCTAATACTCAACACAAATCAATAAGCATAAATTAAATCAAAGAATTCTTAAATCAATAACCAGAGAAAAATTACTGAGACGCTTAATTGCTCGGTCGACTCGCCTCCAGCCACCGGAGTCCGATCGACGATCTGAACACACCTTCGGACTCGAAACGACGTGCTGATGACGATCCCTGCTTCTGATTTTTCGATCCAACCCCCGATCATCCGGAGAGATTTACGAACGATCTCGGCCATCGATTTACAAACGGAGTCCGATCGCCATGAAACCGATGCCATTACGAAGCTTGAGCTGAGGAGAGTCCGGATATGTCCTCCGATCATCCATACCCCGCCGGAGATCGCCGGAAAAGTTGAAAAACACCGGCTGCCCTCTACTTTCTCTCTCCACCGGGTCTTCCGTTTCCGGCCACCACATTCGACACCGCCGCCGCCAAAACAAAGCCAAGACCGAGGGGAGTCGATCGCCACCAAGATCCGCCACGCCGGAAGCGCCGCGGCGACAAGGAAGCTTGACCGCCTTCCTCCTCAGCGTCTTCTTTGCCATAGCGCCCTGCCGTGATGCGCACGGACGCCGCCTTTCTCCTACTTCTTCGGCCATCTCCCCCTCCCCCGATTCCTTCTCTTCCTTTTCTTCTTTCTTTCCTCCCAATATTTACATTATGCCTCCAAACTTTCCTTCCTTACAGTTAGGTCCCTCAACTTTTTTAATTACTTACAATCTCGTCCTGCACAATTTCTAATTAATCCCTACACTTATTTTACCTTTCAATTAAGCCCCTAGCTATTTGATTTGGGCCAAATTAAAATTATTAAAAATACCAATTATATATATACCCTTGCCGACACATTTAATTACAAAAATACCAAACATACAAATTTTTATTAAACCACCATAATAATAAAATTATACTTTTAATTCTCATCCCAAAATAAATTTTCAATTTAGTGCTAACACGCAATTAAATTAAATAACCAATTTCTCCAAAATTCTTTTATAAAAACACCCTTTACAAATTCTTCCATAATTCTCCAATATATATATATATATATATTTGGGAAAAAATTGAAATGACCAAAAATATAATTTATTTCTCAAATAATTTACTTTAATTTTTTAAAAAAAAATTCAAACTAATAGGATATAGAAAATAACTCCTTTATTTGTCTAATATTAAATTTTAAATTACATTTAAATCATTCCAATTAAACCAAATAGAAATAAAGTTAAAATTAATTTAAATAAAAACTCATTTATTAATCATTATTAATATAATCATTATTAAAGGAAAATTTCGGATATTACAATTACATACAGGCGTGATTAAACCTTCAATGCTCGCCATATTTATATATTCAATAACATAGATAAAGCATGGATGAGTGGTATGGAGATTACACGCAATGTGATCTCAAAATATGCCTATTTTCAACTGGTTCTACTTTATTCTTTAGAGAGATTAATCCATAATCACAATCAAATTCAAAGATATAAAAATGAAATGAATCATAAGCTTTATTATGCATAAATATAACCATATAAACATATATCAATCCATAGAACATCCAAAAGTAAAACTCCTACTAAATCAAGATATCACTAAATATGCCCACACCCATATAAGCTGTGTGCTCATGAAAGACATTAGGTGGCAAACCCTTAATCAACGGATCCGCTATCGTGGAGTTTGCCCCTATATGTTTTATACAAATTTGACCACTCTAAACTCTCTCTTTAACAGATATAAACTTGATGTCAAATATGTTTTGACTTTACAGAGCTTCTGTTATTATAGGAATATAAAACTGTAGATTTATTGTCACATAATAAACTTAATGGCCTTTCAATGCCATTAACTACACGCAGCCCTATGAAATTTTTTTACAGCTATATCCCATGATTAAATGCCTCAAAACAAGCTATGATCTCTAGCCATGGTTGAAGAAGCTATGAGTGTCTGTTTGACACTTTTTCAAGATATAGCTCCTCTAGTCAACATAAGAACATAGCCCGAAGTGGATCGTTTACTATCTTGACATCCTGCAAAATTGGAATCAGAAATTCAAAATACCTAGTGATCTCTAAATTGTCTGATATTTTATATGTTAGCGTGAAGCCCTTTGTTCTTTGTAAATACTGCATAACCCATTTGGTTGCTTTCTAATGATACATTCTTGTATGCCTAACATAAAAGTGGCGTCCCCAAGATCCTACATCTCAAAATTCTTAGTGAGAAATTTTTTGGTTTCATGCAATAAGCCTATATCATTACTAGCCAGCAATATGTCATCAATATACAACACAAGAAAAATAAACCTACTCCCACTTAACTTGTGATATACATAATCATCAACTATGTTTACCTTAAAACTATATGAGGTAATCACTTGATGAAATTTATGATACCATTGACGAGAAGCCTGTTTGAGACCATAGATGGATTTCTTTAATTTACACACCATAGAATTTGAACCTTTGGATTCAAAAACTTTTGGGTGAACTATATAAATTATTTCATTAATGCCTCCATTGAGAAATATTATTTTTACATCTATTTGATGTAGCTCTAAATCAAAATGAGCTATAAGTGCCATTATTGTCCTAAAAGAGTCCTTTTGATGAAACTAGAGAAAAGGTCTCTTTATATACAATGCCTTCCTTTTGAATGAATCTTTTAGTAATTAGACGAGTCTTATATCTTTTGACATTACCTTTTGAGTCCTTTTTGGTTTTAAATATCCATTTACAACCAATGGGTTTCGCTCATTTAGGCAATTCAACAAGATTCCAACCGTCATTATTTTTTCATAGATTTCATTTCCTTTTGCATGGCATTGATTTAACATTGAGAATTAGAACTTTGAAGAGCTTCGTGAGGATTGATTGGATCATCTTTGCTAAGCTTGTAGAATCTTCTTGTTTTATGAGGACGTAATAATCATTTGGAATTGCATTCCTCCTTTCTCTAGTTGACTTCCCTAATGACACTTCTTGAGGTTGTTGAGTTTGCTCTATAGGAAGAACTTCATTATTGTCTTAGAGTTGCATTTTGAATAACGTCAGAAATCATTGTCTAATCACTATCAATACAATATTGAGAAGAGAAACGAATTTTTCTTCTTCAAAGGCAATTTTTTCATCAAAGAGAAATTTGTTGATCCTACCCCTACAAACTGTACATCCTCAAGAAATCTCGTATTTTCTGTCTCAAAGAAAGATCATGTAGTGGGAAGTCCTTGACAACATTCTGCATATCCCACAAAATAGCAACTAACTGTCTTAGAGTCCAATTTCTTTCATTAATCCTATAAGGACTTGCTTCAGATGGACTTTCCCAAATGTGTAAGTGCTTTATACTAGGCTTTTTACCAGCCCATAATTCATATGGGGTTTTAGCTACTGCTTTATTGGGTACTCTATTAAGGATATATACTGAGAATGTTTAATGCTTCTCTCCAAAGAGATTCAGATAAAGAAGAATGACTTATCATACTTCTTACGATGTCCTTAATCGTCTTGCTTCTGCTTTTAGCAACACTATTCATGTTGGGTTTGCCCAATATAGTGTACTATGGGACGATGCTGCATTCTTTTAGGAAGTTAGCAAAGGGTCATGAACATTATTAATCTGATACATCATATCTTCCATAGTATTGCCCACCACGGTCAAATTTGACAGTTTTAATTTTCTTTCCAAGTTGAAGTTCAACTTTGGCTTTGTAAGACTTGAACACGTCTAGAGAATGAGGTTTCTCACTTGTTAAATATAGGTAGCTATATCTTGAGTAGTCGTCTATGAATGTAATAAAGTATTGTTGACTATTATATGCTGGTGTAGGAAATGGACCATAAATATCTGTATGTATTAGTTCTAAGACTTCTGTATATCTGTTGCCACCTGATTTCTTTATGTTTGTTGTCTTTCCCCTGTGCACTCAATACAAACTTGAAACTTTTTTAAATCAAGAGAATCAAGAATTCCATCTGACACAAGCCTCTGAATTCTCTGTTTAGAGATATAGCCTAAACGCTTATGCCATAGGGAGGCAGAATTCTCAATTAATTTACACCTTGTATCTTTTGAACTAGTGTGCAGGATTTCATTACAAAAAGCAATAGTTTCTAGCATGTAAAGATGATAAACTAAAATACCAGCACCAATAAAGCTTGAATTTAGAGAGATATTAACTTTATTATTTTCAAAACCATAAAGGTATCCACATTTATCCAATAAGAAAATAGAAACTAAATTCTGTTTAAATAACGAAGCAACAAAAGTCTCAACTAAATCCAAATAACAGGCAGTATCTAGAAATATTCTAAAACGCCTATAGTTTTCATAGGAACTTTATTGCTATTGGCCACATAGATGAATTTTTCAATATCAGTTGGCGGTCAGCTCCAGAGGTAGCCTTGCATAGACACATTTATGTGAGTAGTAGTACCAGAATCTAACCATCAAGTGTCTATAGATACAGAAGCTAAATTAGCTTCAGAACAAACTAAAGCGAGAACTTTACCTTTCTTTGCACGCCAAGCGACGTATTTAGAACACTCTTTCTTCAGGTGTCCTCCCTTTTTGTAGAAAACATAAGTGAATTCATCACTTTGCTTCTTCGCCCTTTTATGCGAAAGTGTTCCAGTTGCAGTATCCTTAGTCCTCTTCTTTTTGTTATTTTGAGAGGTTGATGTTAAATGAGCACTTTCAGTCTTATCCCTCTGGATTCTCTCTTATTCTTGAACATATTGTGAAATGAGCTCATTAAGAGTCCATTTATCCTCTTGAGTATTATAACTCACCTTAAACTGACTGAATTATATAGGAAGAGAAATAAAAACTAAATGCACGAGTAAATCTTCATTTATCTCTAACTTTAGTGCCTTTAGTTTTCTTGCAAGGTTTGGCATTTTCCATAATGTACTCCCTTATGTTCCCTTTTCCCTTATACCTCATAGAAATCAGAGTAGCTAAATAGTTACTTGTTTCTGATTTCTCATTCTTGGCAAAATACTGTTGTATTGCTATAAGGGATTCCTTAGCATTATTACTCCCAAAAATAGAGCCTCGAAACGCTTCCGGTATGGAACATTTCATGATCATTAAACTCGTGCGATTAGAACGATCTCATTTCTCAACTTTAGTCTCATTTGAAGTATCTTTAGCTAAAGTGGGTTGCTCTGTCCGTAGTGCAAGGTCTAAATCCATACAATTGAGAACGATTTCCACATTCTCTTTCCAAACCTTAAAGTTTGTACCGTTTAGTATAGGAATAACACTAATTTGAGCAGAAATATTATTTGCAGTTGCTGAAACTAAATAGAGAATAAAAAACATCATACAATTAATAAACATGTCATAAAAGTGACAAAATAAGATACCTAACACAACTTGACATTCAGTGTTTGCACAAAATACCAATTATAAATGGTACTCTCAGCGCAATAATCAAATATTGATCATAAATCATATCAAACAATAACCTTTCTTTGGACCGTCTATCATTCACATAGGCAGCTATTGTATAATCATCAATACTTATTATCTCAAGTGTTTTTATTATTTGGCCAAATATTAACCCACCTTTGAATATTCACATAAACAATGAATACAAAAAATCTTTATTTTTCAAAATAAAACTAATTTTATAGAACTGGGGCTACTTTGGTAACATGTTGTTTCAATTAACTTAATTTGAAATATAGATAATAATCATTATATGTAAAACCATAAATTTGAATATTTAAAAAAACTCAAATATGCTAATGATACTGCCATACAACCTAAATATATGCGAATATCATACATACATTAAATATTCATATAGAATGAAGTTTACTGTTAAAACAAAAACTTTAAAAGTTGATGAATATGAAAGACCCTATAATACAAATCAAACGCAATTATATGAAAAAGCTCAATTTTAATCTTAATAATTTAACATGATAGGAGCTTTGATACCACTTATTAGACTTTATTATCTATAATAATGATCAATGAATAATAAAACACATACAAATGATAAATATCAAAATCCATATTGATCATCAAATCTTAATACCTAAAACTATCATACCATAATTATTAAGGAAGTTTAGCCATAAATACATGTCTCCCTTATAGCAATCAAATCTTTTTCGGAATGATTGATGAACGAGTGCTTGAATCAACAGGTATAGCTTTTCTCAGTCAAATCTCTAAATTTTTTAGAATTTCTTACCTTTTGTCTCTAATGGGTAGAGAATAGAAGTTGTCGTATGATTTGACGTATTGAGAACAATAACCCTGGAGTCTTTATATACTAACCTAATAGGATCCCATTAAACCTATATGAGTTAGAAAACGATATATATCCATTTAATCCATATTAAAATTGAGGAGTCTATGGGCTCTAAATAAATGAATCATTTTGAATAAGCCCACTAATAAAATAGCTATTGATATAATTATCTTTAAATATGTGAGCCTACATAATAGAGATTAAAAAACCTGACAAGTTGCTCATCAGATGAACAATGGAGCAGTTTGATATGTTGATACCTTGTAGCTTCTCTGATAGAATGAAATTTTACATTTATGTGTTTAGTCCTACCATGATGAACAAGATTTTCAGCAGTGGCAATTGTAGATTTGTTGTCACAATGGAGTTTTATTGGCAACCTTTGCTCCATTCCAAGGTCCATCAATAACTTTCTTAATCATATAGCTTAATTTGCAAGAGCAACTGAAATATATTTAGCTTCTAATGTTAACTAAGCCACCACTTCTTTCTTCTTTGAATTCCAGCAGATAGCTCTAATACCATAGTTACCTGGAACCTGGTACGTCTCGGGTCACGGTATGGGTATGTGGACAGGTTACGCCACTTACCTTAAAATAAGGTACGTGGGGTAGGCATAGTTGGTATGTCACTTTGGATCGTGATACGCGAACTAAATATATCCGGGTCACTAATCTTTTTATTTGTAGATTCTTATGCATAAAAGCATTCTAGAGTAATTGCTATGTTAATTTTATTAGTAAACATATTAGAAAAAGGATTTACTGCCTAAATAAATGCCTCAATGAGTTGACAACTTATTTATTTAATTTTATTTTTACTATAACTCAATTACCAGTAGTAAATTTCTGTCAAATGATGTAGTAAGTCAATTTTGCTTAACATAAAAATTGGTGAATTAATAAAAAAATTATTATATTTAGATATAAAATATGTGAAAGAATGCACTTACATAAGACTTTTAATGACTATATTGTTAAATTTAGGATAAATTATTTTTGCTGATTCATAATTATTATTCTTTTAGTAATCATAGTCATCTTCCCACATTATCTTTTTTTCGTAAAATTTTAAAAATTATCATCATAAATATTTTTGAGAACAAAATAAAAATATGGGTATTTATTTGTTTTAAAATTTTAAAATAATTAGATAAAGTTGTCAAAAAAATATAAAATTTAGGATTTAATTAGTAATTAGATCTTAATTAATTTATATTTTAAAATATTAAAAAGAGTGACTTTAAAAATTATACAGTGAAACTGCGATTCGATAATCAGTTAGTATATTATAAGAAAGAAAAAATTGCATGAGATTCCTCAACTAAAAAATTGTATGCATAATTTTGTGCAGACTGAGTTCCACCAAAAAAAATTGATTTTTTTTGAAAATGCTGAGAACTCCATAAGGCATAAAAGAGATATTGGGATGAAAAGAAAGAGAAGAAGCAAACCTTGGCCTCATACACTTGCAAATCTAGACCTATGGGAAAGGAAGAAATTACCAACATGGTGCTGCTGCAGATAAATAACTGCTGCAAGAACCAGGTCTACCAATACAGTAATGACTTCCCAGGGTGGAATTTGGAGAAGAGAAGTGTAAGCTTCATAAAGAGTATGAACATGTGGCAGCAATTGGAGGAAAGTCATACCAATGTAGAAAGAAGAGCTAAGAACATTCTCCTTGGAGTCCCTGAAAATGTTCATCAGAATTTGAGGCAAAAGAAAACCATCCAAGATAAGTCCTCCATAAGTTTGTAACTCAATCCCCTTTTCAATACTCCAATTCATAAGCAAAGCAAGTAAGGCGCCAACAGCATAAATTGGTACAGACAGAAGAAAAGTAGTCTTCTCAACTACCGACAGGGACTTATACCTTTCACTGTTAATTCTTGCTATCCAAGTTAGCTGCAAAAGATGAAACTGGAACAAGAAAGCTACTAATTTAAGTAAGTTTCTGAGCATCTCATTCGCTTCAAGAAATCTGCCTGTCCCATGAAAATGATGTTGCTGATCATCATTGTTCAAGAGTAATGAACCGAAGCTTGTCACAAGAGGCACTAGGTGCCCCAAAGTGAGTATTGAAAGCATAACAAGTGACATCAAAGGAAGAATTTCTGGATGCCTTTTTGAGTGCAAGCGCTGCAAGCCCACAAAGAAACATGACAATGCGCTTGATATAAGAGAAATTGCAATCTCCATATCCATCCTCCGGATGAACTTTTTTTCTTCACCCGTTGAATATTCAGCTGAAGATGTTTCCAAAGATTCAAAGTAAAGAGGATCTGACTTTTCCCGCGAGCTCTGAATCCTTCCCTTAATGTTACCCTCATTGTTTTCTTCTTCCAGTGGTGGCAACTGAAACTTCAGAATGATTTCACAGTCGAAGTTTTCTGTCTGATTGTCCAATCCAAGATCTCTACATCCTGCCAAACACAAGGCTCCTGACTTTTTATCATAGATCCCTTCAGCAGAAACTTCTACCTCATCAAATTTTGAAGCTGTAGTAAATAGAGAAAGACCTTCGCCAAGTTTTACGCCAGGTAGCATTGTGAATCTGAACTTGTAGCTCATTTTAATTGGACTGCTGCTAAGCGTTGCTTCAACTGCAGAATTTGCTTCATCTAAATGTTTTTCGTAAAACTGGTCACCTACAGAGAATGGAATTGCATAACCGAATGCAATTCTTCCTACAGAACTTCTAATCGACATGTCGAATCTCATATGAATATAATTCCCATTTGGGTATCTCTTCTTGCTATTTTTAAGCAGTTGTGTTCTTGTACATGAATTCCTCACTCTGTCAGATTCAGTGTACTCATACTTCAAACCAGGAACACCCACTATACGATTCTCCGAACTCCGAAAAATGATGTTATCAAAGTAACCAGGATCATCGAGAGTTCTGTTGGTTGATACTTTCCCCACCATATTATTTGTCTGTCTGATTGACAATGTATCAGAAAAGCTCAAGCTCAACCTTATCGAACAATCTGCAACGCGAGCACTAGCCAAAGACTCGGCAACCTCCAAGAATCGGCAAGCAACAATATACAGTTCACTCTCATCCCAAATTCCTTCCCCAAGAAATGTTCTGTTGGGATAAAAAGGCTGGTAAAAACCATTGGAGCGGCGCTCAGAAAATTCAACCAAGACTCGCAATCTTCCTTCTTTTTCCAAGCATCCAAATCCACTTATGAATACAACAGGAGGAAGATCTTCATCGAAAGGGCTGCATCTGTTTGCAGAATCACAATTACTTGCATAATTCAAATAAAATCCATTGGGGGGCCACCAACCTTCATTACAGAAACTAGGTCCAGGGAATGAAGTGAAGGGTACTTTCTTGTCAGAATCACCTTCATCTCCACCTTGAAATTGTTTAGAAACTAAAGTATACTCATAGTTCATATGAGGAAGCATCAAGATCGATATTGATTCAAAGCAATAAGAATCATCATTAGAATTCAAGCACTCCAAAGTTCCACTAATCAGACTTGTAACGGTACTAGACTTCTTCACACTTTCAAGCTTCAGAACAGCCTTAAGATCAAGAAAATCATCAATTTTCAGTCTACTGTACCCTACCATACAAAGTTTACCTGAAGATTCTGACCAGTACCCTTCTAGCGAGAGCCTTACCAAGTCTTTCCCCATTCTACTATCCTGAGCTTGCCCATTATTGAAGTTCCTGCCGTAGTTATAAATGTATGGCATTGGGAACAGAAAATCTGCTTCGACTTTGAGCACACCTTCAATGTCAGTATGATAGGCATTACGGGTGCGAAAGACAAAAGATTTTGAGAAACTGGAGGAGACATGACTGAAAATTCCAGTGCCACCTCCGTAACCAGTGTGGAAATGGCCCAGTGGAAATGAAGGATTTGTATTTATCTTTGTAGCATACTGTGGGACAACTGAAGAGCAATGGTCAGTGTATGAAGGGAGTTGAGTTGCACAGGATACAGCTGAGATCAAAGAAAAGAAAGAAAGAATAAGGAAATGTGTGAAAGAATTAATGAAGGAACTCATTGGATCCTTGATATTGTGAGAAGAGCAGCAAGCAAAAAGTGTCATCATTCGTATGCAAGGCATAGAATTCTGATGATCACTGATAAAAAGAATAAGAATAATTCTTTTCTAGAACCGTAACTTATTGAAAAATGATATTTATTAAGAGTATACACTTTATTATTACTTATTCATTTAAAACTAATAAATATGTCAATCATTTATCATTTTAGTGTATAGATAAAAACATAGACCAACTTTAGACAAAAAACGTTTTTTCTTTAAAAAATGCTTACTTAATTATAAAAGACAAAATAATTATTTTTGAACAAAGACAAAAAGAAAATTAGGAAGGACAAATAAACAAAAACATACTGCCATCATCTAGGCCATGTATGAGATATAAATATTTTTTCAGCCAGTAAGAAATATAATTTTTAATATATTAAGTTTCTTCACCATGTTTTAGAAAAAATATTAATGAAAATACTCTCTTAATCTAATAGAGTTTTTAATATTCTATAATATATTTTAAGATTATGTAATTGCTATTAAAATAAAATGAAATTGTTTCATATAGAGTATTTCTAAAAAACCTCTCACCAAAATATTAAAAAATTAGAATTTTAAGAGACTCGTTAACTAATTCTCATTCTCTAAAATTTTTAAACATTCTCTTTCCTTAATTTTGAAGAAAGAAAAAATGATTCATAAGAGTATTTCTAATATATATATATATATATATTAAATTTTTTATTTTAAAAAGCCATATAATAAAATAACATTCTAATATATTTTTTATTTTTTAAATATAAATTAGAGATGGTTTGATTCTCTACATATAAACAGTCAAATTTTACTCTATTTTATATTTAATAAATATATTACAAGTCTCTGTGCACTTAATTAATTGATATTTTTATTTAGTAAAAATTAAAAATAAAATAAAAGAGAAATTAAAACTATTAATGTTTATGAAAACAAAAACAAAATAAAGAGTCAAATATAAAAAGTGCATTGGATTTAAATAAAATATTTGATCCTTTATATTTAAGAAATAAAATTTAGCTCTCCATACGAGAATCAAATTAGCTCTACTTTATATTTTAAAAATAAATAATACGTTGGAGTGTTATATTATTATATGACTTTTTAAATATTAAGTTTAATATATATAAAAGTATAATAAAAATACTCTAATTTTTTTGTATTTTTTTCTATCCTACTTTTTTCTCTATTTAATTATTATCTTTTATTTTTTTTTGCCAATAAAAAATTAATTTTTAAAATACACATCTTAAAATAAATTAAAATAAAAAATTAATTATTTATAATTTAACATATATATATACTAATAAAATATGTTAGATGACACATCCAAGCTTTTTATATACTTACATAATAGGAAATCCTCACAACTTTGCCGGCTGGAATTATTAGTACATACAAGATTTGGATCAATAGACATTGTTGCTGCCGACTTGGAAATCTTCACATATATGAACAATGTTAACGAGAAACCCAATGTTAAGTGAAAATTTCAATTTCCAAGTAAGACATTTGCAGAGATTTTCAATCTTCACCATTCAAAAAGAAAGGAAATAATAATAGTAATAATAATCTATGGCTGTAAATGTACTTGTCACAGTGTGATGCATGTATACGTACAAACTGATACTAAGTGACTGCAGCCACCTAAAGGTCTTCAACCTCTTCTATCAATCAAAAAAACAGCAGCATTTTATCAGTTCATCACTTCTGCTGCACACCATTACTCTGAATCCATTCTGCACAGCAATATAAATACATACAACTAGAAGTAGAAAGGAACATTCACCATCTTCAAGATGTAATTGGAGTTTTTAATTAGATGAGATTTTAATTGTCTGCTTTCTGCCATCTTTTATCCATATTTACATTTCTGTACAGTTTAGGAACTGTATTTTGACCTATAAAAGAAAAACATAAGCCTCTATAACCAAAATATATGAAGTTTCTCAATAAAAATTAGGGACATATATTGCATGTGAGAAACGTTGAGACGCTTTGCGTCGAGTCTCAAAACTATTAATCAATAACTCAATCGTTGCAGCCTTGGGATATTAAGCACTCGGTTTAATATCCCCTTTCACCAAAATTTGGTACTTTTCAGTGTCCTTGACTCCAATTAGTGAAAACTCCTTCAGAAGTAGATCGACACACCCTGGTAATGAGTCCTTAAAACTCTTTGAGCAGCTCTTGTCGCCCTCATCAACATCCTGAACCCCACCCTTAACCAGACACCCGACCTGAGCTCCATCCATGTATGCTTTACATGCCACCAGAATGTCATGAGCATGCTTGTGGAAATGACCCAAAACAAAGTCCTCAAAATGCTGCATTCAACCACAATTTTGAAACACAATTTACTATGATAAAGAACCAGGCATATAAAAGATAAAAAAAAAAAAAAGAAATGCAAATAATTTGCAGCAAGATAATCATAGAAGCATCCACAAAACGTGTCGGACACAAAAACTTTGCTCTTCTAGAGGTTTCCGTGCAACCTAGATCCACATAGCTAAATAGTTCCATGTTACGCTATTCCTTAAACTAGAGGTTGTAATTGATTAGTTGATTGCCAATTTATAAACCAACTAAAGGGAGACTTTTGTAGAAATAATTCATAAGTAGCACCATGAGGCACACTGGATCTGTGGCTATAAGGAACATCACAATACAGCTTCTGTTAACTGTGTATGGTAATTGTTTTCCCAACTTTATTACACTTCTCACCAACAAAATCATTTATGCTTCTTCATCAGATAACTACAAAAAACAACTAAGGTGATTATTTAAGCTCATTAGGTGGACAAACTATTTCATATTTCCAAGCATGCCAATGACTGATTACAACAAAAGAGCTAATATGAATACTTAAAAAGCATACCTTTGGTGGCCTCCTCATTGTGTATACCATTGTCTTGAGTGATAATATAAATGTCCTTTCATTATACTGCTGTGACTGAATTTCACCATGCGCTGAGCCATTCATATGTGCATATCCAGGCTCATTGAAATAGGGCTTTTGGTTCAAAATCAATGCTTGTATGGATACTAGAACTTGAAGTACAGTTGACACACCAGGAAGCCACTTCTCATTCTTGTTACCATGCCAAGTTCCAAGAAGGCTGAGACATACCTTCCCACAATTGTACAAGTTCGGGTTGAGACGAAGACCACCAGAATGATAGTAGACATTCTGACATGGATAATTCCATAATTGAGAGACCAAAATTTTACAAGAGCAGATGCAATATTATCATACAAAACTTCAGTCATACCGGTGGTATATTGGGATAACCACTAGGGAAGAAAACGTCAAAGAAGAAGAGACCGTCATGGTAAGGAGTGCCCTCAGCTCCAATTATTACAGCCCTTAATAGGTCCATCCTTGATTCATAAATCCTGACAAATATACCATCTGTTGACATGATAAACGTGAGACTGAAAATGTCAGAACTTCATTATCCAAAACCTGGATAAGGGGAAAAGTAGTTCTGCAAGGGACAGAAGCCCAACGGAAATTTTTTTCTTCTTTTACTTTTCTATTTTGACCGATTATTTTAGTCGAGACAAGTAACAAGGATAAGGCGAAGCAGTTCTACTAAACAAACGGCATAATATCCACGAAATGACACAGTTGCCATCATATGGTCCATACTGAGGGTCATTGCCGAATGGCAAAAGGAGGGAATCCCTAACCTTCTTATTAGTATCCATTAAAATCGTGATAAAAGAACTAACTGTTGGTTCCATTGTTATTCTCTTAAATAGCAAGTGTAAAGTGCAACTGGTGGCCTCAGAGTGAATGAAAGAGTGTCACTTTAATGGCAGAAGTGAACAGAAAAATATTCCTAGAGATTTACAAATGCTTATCAAATGGAGAAATACAACTCCTTGCAATGGTTCTAACAGATGTTCACTAAAGGAAAATGCATTGCTAAACTTGTGGTTTTAAAATTATTTGACAATTTGCTTCATAAAGAGTTCTATTCTACTCTCATGTTAGCATGACCTGAGAAGGAGGAGCACAAGAAAAAATCAAACAAATGGCATTTCCACAAAATATGAAAATGCTTAAAACTAGCAGGATAGCAAGTCCAGAACAATGATAACAACGGAGTGTTTAATAAGGAACGTAAAAGAATTGAAAGGTAATTTTAATTTAAACAAAATGGGCATAGATTCATTTCTTTTTTTTCAATTTTCATTCTTCTGTAAACGCAAACTTCATTAAATATAATTAAAGCCAGCTACTACCTGCATAGCTTCCGTGGACCTGAATTAGAGTACTGAATAGAAAAAAGAAAGCTTACTGGGAAAACCAGCAATTAAATTCTAATATGCATAGTCTGAAAACAAAAATTTTACAATTCTACAGATATATAAAATTGGTTTCTTTTGACTGCAAACATTTGCATGCATCAGTGATCTATGTAATTGTAAAGAAGCAACTCATCAGAAGGACAAAATATCTATGCAAGCGATTGTCAATCCCATGTAGAATCAGAAAGCACCGAGCTTACCTGGCAAATCATTCTCCAGGATTCTCCACTCCTCCTGAATTTTCTTTGCCCAATTCTTTGGAGGCTGGGAGAAAATTGGAACAAAACTAAAATTACATTTGAACAGAGGATCAAAAGCCAAGAGAGAGAAAGAGAGAGAGAGGAAAACAAAATGCATCTTCTAAAACTAGTTACCTGCTTAACTGAAGAACCTTTAGAAGCATAGTGATGATCTGAATGATCTTCAACAGTATCAAACCGCTTAAAATTTTGGTACTTGCTCAGAATATCATCTTCATTTACATGTTTTAGAGTCCTTGCCACACCTTCTTCAGAAAGATTTTGTCCACCATAAAGTGGATTATAAAATTCTGAGTGACTTGTATGGTCAACAAAGGAAGATTTAAATTCAGACAAGGGCCAAGAAAAAGGTGGGCCTACTGAAGCAGGGTGATTCAGTCCACCCACGTGTGAAGGAAAACTTGGAAAAAAAGGATTAGTTGGACCACCTTGGTATGATGGCTCATCAGGGAATGGGATTGCGGCTTTGTGCAATTGATTTACTGGAGAAAAAATAATTGGACTACTTGAATGAACTGGTATCTTTATTTTCTGAATAGCTGTGGGATTCATAATATATCCAAGTTGTGAGACGGTTGGTTTCTTCTTAATTTGGGCAGTTTGTGAAAATGACCAATGGGAAGATAAGTCAGCTCCAGAAGCATGGCTCACAAAAGACCAATGGGAGGATACGTCAACTCCAGAAGCATGGCTCACAGAGTCCTGCGTGACTTTAAAACCCAGCTTCTTGCCAACAGCAGAAGACTTTGATGACCATGCAACCAGATTATTCAGATTCTTTTGATTTGTTGTATCCAAAGAGTCACTTTCATTAACAGTCTTCTTTGTCTTATGAAGAGAATCCAGCAAGCAAGGAATAGGTACCTCCACTCCAGGAGGAATATCCACATTATCAAAGTGTGCTTGTAAATATGCATACTCATCAAAGTCCATGAAGTCGTCAGATGTGATGTCGATACACTCATTGTCTAACATATCTGAATTAGAACCATCTACAATGACTGTTTTTTGTGATCCAGGACCAGAGCCTTTAGAAGGATAAGGAAGATAATCGACCATAGCATCCTAGAGAAGAAGACAACATTGAAAAAGACTAAAAGAAAGCAACAAAACATGAAACGAAGAAAACCATAGATGTCAATAGTACCTTAGCTAGAAGGTAATCATCAACACTTTCTTCTATAGCTTTCCCTTTATTCTTTGTGTCCATTGTCGCATCAATGATCATACAATCAGAAGAATCTTCATCATTGTCAACATCAATTACTTCACGAAGTACAACCTACAAGAAATTATTTCTTTATTATAAATACTATTTGCTCTGACAAATAACACCTACTGCCAAAGGGCAAAGTTGTTAGAACTGTATTGAAAAGTGCAATGAAGCTCAAAATCCTTATGTCGATCATTCAATTAGGCGACAACTTTGCTAAGTTGTGGCTTTAAGAGCAAAAAGCCATATTGTGAGTGTGAATTGTTAAATCTATTTCAAAATTACATTGTTCTAGCTGTTAAAATTACAAAAAAATGTATTATAAATAAGTTACTTTCAGCAAAAGGGTGGAAACAAGGGGTAACTACAAGCAACTACTGTTGGCCTTCATTGATTCAGATAACTGCTCCTGTCTGCTCTTCTATTGTTACACTCTCCCTATGTTCTTTTTCCTTCTTTGCTTTGTTTCATAAGATGGAAATGGAGAGAAAGGAAAGAAAAGAAATTGTTTTAAGTTCCTTTGCTTGGGTGTATAAATGAGATAAGAGAAAACAAGGGTGTATAAATGAGATAAGAGAAAACAAATGAGTAAAAGTTACAGGGAAATAAGCTCACTTAAGATTTCCTTCCAAAATAAAAGAAAATAAAGGGAAAAAAAATTTAAAATTGTAACTTTTAAATTTCTTTTATGCCCTTTGTTTTACAAAATAAGAGCCACATTTTAAAGTTAGGAATGTTTATTTCTCTTCATCTTCTATCCTTTAAACAAGCATCCGAGAAACAAAATGTCATTTCTTTGTTTTTCTTTTCTCTCATTTCCCTCTTTTAATTTCCTTTTCTTTCCCTTGCACAACTAGTGCACCAAACAGAGAGTTAGATTTTTGTTCTTCTACTTGCTTTGATCCTCACACATACTCTCCTCTCACCACCTTGTGAACAATTTTCTTTTCACACTTTGCCTTGAACCCTTTATCTTCCTACTAATTAATTAACTCCATTCTTTCTAACTCTTTCATGTCTTTTTGATTGTCCTCTTTGACAACAATTATTTTAGTATCATATTCATACTCGTTCATTCAAAGGTTAATTAAACAAAAATATCCTATTTAAAACTATGTTTATCTAGCTAAAAAAAATAATGCAACTTGCAACTTTTGTAGTAAAGAAGGAAAGGGATGGACAACATAGCCCTAGGGTTTCCAAAATTTTCAAAATGTGGTAAAGAAGAAAATTAGAACTGAAAGGAGCAAATGAATTTGGTAGCTCTGATGTGATTTGAAAGATTTTGAAGAAGATGAGGTTGTTAGTTTATGCTTGCAGATTAACAAATGGCTTCTGTGCAAGTTATCAATCTGGGTAATAAAAACAAAACTCCAAACAGTCCTTATCATAAATATATAAAAAATTAGAAAAACTCAAACTCAGACAAATGATCAAAGCGACCAGTTAAACTGGACCCTTAACCGATTCGGTTTTAAAACACTGCAAAAAATACACAAAGTTCCAAGAGTGTAGCTTACTTCATAATGAGTCACATTGTCTAACTACTAAAATGGCTTTGGAAAACGCTTGAGATCCATCTTACAACCAATCTAAGAACAGTCAACCTGTAACGTTCTTGATCCTAACACTATGCATAACATATGTTGTTGTAATCGAAAAGCAATGAACTTGAACAGTAAAAATAATATAAGATTCTAGTAATATAAAATTTTAATTATGTCAATTGAAGACATTATCATCAACTAAATACAAAATAACACAATCCAAAACCAAGAACCAGTGATGAAAACCAAATAAGCTGTAGGTACTCGAGTACTAAATTACACTGTTCACAACCAAAACAAAAGAAAAACACAAACATATAGATAGATATCAAACAAAGATACAAAATTAGAAAATCAATAACAGAAGCGATCAAACCCAAAAGCAACCGCATAAAAGGAATACCAAAATTCAAAAGGTCGATCACTGGTGAAAAGAAAGATAAAATATTTATAACTAATTCATATTAAATAAATTAAGAAAAAGAATACCTGTTTGAGTTTATTAGAAACTCTGTTAGAGCGAGAAATCATCGGAGGAGGAGAGATTTCGATCACGTCTGGCTCCATTAATGCTCGCTTCCTGCTTTAATTTTTCAGAGATAGAAAGAGCCAAAAAAAATGACTTTAAAAAAAAAAAAAGAGAACTTTCAAAAGAAGGCGTTAACTTTTTCTTCTTCTAAAAAAAAAAAAAACAGAGAGAGAAAAGACTGACTGACTGACTGACTTGGAAGACTGGGGAATGTGTAGCGGCGGCGGCGGCGGCTGCATGTGAAGATCAATCGGCTAAGAGAAAAAGGAAGGGAGGGACTGAGGGAGCCGGGTCGAGCAGCAGAAATGGCGCCTAGTAGTTAAGCTATGTCAAGCATTCAGAATATTTTATTACTTAGATAAGAGTCTGACACGGCCGGGTTTTCTTTTTCTTTTTCTTTTTCTTTTCTAAGAGAGTAAATTATTCGAGAAGTGTGACTTTGTATGACCAATTAGAATTCGTCATTCGATAGATTAA
Organism: Ricinus communis; assembly: GCF_019578655.1. Lineage (NCBI taxonomy): Eukaryota > Viridiplantae > Streptophyta > Magnoliopsida > Malpighiales > Euphorbiaceae > Ricinus > Ricinus communis. The sequence continues at coordinate 27,269,566 of NC_063264.1, forward strand.
AGAAAATTGGTACTCTTTTACGTCCTAATTTAATAGAAATTGCTAAGAAGTCCAATTATATTTTTATTTTATTTATGAGGGTCGAATAGATTGTACACTGCATAACATGGTTGTACCTTATTAAATTATAAAAGATGGATAAACTGCATGTATGGTAGCTTAAAGATAGATATTTGTAGCTTAATTTGATTGAGATCAAATCAATTAATACAGTAATTAATATTATTATTATTTGTAAGTTAAAAAATACATTTATATTCTTCTCATATAGACTTCATATTATAACAACAATAATGTACTATGTATCATTTTGATTCAGATCACTAAGGGCATAAGTGAGATATTTTAATATTTTATTTTTCTCTTTATTTTTTATTATATATTTTCTTCTTTATATGTCTTTTATTAAATATTTAATTTTAATTTTTTTATTAAAATAAATTTGACTTCTTTTTAAAATTTGCATTTTTGAATTGATTTTTTCTAGATTTTTGAGTTGAATAATTTTAATAAATATTTTAAAAACATGAGAGAGAATAGTTTTGATATATCGATTCTTCATTGAAAATTGTATGATGTATTAATTTTTTGGGTTCATTGTTGGTGCTTGCTCTTATGAACCAAGAAAAGAGGTTGAATTAGTGAATAGATTGAAAGATGGGGAATTAAAAATTTATTAGAGAAGGTAAAGAAAGAGTAAACAGAGAAGAAAGCATGAAAACTTATAGAGAATTTTTTTTTTTTTTCTAATTTTTAAGAAAAATGAATACTTTTATCTTTATAGAAAATTTATAAAATTTGTAAAACATGTTTATTTTATAAAAGAAAATTATATTTTCTATTTAGATAACATTTTAAGTATAAATGATAGATTTAGAATAAATGAAGTGAAAACAAACGACTTTTTATATAAGGAAAAAAATAGAAAACATGTTAAATTTGTTTTAAAGAGATTTCAAAGTTTAGTTATAATTTTGAAAATATAAAAAATTATTTTTATTTTTATTTTAAAAAAAATAGTACAAATAAATACAAAGTTCTATTTTCTACTTTTATTTGAAAAGCTTTTTTAGAAAACTCACATAATTTTCTATAAGTAAACAGGTCAGTGTTTATAGTGGTTCGGGTTTTAATAAACCCTACATCCACTCTCCAATTCACAATTGGATATTCACTAATCTTATACTCTTTTCAAATGGAGTTTTCCCAAGCTTACTTCAAACTTAGTGTTTTATGGCTCACACCAAACCTTACAACTTGTGTTTTATGGCTCACACACAATCTTTATGTCACGACCCAATTTGTGGGCCTGTGACCGGCACTAGAGAATGAGTAGGCGTAAGGCCACCAAATCCCTTATTAAACCTGACTATTCACAATTAACCTTTACTATCAAATACTACATTTGAAATTTGGTCTGCCAGTATAAATATGCAAGATCTGAATTTACAAGCCATTACAAAATGATAATTCTGCATTTCCTACTGCGGAGATTCTGAAATTTTTAAAGATCAAACATACCAATAAAATCAGATACTTTAAACTCGAAGATGAAAGAATCGAACTACTAGATGAAAGAATTGCAAAAAAGCTAACAACACTTGAAAAATAGTGAAATTGAGACTGTCAGTCTTGAGAGCAAGTTAAAATCATATATCCAAAAACAAATACAAACACTTCAATAACACATTTGTTTAATTTAAAATAAAATATTAAGTCATGCAAAAACACGTGTCATGTCATACTTCTTATAAAATGAATTATACATACTACTGGACGGAGAACCTAAGTAGAACCTTAATCCCCATTACTAAACGGTCTTAGCCTTTCGGCTCTCTCGTTCAAATAGAACTAGCGCCCAGAGAGCGAAGCTCGACCAGGGTCCTTAAATCTAATCTGATCACTTAAATTTCTAATAAAGCCGGCGCCCAGAGAGCAATACTCGACCAGGGACTTTCACTCCGGCAAACTCACTCTACTTAACCTAGAGAGTTAAACTCGACCAGGGCAAATCTTAAATTTACCTTTTACTATCTGTCTCAGATTTATATCGGTGCGCACGCAGTCCTGATGCAACACATCAGGTGGCATGTTCTACTGCCGTCTCATCCACTGCTCCGATACCTCGGGTGGAGCGAGCCGAACTGACGGATTATCTAATCATGAAAACAATTCAATCAGAAAAAGTATAACATTTAACAAATAGCCCTAGGCTTAGACTCCTAGAATTAATTGTCTAAGAATCTCGACTCAGAAGAATTCTATCGAAAATTCGGCAAAACCTCCCCTAAATACGGACGTCTATTCTCCGTATAACGGATCCAGGACCTACTAGAAAACACTTCAAATTTTCAACAATATTTTTAACAGGAGTCGGGTCACCAAGACTTCTTTATTTTTCCCAACTCCGCCACACAACAGAAATCACGATTATTGGCAGACAGTTTGATAATTTATTATTTTGATAAACAAACCTCATCTAATTTTTCTAATGCTCAACACTATAATTAAACACATAATTTTTATCAACAAACTTTAAAATCTACGGGCTAGAATTACTAAGACGCTTGATGACTCGGTCGACTCGCCTCTAGGGCCGGAGTCCAATCGACAATCCGAATGCGCCTACGGACTCGAGACAAAGCGCTGATGATGATTCCAGCACCCGATCCAACCCCTAATAATCTTGAGAAATTTACGGATGATCTCGATTTTCAGACCGAGTCCGATCGCCATAAACTAGTACCGTTGGAAAGCTTATGACGAGGAGAGTCTAAATGCATCCTCAGATCATCGGAAGCTTAACAGCACTGGCCGGAAAATTTCAAAAAAACTAAACTGCCCTTACAAGCTTCTTCTTGTTGGATCTCCTTCCTCTAACAACCTTCACAACTGTTGCTGTCCTCGAAAGAAAATCCACCAGCCGGTGGTCATTTTGAAACTAGAACCACCCAAAATGGCTGCCGGAGTTACTACCGTGCTCGCTAACTCAGCTGCTTCGACAGCCAGATTCAACGCACCTTAGCCGAGCTCCTCCACCATCTGCCATCCAAGGCAACTCCATCTCCCTCCTTCTTTCTCGACGCTGACGATAGCTTCAAGTGGAGAGAACGAAGACAGTGCTGGCGACGCTGGAGCACCCCTCGGCTGAAGCTCGATGCCAACAAGTGCTGCCAACTGCTTACTAGTGTTGTTGCCGCCGCTACCTTCTCGTTCGCCTGCCTCCACTGCTCATCCGATCAACTCTACAGCCTCTGACAAACCCTCTGCCCTTACATGCCATTTCTGGCAGCTTAAGCTTCCCTTCTTCTTTCTTCTTCTTCGATCATTCCTTTCTCTTTTCTTTTATCGACACTTAGCACCTCAATTTTTCTTATTTACTATTTAGTCCCTCAACTTTTTAATTACTAACAATTTAGCCCTGCAAAATTTCTATTTAACCCTCCAATGTTTCATTAGCTTTTCAATTAAGCCCCTAAATATTTAATTTGGGCCAAATCACAATTATTAAAAATATAGAATTACTTATCTACCCTTGCTTTCAAATGTGAAATTACTAAAATGCCCTTATCGACATATTTAATTATAAAAATACCAACCATACAAATTTTTATTAAAACTCCACATTAATAAAATTATATTTTTAGTTCGTATTTCAAAATTAATTGTCAATTTAATTCTAACACTTAATTTAACTTAAATAATCAATTTACTAACTGTTTTTCAATTAAAATCAACACTATTTGCTAATTAAAATTTATCATTCCCTAATAAATTCTTTTATAAGAATATTACTTACTATTTCTTTCATAACTTTCAAATATATAATTTAATTTATATATTCATATTTGAGAAAATTAAGTGACTAAAAAAATATAATTTATTTTCTAAAGAGTTTACTTAATTAATTTTTTAAAAATCAAACTACTTAGATATAGAAAATAACTCCCTTATTTTTATCTAGCATTGAAATTCTATTTTAAATTATCCCAATTCAATTACTCAAAATAAAGCTAAATTACATTAAATAAAAAATCGTTATTAATTTTTACTAATATTATTATTATTAAGAGAAAATTATGGGTATTACACTTTACAAGAGTTTTACCTATGCTAACTCTCAAACCCTAAAATTGAATGCATAATAAGGCTTTTTGGAGGTTGTTGATCAACCATTAAAAACCATTTGATGTGATTTTTATAGCCTAAAAACCTCAAAAAGTTATTACACATATATTCCAAAAACCTACCAAGATTGCTTTAGTACAATGCATGAACACTACAAAAGAAGACTGATTTAGAGACCACATTTAGCTACTACAGCAAAGTGATCGCTATTTAGCTACTATTCAGAGACCACTTTGCTACCCCTTGGAGACCAAATTACTTTTGTAATCTTTAGCGACTATATGGTGACCATATAGCGACCATATGGCTACCAAAGCAATAGCGACCACAATAAGTGATTGCTAATTTTTGTGCTAAAAATTAGCGAAGAATATAGAGACCACTTTGAGACCATATATTTGGTCTCCAATCTGGAGACCACAGTAACTGGTTGCTAAGTTGGACATCTACTATTTGTCGAGATCTTACTGACCACTTAGAGACCAATTATGTGGTCTCTAAATTAGAAACTAAAGTTAGTGGTCTTTGAATTAGAAACTAAAGTTAGTGGTTTCAAATTATTATAAGTTGCTCATATAATTATTTATATAATTAATAATATTTTAATAATTAATGTAATATTTATTTTAATTTATAAAATAATAATTAAATAATTTTATAAAAAAAGATATTTTCTAAAATAAGAAATTATTAAAATAATATATATAACAAAAAGATAAAATATATTATTTCATATGTTTAAGAATATAGAAGAAAATTACTATAATTTGATATATTATACAATTTAACTTTTACTTTTAAATGTCAAAATTCAAAATTTAAATATGGATAAAATTTCAATTTTAAAATATAAAAAATAAAAATATTATATATAAATTTCAAAAGCCATTTGCTAATAAATAAAAATAAAAATATGTTATATGAATTTAAGAAATAAAAACTATGTAAGAAAACTACATAGTTTCATTCAAGACTATATAGTTTTGATATAATTATAAACTAAAATAAAATACATATAACGCATATTGTAAAATAAAAATCCTAATTTTATTTTCTATCTCAATTCTTAACCTCATAGCTTCACTGTCATAACCTCCACACCACCCTCTAAGTCTAACCTTTCCACCCTTTGCAAACACTCAATTACCGATCATCTTTCTTCAAGCTTCCACCCTTGTAGTAGTCGTTGTTATTGGAATTTTCAGCTTTAAAGAAGAAGTAAAAAATGTTAGGGTATAAAGCAGAAGATGATTAATGAAAACCTATTCAAGGTGGTACTAATCGATGATTCATGTGTAGGCAAGTCTAATTTGCTTTGTAGATTTATATATAATGAGTTTAGCTTGGAGTCTAAGTCCACTATTGGAGTTAAGTTCACTACTTATTGCTTAAACATCAACGACAAGTTATTAAAGCCTAAAATCGGGATACTGCTACAAGAAAGGTCTGCGTTTTTGCTATTTCTTTTTTTCTTTATATATATTTTGGTTTTGTGATATGGGTTTTCTTTGGTTCTGAAATATAATTTGGGCGCTTCTGTTCTTTTAAAGATCTTTCTTGAGCTTTCAAATTGGTACTTAGGCATAACCGCGTAGCAAAAGATGCCAATGTTTGTCACAAAAGAAGTCTTTTTCTCATCCGACTTGAACATTTTAGTATGATGATACCCTTGAGCAGCGTCAACGAAACTGTAAACTTCATAACTACTGGTAGAGTCTACCAATTGATCAATATTGGGCAAAGGATAGTTATCCTTTAGGCAAGCCATGTTCAGATCTATGAATTCTATACACATTCGCCATCTTCCATTCGGCTTCTTTACTAATACCACAATCTGCTATCCAGTCTGGATACAATACTGGCATGATAAATCTTGCCTTTAGCAGTTTATTAGCTTCCTCTGCTATGGTGATCTACCTCTCAAGTGCACAACTTCTCTTCTTCTGCTTCATAAGCTTGAAGCTCGGGCTCACATTTAGCTAATGGGAGATGATGCTAGAATCTACACCAACTATCTCGGAGAGCGAGCTGGCAAACATGTGCTTTTTCTCTAAAACACTTGCTCTATACCTCGAGTTATTTGCTCCGAAAGCTCAATGCGAATTTGTACCGACTTCTCTGGTTCTCCATCTAAATTGAATTTTCTTAATTCCCTCATTGCTTCTACCTTTGCCGAACCTTTTTTAGTTGGATGTAATGAAGTTTCTACAGGAAGTGCTTGACAAGGTCCCTTTAACTCGGTAAGATAGCATTCTCTTGCCGTCTTCTGATTACCAAGCACGATTATTACCCCTTTGGAAGTTGGTATTTTCAGCTTTAAATAATGAATGCTCATGTCTACTTTAGTTTCCATCAGCATAGGTCGCCTAAAGACTACATTGTACGTGAATAGGATATCGATTATCATGGATGAAGTTTGCCACTTTTTAGTTAGCCCTTTTATTTTGTCCGCTTTTACAGTTTCCTATCCAAGCTCCACAATCAGCTCCGTAATTCCTAAAGGTTGCACTGGTTGGCTACCTAGACCTAGAAGTAATGTCGTGCAAGGTTTCAAATTCATTACTCTGCCACCAATGGCCTTGTAAGATTCCAGAGTCATGATGTTGACTACACTTCCTTGATCAATCAATAGCCTCCTTACCTAGTAGTTCTTAATGAATCTCGAGATTACCAGGGCGCCTTGGTAAGGCATCTTAATTCCCTCTCCATCTTTTTTTGAGAAGACTATATCCGGGAGCTTCTCATGCTCGACCATCATAACTTGGTTCCTTTTTCTCTTAGAGCTTTTAGCAATAAATATAGCTCCTCCAAAGATCACGTTTACATCTCATCTCTCCTCGTCTTTTTTCTCCAAGGACCTCTCTCGATCTTTATCCTTTGATCTTCTAGATCCTCTAGAACCTCTACTTTTATTAGACCAACCTTTTCCTCCAGCAATGAATAGCTTAAGGTGGTCTCTCTCAATTAACCTTTCAATCTCTCTTTTAAGATGAATGCAGTCCTCGGTGTCGTGACCATAACCATTATGGAACTTACATAACTTATTTTTGTTCCTCGAGTCTATAGTCTGCTCCCTAACAGGTTTTGAATATCGAATGTCACCCTTATTCTTCTGAACCCACATCAAGATATTAGTCCTTGACGTGATCATAGGAATAAAGTCTTTTTCGCTGCTACTCCTTGAGTCACTCTTCATTCTATCAACTCTACGCCCCTACTTAGGCTGGTTAGATTTACCTCTTAATCGATTATCATAATCGGGTCTCCTTCCTACTCTGTAATCTTCATCCAGTCTAATAGAACTGTGAGCTCGCTCCATGAGCTCAGCATATGACTCTGATGGTCGACAGTTAGTGAGTCTTTGAACTTGTTCATACAGATATTATCGGTCATCGCATCAGTAGTTGTATCCTGGTTGATTTTTTCGACCTGGACAGCTTCTCTATTGAATCTTTTCATTAAATCCTTCAAACTCTCATCACGCCTCTAGATATACTTCTTCAAATCACTTGACCTCTTCTTCAGAGGAATGCTAGTGATGAACCGAGCTCTGAATAGTTCAGCAAGCGTAGCAAAAATCATATATAGAGCCATCCAGCAAGCTCTGATACCACTTTTGAGCATTTTCTTTAGGCTTGTGGGAAAATTCATGCACCTGATAAGATCCGATACATTATGCAATCCCATTTTAATATTGAAATTATTAACATGGCTTAGTGGATCTCTCAAACTGTCATAAGAATCTAAAGGTGGCAGCCTCAAGTTCTTAGAAAAATGCTTCGCCAGAATGCTCGGGCACAAAGGGTTGCCCTTAGGGATGACCTCTTCTCTCATTATCCTCCCTGCACGATACTTCTTCAAGGCATTGTTAATTCTCTTATTGATGGTATCCTCAATCCATGCAGAATCATAGGTTTGAAAATCAGAACTTTCCTTTTTTGTATCTCTAACTCGGTTATTTCTCTTTTGAGATCCGTTATTCTCTGTCCGAGTATTTTTTGTTATCGGGAGCTGTATGGTCGATGGCATACCAATAGTTAAGGTATGCTCAGATGTTGTAGGAATATGGATGGTGCTTACTAACGTAGGTTGCCTTGCAAGTGTCTGAGCTAGAACACTTTCATAATTTATACATAGTGACGATGTCCTCTAGCTATAACTGCCAAGGGCTCTGAGGAAAACCCAGGGTCGAAGGTCGGCTATAAGGTGTAATAAGCAAAACGAAGATCGGAGCTTGAGATAAAGGTGCTGGCAGCCTTTGTCCCATCTCCCTCTGCCAAGCAGCTGAAATATTTTTGAGTGGAGGTGGACCTCTCCAAGTGCAATTTCCATTGAATTACTTTGGTGTGAAATCGTTGAGAAGATTTCTTCTCCAAGATTGGGAGGTTAGGATGACTGGTCTAAGTAGACCTAAAAATGATTGACTGATCTACAGAGGAAATTAGGGGTCAGCTGAGGAACTACTGGTTCCATCTGCAGTTCCTCATGGATGAACATCTCCACTCTAACCTTGATCGGTTGTCATTTAGCTTGATAAATAAACAAAGCTTTTGCACCAAATTTTCCACAAACGGTGCCAATTGATAACTCGGTCGGCTGAAATGAACTATCAACAAGGATCTTCAAAGGCTGACCTCAATCTTCGGAGTACCTGCAAGGAAAGGTTAAAAAGCGTCGGACGGGGTTGTCCGGCCACTCACTTTGATGATAAAGTCAGTAATTTGTTTAAGGGTGGCTAAAGTGTTTAAGTGTGTAAGGTTGCTTATACCTGTAAGTATGATGTTCTCATTCCTTATATAGACGTTGAAGGTCTTTAAGTCTATTTAAAGAGAACTCCATATTTGTAGGTCGTCTTAATTGTATTAGAATTTGAACTCTTGCTTCTTTTCAGAATTCTAGATTGGGTCGAACTCTATGACTAGAGTTCTCTCAAGACACATTTTCCTAAAATTTCAATCATAATGAATATTAATCTCTGATTAATTCTGCCTTTCTAGAATGGGACATGTTGGCGGTTATCAAAACTATTTGATTTCTATTGGAATAAATTTTGCCCAAATGATAACAACAACATGCAACAATCTCCGAGAGGGGAACGATCCAAGGCAACCCTTTACGAATCTTGAAGATTAGGCTCAGCTTCCCTTACAAGCCCAACTGAAGTGGATGACCAACAATAATTAAAAACAGACTCTCTTTGTACTACAACATGAAAAAGAAAATCATATACATTAAGATACTTTTTTAAATGAATAATAATTTCTAATATTAAAAACTAGTATGTTAATTATAATTTTAATATTAAGTTATATATTTATAATTAATAATTAATAAATTATTGACACCAGGGGAACATGAAGAATATTAAGTTAAAAAGTTTTGACATTTGTCTAATTTATTCTATTGACATATAGCAATTTTGTTAATGTATTATTAAATTTCTTCTAAAAGATTATAAATAATCTTAAATATTAAAAAAAATGAGATAAAAGAAGGATATCAAAACTACTTACGTGTCAAAGAAAAGTAGGAAACTATGTTGAAACTTGAAGGAAGTGTCATTGTCGTTGTCGTTGTCGTTGTCTTTGCTATTTATTCTATTTCTCTCTCTCTATATGTGTATATATATATAAACCGCAATACTCCCAGCTTCATGCAACTATGGAGAATGTTGCCAAAAATCACTGCAGCTTATTTGAAAAGTAGACTTCAAGTACTTATAATTCTTCTTTCTCTGTTTGAATCTTTCCAATTTGAGTTGCTTCCAAATATTATTAAATTGATTTATATATGGTGAGATATAACTAATATTCAGCCTTCTTAAACCGAGACGACAGAGAAACAGAAAGAAAATAGCAAAAGCAAGTATAAATTGCTTGAAAGAAGAGATGTTAGATATCAATGAAAAACAGAAAAAAGTTCGACAAGTTAAACAGGATATCAAACAAAAGATGGAAGAGAAGGAATCCGACTGCAATCAACTGGACAAGGAGACTAAACTCATATCGGAGGAGAATGATTATAACCAATCTCGGCTGGATCTTATTATTGGCATCCTGAAAGCCCGTCAGGAAAACAACTTTGTCAAGGCCGACCACCTTTGTCTATTCCTCCGGAATATATCAAGAGCCAGGGTTTAGTTTCTATCGTTGTATTGCTTTTCTGAAATGTTTCTATTGATAAAGAAGTAGATGTCAAAGAAGGGTATAAAGCATTCCGATTAGCTTGTTGATATATAATATATGTTTCCTATAACTTCAGTAGAATTTTCCTATGGCTAGAAATTTCATACTCTTTTTCAAATGTATTCTTTAAATTAATATAACGTTCAAGTGGGTGGGAAGAGACATGACACCCAGATCACTCGATCAACAACAGAAATAGAAAAGGAAAATTGAGCCAGGCCATGGGCTAATCTCTATTATGTTATCATTCCTGAAAACATTATTAATATTAAAATGAAAAATTACTAGACAAAGAACAAGTTGATCTAACATCAGTTATAACTCGACAAAAAATAAGAGTGTCAGGAACTGATTTCTGCAGGCCATTAATCAGTTTTTCACAACCACTTTGGATGATGACTGATCCATCAACAGCTACTAAGTCAACTAACAGCTAGTCATATATTTGTTAGTATGTTATTATCTTTTGTAAATATAATCTTCAAGTAGCTGTCATATATTTCTGGCTATTATTCTGTTGTAACAAACTTATCACCTCCTTGTAAATAATATATTAGATCCATCAACAGCAATGTAGCAAATCAAAGTATAATTTTTAAGAAACCTATTAATGCATTATGGTATCAGAGCCTAAGAAGCTAATCAAAGCTCTCTAAACCGATCCATCCATGGCCTCTTCAGTTCAAAACACTCAGATTATATCTTTCAACGCACCTTTACATCTTCCCACTAAATTATCCCAATCCAATTTTTATGTTTGAAGAACCCAACTTCACTCAGCTCTTATAGGCTATGATTTACTGGGCTATATTGATGGCACCAATCCCAAACCTGCAACAACAATTCCTGACCCAAAAGACAGTACCAAAACCATATGAAACCTAGAATTTACACTCTAATACAAACAAGATCAACTAATTCTAAATGCCATTTTAGGAAGCTGTGCAGCAGACATACAATCTTACATCTCTTATGTTACCTTCTCCAAAGAAGCATGGGATCGTCTTTATGTTCTATTTGCCAACAAATCCCGCACTCGCATTGTGTCTCTCAAAGAAAAACTTCACAACAACCCACGAGGCACTCGCTCAATCACAGACTATATGCAGGATTTTTGAGCCAATGCTGACGCTCTTGCCATATCTGACAAACCCATTGATGAAGAAGACTTAATCATACATGTTCTTCCCAGGGTCGGACTAGATTTTGCTTCTGTTGCTGCTGCAGCCCACTTGCGTGATAATCCAATCACCTTTGATGAATTGTTTGATAAGTTGGAGGCTTTTGAACGAGAAAACAAACCTAAAACACTCACAGATCCATCCATCACCCTGGCAACAGCTAATCAAGTAACTCATCACTCAAATCAAAATTGTCCATGGAACTCTCGCTCTAGCCAAAACTCCAATCGCCACACATAGAACACCAACTACAGAAACCAAAACTCATCCACCTCCAACAGCCGCTCTAATTGGAATTCACCTCGTTCAAACAAGTCTCCAAATTTATCAGCATTCTTTTGCAATTACTGTGAGATACCAGGTCATCAAACTCATGAGTGCCGTAAACTAGCTCGATTTTTTCGAAACAACAATGTGCAGGCTGGCTCTACACCACGTGATCAATATCTCAGCCTACTGTCAACATGACATCTCTCAACAGGCCTTCGTCTCAACAATGGTTGTTCGACACTGGCGCATCTCACCATGTTACTGGACATATAAATAATCTGCAACAATTTTCAGATTACGGTGGTCCAGATGAACTCAATATTAGTGATGGTTCAGGTTTGCAGATATCTCACATTAGCAACACCAAAATTACTCATAATAACACTACATTTGCTTTGGTAATATCTTTGTGCACCATCTATTCAGAATAATTTAATCTCTGTTTCTAAATTTTGTCAAACGAATAATGTTTCACTTGAATTTTTACCCTGTCATTTTCATGTCAAGGATCTGCGCACGGGGGCGAAAATGCTTCGCGGGGAGAACATTAATGATGTCTATTGCATCCCTAGTTTAATAAATCCTCAAGTTTATCATACCGCAAAATCTCAACTTGATGAGTGGCACAAACGCTTAGGCCATCCAACTCCTCTTATTATTCTTTCAATTTTTCATTCTAGTGATTTGAAGTTCAATTCATTGTCAGACTCCAAGTTTCATTGTACTTCTTGTGCTTTAAATAAAAGTCATAAATTACCATTTTCTGAAAACTCTCTTCACAGCTCTAAACCTCTAGAATTAATTTACTCTGATGTCTGGGTTCCTACTAATACATCCATTGATAGTTTTCGATATTATTTAATATTTGTTGATCACTATAGCAAATATATCTGGCTTTATCCAATGAAAAAGAAATATGATGTTGCTGTTTTGTTTCCTCAATTCAAGTTACTAGTGGAAATTTTTTTTCAACATTCAATTATCTCTATTTACACAGATAATGGTGGAGAATATCTTTCTCTCTCACCCATTTTAAACTCTCATGGTGTCTCACATTTCAAAACGCCTCCATACACACCTGAACATAATGGAACATCAGAAAGACATCACCGTCATATTGTCGAAACAGGTCTAGCTCTTCTTCATACTGCATCCCTTCTTATTTCATACTGGTCATATGCTTTTCAAACAGCTGTTTACTTGATCAATCGCCCCCCAACTTCAGTCCTTAAGTTTCAGTCACCCTATCAAAAGTTATTTCATCGCAATCCATCTTATTCTCACCTCAAAATCTTTGGATGTTTATGCTACCCTTAGCTGCGACCTTACAATACTTCCAAACTTCAAACACAATCCGCGCAAATGTATTTTTCTTGGTTACTCCAGAAGTCAATCTGCCTATCTATTTTTATCACATTTCCAAAAAGACTTACATCTCTCGTCATGTCAGATTTATTGAACATATTTTTCCCATGCAGGATAGTAATAGCCATCAAAAAGACTCCTTGCCAGTATTGGAATCTCTATGTGCAGACATCCCTATAAGTAATACTTCTTCATCTCTATCTACTTCTCCTCATCTGAATCCAACTACTATGATTCCCATTCCTACTCCATTACACTCGATGACTCCCACACATAATCCACCTCCAAATCCAACTAATGATGTTACTTCATCCTCTTCCAACTCAACAATGACTACCACAACAGTAAACTCTTCTCCACATTCCCTTTCCTCTTCTCACTCTTCTCCTCAACCACGTCCTTATAATCTTCGGCCTTCACATACTCGCACACAAAACTTAAAATATTTCAATTCAAAATTTATGAATCACGTCACTTCTCATCTAATTCCTCCCACTCTTGAACCTACGAATTTATTTGAAGCAATGAAAGATGAGAAATGGCGTGCTGCTATGTCAGATGAGTTTGATGCACTTCTACACAATGGCACTTGAGATCTTGTACCACGAGAAAATCAGAATCTCGTTGGTTGCCGTTGGATTTTCTGTATAAAAAGAAATATGGATGGAACAATTGCTAAGTATAAAGCTCGACTTGTCGCCAAGGGATATCATCAATGTCCAGGCTTAGATTACTCTGAGACATTTAGCCCCGTGTCCAAACCAACTACAATCCGCCTGATTCTTAGCTTAGCTCTTGCTTATGGATGGAAACTTCGTCAGTTGGATATTAATAATGCCTTTATTCGAAGAAATCTTATTGATGATGTTTATATGGTTCAGCTACCTGGTTTCATTCATTCTTCTCTTCCCAATCATGTCTGTAAGTTAAAGAAAGCTTTGTACGGCCTCAAGCAGGCTCCTAGAGCCTGGTACCAAGAGCTCAAGCGTTTTCTTCTTCAGTTTGGTTTCAAAAATTCAGTAGCAGACTCTTCATTGTTCATTTATAATATGGATGGCATTTGTCTCTATTTTTATGTCTATGTTGATGATATAGTTTTGACTCGTAACAATGACAAATTTCTCGAATTTTTTGTCTCACAACTTGGCTGCAGATTCTCTCTAAAAGATCTTGGCATACTTCATCAATTTTTGGGTGTTGAGATGATTCACACACCTACTGGAATTTTCCTGTCTCAACATCGACATATTACTAATCTTCTTAAATCATTCTCAATGGCTGGCGCTAAAGAAGTTACTACTCCTATGTGTACCACAGCACCTTTGTTACTTAAAGATGGTTCGGCCTCCATTGACCCTACTCCTTATAGAAAACTGGTTGGTGGTCTACAATACCTGTCTCTCACTCGTCAAGATGTATCATTTGTCGTCAATCGCCTTTCTCAATATATGCATTCACCTACTGAACTACATTGGACAACATTGAAACGAGTTCTTCATTATTTGAAAAACACTATTTTTATTAGCCTCTTCTTGCATAAAGGAACTCCTTTGCAATTACGAGCCTTTAGTGACTCAGATTGGGGTGGTAATCGTGATGATGGTCGCTCTACTACAGCTTATCTCATCTACCTAGGCTCTAATGCTATCTCTTGGAAATCCAACCGTCAAAAGACTATTCCATGCTCATCATCGGAAGCGGAATATAAAGCAATAGCCAACACCACTGCTGATATATTATGGATTCAAAATCTTCTTCAAGAGTTAGGAATCAAACTGCCCAAACCTCCTTCCTCGTTTTGTGACAACACAAGTGCTACCTATCTTTGTGCCAATCCATTCTTTCATTCATGAATGAAGCATGTTTCACTTGATTATCACTTTGTTTGGGAATGTGTAGCAAATGGCAACCTTCATGTTTATCACATTTCCACAAAAGATCAACTTGCAAATGTCCTCACTAAAGCCTTGAGTCGTCACCAATTTACTATTCTTCGCTCCAAGATCGGAGTCTCCAATGGAGCCTCAATCTTGCGGGGGTGTGTTAAGGATATACCAGATCCATTAACAGCTACCAAGTCAACTAACAGCTAGTCATATATTTGTTAGTATGTTATTATCTTTTGTAAATAGGGAAAAGGCTCAAAAATGCCTCTAACGTATAACCCCTGGTGCAGATTAGCCCTTCAAGTTTTTTTTTTGGCCAGTTGCACACAATATCTCGTGAAACAAAGCTTTTAAGCCCCTCTTTAGAACTGAGCCAAAAATCGTTAAGTTTAAATTATATATCCGTTGGTAGGACCCACGTGTAAGGAAACAACTTCATGAAGAAGCGGGACATGTTTGGTAGCCATCTTTTCCTTTTAAAAAAAAATTAATGGTGGATGAAAGTTATTGTTGTAAAGAACGGAAGATTGTAACTTGCTCTAAAGAATCCCAATAACCAAATCGATCGATTTAAGGTCATTTTTTCTAACCCTAAGAAATACAGAAATTACCACTCAACCATATAGCAACAAAGTGAGTTACGGCTGTGTTTGCAAGTTGGAGTTAACAGGTATGTTAAAGCGAAACATGTGGGTCTCATTGTTTTATTCTGTTTTGAAATGTAATTGCTTTTTAATATTATATGTTGAGTTGTCCCTTTCGAAATAGTGGTCCTCACGTTTGCTTTACCATTGTTTATTACTTGAGCCAATCCTGGAAAATGATTTTAAAGTTTTTATTTTATTTTATGCAGAATGTCTGGTGTTGTGAATCTGAGATTTAACTATGGTGGTAGATGGCAATTACATCTAAAAATTGATTATCTAGATGGTGATATTGATATACTTTATGATTTTGATTCTGACTTCCTCTGTTATGAACATATTAAGGATAGATATAGGAATTTGCTTGGGTATGCAAATATAGAACGCATTTTTGTACTTGAACTTAGAAAAGACATGGAAGATGGATTGTATTTAGTTGAAGATGATGAGGGAATTAGGAGAGTTTTGAATTACATTAGCAAATACAATTGGGTAGGAGAAATAGATTTCTATGTTGATAACTCCTAACATTTTGAACCAAATATTCTGGGAATTGAATAGAATGTTGATATGGATGCATCTGCTGCAGACATTAACAATGAAATGCCTACACAGAGTAGCTATTTCAATCCAAATAGTAGAGTTGATGCTAGTCAACCCGAGTCTATTGTTACTGAAGAACCTGTTAATAGTTCCGGACCTACAAGCTATATTAGCAATGAGGAAGAGGATGGTGAAGATGATAGTGCAAACATAAATGAAAATGATGGAAGTCAAGAATCTAGTGATGAGGAAACTGATCCTGAACAGTTTGCACCTAGAGAGAGGGTCAGATATGATGAAAGTGATGGGTAAAGCCATTTCATGCTTGGAATGACATTTGCTAATACTAATGAGGCTAGACAAGCAATAGCAAACTATGGAGTAGCTCTAGATGTTAAGCTAAAAATCAATCCAAATGAACCATTTAGACTTAGGATTAAATGTATAAATGAGGAAAGCTGCCCTTTTGTGCTTTTCATTTCAAAAGATAGCAAAAACCATGGATTAGCAGTAAAGACACTAATACCTGAGCATAGGTGCTTTAGGGATTTCTCACTCCCTAGTGCTACTGCTAGGTTTTTAGCCAATTATTTCAAGGGTAGGATTTATAAAAACCATTTAATTAAGATAAAACAAATGAAAGATGATGTAGAGAGCTTGTTAAAAGGGCTAAGTGTAAAAGGGCTAAGAGGATGATAATCCAAGAAATGGATGGGAGTTTCAAAGTGGAGTTTGGTTATTTGGAAGCATATGCAGTTGTACTTAAAAGAAGGAATCCTGGTACAAAAGTAGAGATTGAATTATGTAAGGAAGCATTGAAAGAAGGAAAAAGGGTGTTTAGGAGGATGTTCTTGTGTTTTGATGCTCTTAAGAGGAACTGGAAGGCTACATGCAGACCTATCATAGGTCTGGATGGATGTTTCTTAAAATGGGTTACTAAGGGCCAGATTCTTACTGCAGTAGGCAAAGATGGTGATGATCATATGGTGCCTATCGCATGGGCAGTGATAGACAAAGAGAATAAGAATAATTGGAGATGGTTTTTGCAATGGCTAAAGCAAGAACTTGAACTTGGAGATGGAGCAGCCTATACTGTAATCTCTGACATGCAAAAGGTCAGCATTTTTTATTTTCTTTGCATGTATTTTTATTTAGGAAAAGGCTGAAAGTTGCCCTTAATGTATAACCTTTGTATGCAACTGGGTAGAAATGAACTTGGAGGGCCAATCTGCACCAGAGGTTATATGTTAGGGGCAACTTTGAGCCTTTTCCCTTTTTTTTAACTATACAACCTTTTACAGTATTGGTTACTCTTTTATGCCTTAGGGTCTCATTGATGCTGTGGAGAATGTGTTACCCCTTGCTGAGCACAGATGGTGTGCAAGGAACATTTACTCCAACTGGTCTAAGCAATGGAGAGGGGGGGGGGATTGAAGAAAAAGTTTTGGATTTGTGCTTGGAGCACATTTGAGGAGGAGTTCAAAGATAATTTAGAGCTTCTTGGTGAAGTGTCAAAGAAGGCAGCAGAAACCCTTCTGAAATATCCACCTCATTGTTGGTGCAGGGCCTATTTCTCTAGCAGATCCAAGTCATACATGGTGGATAATAACATCTCCGAATGTTTTAACTCCTGGATACTAGAGGCAAGACATAAGCCTATAGTTAGTATGTTAGAGGAAATAAGGCTACAAGCAATGAATCGAATTAAAGAAAAAAGAAAAAGGTTGACAGGTGGATTAATGAGTGGAGTCCAGCTTGTATGGCTTTGTTCCAAGATAATAAAGAAAATGCTTCAGGTTGCAGAGTAGTGTTCAATGGTCAGGATGGTTATGAGATTGGGGAAGGTAACAATAAGCACACAGTCTTTTTAGATAGAAAGTTGTGCACCTGTAAGGCATGGGATCTTACAGGAATCCCATGCCAATATGCCATTTATGCTCTATATCATTCCAAGCTTGATCCTTTTTCATATATCAATCATTTTTATCATAAGTCAACTTATCTAGCCTCATATGAGTTGCCATTATTGTCAGTCCCTGGTAAAAGGTTTATGAGATGTGAGGAATACCAGGGAATAGAACCTCCTCTATTGACTATGATGCCTGGCAGGCCTAGAAAGAAGAGAATTCGAGGATCAAATGAGCCTAATACAAGCAGTAAAAGTGGAAAGCTTACTAGGAAGGGCAAGAAGTAGAGTTGTGGGTTGTGTACAAAAGAAGGACATAATAGAACTAAGTGTCCAAATAAGAATAAGAAGGTAAAATACATAGTTCTGCATCACATTGAGTATTTATATTATTTAATTTTTAAAATTCTAACGACTGCAATTGTTTGCCTTCAACTTCATAAGGAACAACAACAAGTGCTCCAGCAAGCATAGCATCAAGTGGTCCAGCTAGCACATCATCAAGTGGTCCAGCTAGCATACCAGCAAGTGGTCCAGCAAGCACACCAGCAAGTGGTCCATCAAGCACACCAGAATCGCCAAAGCAAGACACTAGCAATCAAACCCAAGCGCAAGAAGCTTAGGAGGACAGTGTGTAACAAATTCAAGGAGGACAACTGGTTTTGGATGTCATGTGGATTTGGATACAGGAAGAACAACTTATAATGTCAGTGAACTTTTCATACTTATTTTTTTCTTAGAAATATTAGTTTGTGGAATGTTTAGTCTGACATTTTGACACTCACAGCCTGGAAAAACTACTAAAAGAGTAATTAGTGAAGGTCTACAAGCAGAGGAAATGGAAACTGATCCTCAAACTAGGTTCTCAATACCATGTGAAAGAGACTTCAGAAGAAGCAAAGAGAAAAGGAATGCATCATCCATTACAAGGACAATTAAATTCACTAGAGATGGCTCAGAAGTTACATTTACTACTAACCTGCCATTTGAACCTCCAGGACTGCAATGGAGAGTAGGAGTTGCAATTACTTCTTCACAGTTGCAAGCTCAGAAAGAGCAACTAATAGGCAGACAGAAGAAGAAAGGCAAGATAGTTAGTGATGCTACTACAACAGACCAATAGTTTACCAATAGTTGACTGGAGCACATTTTCTGTATTTTTTGATACTTTGGTGTTTTGTATCTTAGAGCAAGCAATCTCTTTTGAGTATTATGTTGCTACTTTAGTGTTTTGTGCCTTAGAGCTTGCATTTTTTTTAAATTTTGTTGCTACTTTGGTGTTTCATGCCTTAGAGCAACATTAAGCTACAATAACAGGGGATGCCAATAACTTTTGTATATTATTGCTACTTTGTTGTTATTTGCTTATGAGCAATTGGTGTTGATACTTTAGCTCAATATTGACTGAAGTATGCTAATGTCATTGCTTTTTGGTCATTGGTTATGATTATCAATGTCGTTTAGCAAATATTTTCCATTTACAACAATTCATTTCAGTGTATAGCCAGTGTGAAGATAGAGAAAAAGAAAGAGAAAAAGATAAAAGGGAAGAAATGAAAGATATTTGCAGCATTTTTACTAATCAAGTGTCATAATTTCATTTTCTCAAACCATTAACAAAATTACACAAAAAAAGAACACTGTGCCACCAAATCCCTATAAACAATCCAAGCTAATAATGCAATTAACAAGACAACTCTGAAAATCTTTAATTTCTGTTTCTTTGCTAGATTTCAAATTCCTCAGCTCAGTTCATATCTTTTCCATTTCAGTTTGTAAATCAACTCTGCAAATCTTCAATCTCTTTTATTTCTTCTGTTTCATCTTTTTTTCTATCTCCACACTTTCGACTTTTACACCACTTCTCGACATTCACACAATCTTTGACGTCCAAAATTTCAGCCTTCACAGAACCTTCGACGATTGTAACTTTCGACATTCGCAAAACCATCGACATTCACAGAACCTTACTATCATTGCTTCTTGTGGTTTTTGATGATGGTGATGTCGACATTAATTGGAATCAATTGGTTAATTTAGGGTTCCTTAATTTCCATGAAAAGGAAAGTGATGAAAGAGAAGGGGAGATGGTGATGGATTTTCGTTGGATTGTAGATCCTACTATTTGCCACCTCACTTCCATTTAACGGGAGTCTTAACGATCTTCAGCTCCGTTCTAAAGAGGGGCTTAAAAACTCCATTTCACGAGATATTGTGTGCAACTGGCTAAAAAAAAAACTTGAAAGGCCAATCTGCACCAGGGGTTATACGTTAGGGGCATTTTTTAGCCTTTTCCCTTGTAAATATAATCTTCAAGTAGCTGTCATATATTTTTTGCTATTATTCTATTATAACAAACTTATATCCTCCTTATAAAGGATATATTAGATCCATCAACAGCAATGTAGTAAATCAAAGTATAATTTTTAAGAAACCTATTAATGCTTTATTAATCAGTTTTTCACAACCACTTTGGATGATGACTCAACCAATCTCCAATCTCGAGGAAATCCCTTCTTGACATGCAGAGGCTTCAGTTATCTCAATTGAAAAGGAGCCTCAATTGGAAAGGAGCTAGCTAGTTGTGCTCAACATTCCAGAAGGTCAATAAATGTTTCCATATCAAATATATATTACAACCAAAACTTTTGCAATATTTCATATATAAATTAAAGCTAATTGACCGAAAAAAGTAGATTTGAATCTAAAACCTCTCGTTCTCAACCGTAAAATTACCGATCGCCGAAAACACAAAAATTTCTGCAGATGATCCAAAGAATCACTATAGCTTCGCCTTCTAGGACTGAGTTTTCCTTTCTTGTCATGTCATGGATCCAAAATTAACCATCATCCTGGCTATATATGGGTTCCCAAATGAATTTCCTTCACAGCATCTCTATGTAATGAGGATAAGAGGCAGTTAAGTTCTTCTAGATCCCAGTTCCTTCTATCTTTCAAAAGAAATCCTTAAGGATATGGGTTTCGGGATTGTAGCGTGTGTTTGAAGATACTTTAAAGTTGGGATTTTCAGGAAAGTTACACAAACAGTAATATGTATGAAATCATATATATATTATTATATAAAATCATAGGTTCCATAAATAAGTAGACATTATTATATAGCCATAAGTCTCACTTGATATATCATTGTGGTTTTGGAAATCCATTTATTTGTCCACAAATTGTCTCCCCATCACTTACCCTTCATAACAATCATGACCTCAAAATATCTCTCCCTTGAATCAAACTATTCCACACCCAAGAGCCACATCTATTTTTCCTCGCATTCAGGAGATCGGTGGTAGAAAAATATGTTTTTTTTAGAGAAATGCTAAACATCCTATCATTTTTGTCTCATTTTTTAGTTTCCTGATATGGCATTCATTGCTTTTACAAAACTATCTCTGGATTTTAAAATATTAAAAGACAATTTTATAAAAATAATAGATGCCGCGTTAAGTGGACAAAAGATAATTGATGGGCTATGTAGCATCACTCATTTCCTTAAAGCACCCTAAACCAAAGAGCATTAGAATTGTGTGAAACTCATCGGCATTGCTTCGCCAAGAAACAATCATTGCAATCACTCGTGTTCCGAGGAAATCATTGAAATCACTCATGTCTTGGAACACAAATGGCAAGAATTATTTACTTAATCACTTAAAAATTATAAACTTTTGCATATTTTAACAATTTTATTTAATCCTTTTAATTTTGGCAACTACAGTGCTTATCAAATACACAAAATTAAATATACAAATTTATTTTTTTTTTTAAATTAACAAACCTATCACAAATGATGAAAATTCACATATTTAATTCGATTGATATATATTACTTTCTTCCAAATTAGCTATAAATGACAACACGGCCTTCATTATCCAAACAAGGACAAATCAGAATATCAACCTGGATAAAAATTTTAAAAAACAGTCACGTGATTAGCAAAATTCAATATCCTCTAGCACCAAAAGTATTAGACTATAAGAAAAATCTAATCAACATAAAAGTCACAAATTCATTCTTCTTTTTTAGGATTACTCTTTTTAGTGATTGTGAATGCTTCATGTTCTTTTAATTGGAAAGAAAAAAGCGATGAAGGTGATGAACGATAAAAAATGGCGATGGCGATGATAATGGTAATTAATGGATGGTGATTAATATGGTACAGTTGAGCTTCAAAAAGCTTTAGTAGTTCTACATATTTTGAATGAACAAAAGAAAAAAAAAAAAAGAAAGAAAGGCAGAAGGGATGGTGATGATTTCAGACCGTTAGATTTATTTAAATAGAGTAAGATCTCTCGATATCCAAATGCCTTTTCCTTTTACTTTTACTCTTTTAACCTTTAAATTCTATTATTTGTTGTTTACCCCCACACTGCATTTTTAATTACCATACAATCAAATTCTTAAACTAATAATTAAACAGAATTGTAAAAGTAGGGTTTGGATTTTTGAGTTATTAGGCTAATAGTTTTTTGGTATGTACATTTAGCCCATTACATAATTTTACCATATCTATTTGTTATGTCACTCAATTTTGAAAATTGGCTATGATAATTAAAATATTATTAATTTTGACTAAATTTATTAAAATTAAAGAATTAGATAAAATTATCAACATTACTAAATTTTTTAATATTGTGAATCATTACACCTTAGAGGAATTGAAAGTGCTAATTTTGAAATGGGGAGAAGCCATTTTTTTCTACTTCTTTTGTTTTTAATATACTTTGGAAATTTATATGAATTAAGCATAAATATGGAAATATATAAAAAAAAATATTGTATTTAAAATTAATACATATAAAGAGTGACATTTTGGGGTTTTCTTCCTTTCGTTACAACAACTTGAGGGTTTTTAGGTAAATATGAAAAGAAAAGTAAAATTATGTCCATATATGTAATATTTCTCCATTGATGCTTTTGTCTTTTATGTAGAGGGATGGCTACAACAAGAGGGTTAAGGCTTTAGTAGAGTTATTCAATTGTCGGGTCGGTTTTGAATTTTTCAAACCTAAGTCTAAGATCGGACCAGCCTAACTATATGGGTTTAAAATTTCAATTAAGTCCCGCTCATCATTAAAATAAATATTTATTTTATAATTTTGAATCGGATTTACTTGACGGGCCTAAAAAAACTATTATTTTCAAGTCCGTTCAAAAAATAATCAATCTTTTTTAGGTTCGGGTTTGGACGTGTCTAATGTAAAAAATATGTGTCCAAGTCCGAAAACTTTCGAGCGGGCATGAATTAGTCAGGCGGGTACCTAAGATTATGAACCGGTCTAGCTTTAGTATGATTAATAAGTACGATTAGACACTAAAAGTGTTTTGATCGTGTTAACTAACAAAAAGATATTTTTAGTTGACACTTTATGCGAATCAAATGTAAAAATTAGAGGAAATTTTTTTCTTAGACTTGATGTATGTCCCTAACTATAGACCAAACTAATAGATAATTAGCACATATTCATTAATTTTAAATAATGGTGTATGTATCAATCAACCAATACCAAAGTGTAAAATGCTCATAATACATATCACTTTTCTATTTGTTGTGATAGATATACTAAGTCTAAGTAAAAAACTTCCAAAATTGGAAACATGAATAAGATTTTAAATGAGGACATTCTGCAAATGATATGCATACTCACATTCCACATCACTACGAAATAATAAAATGGACATATAAGATATAAAATATAAAAACTGAAATACAAAAAAGTCAACATATAAACTACTGAAAATTTTTTAAAAATATAATTAATGAGTGAAAATAATTTTAATAACCAAAAGCCTTAAACAATGAAAGAATACTTACAAAATTGATTATATTTCAACTACTAAAAAATGTTGAAAAGAAATTTAGACAACCTACAAGTCTATGTACACATAAGAATATAATAAAATATTTAATGTGAAAATATTATTTTTAATATTTATAAAATATAAAATATAAATTGAAATAAAAAATTATTTTAAAAATTAAAAGACTACATTCACATTAAGGCTTAATAGTTTAAAAGATTCAAATTTTTACGGTAGTTCGCTATTTTGGCCAATTCTTTAAAAATCATCAATTTAGCCATGATTTGACCAATTGAGTACAATTTTAGCCAAGTTGAGTTGCTGGTCAAAATTAAGCAACGTGGATGGTAACATGAACACAATTTAGAAAATGAGAATCACAATTAAGTAACATGTATAAATAATATGGCACTAGAACCCATCAATTCAGATTTCTCATTTCCTAATTGGCGTTCATGTCATTGTTCGCGTTGTTTAATTTTGACAAATAACTCAATCAGGCCAAAATTGTACTTAATTTACTAAATCATGGGTAAACTAATAATTTTTAAAGAATTGAACAAAATAACAAAATTTCATAAAGCTTTGGATTATTCAGGCTATTAGGCCTCACATTAAACATATAAACATCACGTAATATATAAAAAGAAATTATGCACATGAAATATACATTAAGATGACATAACAAAACAAATACAAACATGTAAACAATAAAAAAGAAAAACATACATACATAAAATGAGAGAGTTAAGTGCATTAAATAAAGATTGTTGCTCATATAGTAGCCATCTTCACAATGATCTGTAGTATAACTGGCAATTTTTGCACTACTTATACTACCTTGTCCTGTGGTCTCATAGGAGCTTACAAGATTGTCATGTATGGTCGACACTATACTCAATTAGACTAGTTGACATCTTAAGGGTCGCTCATGTACACTCAGTAAGTCTGGACATGATTTATGAATATGTAGTTTCAGTTTAAGAATTGTTTGTTCACGGTTTTGTAGCCCTTAAGACCAGTGTATATTCTAGTTCACGGTTTTGATTCCATCCAAAGAAAAACTAATTAAAATGATTTAACAGAAATTTTTTTGGGTTGGAATCAAAAATAACAGTTTCAATTCGAAGTATTTTCATATTGGAATCAAAACTAATGGTTTCAATTCGAGTAGGCCTAAGGCTTTGACTTTCTCCCTCTATATGCCACCAAAAAGTATAGCTGGAAAAATTTAGCTCTTAAATTTTATAGTCAGGTTCAATTTGATTCTTTGTTTTACTTTTACAGTCAGTTTAACCTTAAACTCTTTGAATAGGTTCAATATAGCCCTTTAAGAAAGTGAAATTCACGCACTATAGAGTTCAATGTGGCCACCCAACTTTTAACAGCAGCTCATTTTGGCTACTTAACTTTTTGTGCAGTCCAGTTTGACCCTTTAAAAATAATTTGAATTATAATTTATTTAATATATATTAAATTTGTAAATTAAGTTTTTGTTATATATTTTAGATTTTGAATTAGTTTATGGAAGCTATACGGAGATTGATAAATAGGTGACTTTGGTGGAAGTTATTCGGAGGTTGATAAAGAGGTGAAATGTTGGTGTTGGATTATAAAAACTTATCTATATATGCTTTCATTTTCTAGTGAAAATGCAGTTATTTTATTTTAAAAGTGTTTGGTGATAGTGATGGAAAATTTGTACATTCATTGCAAAATACTTCTACATTCTTATACACCCAATCCAAATAGTCGCCAGTAAAATTTATATTTACTTTTTTATTTTTAACTTAGAAAAAGAATAAAGTTTAATTTGGCATTTCAATTTATCGGTGGAGTTCAATTTGGCTCTCAAACTTTTCAATCAGGCTTAATTTGCTATTTATCATACTCTTGTTATAGCATATCCAACGAACTCGCTTAAAAAAGCTAAATTTAGCATATTCAAGGAGTTAAAAAATTAAATTGGTTGTAAAAGTAAAAGACGACAAATTGAATCTGATTCCAAAGTTAAAAGGATCAAATTAAACCTTATTCTAAAAATATTTCCCCATCTAGCATGTCTATGGAATATTTTTATATTGTTCATATTTAAGTCAAAGTTATGATATGTTTTAGGTTTGTTCTTGCCTAGATGCCTTTGCCTTTAATACTTCTTTTCAACTACTTTTGGTATACAGTGCTCTATATTAGATAAGTGATATTTGGAGCAATTATAAAATCATAAAATCGAGTCTTTTTTTTATTATTTAAGTGTAACTACTCGAGATATATTCAAAGATGGTAGAGTCTTGACTCGAATCCAAAAGACTCGCTCTGATTTGCTTAAAATTTGACACGTACAAACTTGAATTTTAATAAAAAGTCAAATATTTAAACCCGAAATGATTTGAGATTGAAACTGGCTGAACTCGAAATGACTCTGACCCGAAGCGACTCGATCTGAGACCTAAATGACAAGGGATCGAAATTCAAGCTCAAAACTATCAAAAACCGAAAATAATCCGAAGTCGATAAATTAATTTGAATATGACCAAACCAAACTAGATTTTATTTAAGCCCGACTCAATTTGATCTATAATAATCTAAACCTGGAAAAGAATCAATAAAGATCTGAGCCCAATCTAGCTCCAACACGGCCCAATCAGAATTTAAAACTAGCAAAATTTAAAATTACTCGAAACCAATAAATTCTAAACTGAAATATTCAAATCTAAAATTATTCGAAATTTAAAATAATTGTATTTGAATCCGACTCGACCCATCCATTTGCTTAGATGTATCACTCATCTAATAGTTTAGGTGTTACATACCAATAGTAATAATTTTTTTCCATTTGTCTTTGGATGGTTATTCTTTTTCCGTTTTCTATTTATCTATTTATTTATTTTGGGTTTAATGCCCTCCTTACATAGAAAAAAAGAAAAGAAAAAAGAATACCTTATATACGAAAACAAAATTGTTATTAGCATAATTGTATCGTAAAAAAGAAAAGAGAGACAGTTTCTATGCTCAGCAATGTAGCTGTCTCCACTTGTTAAACATTGATGTAATCTATACAAGCTGAAAATGATTAAAAAGTCTATCTTTCACTGAAAACATGAAAAGAAATAAGATTCATATCTACCAAAAACAGCTACTTCTCTTCTTGGAAAAAGAGAAATGAAGTTGACACGAGAGGAGGATAATACAGATAGCCAAGCATGCACCTCCTCCATTATCAAGATTGCTTCGGTTTCTTCCTTGAGAGGCGTGTGCTCCTCTCCTCCTGCCCATGAATGTGGGCCCTCCATAGCCGACCCCACCCCATCCTCATGGACCCTACCATCCTCCCTATTAACCTTCTATAAATGCATGCCCATATTGCATACCTTGAAGCCATATCCATAGCCATTCACCTCCAAGCTTACTCAAGAATCTCCAAGTCTCTTTTAACTGATCTACATAACTCACCATGTCTAGCACCTGCGGCAACTGTGACTGCGCCGACAAGAGCCAGTGCGTGTAAGTGTTCCTTCTCTCGGACCAATCTTTCTGTTAAGCAGCTCCAACTTCAGGGCTAGCTACCTATATGTTACGTGTTTTTTCTGGAAGATGAACTGCGCTCATGCTTGTGCTTGTTATGTTTGTTAATATGTACTTTCTAGCTACATGTTATATCTGTGTTGCATTTCCAGAAGAACTTTATGTAATGATCGAGTATCTAGTGTGTTATGCATGTCGAAACGTTATTAAGTTAAGATATGTACCCACCTCTATCAGGAATAGGTTAATATTAACCGATTAGAGGTTGAATTTCTGGCCTTTTTCTCTCCCTTGACTTGAAGAAAATCAACCATGAACCCGTTGATATGCTCAATAGTTTCTGATAAAGATTATACTTTTGAGTTTGATCATTCTTCTATATTTCAGACTGCTGTAGCTACTTTATTATTTATAGAATTGTGTATGAATCATTTGACATTATGCACTTCGAAACTTGCAGGAAGAAGGGCAGCAGCTACACTGCTGACGTTGTTGAGACTGAGAAGAGGTACCCTATACATACATCTTTTGATAGAAACGGTAGCCATGAGATTTTATTTAACCAAGAAGATTACTTATGCTGCAATAGTATTATACAATGTTCATTCAAGAGAACAAAATATAAAGCTCGCCCCATTAATTTGAACAAAGAAAAGTAATATCATGTAATGAACAAGAAAAGGAAATGAAAAGATGAAAGCCTGGAGATCAATGGTTATGCACTCTTACAGAACTCATGCTAGACCAGTTCAGTTTATTCTGAAAGCAGCAGACAAGCTCACTTGCAAATCGATACTAATGTAATATTTCATACTGTTTTTTGCAGCTCTGTCTCAACTATCGTCATGGAGGTTCCAGCAGCCGAACATGACGGCAAGTGCAAGTGCGGTGCTAGCTGCACTTGTGTGAACTGCACTTGCGGTCATTAAACTCGAAAATGACAGTGTGAGGAGTGGTTGCAAGGAATTTGCTGATGTTGTAGACTTATGTTAAATAATTTGTGCCTGCTGTTGTAATACTCTGCGTGGAAAAGTGTGTTTCCTTGCATATTGGCCATATCTATAGCCTTGTGTGTTTCAATGAGTTAATGCTAACTGCTAGTATACTCGTGTTTCTAGTCATAATTTTTCCAATTATTTAGCTTTCTTGTGCGTACTAATCTGATTATAAACTATACTTCTACATTTATTCTACCCCAAGGAGCATAATATAATAGCCCTAAAAAAGAACTAGCAGGGCAACGTTCTTGAGAAAAGTTTAATGGTCCATTTGCGATATCTAATCACTCAAAGAAGCAAAGCAAACGCTAATCATACAACAGATTCAAACAGAATAAGGACAACAAACGACCATTATTTGAGTTAGTATAGCTCAAAAACAATGTCTATGAAAGATCAGAAAGCGGCAAGTTGCACAATGGCATCTTGCAATATACGTCGGAAGACCAGCACCAGCGAAAGATGAGACAGACAAAAATATTAAGTTTTAATCAATGTATACATCCATTTAATTGTTAATCCTGGTTCACAATTTTAGTTAAATGTAGGCGGTAAAACAAATAAACTTGTCAAGAAAAGCCATCCTTTTCTTGCTTTATTTCTCGACTGGTATAAGGCATGTGTGATTCCAAAAGAAGTTATCCTATATCCCAAAATAGTATTTGTTTATCAACTCACAATCTAAAACTCAAACATTAAAGCCCTCAGCACGAAGGCACTGACGATGAGCCTCAATCCATTTTGCACAAGCCGATTCACCATGTTCCACAATGCATTCATCTCTTAGTTTCTTAGTATCAGGGCAGGCGCAGCATATCTTCTTTTTCGGCTTTGATTCCGGTACAGATGGCGTAATTGCCGAACCCTTATTTTGTTCTGATCCTGACAAAGCTAAGGTAGAGGAAGCACTTTGCAAAGGCAGCCCACCCATTGTTATTAGAACAGAGATTCTACAGAAAATAAAATGAAGGAAAATCAAATTCAAAGAAAAATAACAAAAGGGAAAATACTCATTATAAATAAATACGCCAAACCAATATGGCATTATATTCATTTTACACTTTGTAGCAGAACATTTTAATTTCCATGTAGTTATACAATACTGCTAAAAATACTATTCAGGTGTAGCAAATTGAAACTCAGGTTCACCTAGAATTTGAAGGACTCTGGTCGTCTCTTAGCAATCTGCAAAAATGCATTTCCAAGAAAAAGAAATGTCAAAATATACACATAACAAAAGCCTTGATGTTGCCTTCGTTTGTGCAAAGAGACAACCTAATATCAGTAAAACGCTTTTCAAAGTTAATCTTCCGTTCCTTTGCAACTCCTAAAATTAATACACAATTGCTGCATAGCATATCCTCTGGCTAAAATTGAAACGAAGTATTCTGCTAACTCTTATCTCAAAATTATTCTACTACATAATAATTATCCTTCTAGCAACTCGTAGAACAGTTATTTCAGTCCATATTAACCAATTTTATCAACATAATAGGAATTAACCAAAACAATCACCCCATATAAGACAGAGGCATAACTAAGATTTACAAAACTAAGCTACAAGATTCAAGTCATGAGTAGCTCAAAATGCATGTAATTATATGTCACAGCAAGATGGCATCTGTTATATAATCAGCATCTTTAAAATCCTCTGGTTTATAAACAAGAGGCATACACCCAAAAGGAGCTTCATTTTCTTTTTTAACATCATGAAGTTTTTTACCCTGAAAATATACTCTCATTCTTTTCTAACTGAAATTTTCAATTAAAAAAAAATCAGTTAATCTATGATCTTAACCAATAGAACAAGCAGCAATTACATAAAAGGAAGCTACCAACACACTTCGTTCAACAAAGATGGGGTAAGATAGGATGAGATGAGGTTTTATAAAGTAAATGAGATAAGGTTTTATGAAGTAAATGAGGTAACATTTTTTTTAGGAGGCAAGATAAAGTTTTTAATTTTACTTTATTTGAGTATGATGGATGGTAAATGAAGATTTAGAAAGTATGTTTTTAACCTCTACTTCCTCAACCCATCAAGACTTGAAGGGTTCTGAAGTTTTTTAAAAACCTACAAGAAACTACTTCTAATTGCTAATTCCTTCCCTAAACCCACCAATTTGGTGGTTTAAATGGGTGTTGAAATTTAAAGGGTTTTGGAGGTTTTTTTAGAAAACCTTCACAATCCTACTTTCTAATTGTTACTACCTTCCCAAAACCTTATAAAACCCTCAAAAACTAGGAAAACCCCTTCCAAACAGAGTCCAGTTTGTTAAGAATCCCAAAACTAGAACCACAAATCAAACAAAACCCCATTTCACAAGTTTCCAATCAATTACCAGAACAATATCATATCAAGTTTAAATATTTTTCTAGGAAACAAAAGAAAGAACACCAAAGCATTAGCTGGGTAGGATTCTATCAGCTAAAAGAAATAACAAAATGGGTCAGACATGGCAGCAGTGAATGAGTATCCGTAGTCCAATAAAAACTATAAATTTGGGGGAAGAAAGTAAAGAAAGGTTCAATTCTAATTTCAATTTTCTTAATACCCAATTAAAACAAAACAAAAGAGAACAAAACAAGCAATTATAAAATAATAAAAGAAGACAAGAATCAATAACTTTGAGTTCTTAGCTTACATTAACAGGAGAAAAGGCAAGATTGACAAAGCGAAACTCCTTCAATTGAGCAGCTGAATTATAACTCTAAAAAGCGAGAGTATAACTAGAAAAGCGAAGAAGGAGAAAAGGACCCTGACCCGATTTTCGATTGTTTTTTCTTATTTATTATTTTTTAGTTGAATTCTGTGTTATTCGTTTAAAATGAAGTAATTTTATTGTATTTTTTTTTCAAGACCATTAAATTTTATATTTAAAAATAATTTTTTATAATTTTTATAAATAAAATATTTTTATAGTTTTTATTATTTATGAAAATTATAATAATCTAAAAACTAATTAATTTTATATAGGTCTATGATTTATGTATATATATTGATAGATTTATAAAAATAATATCATCTTCTATAAAATTAAAATAATTTTGTTATAATTCTATTATTTATCAAAAGTTTGTAATATAATATAGATATAATTGCTTTTGCATATATATATATATATATATATATATATATATATATATATATATATATATATATATATATATATATATATATATATTAGTTTTGAAACTTAAATTTTTTTTAGTACGTGTGCTTAATTTTTAATCATAAAATTTTTATTTTGATATGTGTATTATTTTTGACACGTAGAATTTAAGTTTATGTATAATTTATAATTTATTCTATCAATTTATTGATTACTAAATTACATTTCTAATTTTATATTGACTTTAATTCTAAAAAAATAGCATATTTATTATATTTAAATATTATATTAACTAATAAAGAGTATTCTAATCAGATAATTATATTAATTTTATTTTAAAAATAAAATATTATTTATATTCTAATATTATATTAACTAATAAATTATTTTTTAATTAGATCATAATTCTAATTCTAAAATATAGTATTTTAAATTATATTTTAGTTAATAATAAATTAACTTTTAATTATATAATAAATTATTAATTTTAAAAATAGTAAAATCAATTATAGTATAAATTATATAATACTATAATTATTTATTAAATATTTTTAGATAATTATATATATTAATTTGATTTTATAATTGAAATAATAATAACGGTAATGTAGCATACGAGTAAATAACCGGTAAGTTAATAATTTATAAAAAGTGTAAATTTATAAATAAATAAATAAAACAAAATTATCATAGTAACATAATGAACTACTGTTTTACAAAAATTGATATTTTTTATATATTTTATAAATTAAAATTATTTTTATAATGATTATTACTTAAGAAATTAAATATTATTATAATATGATTTTTTGTCTAAGTAAATAATTTATAAAAAAAGAAGTAAGTTTATGAAAAATATATATTTTATAATCGCAAAAATAAGTGCTAGCTCCAAAAATGATAATTTCCTTTATAGTTTTTGTAAATTAAAAAAAAATTTGTAAATATTAAAAGTATGTATTTTTTATTTTATTTTAGTTATTTTAACATTTTTCATTTTAGTTAGTAATCGTTAATTACATATTATTAAAACTAAAATATTTTTATATTTTAATATTTATAATTATCTTGTGATTTATAATTGATGTTTTGAAATAGAATATATCACTTTATTTTAAAACAAAAACACTTTAAAATTACCTATTTTTGTGGTAAAAAATTGTCGCCCAACTACTGTGAAATACACAAATTGATTTTTTATTTTTTAGTAATATATCATATTATGACTTTTGAAATTCTATTTAATATACTACTAATATCTTATTAATTAAAATAAATTAATTTTCGATTTTTATATCTTTTAAAATATATAATTATTTTCCGTTCTAATTATAATATAATATATTAATAATTCTTATAAGGTTTACTTTAACTATTTGTAATTAAATTTATTAAATTTATTAATATAATAAAATAATTTATAATAAATATTTCAGTAAATAAATAAAATTAGAAATTTTTTGAATAAGTAACTTTAAATTTTTAAAAGAATAATGTTAGCATGGTAATTCTGATGTGATAAATGTTCAAAGTAAAACTATGTTAATATTTTTTTATAAAGAAAATATATTTAATATAACTTTATAATTTTTGTTAAGTTATGAAAGATTTAATAAATTTAATTTTAGTAAATAAATATTTAAATTATAAGTGTTCTTTATAAATTATATATATGATATTCAGTATTACTTTTTAATTTAAAACTAAATTATCATAATAATTTGATAATTTTTACTTAATCTACTTTGCTTGCTTTCTCACGATCTCGTAAAAATATATTGTCACGCCTCATGAGTGAAGCTACACATTGTTGCCACACCATAAGTGTGTAAGAAATTAATGACGCATATAGTTATTAGATCAATGGGTTATTATTTGTTTATATGGTGACATTGTGGCAAAATCGCTTTCATTCGCGAAATAGTTTTTATTGGACGAGCCAGTTAGTTAGTCGAGTGGAACTGGCCAACAGATCTGCGTCAGATATCATCCCTTACAATTTTAACGCGCCAAGTGATATCTGCCGGTCCAATAGGCCAATTGATGCGCCAGCATGCATGTATTATCGGATCAATAGGCCAGTTGACATGTCCCGTATGTCACACTGTAGATTACTTTTGTTTGCATAATTGCTGTCATTTTGCTGAATTTGGCATATAAAAGAAGGCTGACTAGCAATCTTGACTTCAAAGGAAATCAAGCAAGCTAAGCTGCATGTGGATAAAATTTGAAAATAAAACAAAACTCACGTGTGACACGTAGGCCAACACACCAACCTAGGCCAGCACAAGCCAACAGCAGGTCAAATGCAACAAAATTCCAAAGGCGGTTGGAACGCGTTCCAAGCAGAAGCTCCAGGCCAAAAAAGCTTCTAGAACGGGCCAAGTATCAGCTAAAATGGTGGCCAGCTAGTAAGCAAGCAGGTAGATCGCACTACGGGCCAGCAGCAGGCCCAGCGCTCAGGCTGCCAACACAATTGCGAGCCAATTCACTAGATTTGCATAGAAGAGTCTAGAAAGCTCCACATAAGCTTACACCATGCAAGGTCGGTTGGCATCTTCTAGTTACTAAATTTCCACCATTTGATCAATAAGATCTCAGCCATTGGCCTAGGAGTCTTGAAGGTTATAAATAAGCCCTCCTAGGTATTTTTTCATACAAAGTACAGAAAGGAGACCTAGATACTTAGAAAAGCATTAATTTATAGTTTATTAGACCCTATCATCTTCTAACATTCGTTTATAATATAATTTTGTATGCATTTACCATATTTCTTCCGAAATTTTCCTTTAAGTCTCTTTATTCCGCATTTAAAGTTTACTTATCATTTCGCTGTCGAGACTTGTTAAGTGCCGCACGAGTAATTTTTTGCTGTGTATTCTAATCTCGTGACAATAAAATTTGCATTCTGTTCTTATATATCTTTTAACACTTGAAGAGTCCAAACTGATTCCTCTCGTTGTAAGCAGCAGCAGCTGTAAAATCAATGAGCCCTGCTATCTGTGTTCAAGCAGCAATGGGTCTTTCCCATATCTGAATTGATTTGACCATTACCAACTAGCCATTTGGGTGCTATTAGCAATCAATGATCGTGTTATGAACTAGCTAATCTCCACAAAATCCGGTCCATGTCCCAGAAGGAGCCCTTCAAAAACTTAAAGATATGATCAATTAAAAGTCTTCAGTTTTCAAGATTTTCCAGACATTGTTTAGCAAGCATAGCAATATGCTAATATTACAATTCTAGATCTGCACCATTCCATGTCCTTTTTCTTTTCTTAGTTTTCCTTTGAAAGAAACTATTCTTAGTGATTTGAGGGTAAAATTATAAAAAAAAATATAGTTTGACGTTGGAAGTATATTTTATACTAAAAGACTATCATGTGTTTTACTTTTTTATAATATTTTTAGATACATATTATATTTTTATATTTTTTTATATAAATTTTTATATATTTAATTTGAACCATACGATGATTTCATTAGTAATATAGCATTTATAATAGAATGTATAAATATTTTAAAATTTTATTTAAAAAAAAATTATCTTTTGAATTTATTTAAAATTTTAAAAATATACATATATTATAAGAATTTATTATAATTAATAAAATATTTAGTTAGATTCTAAATTATATAAAAGTACTTATTTTATCAAAAAATTATATTTATTATTAATATTCACAATATAGAAATGAGAAAAAATATATGATGTGTATATAAAAATGCTAAAAAATTAAAACTGCAAGTTAATCCTTCAATGTAAAATTTATATTTGTTGCTCAAGTGTAAAAGCGTTAAACCATATAAAAGTCTTTTGATGAGACATAATTCAAGTGGCAAAATCGTTTACTATTGGTAATAAAAGGTCTCACATTTTGAGTCTTCTCCTTTGCAGCAGGTGAATTATTTACCTTTAGCAAATATAAGGAGATGACTATCTCCTATTATAATCCATGGTTTGTTGGCCCTTTTCTCTTGGGATTGGAAATGATAATAATATGGATCCGCTCATTTAAGGGTATTTGAACCCAAACTCAATTATATATATATATATATACGTCTCAAACTTTTATCTAAAAAATTATCTTATTTATCTATAACCGTTTCAAATCCAAATAGATACTCTTATATTGGCCGAACCAGATAAAATCTATTAAATATAAATAGGTATTAAATAAGTTTTATGGATATTTAAATGGGTAGCCAATACCCTTGTTAACTACTTATTTATAACTAAATGAGTATCCGTTTACGAACTTATTTAGAATAATTAAATTTTAAAATATTTTATAAAAATTAATAAAAATTATAAAATATAAACCATGTAGTTTTAAATAAAATTTTATAATTATAAAATTTTTATTATTTTATTCCTTACACATAATATATATGTATATTATTTAAATGGATATTTGATACTGAAGTGGGTACCATATATTTGTATCTGTTTAAATAATTAGATTTAGATAGTGAGTATCAAAGATTCAAATTCAAACTCGATCCAAATCTGAGATAGACATTAAAATTTAATCTAAACTCGTTCTAGATCTATTTATAATTACTTGTACCAATCTTATTAGGGTTTGGTCGGATCGATTATCCAAAAATACCCATCCGACTGCCATCCATATTTGAGATATTCTCTCTTTGTATAAAAGAATATAAGTGTTATAAGAATTTAAGGGTTTTTCTTAATTTAATACATTTGGAAAATAAAAATTATTATTGTAGGGTAGAAATAATTAAAATTGTGAATTTTAGGATAATTTTAAAAGTAAAAGAGAAAAAAAATCAGTCCTGCCCACCTGTTGGATTGGCGAACAGTACTAAAATTTATTTATTTTTATTTTTCAGTAATACTCCGTTTATGCTGAATGCAGAGTAGTTAAAACAACAACTCTATATTAAAAAAGATTGAAAATAGAATTTGAAAGTGAAATCTCATCATTTCCTACAGAACCAAATATATATCAGTCACTTCTTCTCTCAAAATTCATATCTTCTCTCAAAATTTATATCACTTAATTCTTCTCACTTTCTTCTTTTCATTCATTTTCTTCTTCTTCTTCTTCCTTCTCTCTTCTTTCACTTCTAATTTTCTCTACTTCTTTCAGTTATTTTTCTTTGTTCTTTCTTTACTTCTTTTATTTTTTTGTTTCTTTCTTTACTTATTTCAATTTTGTTCTTTTTTGCTTTTACAGGTGAGTAATTTTTTGTGTTTTTATTTTTTGATCGATATGGATTTTTTTTACATCTTTTTATATTGGAAGTGAAGGATTTTTTTTTTTACTTTAAAAACATAATGATTGTATGTACATTTTTTTACCTTATATGATGATTTTTATAACTATTTTTTTTTTTACTTTTTAGTATGTTAATATACTCTTTTTTTTTTTTTAATTTTATAGGTATTATTGAAGTTATATAAGAAATCGTCATACAAGGTAAGAAGTTGTATTTATAATTTTTTAGTAAACTTATGGTTGTTATTATGTTTATTTTTTTAATTAGGAAATATATCATTAACTATTATAAAGTAGTTTTATGATAAATTATGCAAATTTAAAGTAGCAAAATATATGTCTTTTTTAGGATTGGCTAAAATGACCTTTGATTATAATATGCAATTTATGTAGAGTAAAGAAATGATAAAATATATATCTAGGTTTCTGTAATTAGAAAAAAACATTCATTGTATATTTGATAATTAATGTTGGTATTGGATGAACAGTTTAATTTATGTTAAAAAATTAGTGTTTATTTGTTGCAATTAATTAATAATTAGTTTATATTTTCTTTGACAATTTATTTATTTGTTTGTTTAATTATGTTTTATGTTATTAATATATTTATATTATTGATACAGAAAATTATGGTAGAGCTTACCTGAGTTCCTGTGGTTATATGTACTAGTGAACAACGAAAAAAAGTGCAATAATTATTAAGCATGTTAGACAATATTAAAATGAATCATGAAGACAATAATAATGAGTTGACTCATTTGGTAAATTATATTAGAAAAATTAATAATTATATACAAGAGATTGTAAAGAAATGAGGTTTAAGGACAGATAGTAAAAAATATAAAGCCCTTAGTACATGTTTATGTTATCCAAATGAACAAGGTATCTTTGATTGTCTATAGAATAGCTATGAAGGTAGAGGAACTTATAGAAGACTGGTTAAAGAATTTATTAAAGAGTATGTGAATTGGATAGCAAGGAAGAAATCTAGTTATTCTATTGGCAAGCGAAATATATCACGATACCTTATATTGCCAAAAGGTGAATTATGAGTTGTCCAAGAAAGATAAGGATAGATTAGAAAAATCAATTTCTGTCTATAGAATGGATTTGTAATTATTATCATATTTATATTAATAAAGTTTGTTATGTTTGAAATAATTTATATTTGAAGCATATTTGAAAGCATAGTTATATTTGTAAAAACTTACATGATAAAAACAATGCCTACTATACCATCGTTGTTTATTTATTAGGGTGGTGATATCATTTATACTCTAATGGGTGCATGTTTTGTTAATAGATATTAAAAAATGGTGATGCTTGATGAAGAGCTAAATTTTATCGTATTGCTATACAATATAAAAAATATCTTGTAACTCACTCGCAATATAAAAATTACTAAAATTTTATTTAAAGCACAATCTTTTAAGTATGGTGGGAATTTGATATTTACAACATGTCAAATTTAGAGGGAAGATGACATTGTGATTATCCATCACACTGTTAATCAATTTTCAGGGTTGCAATTTGTGGAGTTATTTGTCCAATATAATGATGGTAGATCTACATTACAAGTAGTGCAACTAGTTGAACCTCCATGCCGTAATTTTAGTGAAATGGGTGATTGTAGTCAAACATAACTAACGCTGGAAATGATAATAAGGATGAGGACTTAGATGACGATTCAGGTGATGATGAAAATTCAGAGACTGAATATAACACGAATAATGAGAAGGATGAGGATGATGGTAGTTATGAAAATGAAACAACAGATGAGGACGATGAAGAAAACTACTATGATGAGGATGAAGAAGATGATAACAACATAGCAGTAGCATTGTATGACCATATTGGTACAAGTTTACAGAACTTCAAAAGTATGAGTGAATAAATGTGTCAGAACTGGTTTAAAAGCGTCAATATAGAAAAGACTACTCTCTATCGTGATGGATCAGATGTAGATATTGTACTGTGGGATCCATCATCTGAATTTCGTACTAACATGTTCTTTAAATCAAGAGATGGAACTAAAGCAGCTGCAAAAATGTACTCAATGAGAGTAAGCTGAAGATTTTGAAGCTTAGAAACGAAGAACAACACCATTATAATAATTTGCAATCGTCTGAAAAGCTTCTCATGGAGATTACGTGCAACAGTAAAGAAATCGAGTGAATTTTGGAAGATTACTAGATATAATGACCCACACATATGTAATGCCTCTGCTGAATCACAAGATCATAGAAATTTTGACTCTCTTTGATATTAGGGTATATTCAAAATATGCTAGTCGGACAACCAGATATTAAGATGAAAGCTATACTAGCACATTTGGTAGAAAGATTTAGTATAACAGCAACACATAAGAAGGTGTGGAAAGCAAAAAAAAGGCTATTACATATACTTTCAGAGACTGGAATGAGTCATACAAGAAACTCTATGACTTCATTGACGTTGCAATGACCTTGAATAAGGGGTTTATATGGGACATTGAAAGTGAGAAGTATTGTATGAATAATTGACTAATTCGTGGCGTCAGACAGTTTAAAAGGATCTTTTAGTCATACAAGCCCTGCATTGAAGGATTTAAGCACTATAAGCTTATGTTGTATATTAACAATATGTTCTTATTTGGAAAATACAAGAGCCTATTGCTTACTACTGAAGCAATATATGGTAATAACAAGATATTACCAGTTGCCTTTGCTATTGTTGAAAAGGAAAGCAAGGATAACTCGGAGTATTTCATGATGATGGTTCGATATCATGTATGTAATGATTGAAATGATATTTGTATCATTTCGGGTCGCCATATTGGTATAAAATATGCAATACCACATCAGTTGTGGTGTGAAAATCTGCATCGATATTGCATACATTACATTGCCAGCAACTACAATATAAAATTCAAGAATTTAGGAATGAAAAAAATTATTGAGAAAGTAGGTGAATATTATATTTTTGTAATTGTCTGTGATAAGATTAATATGTTCTATCTTTTTTGTCATAATAGTATTTTTGTAATCACATTTTGATATCTGAAATAGGTCGCGAACATCAAAAGAGAAAATTTAATAAGTGGATAAAGAAAATCAAAGCTAGGTATCTAGAAACAGCTATATGGATTGATAGTATACCAAAGAAGAAGTGGACGCTGTTATTTGATGACGACCATCGAAATGATGTTATGACAACTAACTATGCTAAGTCTTTAAATTCTGTTTTAAAACCTAATAAGGGGCATGCCTATAACAACTATGATACATGGGCTGTTTCTGAAGTTAGTCGGCATGTTTAATAAGCACCGAATGAAGTATACTAATGTAATTTTTGAAGGCTGTATATATACTAATTATTGTATCGAGGTATTGGAGCATCGTGTGCAGAAGGCAAATGAACATCTTGTTAGAACCTTTCATTAGGAGACTGGTGTGTGCTCGATTACTAATGTCTATAACAATGCGCAAAGGAAGACGAGCTTAATCAAACGGTTAATCTAGCATAACAAACCTGTACATGCGGCAAATTTAAACAAAGTCGAATACCCTGCTCACATGCAATTGCCGCATGCATGAAACTTGGAATTTATTACAGAATATTCATTGGAAAATGGTACAATATACAAGAGGCACTTCAATGTTGGTCCACCGATTTCGTACCTTTTGGACATCAAGATTACTGGAAAAAATCCATTGAACTCTCTTAGTGCCTAACCCTGAATGAAAATAAAAGGGAGACCAAAAACAAAAAGGATTCAGAATAAAATAGATTGGAAAAATGCAGAAGATACAAGAACTAATTTTTGTAGCAAATGTAGTTAAATTGGGCATAATGCTAGGACATGTTGTACATCATAATTTATTTACTCATTTTTTTAGTATTGTTGTATTATTTTATATATCTTACTTTGTATTGATAAGCTAATTTTATATTTGTATCACTAAATATTTAAACCACATTATTGTCGCAATCAATTACTCGGTTATATTTCTATAATTAAATGAAAGAAGCGCGAAGGAAGTAGCACCAGTAAATAAGAATTTCATAACGTAGTTATGATTGATAAATATACAAATCCTAGTGGCAGTATTTGGTATGGAAAGAAGAGATCATTTGTAAATCAACCAACCCATATAACATTGAATTAGAGTTGTGCAAATCATATTTTTATGGTTCGTCACACAACTAACTTGAAAGAGCTTAGAAATATAGTTGTTAGTAAAGAATTAAAATGGAGCAGACTTTGGAAAATAAGGTGCAAGCTAGACGCATATTGCAGATATCATGATCTACCAATACCACAAGTTATTTCAACAACGTTACTTAGACATACTTCAGAAAAAGTTGGAGTTGTGATGGAACAACTAAGGAGAGAGATTAACATAATGAATTACCGATTAGAACAATACATAAGAAGCATGATCCATTCAGGATGGAACTTCCAAATACTATTCAAATACCTTTAAATGAAAAGGGTGTTTTAAATCATAGTATAGTGATGATAATGATTTTGTCAAATATTTTCCTTCATGTTTACATAAATATTATTAAAGGATGTTTTATTTAATATTCTAACATGTTAATAATTTTATTAGTAGATACCATGACCAATGTGTACACTCCTAGTGACATATTCAAGGCAACTGGACGTCATTGGGCACTAGATGAAGATTTTTAATAGCCAATGGATCCAGAAAAATTTAATAGTGAGAAGATACACAGTCAACTAATGAAAGAGTGTAAATTTAGATTATGTCAATTGCAAATTCTACATGAAGAAGCATTGGAACTTCAAATAAGAATAGCGCGTGCGATTGCTATTAATATGAGTCGATCTACTATTTTTAAACTATGCACTGCTTTATATCGCATTAGGAAAGAGAATAATCGAATCAAAATTTGTTTTAATAGATAGTATTTCCATTAGCAAGTAAATGAGGCCATTGAAAACGGGGATCACCAACAAACTAGAATATTTAGAACCTTACAAAATGCACATGATTGTCTTTTCGACATTGATTTTTTTTATAGTGATTAATATCAAATATTTATTATCAGACTTAAGATGTTTATGATGCAACCAAACTCTAAAATATTTATTATAACCACATTGTCATGAGAATACTTTTTTATTATAACCTGAAAGGCATAATTGAAATACGAGTTCATACTTCTTCATCAGACATTTCATAGTCTGATGCATATCTGTTGCAATGCATGATATTGTTAGCCTCATTCTCACTCAAGTTTCTACATATTGCTATTGCTTGTTCTGTTGCGAGTTGTAACATGTAATATCTTGATCGTCGAAGAAACATTTGATTATTCTCTTCTTAGATCTGTTTCACTGCGACCTCATAATCTATCATATTTCTTCAACAAAGTGCTAATGAACGATGTTTCAAAACTGGAGCTCCCAATGAACGCAAAACTGAAAGCAAATTATCTTCTTCATCGACTCTAAAGTTCCATTCACGATGCAAACCAGCATAATACTCTTTCGGATATGTATATTTCTTAGAGTGATATTGATCATCAAATTGCTGTAGAACCCAAAACTCTTTTGGTTCTTCTATAACCTGAAGAACCAACTATACTCAAATTCAATATGGTATTTAGAATTTGGTTGCAATATGTTTTTATACTACTGAAAAGGAATCCATAAGAACAATAATACAGTCATGAATGTAATATGGACTTCTTTAAATTACTATAAAAAAAATCCATAAGGACAATAATATATACATGAATGCAATGTAAACTTCTATAAATATATTATAGAAAAGGAATCCATAAGGACAATAATATAAGCATGAATGTCATGTGAACTTCTATAAATATATTATAGAAAAGGAATCCATAAGGACAATAATGTCTTATACAAAATAAATCTATTTTGTATTCATCATTAAATAATTTATATATAGTGAAGTCATCATAATGATGTATAGTATTGTCAACTAATATTTACGCATCAGTGAATGTGATATTTTTTTGTTGGTATTATAGGTATGGCAGCTCATCAACGTGACTACATCCAGCCTGGTCTGCTCGATCCATCATTATTATATTTACAAGCACAGCACAGGTCACAAGCCATCTAGTTCGACGAGGTATATATTAAAATATACCTATAGTGACTTTTTATATTATTTTCTTGATTTTTTTATAACTTTATCTTTTAACTATACAGATTGAGGATGAGGTGCTAAGCTGTAGACATAACAGTAGAGCTACATATCGATTAAATGATGGACTTGAGCTCGACGACCATTTACAGGATTAGTCCAGCTAGAATTTTATTCAATTAGATTGACACCTAATAACCACAGTTGTAGAGAGATGGAGGCTGGAAACTCATACCTTTCATATCCTAGATGGAGAAATGCACTATAATGTTGCAAGACGTAGCCATTTTGACTGGACTTCCTATTAACGATTATGCATTGATTGGGCTTACTAGAT
This sequence comes from Ricinus communis, assembly GCF_019578655.1. Lineage (NCBI taxonomy): Eukaryota > Viridiplantae > Streptophyta > Magnoliopsida > Malpighiales > Euphorbiaceae > Ricinus > Ricinus communis. The sequence goes on from NC_063264.1 coordinate 27,312,832, forward strand.
ATGATTGGCCTACATTATGTGAAAGAGTGCTTGGTTTGCGCCCTACTGCAGAGTCAATTAGAGGATCACAGCTTCGACTGTCATGGATTCGCACTAAGTTTGGCAACATACCACATGAAGCTGACAAAGAAACAGTTCATTGTCATGCTAGGGCTTACATCATACTAGGGCTTACATCTTACGATAAAAGCACCGTACGAGTATCATTAGTCTACTTACCATATTTAGAAAATATTGGGACTATTCATCAATACAGTTAGAGAGGTGCATGTTTGACATTTTTGTATAGAGAGTTATGTACTGCATTGAGATATCCTCTTGTTTCACAACTTTAAGGTGCACTTTTTCTATTGTAACTATGAGCGTGGGAGAAATTTTCATTCATCGCACTAACATTGCATCATCCACAATTGCATCATAACACTCCTCTCGAACGAAGATATCCAATTAATTTTAATAATTTTTAAATTGTCTATCCAGTTATTTATATGCATATTTGATAATTCTACCTACATAATAAAATCTAGAAGGATCGGTGATCACATAGTTCATAAAATAGCCACACATAAAATCCGTGAGATCTGATTTAGGTTTGATGTATCTCGCGAAAATGAGGTGTTAATACTTTTACATTTCTACAGTATTTTAAGTATATTTATATTGTGTATTTGATTATAAATTATTTTTGTAACATTACATCTTTTCCTAATATATTATATTAGAGTCATACACACATGAGGTCATTAGAGACTTTCCAGCTGACTGCTTACTTAGTTGTGATATATGGCGAGCTGTAGTACCGCTAATATGTATTTTCATATCATCGAATGGCACCGACTTAATAGATTTTTAAGGCAATTTGGTTTAAAACAACAAATCCCTAATCCGTCACAATAAACTGAGACAGTATACTCTGTATTACATAATAATATCCATGTCAACTGGGTAGAGCGATATTCTAAATGGATCGAAATATAAAATATCAGAGCTCATTAGATAGTGTTACATTCATATTTCTTTGCCACTATCTATTCATATTAAAATCTTTATAATCAGTGTAAGAGGATGATTATCTCATATTACATGTATTAGCTAACAATCCATCAGTCCTCCAATCAATAAGAAAAAAAGAACTCACTTTTACAATGAAATTAAATCTTATCTCTGGTCTGTTTATTCAAGGGATTTCTCTTTTGCTACACTATTTTGCGTTTTGGTTGCTTTGCTGTTTTATTAGAGCACATCCTATCAGTCTCTAGCATAGGCTAAAAAGTTCAGAATCTTTTGCATTAAAACTTAAGAATTTCTTATGGAAGGATTAGGGGTTAGAACATTGCAGAAAGTAAAATCAACAGGATGATGGTAAGGAGAGAACTATTATTCATTCATCATGTAGCTTATTAATATAATCTAATTAGAGAAAATACCATTGAAACAGATTGAAATGCAGCAAAACAAAAGGTTCTTTGAAAAAAATAACAAAGCAAGATTGGCTGGAAACATACAAGTACATTTCTGCAATTCTCATCTGTCAATCATGAAATATGCACAAGTTGGATCCATTTACAAGGAAGTTGAAGAGCATGAAACCTAGAATTCAGCAGAAGTAAATATGCCAACAGCAAATCGCATCTCCACTTTCAAGCATTTTCAAGATCCTAAGCAAGATTTTGGACAAATCCATGCTTTACCTCCAATTTTCTTTAGTTCCATACACAGACTGCAATCTCCACCACAAAAGCCAAATAATCCACATGGTAAAAAACCCATATTTCTGCAACAATTTAGGCTGAAAAATGTTATTCAAGAAAAGTCCCCAAAGCATGATCAAGTTCTATAAGGTCTTGTCATGACACCACAATTTCACTGTTGTAGCTAATCATACTTCTCTCTCCATGAGTAAACAAGGAAGAAAACCCAAGAAAGACCCAATACAATATCACCCACAACCAGTCTAGGCAAATCATGAGCCAGATCTTCAAGCTTCCTCTCAAAGTAGATTCTCCAAATGGCCATTGAAACATGAAGCAATACACAACCTTTGGCAAAGAAACTTTGGAATTCTCTATCCTTGATAAATGCCACCATAAATAACAAAAAACCAATAGCAAACAAGAGCAACCCAGAAAAGGAATCAGAGGTTTGGATCAAGAGTTGGTCATGTAGTGTTGATCCTTTAAGCTTAGTAGCTACCTCAATGCCATGGCCAAATACAGAAATCTCATTTGTATAAAACATCATCAAAGCCCCACAAGTTAAAGCTACCAAAGAGTGAAGCATACAAATCAAAAGGAAACCAGATGAAGCCATTAGATTATACAACAGAAAAGTTTCTATCTTTTTTCTTCTTCACTTCTCAAACTCAATAATCAAGTACAATATACCATGGCTTATGAATGTATGAAAAGAGAAATAAGAACCCAATTGATAAAAACTCCTAACCTACTTTTCTTAATCTGTGATCAACAAGAAAAGAGATGCTATCAATTATCAAAATCTCTGACTCCAAGATCTTATAGTACCAATTAATCAAAACATAGAGAAGATCTACTCAACCAACTATAACATAGCTTTGAATCAAGAATCATGATTTATAAAACACCCAAAATTTACATAAAACAAAATCTCCATTACATGCTATCATATTTGAAGCTCTAACCTTTAATCCAGCCAAATTCAGCGGTAGAGAGTGAGAAATAGAGAGATCCAAGAAAACCCAAAACCCACAACCCAACAGCTGAAGAGGAAAATGAAAGAAATAAGAGTCAAGATATGGGGTTTTAGTTAGGAGTTAAGTGGGATCAATTTTGGATAAAAACATTTATGGGTTTCCATAAATTTTATCATTTCGGCTTAATTAATGGAAATAATTGTGTGGGTCACCTTAATTAGTCAAGGCATATATGAATTTAGAAACTCCTTTTTAAGAAAAATAATTTATTTACTATTTATTTTAGTTAGAACAGACAGTAAGAGAAAAGTATTTCATAATACATTTATTTTTTCTTTTTGTATTTCTTTTCTGGTTGCTACCTTTGCTTATTTGCTAAACAATTGAGATTTGTGGGTCACAAAATTATGGATCTACATTCTGATATTTATTTTTTATTCTTTTGAATTTGTTTAGTCGCTTCTTGCTCAATTTTCCGAAGTGAAGATTAAAATTTCTTTATTTTCTTTTACAATTATGATGTTTTTTAAAAATTCTTTTTTTTGTTTTTGAGGGGAAGGAATTTATTAGCCATTCTCAAATACTGATTCTAAAAAATAATTTTTAAAAAGTCTCATTAAAAAGGAAGAAAAAAAATCTAAAAATGATTTGAAAAGTAATTTTTAAACTACGTCAAAACAATTAGAGTCATTCTAATGTATTATAGATGTACAGTACCATACAAGTCTATACTAAATACTAAATTAGTTAGTTATATATAATACTTAATTATTATCAATTAAATAAATTATTTTATTTATTTTTTATCTATTTTTAGAATTTAATTAGTAGTACTTGATAACTATGAAATTTAACTATAAATTTTTTAACTCTTATAAATAATTAAAAATTACATATAAATTCATTGACAATCTATATTAGTAAAAGTACATATAAAATAAATAAATTATTTAAAATAATATTAATTTATACTTTATAATTAAAAGATAAACCTATAATAATAGGGTGCCATAATAGTACTCTAGCAAAATCCAAACAATTAATATATAATTTTTTAATATTTAAAAAAAAATGCAAAGGGTTCACTACCAAAATGGAGAGTTAATATTGTTTTTTAGAGTATCTCAACAATATTTTATATTTTTTTTATTAAATTATAATCAATTGACTCTTTCTTTTAATTTATCTTGAAATATTTGAATGCTTGAGGAATATTTTTATATTTCACTTTTTATTTAATTTTTATAAATGAAAGAAAAGAGATCATATAATAAGATAGAATGTCACTTTTAACAATGTGAGGAGCAATAATGAACTAATTTTATTTTTTATTTTTACAATAAAAAAATAATTTAAAAGCTTGTTAGATGCTCTTAACTCTATAATAAAATTAATAAATATTGTGATATTAGCATGGGAACTTAATTATTGTTCTAGGAAGCTATACAAAGAAGTCACTAAAGAAGTATAATAATTTTGAATGAAACTTTTTCTGTTAAAAAGTAGCTTCAGATCTTCAATTTTATAAATGTGTGGTTGATTATTTAACAACTTGTCTATGCGATCTTATTGGTCACCTCAGTTACAATGTCAGTGTTGGTAAGGCTCAACACTTTTTTATAATTAATTAGTTGATTTGGACCCATTTGAACTTCTTTCTTTTTCCCCAATTGCTTTTAAGAATATATATATTTTATTTTTAAATTTTAAAAACTGATTTTTAAGAAATAATCAAATAAATCCTTTTTTTGAAATAAGTAAATTTGATAAAAGCTTATAAAAAAAGAGAATGTATTAAATAAAAAAATTATATAGCAGGTTTTTTTTTAAAATTATAAATCTAATTTTTAAGAATCAATATTGATTCTTAATAATATTTTTATTTACATGATTCTCATTGACAATACTTTTATTTACATAAATCTTAATTAGAGATAAAGAAAAACACTCGAGATCTAGCTGAAGTGTCAAGAGCATTGTGCTCTTGGAAAGTAAAAGTCTTAGAATTTAAATCTTCACCTCCTCATACAATGTGAGCTTTCACCTTTAGGGTGAGTATAAAGAAATTACTATTCTTATTGTGTAGTCCAAGATCCATGAATAAAAATAAGGAGTGCTTTTAAGCTACCATGTTATTCATGATATCTACTTGAAAGATGATACAGTAATTAACCATAGAATAACTGGAATTTCTCCAATATCTATATTTCTAATAAAATAAAGACTATGCTGCTGTTACCTGAAACCTGCATAGCATAAATGCTTTGTGTTGTATGCCAACCAAATGACAGCCATATTTATTTATAATATCAAATCATAAAAGAAAAACCAGTCATCATATGATGCATCTACTACAGCTGTTAGATTTTGCTAATCTGATTTCTCTTTCATCTCCTGAGTAATGCTAGTCAGGATCACCAAAATAAAATAATCATCATCAGCTGACAATTTTTGCAAGTAGGCCATTCCTGAGAAGAGTGGAAAGCCTTCTCAGGTTGTCAGGAATGGCCGATGCCATGCCAATTACCCTTTTCAAGAAATGTGCATCAGGAAAATAAAAGTCAAGATGGCATGAAATAATTGAAGGTAATCATGAATTATTATGGTCTGTCGTATTTACAGTAGCAGTAGAAAAGAATGAACAGATATGAATAATTTCCAAACAAAATTTTGGGGCAACTCTTGATCCTTCTCTCATTTGTAATATTTTTCGCAGATACATGCCTAAAAACAAAGGAAAAGCTAGATTGATTTCTTGCATATGAAATGGCTTCTTTGTATTTATCACTAGCAGCAACCTTATGGTGGCGCCTTGAAATAGATCTCCTATCTTTCCCATGCCTAAAGTATTCTTCAATGGAGTCCTTCCAGCAAAACTATCATGGTGGGGGAGTGGTGGTTGTCATCGAATTACAGAGGCAGTGGGAGGTGGCAGGTGGTCTAATATCTCTTTGTGATAACTCTGCACGTCAACGATCAGGTAGAGTGTAACATACAAATTATCATTTATTAAAAATTGAACACACATTATCTAACAAACTTCTTTAGGCTGATCAAGGAAAAGTACCATTTCCTGCACTGTCAGAATTCCACAGATGGCTTTTAGTTTCAGGCGTTATACACAAGGATAGAGAATGAACACACGAAATGCATAGAACATCTAGCAATTACTTCGGACAAGATTAAAAAGAAAGAAACACACAGATGCCTGTCTGGATGCTTCCGCTGAAATTAGAAACAACCAAACAATTTCATCGGATACTCCAAACAGTGCAACCAACCAACTATTCACTGCTTGGAAACTGGGGAAGAAAGTAAAAGGAACTAGCATTCATCATGACTATGGACTAAAGAAGAAGGCAATCAGCAATCTACAGAATGCTTTTGTGACACAAAAGTGGTACTTGTCAAAATGCTTACAGAAGCTCAACAAGAAATTGACAATTAACTTGGAGAAAGGGGGTGCAAGAGGACCTAATGGCTTTACATCTTTCCAAAAAATGTAGCTCGAAATAATGAGGATTGGAGAAAAGAACCCCCATGTAGCCAACCCCAACTAGCTTGGGACTAATGCTTGATTCAGTTGAGTTGAGCTATCAAAAATTAAACCTTAGGAAAAACAGATTATACTATTATAATTGATTCCACATGCCAACTATTGAAGAACTTTTCTGGAACAACATATAAGATACCTAGTTTAAACTCTCAGCAATTCATAATCCCATAAAATTGAAACTAATAACCAAATGTTTACCTGAATAACGAAATTGCGCCTCTCACAATCCAAAAACATGCTGATACTCCAATTTACTTTTTTCATTATTTTATCCCTTACTGTGGAAAAGCTTAATTGATCCCTGGAAGTAAACCGATCGACTTCGTTGAACCAGAGGCAGGTAAATAAATTTGTAATAGGAATATGTTCTCTAATTATAACACAGCCTTCCGGAACATCTGGAAGAACTCAGTCATTAAGCTACAAATTCAGAGATATAAAGCATGAAGAACATAACTTCATATATGGAACTATGCACATACCACTGGTTATGGGAAGCTTAGCCCGAGTATATGGTGTTAGGCCCTCCTTTTTATAAAACTTAATATGGTAATCAATGGATGCATTGTCATACTTTCCAGCAGCTTTGTTAGCTTCAGCCTCTACAAAAACATCAAAACGCCTATAATGTCTTGAGATTGCAAAATTAGCATTTTGGCTCCACAGAAACCTGGAAAGGAAAAGAATAAGGATCAAATTGTATTTATATTATCACAATGAGATGAATCTTTTAAGTTCCAGACATGTAAAGTACAAGAGAATTAATGAGAATAATGTCTACCAAAACTACTTTAAGAATTGATATGTCCAGATGCACTATGAAGCAACAGAATGATAACAGATTGCCTTGTCCCATGCAACTCAACCATTTATTTCTCTTATAAATGCTTAAACCCCAAAGGAATTTCCCAAGTGAATTAGAATTTTAAACTGGAGGTTCCAAGTTCAATTCACATTATGGTAGGGATATGATGATTTATGGAATGATAGTGGCTACCCCTATTAAGCAGTTACTGCCTAAGAAGTCTGCCAATGGACAAGGAAAAGGAGAAAAATGAAAGCTTTCTGCATTTTTAATTACTTGATATGAATTTCTGTTGGTAATTAGAATCAAAACCTCACAATGTCAAGCAAAGAACTGAAGAAGCTAACGGCAGTTCTAAAAGATCATGGAAACCTCCAAATATTATACTGAGAATCAATAAAGTTTTGATGCAAATCAACCAGGAAATTCAAAAACTAATTTAAGTTGGGGATTCATGCACCTGACATATGGATCATTCATGACTGTTTAGTTAAAGCAAAATAAAAAGAGAAGTACCTCTCAAGAACTTTATATGGATCCTCAACAAGCTGGAGCTTCCCATCAATCCATACCGAATATCGAACATTAGGAAAGATCCTATGCAACAGAAGCTTTGGAACCTTTAAAACACAGGAAAAAGTAATCCTTCAATTTTTAGAACCATCATAACAGGTTTTAGGACAGGTTTTAGGAATTAACACAACAAAAATAATGAATTTTAGGATAAGATATAACTACAAATGATAGGTCAAAATGAAAGTTTTTCAGCTGAAGCAAAAGCTCCTGCTATGCCAGGATTCATGAGAATTAAAATTCTGTCTGTGCCCACCTATGAGCACAAATGAATTTACAAGCAAACATTTTATTTTCTTCCTCTTCTGTGCACCTACTCGTTTCAATGCTCCTTCTTTTCTCTTTTTTTTTTTTAACTAGATTCTGAGAAAACTTGGACATTGTTCTCTCCATTGATAAGAGATAGGAGTGAAAATTCTTTTTACCTCAAATACTGATTTTAATAATCGTGTTTCTTATACTATTCTTAGCTCATTAAATTGATATCGAATATGGAATCTAATTCTACACAAATAATAATTCCACAAACATGTATTTTTTAAATAAAAAACAAGATTGCTGACTACTTTTAGTTGTCTTATAAATATAATGTTGATTTTGATCTTTTTAGCAAATTTTATTTCTTTTGCACCTCACCCCTCAAAGGGGCACCCTGCCCCTTGTGCCTAGGCTCCAAGACTCTTAGTGACTTGTGCATTTAATAACTATGCACGGTAGATAAAAGCAGGAACACGCCCCCTTCTCAATTGCTTTAAAAATTAACAAAAGCTCCATTCAACTTCCTATTAACATTACATCTTGCAACCCACTGATGAATGAGGCCAAATATCAAGTCTTGAAGTCAAAGATAAACCCGCATAATCGACGAGAGGGTTATTATGCAAAATTATCCTATCTGCCAGTAGCTTCAATCTCTCTATAAGGAATAACCAAAGGGAAGAATAAAAGAATGCTACAGCATCTGATGCTTAGTGCAACAATATCCAGGAACTTTATTTTTATGACCTTTCTTAATATCCCAAGGGATTTTAAGAGTTAACAACTAAACATTTCCCACAAAATCAGGAAATGCTGCTGGCCTGATAAATTTGTGTCCTAGACAATTTCTTTCCGTGCCTCTCTAGACTATAGAGAAACATGAGCCCCGGATAATTGTTTTAGACTCAAGTCTCCAGAATGTGTTCAATATAAAGGACGTGTTCAATATAAAGGGTGAACAATCAGAGATAACTTCCAAAGGCATTGAAGGGAAAGAAGCAGTACATGCAACTATATAAACAAACATGAACAAACAAAAATAAGCATCCACTTTTAAAAACCTATGTGCTAAAACTACTTCCCCGCCTTTGATGCTAACAAATCTGGAAAAGGTGCATTAGATTAGGCAAATCAACAAAAAAAAGAAAATTGACCTTTCCATTACGTCTTGAATCCATGTATGGAATGTTATGAACAACAATAATCCTCCATAATCCAACTTTCATGCTACTATCCAAGACATTGGAATTCTTCATATATGCTTCAGTATCTTCATCAATAAACATGTAGAAAGGAACATATTTTGTTGCTGCTTCACCAATGTTCTTAGGCTGCTGTATTATGTCATAGTTCCCTGGAGAAAGTCCAATAATAAATAAGGGAAGGATGAATAAAACAAAAAAAATTCAGCAAATTGACTTATGCACAACAATACCAAATATGGCTGAAGCAATAATGACTTCATGAAACTGCTCCATCTCCCTAAGATCAGCTTCATCAATATCAAATCCAGTCTGAAAACCAGGTTTACTTCCTTTGACAAATCTGATAAAAAGAATATGCATCAGCAGAAAAATCAGATGAATTTACAAAATCAAATAACCAGAGCTTGCTACTATGTTGATCACACATTAACTCTGGGATTAACATTGAAATAAAATTCCCATACAAAGATAAATAGACATTAGTGAGAAAAAGGATAATCAAAGTGGTTATGGCAGAGTTGATTTTGTTTGGTGTCTTCAGACCAAGGTCAGTCAAGGAAGGACATATACCTTCACATCTTTCTTAATGCACTTGATGCAGTCCATTAATATATCTAAAGAGGCAGTAGGCCCGGTCCTTACTTCATTTATATACAAAATTCTTTAGTTCTGACTATTGCAAAATATCAATTAATGAATGGCTCTTGTACAGTCATATTCCCCAATAAATACCCATTATGGATTCTTACAATGAACCTAGGAAATCCGACCTTCTCTCTCTCTCTCTCTCTCTCTCTCACACACACACACACACACAGATATGCACCATCCCTCAAAAATTATTAGCAAGCTTTGATGTAATTTACCTATCTGCATTCCCTCACGTTTGCATACTTTACTTATTTACTCACATCCATTCACCATCATCATATACTTACCCAACCCCCTCCACATTCCACCTTACACCTCTCATAGCTTGTCTCCCCAATCTCCCATGGACAAAGGTCCAAACAATTGCCTGCTCTTCCTCTCAGGCCTCTCCCAACCTCATCCCTCTCTCCTATCCCCATCTTTTGACACAAACAACTCAAATAAACAAATACTAGAGGTTAGTAGACAACAAAATCATCTATAATTCATTTAGGAAATCTTCAATGTTTGTATGTTACAGAACCAAAATTCACAGAGATGATACATACCCACAGTGCACTGTCATTGACTCTTGTATGTCAAAAGAAACATTCCTCTGTTCTAAAGAAGGATATCCACCAAAGTCAGAACCTCCATGTGGTTCAGTTTTCACTGGATTTGCATCAACAACATATGTCAGGTTGTGAAGCACTGGTGATACTGATGGAGAACTAGGCATTCTGGCTCTGGCTTGCTCTGCAGGGAGATAACATACCGAACACGCTGAATGACAAGCAAACAAGAAAAAGGTCAGTATTATGCAAACAGGATTCATGTTAAATGAAGAAATTTTATCAAAATTATGATTTTTGATAGAGTTTATATCAAGAATTTATCTTATTAAAAAGAAACATAAAAGTCAGTTGTTCGTGCGATAATGAGAGCAACATATAAACTTGAAGATTTTTACCATCTTTATATTTAAAATTATATTTAGCTATTGAAATATGTTATTAGAAAGTTCATAAAGTTATTCATTCCAACTACCCATGCAGAGACCAGTAGCAACTCAAAACTTACGGCGTGGTCCAAGCCGTTTTCTACTGGGTGGAGGAGGAGGTGGGAGGGAAAACTTGCGGCATGGATGGTCTGATGAACCACCACTGCCCTCACTAATTCGATGGGGAGGAGGAGAAGGAGCTCTAATCCTGCCATTTCTTTCTCCAGTGTGAGAAGGATCCATTTCCAAAGCGAGAGTTGAACGGCTCTTCAAGTTTGAACTAGAGCTTTCTGGTGCACCACCATACAAAATGGACATCAATATATTGTATCAAGCAGCAAAACAATGAACTGGTAATCAATTGATGGCATCTTTTCTTTCATTTAGGTCGAAGCTCATAAACAACTGTCTTTAATTCTGCTAACCAACTAATTATATCCACTTATAATTCAATCAAGATTTCTTTTTTCTTAACTACATTTGGAACAAATGGCCATACTCTTTAAAAAAAATTAACTACATGTGGAACAAATAGCAACAATTCTCAAAATTAACTACATTTGGAACTAATTGCCACATTCTTCAAGGATTAACCACATTTAGAACAAATGGAAAGTGAATTAAAACAAAGAAGCGTAAAAAGAAGAAACCTTTACTAACAGGAAAAGAACCCCAAATGAAAACAAGAAGAGCAAAGGTGACCAAAAGCACCATAGCAACCCTTTTCCGACCCAGGTAACGGCAGCAAATAAAAGGGATAAAATGGTCTTTATCTTTATCCCTCACCAACATTTTCGAAGATGGTTTTCTTGAAATACCACAGCTACCTCCTCCTCCTCTTTGACCCAATGACAACCCTCCTATCATTGTTTTTTCAAACCCACCACAGCACTTGTTTTCATCTCCCTCCTTCGTTCGTGTCTTTCTTTCTTTCTTTCTTGTCCCTTTTCAAGAATCACTTCTCAAAATATTAAAGAACTGAACAAAACCAAATGCCGAATCCAAAATGGCTTTCAATTCAAAGATTCACAACTGCCCGCTTTCTGTTCCTTCCCTCTCTCTTTGGATCGATTAGATTGGAGTTTTCTTATTGTTTCCCCGCAAAGAAAGAAAGAGAGAAGTTTGTAGCATGACAGGATTCCTTTTATTCTTGTTATTATTAGTAAATTGTTTTATATAATTTGTTCTTTTAGTTAGTTTGCCATTTAGAAACCTTTTTGTGATCAACCTTTTTTCTTGTCAAGAATTAGATCATTACTCTTATTATAAGCTTTTTTATTGAACTGTGTTGCACTATTATGTTTTGGAATATATAACTTATTAAAACTAATATACTAAACTAATATTTATCTAAACAATATATTTCTAATACCTATAAGTTTCCAAATTTCTCCTAAGTAAACAATTGATTAACTAATGAAGCATTTTCTCTAACTTTGTCTAGGTGCATTTTAGCAAGCGATTTCTTGCTTAAAAAGTGCCAAAATGCAAATAGTAAAAGGAAAAAAAAAAATTAAATGGTGCCATGTTTATTTAAACTCTTACCTCAGCTTCCATCGGCAATTGTTTTCTAAAATTATGAGTTCAATGAGTGCGAGAAAAAATCTTTATTCTTTAACTGGTCGTCCTAAGACTTCCGGTTATGAAAAATCTAGAGTTTTTGATGTGCCTATAATTGATATTAAAGCACACACAATCCTGATTCATTATCCATTATCGCTCTTGCAAATGGAAGAAGATAATACAAAATCATGGACATCTCTGTTAGGGCTAACCGAGCGAAAGATGTGAGTTACGATTTACAGTGTATAGCTTCTTTAATTTAAAATGGTTTTGTAATCATTAAGTATAATTCTATTGATTTGAAAGTAAAGAAGGATAAATGGAAGTTTATAATGTTGGAAATTTGTTATGTTTCGTGCTAGGCTTAATAAGATTGAATCCTTTGCTCTAACTTGGAGATATAAATTGATTTCAGTTATTTGATGAAGACTAGTTTCTTTTTATAATGGTTTTGGCAAATTAAATTATTATAAATATTTGCAAAAAAATGGAACAATAATCTAAACTAACGGAAAAATAATGGATCTTGAGGTGGAAAAAGAGCTTTAAAGATTAGAAGATTAGAAGGTTCAAACTATTATTAGCACTCTTCAAACAAGATAGTGTTGCAGCACACTGCAGGCTGCATGCCTTAACATGCGTCCTTATAATTAAGAATCCTCATTTCACTCTTAAGAGATATCAAGCTAATTTTATCTAAAGACACTCGAATATTCCTTTTTTTTATTCTTTTTTTTATTTTTATAAAATCTAAGCCTGATTTTACAGTTAGGAACATCTCATTCAAACCTATTTGTTAAACCAAAAAGTAGAGTTATGCTCAATTAAGGCACACGAATCAGGGAGAAAAGAAGTGCAAGCAAGAAGAATGTGATTGCTGATATATAAAAACATCATTGTTCATATACAAAACTAGGATCTTAAATTATGCTATATATAAGTTGGTAAATTCACTTTATAGTCATATATAAGTCATACAAGTATCCATAAGTATAGTATAAGCATTTTGAAAAAGACCCTTCTCAGTTTATTAGTTCAGGCAGCTCTCATAAATGCTTCATAAGCAATGACATTGATTTAGGAAAGAAGGAACTACAAGATAATATTCTTAGTATATGTTTTTAATTGTTTATTATTTATAATTCCAATAAAACAATGAAAATAATCTTAGGTAAATTCAGTATAGATTGCCATCCTAATTTGTTAAATATTTTTCTAACATTTAAACTTTTACTCTAAAGTATCTCTAATAATAATAATAAAGAAAAAAGTTTATAGCTAGAGTACAACTAAGAGTCATTACCATCCTAATTTGCTAAATACTTATATCAATATTGTCCTTAGTGTGCAATGAGCTTAACATGTGAAAGTGTAGCATATGTTTTTAGAACCTTTTTTTTTCTTTTTTCCGGAGTCATAAACTTTGTAAGATGTGTAAATAAGAATCTTTTGAATTTTATCTAATTGAAGGCTTAAATATTAATATAAGTTCTCCATTTGAGAAAATTAAGATATTTAAGACAAATAAGAAGTGACCCTAATTTTGGACTTATGGATTTTATAGGCTTCAATGAAAATTAGAATGAACTTTTTAGGGAATCAAAATGGTAAAAATACATTGATGCTTAATGATTTAATAATGAAAAGCACGACTTTTGTGTCTATTTATTAAGGATTTGGAGTTCTTTTGGCGCGAGAGAAAGAGTTGTTATGGAAGATAGCTTTCAGTAATCATTATTTTTTTATAGAGAAAATTAAATTGCATTACGATTTTTTAAAAAAATATTACTGTTTTATGCACTCTTTGTTTTATAATTTTATCTTTCAACATTCTTACATTTTCTTTTGTTTTTGTAGAATTTCAGAGATGATGAATTGAATGTAATCTGTATATTATTGATTCTGATCTTTACAATTTGATTGTTCTGGTATTTATATACACATATACAACAGTAGCCTAATCTACTTGGTTGCCTTGATATCTCTGTCCAACGCCCCTTTCTTCTCTGGGAAAGGTTGAAGCGGTCTTTCCCTGTCACAGGGATGGTTGCTCCCTTTCCCTATGGCCAGTGATGGATAGCCCAGTATAGGCTTTTATGCCTGTGCAATGTCTGAGACCATGCTTTCCTTCTTACTGCTTTCAACACTCCCCCTCAAGTTGGGTTCGTAGAGGTTGATTGAACCCATCTTGCTGAGAATGGTTTGGTAACTACTTTTATTGAGAGCTTTAGTAAATATATTGTCCAACTGATCATGGCTTCTGACGAATGGAGTTTTAATTTCGCCTAACTGTACCTTCTCTCGGATGAAGTGGAAATCCACCTCAATGTGTTTGGTATGTTCATGGAACACTGGGTTGGATGCGATATGTCATGCCGCCTGATTGTCACAGTACATTAGCATAGGTCCTTTGCAATCTATTTTCATGTCAAGGAGCACTTGTTTGATCCAAGTGAATTCGCTTGATGTGGATGCCATGGCTCTATATACTGCCTCTGCACTTGATCTTGCCACTACGCTTTGCTTTTTTACTTTTCCATGTTACTAGATTTCCTCCTACGAATGTGCAAAAACCTGTTGTTGACTTTATGTCACTGCTTCCTGCCCAATCTGCATCAGAGTAGCTAATTATGGTATTAGAATTATTTTTGTTCATCCAGATTCCTTGTCTCGGGGCTCCCTTGAGATAATGGCTTCTTGATAACTGGTGCGAGGAGTATGCATAAACTGGCTTACCATACTTACGGCATAGGAGATATCAGGTCTAGTGACAGTTAGATAAATTAACTTTCCTACTAGGCGTTGATAATGCCCTATGTTATCTAATGGATCTCCATCTTCCAAATTGAGTTAGACATTAGTTTCCTTTAGAGTGGTCGTAGGCTTAGCTTCTAGTTTACCAGTTTCTTTTAAGGGGTCGACCACATACTTTCTTTAAGATAGAAATAAGCCCTTTTGTGATATGGCTATTTCTATTCCAAGAAAATATGATAGCTGACCTAGATCCTTAATATCAAATTTCCTTTTTAACTTTTGCTTAACCTTTTCAATTTCTTCATTATTGTTACCAGTTATGATGATATCATCAACATATACTAAAATAATAATAGTGCATGAGTGATTGTGTTTTGCAAGCATAGAGGAATCTGAAGTACATTTACTGAAATTAATATTTAGAAGGAAAAAGCTTAGCTTGGCATATCATGCTCTTTGAGACTGCTTTAGACCATAAATTGCCTTGTTTAGCTTACATACCAATGACAGGTTTGATGTGGACTTGTGGCCTGGAGGAAGGGTCATACAGACTTCTTCTTCTAGAGTTCCTTAAAGAAAGGCGTTTTTGACGTCCATTTGAAATAGACTCCATCCTGAGTTAGTAGCAACAGATAATAAAATACGAACAGTGTTCATTTTTGCTACTGGTGCAAATGTCTCTTGGTAGTCGATGCCATAGGTTTGTGTAAATCCTTTAGCTACTAATCTGGCCTTATATCGCTCGATCGATCTGTCACAATTAAATTTGATTTTGTATACCCATTTACACCCTACAGGTTTTTTGTTTGGTGGTAAGGAAACAATTTCCCAAGTGTTATTTTTTTCTAAGGCAAGCAGTTCTTCCTCCATGGCCTTACACCATTTTGGATTAGTGTTGGCATCGTAGAACAATGTGGGTTCTGTGTGTGCCGTGATGTTTCCTAGATAGGCTTGATATTTATGAGACATGTGATCATAAGTAATGAAATTGCGAATTGGATACGATACCTTATGGGATACATAATCCTTTAATCTGATAGAAGGCCTAATTATTCCAGTGGATCTTCTTAAGGCAATCTCTTCCTGTGAAGGTTCGATTTCTTTGCTGCTTGTGATATTTTCTCCCCCTGAAGGGATTAGCCTTAAGTTGAGATGATGCTCCCCCTCTGAGTGAGCGTCCTGACTGGACTGCTATTATAAAAAAACAGGATTATGCAGAAATAATAATATGTGTGGCCCATGAGCGTGGTTAAGATGAGCATTATGAAAATCATGCGGTTTGTAATACAGTTCTTGTTCTAAAAATGAGACATCCCTAAAAATATATACTTTGTGTGTGAGGGGATCATAGCATTTGTATCCCTTTTTGCCTATGGAGTAACCTAAAAATAAGGTTTTGGCGGAGCTTTTTTCAAATTTGTGAAGATGCTTAATATGAACAAAAGCAGTGCAGCCAAAAACTCGAATGTGCCCTAACTTAATTTTTCTGCCTTTGAGAATATCTAAAGGGCTGAGATTGTATAATTTGACACTTGGAAGGCAATTGATAAGGTATGTGGCAGTAAGGAGAGCATCTGACCAAAAAATAGAAGGGATATTGTTTTGAAAAGGCAGTGTGCGAGTGACTTCAAGAAGATATCTATTTTTTCTTTCAGAGACCCCATTTTGTTCTGGGGTATTAATACAGGTAGTCTGATGAAGAATGCCTTCCTTTTTAAAAAAGGTTGTAAAGTTTTGATTTATATATTCTGTACCACTGTCAGAACGAAGAATTTTAATGCTACCGGTGTATTGAGTTTTAATAAAGTTAAAAAAATTCTTGGAAGCATGAGAAAACCTCATTTTTTTCCTTTTAACAAATAGACCCAAGTGGTGCGAGTGTAGTCGTTAATAAAGGTGACAAAGTACCGAAAATAATTATAAGAAGTAACAGGTGCAGGACCCCAAACGTCAGAGTGAATTAATTCAAATTGTTTTCAGATGTGCGAGAGGAGAGGGGAAAATGGAGACGAATGTGTTTGAAAAATTTACAAATCGCACATTAACTGGAATTTAATTATAATAAAATAATTTATTTAAGACAGAGTCAGACGGATGTCCAAAGCGTAAATGCAATAACATGCCCGATCGACCGCTTTTGCTGATACAAAATAGCGATTGGTGGAGTTCTTAAGATAGTATAGACCATTGTCATAATATCCTTCACCAATCATCGTTCCTGTAGTGCGATCCTGAAACATTACAGAAGATGGTGAAAAAATAACATTGTAGTTTAAATCATCAGTTATTCGACCAACTGATAATAAATTGGATTTAAAATCAGGAAGAAATAAGACATTTTTTAGATTTTTGTTAAGTAATGTAGTGGTACCACTACCCTGGATTGGAGTTTTGTTCTCGTTGGCAACTGTTACATGTTGAAAATTTTTTGCAGGATAGAAATTTTACAATTTCGTTGAGTCCCATGTCATGTGATCAGAGGCACCGGAATCAATAATCCAATCATTGGAGCATTTTTTTTAATTTTGTTGGTACATAATTAAATGAATTAGATACCGAACCTAACCTACTGGGCTGTTGATTTTGAACCAGAGCTTGGATTCAAGACAGTAATTGATTGAGTTGGAGTGATATTACCGGGTCGGATTCATGTCTGGGTTGGGTCGGGTCAAAATTGGAGCTGGAAGGAATTCGGGTCGGATTAGACAGGTTGGAGTCGGGTCGGGTCATGGAGTCGGGTCGGGTTGGCTCATAACCTTCAGACCCATTATAAGCAGCCGACCCATTCTTCATTAACCCTAATCCGTCATATATTGTCGACCCGCTCTCTATTGTGCTCATTCCTTCATTTTCTCTCTTCTATCTGCCGAATCTCTTCTCTCCTCTCCCATTCTTCACGCTTCCAGAGCCCTCTCACCCTCGAGATAGTCTTACTGAGGGTGGAGGTGCCAGTAGCCATTGCGGTGATGGCCCTGCTTTTTGCAGTGGTCACATCGCTCGATGGCACTTGGCCCCCCCTGTGGTGGGCTTGCTCTTGTCTGATAGCGTAGGCTCGGTTGTCTGTGATGTCAGAGGTGGTGTTCATGGTGCTCCTTCTCGTCTCCTCGCACTGGATATTCGCTAACACAGCATCTATCTTGGAGAGATCAGATGAGAGGAGGATCTGCGATCTCAAGCCTTCGTAGCTTAAGTCCAGACCTATGAGGTAAGTATATACCAGATCCTGTTCCGCTCTTCTCTGTATCTCGTTTGGATTGTTTGACGGCGGAAGGTAATTCTGCAACTCTTCCCATCTTGTGAGTATTCTGTTGCATATTGTGAGAAACTTTTTGTTCCCTGTGTGATTTGTGATAATTCTTGTTTGAGTCTGAATATGTGGACAAAGTTGTGTTGATGGTCGTATAGGCCCTTCATTTTTTTTCAGATAGCTTTTGATGACTCCATTAAAATGCAGAGTCGGGAAATTTGTGTTTCCATGGTGTTGGTGATCATCGACATGACCAAATGGTCAGTCGTTTGCCACTCCTCCATTTCTTCTAACTCTTCCTCTGTTGGGGCCTCTGGCCTTTCTGGTTTTGGTTTTTGCTTGGTCCCAGTGATGAACCCCAACTTTCTTCTGCCGCTGAGGCCAATATACACTAATTTCGACCAGTCAAAATAGTTGGAATTTCCTTTCAGGGTAATGTTGGTTAATTTGTCATTTTGAGACATGGCTGGGTGGAAAAAGGAGAAGAAAAAATGGGTAAATGATGAGTTCAGGTTAAAACTTGCTCTGATACCATGTAGAATTTTAGAGATGATGAATTGAATATAATCTGTATACTATTGATTCTGATCTTTACAATTTGATTGTTCTGGTATTTATATACACATATACAACAGTAGCCTAATCTACTTGGTCCTTTGATATCTCTGTCCAACGTCCCTTTCTTCTCTAGGAAAGGTTGAAGCGGCATTTCCCCATCACAGGGATAGTTGCTCCCTTTCCCTATGGCCAGTGATGAGTAGCCCTGCACAGGCTTTTATGCCTATGCAGTGTCTGAGGCCATGCTTTCCTTCTTCTTGCTTTCAACAGTTTTTGAGTCATCTCCTTATCTCATTGTCGTTTCCAGCCAAAGTACGACTTACTATTTCCGTCCAAATAGGGGACTAGATGAATGCTACCAGTTTTAGTCGTTACCATCACCAAATGAAGGAGATTCAACATCTTGAAATTTTGATTATCAGAATCTAATCTTTCTTATTCTGTCATTTGTTGGCCATTACCAATAAGACCTACATATAGCGGGAGGCTAGTAACGTCAAGAAGGTCACCTGGCAGGGGTTTAGCGTCGAATGGTGGTTGGACAGTAAGGAAGCATACGGAGAAAGAGAGGTGGCGACTAGTGTTAGGGAGAGAGTGTAACGGACTTGAGTGGATATTTTGCAATAGTTAAAATTACTTCTACACTCTTAAAAAAACAAATTTTACTATACTAATCCAATTTCTTAATAATAATATATAATATATTATAATTTGAGGGTGCAAAAACTGTTATTTCTCATAGTTTCAATTAATGATATTCAAGTTTTTAAATTTATTTTAATGATCAAATACACTCTACTAAATATTTATTAATCCATTAAGTTCAAAGAAACATGAAAATAAAATAATAAATTAAATATATAAAAATAAAAATAAAAATAAAATAATGCACATGTTATAACATATATAAAAATGTGAAGGGGGAGGACAAACATATTTATTAAAATGACTTTATTGATTTTTTAGTTAATTGAATTAATTGTCACATCCGTACTCTAAGTATGTATTCATCCTTTTAGCATTACATTTTCATATTGTGTCTTAGTTGAATTAAGGTAGTACTTAAGTGTGTTTAATAATAAATAATAGTGGGACTTAATTGAAGTGAAAGAAAGATGGTGGATTGAATTAGGATGAAAGAATAAAAGTTAGAGGGTTCATAAGTAATATAAACAATTTATTAAGGGCCTAAGGGAATATTTTATAATTAATCTTATCCTAAAGCATGTCTAGAATCATCCACTCTGTACTCCTAAGCTTCCATATACATTTATGTTTACACACACACACCTAACATAAGAAAAGAAAAGAAAGGAATTGAGAGAGTTCCCTGATTAAACAACCTAGTCTAATTTTTTTGCCAAGAGGAATTTCAAGGTTTAAGCATTTTATTGGCCGTAATCTTCATCTAGAAAGGCTGTAAAGATTTATTTAGTAAGTATTTTAAGAGTTTTGATTGATTTGAGTTACGATTGGTGAGCTGTATTCTCGGGTTGAATTTTTCTCATTTTTCAGCCTCTGTATTTATTTCATATCTTGAACTAGAAAACTTCAAATTAGGCATGGCTTCATGAGTAGGAGATTTTAACAATCCTTTATGATTTTATATTTTTATGTTTGTACTAATTTTGTCTCTATCTTTATGGAAGCAAACCAAAGAG
Source organism: Ricinus communis (assembly GCF_019578655.1). Lineage (NCBI taxonomy): Eukaryota > Viridiplantae > Streptophyta > Magnoliopsida > Malpighiales > Euphorbiaceae > Ricinus > Ricinus communis. The sequence goes on from NC_063264.1 coordinate 27,333,313, forward strand.
TTTATTGCTCATTTTATCAAGATAGTTTGAGTTGGTCATGTTAAATTATGCTTAACTCCTTCTATAGTTATCCAATTGAAGTAAATTTTTTTTTGCATATTATAGACTTAAATATCTAGAAGTATACAAAAGATGGGCCTCAAATACTTCATTTGTAATTCCCAATAATTTTTTAAAATTTGCCCTAAAAATTTGCTTTATCATGGTTATTGAGATAGGAATGTAAGATTGAGTTTAAAAGCATAATTTGCAATCATTTGGGGGCTGTGTGATAGGAGAGCATAAAGGCTTATTATTTTATTAAATTCTAAGTGAAATTTATAAACTAAGTGTTGAAAAAGGTAAGGTAGATATTTTGTGGAGCTGGTTGAGCATAACTAAAGGCCACTTTGGTAAGTAGATATCAAGCCCTTGCAAATTTGATTTCTTTGATTTGAAATCTGAATATTGACCTTGAAAAAAAGAGCCTTAAAATTGTTATTTTAAGCTTATTAAATTTCATATTGGAACTAATTTCAAAATATATTTAAGTGTTTTTACAAATTTGAAGTATAATTATCAAAGAGTTGCATAAAGGGCTTAATTATTTTGTATTATTTAGTTTAAAGGCTTAATTGTTCCAACTTAAAATTTAAGGGCTTAATTGAAATTCAGTCAAAAATTTAAGGATATGTCTATAATTAAATATGCTATTTTTAGAATTAAGAATTTATTATGTAATTAAAAAAAATAATTAATTAGTATAATATTAGAAGTGGATGGTATTGACACCCCTTTTGAAACAATTAGCATTCTCACTATCATTAATACATTAAATTTTTTCATTATACCCTTTTTGAGTTTCAAGCTTCTAACCAGTCCATGATACCTATACACTTCCAAACCTTTCCAAATTTCATTCACTTTTTCTTTTTCTTATCATCATTCTGCTCTTAAAAAAAAGAACAAAAAAATAGAAATGTACAATACTGATGAACTTCAGCATCATATAGATACAAAAAGCCATGGACAATCTTCATTATTTGGTGCTTAAATAACTATATTTGTAATTTATGAGATAATAAAAAGAAAAGTATCTGATGCTTTCAAATTAACTATGGGATTGACAATTTCAATCTTGATTAACCTTTCAAAGTAATTATATACATTATTTTATTTTTCTACTTTGCAAGAAAAATGAGTAGTTGATTTAGATTGTTTTATGAATATCATGCTTAATTGTGATTATTCTATGTAGTGTTAATGTTTTCTTAAGAAGATCTATGACAATTTTATATTTAGTCATTTGAATATAATTTATTTTAGACCTTCTTTATATTAATTTAATTATATATATAAATGTTAATTTTTTGAATGATGCTTCAATTTATTAAAGAAAATATTCAAGTTTAATAAATATTTTAAATGGGTAAGAACATAATTAGAAAGTAAGAAATGTGTAATGTGTAAATTCAAATATTTAATTATAGTGGAACTATTAGAAAATGTGAGAAAGATATAATGGAAAAATTCAATTTTCTAATGATAGTGAGAGTGGTAATTGTTTTAAAGGGAAGGTAGATAACATCTCCCGATTAAAAATATAATTAAAATATTTTTAAAAAAAAATTATTATCATCGTTGCTTTAAAATTCTAATAGAATTTAACTTTTAAAATCACATTTGTTCTAAATGAAATATTGATTATAAATATTATATATTATTAAATTAAGTAAATAAATGATTAAATTAATCTAATTAACTAAAAAACTAGTAAGCTATTATTAATAAATTTATCTATCATCTATTTTGCATATATATATGAAAAGTCCGTCCATGCCATATTGTAATATTGTTGTTGCCTCATTGGTTTTTTAGGTTTTTTATTTTTATTTTTATTTTTCTCTATTTATTATTATAATTTAGTCGTGCTTTATACAAAATTTAATTAAATATTTTATTAGTAAATTATATATTTTTTTTATAAATTAATTTTATATTTATATTTGTAGCTAAATTTATTCTATCTGATACAATTATATTAGATAATTTTTCATTAAATTATTATAATTTCTACTATAAACTATATAATTAGTAGAGCATATATGTTAAATATTTTTTATTTATATTAGTTTGTATGTCAAATATAAAAATAATAACTATTCTAGTATATATATAAATATAAACGTCGTGGCAATGGAACCGGCCGGTTTTGATTCGCAGTTTCGGTTTCAGTTAGTACTAACCAATTTTTAAGAAATATTAAAAAAATTATTTTTTTACGAGTTGAAATTGGAACTAATAGTTCTGATTCCAATTGACGAAAAGTCAATTTTAAACTAGTTTGTTGGTTCTAAGCCAATTCTAGTTCGTTTAACCAATTCGGCTCTGTTTTTCTAATTTATAATTATCGATTTGACTATTAAAAGCTAAAATAAATAATATGAGAATATATGAAATGTAATAAAGAAATAAAAAATATTATAATTAAGATCTAATTTTGTTGGCAATATAGAATATACATGAATTATTCATTACTAATTAAATTTCAATAATATAAAATAATAAAAATAAAAATTGAAGTATAGAAATATAGAGAGAGAAAAAAGAGTTAATGCAAGTTTAAGAAAATTTAAATGGCTTTAATAGATTTCTATTCTTCTTTTAAGTGTTTCTCGGTATAAATTATAAATGATTATAGAACTATATAATGTTTAGATTTTTTCTATAATTAATAAATAAAAAATATTAAAAAATAAAAAAATAAAAGCTATAAATGAATATAAATTTTAAGTTTAAATGAGTAATAGCAAAAAAAAAAGGTAAAAAAATATAAAATTCATTAATGAATTCAAATTAGTAAATTAAGAAAAATAAATATATCAAATGAATAATTAAGTTTAAAGGAAGATTTTGTAATATAACTAAAAATATTATGTATAAATAAAATAATGTTAATTAATTATTAAAATAATAATAAAAGAACTACATAAAAAATTTAAAATTTAAAAAGTTGTTATTATTCCAATATAGATTCAAAGAAAAAAAATTATTCTTTTATAAATTCATATTTATTGAAAAAATAACAGAAAACTGTGGTTAAATTATTATTTTTTATTTTAGCTTAATATATATATATATATATATATATTAGATTAGATGAGCAAAATTATAGAGAAGAAAAGTAAATGACAATTGAGAAAACAATAGTCAAATAGTGGGACAGAAGAGAAGTGGTCCATTATGTTAGCTGAAGTGAAACCCATGTGTTCACAAACAGTCAAATAAAAACCTTTGAGGTATAAATCCATAGACCCACCATCACAACAACTAATTACTCACATCAATAGCCACTCCTCCCACCACATGCCATTGTATCCATAATAAATGTTATCCTTCTTTTTTCAAACTCTTTTTTTTTTTTTAATACTTTGGGTTTTTCTTTTTTCTTTTTCTCCTCCATACAATTTGCAATTATTCCATTAATATATATTGCTAATATTAAGATATATTTAATAGAAGAAAAAGGGATGCCCCTCAAGCTAAGTATGATTAGTTCTTTTTTTTTTTTTCTTCTTGCAAAGAGTGAGAATGTCTCAATGGGCTAATCACTTTTATAGCAAAATGTTTCTTTGGAATTGGCTAGTTTATTAAAAGAAATTGAGAGAAAAGGGAGGATTTAGATTTGATTTCATGTTCTATAAGTGTACAAACTTGCAATGTGAGGACCTAAATGATAGTGTCAGTATTATCTAACATGTCTTCAATGCAATAAATTTAATTGAATTGTTATTTTTATTAAATATATACACTGTAATAAATAAATAAATAATAATATATAATATATATACATATATTATATATTTTTTAATATTAAATATTTTATACGTATTTAATTATTTCATATTATTCACTATTTTAGTTCAAAATTTAAATAAAAATAAAAATATAATTAGCTTTTTTATTTTATAAAAAAGTAAATATATCCATAAAGAAAGAATTAATAATTAAGTAAAGTCTTGTCCACATCACCCATCATGGCTCATAGCATAATGCTCGAGATTCTTGGTGAGAATTAATATCATGTAGTTTAAAATGTGAGCAAGTGAATTAACTTTTTCCAATTTCAATCTTTGAACTACTGATAAAAAATTACTTAATTTAAATTAAAAATAAAAATTTAAAATATTAATAGAATAAAATAAAAATAAAAGAGTTGAATAAGATAAATTTGAAAGTGACAATATCATCAAGTAAGAGTATTAGAATACTAAATCTTTTAACAAACAAGTGAAAACAAAAGGCATCTTATTTGCTTACTAAACTGGGAGTCATGGCTCCTGAGTCATATCATAAGACCCTTTCATTGGACTTACATAAATTTTAAAAAAAAAAATGGGAATAACAAAGTTGGTAACAAAAATACAAAGTGTTAGAGGCTATGATGATGAGTAGCTTTTACCTATGGAGACACAACCCACAAAAATTTGGACCAAACTAAAAAGAAGTTTGCTAAGCTTAAATCAAATGGGTCCCAAATACTTTGTTTCTTTGTCTCAATTAGAGAAGACAATACCATAAATTTCATGTATTCATGATCATATCAATAAACTATTCATTACTAATATCAGATATGGACAGCTGTGGTTGGGTTATAAGCAAGGTTTTGTATTATATATATATATATCAAATCTTTAATGGACCAACCCATGCATCACTCTATGCTTCAACATTATTTTATTTCTCTTCTCTTTAGTTTATATTGACATTACAAATTTCCCATTTTCACATTATATGGGTTCTACTCTTTACTGATATAGAAATTTGGTTCATCATCTGTCCATTCAGATTAGAAAATTTTATACCTTTTTTTTATTTAATTACATGAAAAAAGCTTAATTTGATATTTTTATTTATAAATTTATGATTTTAATATATATATATATATGATCGGTACGAATATAAACTGATAATATACGTAAGTAATTTATTTCCATACCAAATATGCAGATTAAATACAGTTTTATTTATATTAAAATATTTCAGTCCGAAGGACGGATATTTAATTGGTTAATTGATATAATAAACAACCATTAATTTAGTTTAAATCTTTTTGCCGGTAAGCAAGAAATTGAATATCAATTCTCTTGCCGAATACTGATGGAAAAATATTAGATATATCTAAATTTTTATTTTTATTAAATTTATAATTTTTTATTTTTTATTTTACTGTGTACAATATAAAAATTACAGTTTTTGAATTTTTTATATTATAATTTTGATTAATTTTTTATTTTTTCAATTGCCTTTCATTAAAACAACCAAAAAGCAAATGAAACAACTGAAAAGTAATTGAAAGTAACCAAAAAAAATAACTGAATAATAACAAAATAATAAATTTAATAAATAAATAAATAACTTTTTAAAGAAATTTATATAGATAAAAATAATTTATTTTATTGATTTTAGTATATCTTTTAAAAGGTTGCCAATATTAATTGGCTTACTCAACTATTAAGTCTCACGGAGAATCTCAAGCATTATGTTATGAGCCGTGAATTTATGAGTATTGTGGAATATTCCTTATTAATCTATTAATTCCCTCATTGATATATTGTGTTAAATAACAAGTTAATTTAATTTTTGCCTTTAAATAATATTTTAAATTAGATAATCAGTAATTTTAAATCATTACATATGTATAAATTATTTAATATTAAAATATATAATATATAAATATTTATTTATTTATTTATTATGGAAGATTTAAGTAAATATCTTTTTGGATTAAAGATGTAAATAAATATAATTAGGTGATATTTAAATTATGACGTTCATCTTAAAATGACAAGAAAAATCTTTGGTGTGAGGAATTTTGCAAACTTAGTTATTAACATTTGACACTAATACTATTTAACTTATTTAGATACTTAGACTTAATTTTGACATTCAGTTACGGCATGTTTGGTTCAGCTAATTTTGATTAGTTGGTAGCTGGTGGCTAATAGCTGGTAACTGGTGGCTAATAAATTAAACTGTTTGGTGAAATTTTATTAGCAGTTGCTGTTAGTATGTTAAATGACTATTGAATGTATAAAAATTTATCGTTAAATATATTTTATTTTATTATATTATATTAATGATACAAATTAATTAAAATAATTTATGATAATTAAAAAACTTAGAGTTAATTTTTTAGCTAAATTGTATTTATTATTAAAAATATTTATAAAAATTATTTTAAAAGTAAAATTTAAATCTGTATTCTACTAATAAAATTTCTAATTTTAAATATCATATTTCTAAATATTATAATTATTTAATTATTAAAATAATTTTAAAATAATATTATTTCATAAAAATAATAGTGTCCAAATAAATAAAAATCCAAATCAGTTATTAACGGATAAAAAAAAGCTTTAAAACAGAGCTGATTAGAACTAAATTAACTACCAGCTGTTGTTTCTTAAGTCTTTACCAAACGTTTTAATATAGATGTTCAGTGAGAAACAACTATCAGTTGTATCAAACTTCTAAACCAAACACCTATTTAGAATGGATCATTAAATTGAGATGTACCTTTTAAGTCTATCATAGTATTTATATATAAAGTTAATTACATAATTATATGTGATGTTAATTATTGACTAATTAATTAATTAATATTAATTATTTATAATTAAAAATTAATTAAATATAAATATAATAACTAATACTAGTACAATTAATTTTGTTTAAATGTCACTTTCCTAAGGATATCTCCTTTTGATGAACTAATCACTTCCATTTCTATCACATAGTTTGGAGTTAGTAGGTGGACATTCAATATAAATGACAGTAAGTATATTTAATATAATATATATATGTCATGGAGAAGTCAAATTTTGAATTACGTTTGACTATTTCATTATCTTATAGTTTTAAACCTAACCAAACTAAAAGTAATATAAATTATTTTAATTATATATATATATATATATATATATATATATATATATATGTCATAGAGAAGTCAAATTTTGAATTACGTTTGACTATTTCATTATCTTATAGTTTTAAACCTAACCAAACTAAAAGTAATATTAAATTATTTTAATTAATAATTAAGTTTAATTTTTATTTAATACAAAATTAAATAACTAGGAAACAAAAATAAATGTATTAATTTGTTTAATGAGTTAATATATAAAGTATTTTAAATATTTTAGGACTCCTCTCTGGTGTAATGGAAGCGGGCTAGTCCCAGTTCATCTGTACCTTGACCATGTAAGCATGTCCTAAAAGTAAGTGGTAATATGATTTCTAATTATTTAATAATTATAGATCTTATTTAAATATAATTAATTACTAATTTTTATAAATAAATATACATTTGGCCGAATTTTTTTATGTAACTTCTTAGAAATTAATTTCTATTTTCTATTAAATTTTTAATTTTTTTTATTTTTATTAGTTTATTTATTAAAATTTCACGTTTATAATAGAAATGTGTTTGCATTTATTATTATTATTATATGGGACCTATAATTATTACGAGTTAAAAATATCAATTATTTCTTGTAGTTTAATAAATTTTTCTTTCTTAATTAAAAATATTCTTAGAAATAGAGATCTGGACAAAGCTAGAGCCAAGCTGAGGCATAGAGTAGGAGAGGACTAAAGGAAGACCGGTTGGTGAAAGTAAGCACAAGTGGAGAGGTAGGTATGGAAGTTGAGTCTAGCATTGTTTTCGTAGGTGAGTAAGAAGCAAGCTAGAGTGTAGGCATGCCTAGAAAGCGAGCCTCAGAGCGATCAAAAGCGATAAATGATAGTAATAAGCTAAAGCAAGAGGTACACGATTAGGGGCTAGAGTAGGTAGTAGTTAGTAGGAGCAAGAATATGAGTCTTGATTTTCGACTATAATGACCTTATAACTATAGTTATATATTAATTAAGTTAATTTAGTCTAAATAAATCCAATTAAGGCTCAACTTACTTGTTTGTTATAAGATTAGGTTAAATCCCATGTGTACATATATATATGTGTGTGTGAAGGAGAATGATGTCATCAACACTTAATTAATTAGATTAACCAAGATTCAACCTAGCTTGGAACTAGCATTCACTCCTCATAATCTCCACTCTCTCTATTGTCAAGGATTTTTCATAAGAGATTCCAACTTTGAAACTTATGTGGATTATCATTAGAGGCTGGTCATTTGAATAGCTTTAAAGTGCATCAATCATCTTTGAAAAATTAAGAATCAACAAAGCAAGAAGCACTCATTAGAATAGGCGACACACATCCTTTGCAAAGCCTTCTCAATCTTTTGCTTGTTTTTGTGCGTTATGACTATCTAAATTAATAAGATCCTTGGTGCGAATTAAAAAAAATTAAATTGCTTCCATTGCGCCTTTTTTTATGTTTTAATTTCAATTCTCAACACTATATATGAAGCTTTTTATTATAAATTATTATTTAATATTTTTTAAGAAATTTAATCACCATTTTTCCAAATTTCCTTTCAAGAACAACAACAACAATATAATAATAATCTATTATATATATTTAAAGCAGGCCAAATTTTTTCATGGGACTCCACATTGTAAAATTTTATGAAGCCATATCATGTGTTTTCTAATGAGAAAATGACATATGACATAATTATAAATATTTATAAAAGAAGCAAATGTGATCTTAAATACTTATAATTACTTTTTTAAATATAAGACTATATATTAAGAAAAATGGAAAGTATAAAAACTGTTATAGCTATTACATATTAATAATAAATTTTATTATTCTTATAATAAAATATATATTTATATTCATACATGTAAAAGTAAATAACAATAATAATATAAAAATATTAAATTTGAAACATAGAAACCATTAATCGGAATTTTTGACGTGTTAGAAAACTTATTGATATAATAATAAAAAATAATTTCAATATATATATATATTTACTACGTATGAGAACTTATTAGAGTAAGAAATAGATAAAAAAAGATTAAAATCAATAATACATATACTTCTCATTTATATTTACTTAATATATAATAAATAAAGAAATTTCACAAAAATACATTATAAAAATATTAATATAGATGTAAATAAAAATATTATAAAATAAAAACTTAATCTTTGATATAATTACAAATTGAATTATAAACAAAATATAAGATAAGATTTTTAAATTTAAAATAAGTAAAATAATCATACAATAGCATGAGCAATAAAATTTCAATAAAAAGAAATACATATGGCTTTAATGTGACTTATATAAGAATTTATTATGATATTAAATACTAATTAAATAAAATGATAATATTAAATGTATTGTAATATTAAATACGAACCAAATAAAATGATATTATTAAATATTTATTATAATAAAATGATAGCTAAATATAAAAAAGAATTAGTGATTACATAATGCCACTAATATACTATATATCTATTATGAATTTCTAATTATTTTTTACAATCATTAAAATATATAATTATATAAGTAAAATGATAATATTAAATATTTATTAAAATAATAATTAGATAAAATTAATTTTTTTATAATATAATATTCTTTATTTTTTAAACTAAAATTTCTATTAAAAATTTATCAATTATTGTACATTAGTAAAAATATATTGCTAATAGTAATAATAAAGTGGTACCATTGTGTTTTTGCTACTTGAAGTTCTTAAAGAGCATGAAGAACTTGTAATTATGTGTATCAAAAATCCATACTTTTTTTTCTGTTGTTCTTTTTTTCTTTTCTATATAACATTTTGTTTAGTTTTTTTATTAATAATTGTTAGTTTTTCTTTTATAGATTTTGTTTTGTTTTTTTACTTAGAATATTTTAATGTTATATCTCTATAAAAATTTTAATTCGATACTATTTTTTATATTAAATTAAAAAAAAATTCCGGTAATTTTGTCTATCTTTTCCTTTCCGCACTTGTATATATATTATAATTATGATTAGTATTATTATTATTTAAGATCTTTTCTAATGGATAAGATTCGAAATAAGCTGTGTTTGACATTCTTTAGCTATTTTAGCTTGAAATTTAAGCCATGGTATTAAGGTTGAAAATATATCTTCCTAATCTTGATCTTTAAGATATTTTAATTTTTAGTTTTAAAAATTAGTTTTGCTAAAAGCAAGTAAACTAATGCAAATTTCAAAAGTAGATTTGAAAAAAGTTATTTATAAAAAATTTAAGAAATTATATATTAAACTAAAAGAAATTTATATTTATATTTTCAATACTTAATAACAATCTCAAACACACTTTGATATTTTTACTTCAATTATTTCTTTTTTATAAAAGAATGAGAAAGTGAATCAGAATTTCCATATAAAAAGTGTGAACTAAAATAGTTAATATGTTTTAAATTAAATCTAATAAATAAGTAATTATTTATATTCGGTAGTACCGGAGGAGCTCTTATAATGGAGATGGCTATTAAGAGTCCTAGATATATAACTGCTCAAGACATCATTTTACTACCTTTTGTAGAAATCATTGATAATATACAAAATATCGCTAGCCTAATGGAACCAATTGATTTGTGTATTGGATTACAAATCAAGAGAAAGCGCAGCTATTGTATAATACCGAAAAATAACTTTCAAGAGGGAAGTTATCCTATAGAGCTGTATTTCTGCTTGTTTGAAATGTGAATTATAGTGTTCATTCTTATGAAAATGGGAATGAAAAGCAAGAGATACTTTTTCTCGAAATATGGACAAATGGGAGTTTAATTCCTAAAGAAGCACTTCATGAAACCTCCCGGAATTTGATTTATTTATTTATTCCTTTTCTACATGCAGAAGAAGAAAATTTTCATTTAGAAAAAAATCAACACAAGGTTGCTTTTCCTCTTTTTACCTTTTACGATAGATTGACTAAATTAAGAAAAAATCAAAACGAAATAATATTGAAATATGTTTTTATTGACCAATCAGAATTGACTCATAACATCTATAGTAGCCTCAAAAGATTCAATGTATATACATTATCAGAACTTTTGAATAAGTGTCAAGAAGATCTTATGAAAATTGAGTTCATATAGGCATTTTTGATGCTGCTATTGAAATAGCTCTTCTTACTATATTTTTTGCTACTCCACTCATTTCATAAAGTATTCTACCTAGTTTAACGACAGCCACCCAATATTCAGGAGATTCTTTCGCCGAACCCATATGTGTTTCTGTAGGTCTTAAAGTAACTGGTTGTCGGGAAAATATGCATACTCCTAGGACGTGCCTAGCTATTAGGTTCCGACTCATGGATCTGCTCTAAGGAAGTACTTTGCTTCTAAATAAGGGAGAGTCATGTGCTAAATTGTTTAACTCTTTGGCTTTGGTTCTTTGAGTTAAACAATTCTATTCTTACTCGCTGAATTCTCCTTTTTCGACTAAAAAGGAACGCCCAATAAGGGCCTGCCTATGTTGAACCCAAAAATGGGCGTCGTTATCTAAAGCAGTCATTCGATCAAGAATTTGTTCTTTCAGCAGAAAAAACCTTTGTAACCTAATCAACCAAGACTAAGTCATGACCTTTGTAACCTCACGGCCACTTTCTTTCCTAGAGCTTGCCTCACTATGCAGCTTGAAGATGAACTCCAGCTGTAACTGGGGCTCCGCTCCAGGAATAGGGTGAAGGCGCACAATGGTTAGCCAGTCGAACCTAGCCATTTAGATAATTATTTCTTATCCATCATAGCCAGACACAAAAGTGTACAATCCGATAAAAATTTGTGGTTCTTGAAGTTCATGAAGAGTCTCTTGTTCTCTTACTTACTCTAGTGGCTAGTAAAGGCCAACCGAGAGTGGAGAACGAATGGCTCAAGAATCGACTGGTTCTGAGTGGACTTATGGAGCTGCTGCTTGGATTGTCTCCAGCTTTTTTCCCTTAATTTCATCAAGCCTCGCTTTCTATTTCTACAACAACCCCTACATGTGCTAAGGAACCTTGCACCAGGATCTTGAATACGATATTGGCTCTTTACGATAGACAACGCCAAATCTTGAAAAGGAAGGAAAGCTACTTCTACACCCATTCTTATGGTCTTTCTAACGAGAATTTTGGCAGCAAAGAAACACTCGCTGTCTTTTCTTCGCGAAGAAAATGTGTGCCATTAATTGAAAGAATTAAATAGTTATTTTTTACTAATAATGAGAAAGAAAGAATGAGAGAAAGAAAGTTAAATCAAAAGAGAGAAATTTAAATTATTATGGTAAAAGAGAGGATCTATTTTGGACAAAAAAAAAAAGAAAGGGATAAAAATGGCAAAAACAGAAAGGATCTAATTAAAATTTTCTTAAAGAGGCATTTGGTTCACGGATTGATAGAAAAAATATTTGGAAATATAACATTGATATGTTTAGTTTATTGAGAAAAATTGAATTCTTATGAATGCTAGCTTGATTTATATTTCATAATTAAAAATTAAAAAAATCAAATAATAGAATTAAATTTTAAGTGTTCATTTTATTTAATATTAATAAGTAATTAGTTGTTATTGCTATTTATAATTTTAAATAACATATTATAATTTACTATTTATTAGTATTTTATATACCATTTTTAATCATATTATTAATAGTTCATCTAAAGTAAACAAAGGAATAAGTGATTCTCTATTGATAGAGAAATTTTAGTTAGATTTTGGAGTGTTGACAAATTAAAAGCCAATAATGACAGTGGCCACTTCCAATTTGATCTTTGTTTGATCTTTTACTAACAAATGGACCATAATACTTTGTTTTAAGAAAAGGGTGGTCGATAAAAGAGAAAAGTAAGGGTAATTTTTATTTTTATTTTTATTTTTAACTTTTTTTACTGTACCATCTAAATGGGATCTTGCTTTCCCCACTATAAGAAAGGTGGAAAAGTTACTTTTTGTAAAAGTTAAAATAGATGTCGACTATATATATAACTCTTCATTCAATTAATTTTAGAATAGAGAATTATATAATATGATTGAGTAATTATTGTATATCTATTAAAATGAGTAAAGCAATTATTAGATGACACAAATCTATATTAGTAGATTAACGATATTATGGTAACTTATTTATTTATTTAAATAATTTCTTATTATAATAATTATGCACTCAAAAGAATTTTAGAGGCTCGTTAGAGTACTATTATGGGTACTCCGCCGTCTATTTTAGTAAACTAAAGATATTATAGTAACTTATCTATTTATTTCAATAATTTATATATTTCTTATTATAATATTATGTAATCAAAGAAAAAGTGATTTATGTAGAAAAATCAATTTAATCTTTTTTAGATATTCTACACTTTTTAATTATTTTTATATATCATTTTAATTTTAATAATTTATTAACATAATTAAATATTAAATTAGTTAATTATTTATCAAATAATTAAATATATTATTTTTATTTATTAAAATCTTTTATTTATTTTTATAATTTAATTAATAGTACTCTACAACTATAAAATTTATTTATATAATTTAGACTCGTACAAATTAATGAATTCTTGATAATTTATATTAACAGAAAGACGTATAAAATTAATAAATTATTTAAAATAATACCAATTCATTATTTATAATTAAAATATAGATTTATAATGATAGAATATTAAAGACAAAACCCTATACTTTTTATTTATTTATTTTAGTTGAAAAAGTTATTAAATATATTAATCATTGTTCAGTTCAATTCGAATCAACAATCAATTGACATGTTGCTTTCTTACAACATTAGTATAATTATTAAGTATTTGGTTGAAATTCATAATATTTATAGAATTTTTATTTATAAATCTAAAATTTATATGCTTTAAATGGAGTGAAAGTTAATTTAGTATTCTTTATAATCAAATTTATATGAAATCGGTTATCGCTAAATTAAATTCTACTAAAATAGGTAGAATTTCTAAACGAATTCCACATTAGTAAGTCATTATATTTCATAACACCAAAATATCTCTTTCAACTTTGTCATTTCTATTTTATTTTCTCTCTCATTCTTTTTAAATGAAATATTTTTTTTTTATAAATTTAAACTAAATATATAAATTTTAATTTTAATCCATAAAAATCCGACTAAAGCAACTAAATCATTACTTAGATAATGAAATATGCAAAGAATAGAAAATAAAACCTAATTAAAATAAGCAAATGGATATTTGCTGACCATCATACCACCACTTTAAATGGTAAAGCTTTTTTAATGTCTTAAAATCATAGATTCATAGGCGCTATAATAATTAATATTTGTATCATTAATTACATGAGGATTTTAAAAAATAAATAAATAAATAAAAAGAGTACTGTATAACTAACTGCCTTGCCATGGACCCAGACATCAAATATGGATTCAATATAAAAGATTTCTAATATATTAGTATAAAAATTAAAAAAGGAAATTTTAGTTATAATTTTATAATATTTGATGAAATATACATAAGAAACATAATGTAAATTTTAATTAAAATTCTTATAACAAGCTAAAAAATCCATTATTTAAACTTGGCCTGTTTATTAAATAAATCTTAAAAAAATATTTAAAATTTATTAATTTATATAAATAAGTATGAACGAACCACTAACCCACTTATAAGCAGCTTAATTTATTCATAGCCCTCAGGCATTATATTTATTTCTAAAACTCTTTATTCAATTTGACCTTTTATATATAAAATATATTTTTAACAAAATATAAACTCTATATATGTATAATTTATATAATATTTATAAATAATGAGTCGCATACTAAAAAAATTTAATCAGACCGAGTCATGACTCAAATTTATCAAACTATGCCCTAGTTTGAATTTTTTTTTTCTTTTTTTGGCAAATATTCGAACCGTTGGGTGATAATTAAACCTCACCTAACAAATTTTTATCCAAATATTATCTGAAAAAAGAAAAGCATAAAAAAGTAAATGAAAAAGGTAACTAACCTTAAAAGCATATAATGGGAGTATGAGTTTCTATAAAGCTGCAATCTCCAAAAATAATTGAATCTCATAAAATAGTAAAAAGGAAAAAATAAACAAATATTTTTATATTAACATAATTAGAGAAATTAAAAAAATATATTTTAAGATTATTTTTTATATTGACATAATTTCATCGATATAAATTCAAAGGTTAATTACTATTACCCTCCTCATGTTGCATGTATTTACAAGTTCAACCTCACTTTTTTTAAAATGAATTAGTTGTCTCTAGCCATTTAATATTATGTCTTTCTTTTTTGGTAAAACATTCTAAACATCTATATAAACCCTAAAGTTTCCTTAGGTAATTTCATATATATAATGCAAGAGATTTTTGAATTAATTCACTATCTATAATATATAAAGAACGACAAATTTTCTCATGAGATTCTTGGCAACATTTTATAAAGCCACATCATGTAAATTTTTAATAAAAAAAAATTATGATTTTAATATAATTATATAATAATTTATTATGACATTAAATACTAATCAAATAAAATGATAATATTAAATATTGATCAAATAAAATAATATAATTAAGTATTTATTAAAATAAAATGATAGCTAAATATAATAAAAAATTATTAATTATATAAAGCCACTGATTTATCATATATTTATTATTTTTTATAATTCTTTTATGACTATTATATTTTAATGTTATTAAAGTAAAATGGTAATATTAAGTACTTATTAAAATAAAATTATAGCTAAATATAATTTTTTTATAATATAATATATCTATAATTAGAATAAGATACTTTAAACTAAAAATTTAAATTATAAGATTCTCAATAATTATGCATTAGCACGAGTAAAAAAATTAAGGTATATAAAAGTCGTTTGATATTGATAAATAATGAGAGGAAATAATATTTTTTTAAAAATAAAAATTTTAATTATATTTGGATTGAATATGATCAAAAAAACTTTCGAAAAAGTAAATAACTCAACTTCGTTAACTTACTTAAAAGAGCTAATTAAATAGAATTTTTCGAGGTAAGTAGAACTCAACATACCAATATTCTCTTACTTTATCTAAAAAAAATCAATACTAATTCTATTATATGGATATTACTCTTTTTTAAAACATAACGAAAAGCAACAAAATCATCTATTTCCTAGAAAGTCAAATTATATACTAAATACTTTTAATTTCTAATAACGAAAAGATAACTTTTTTAGAAATTTAACTTCCTAAAAAGTATATTTCTTGAAAAATATACTATTTATATCAAACAAGGCTTTAGTATTAAATATTTAATTTCATTTACAATATAATATTTAGATTATGGTTTACCGATAAAGAAAATGAGAATCATTTCACCATATTTAAATATGCTCTTTTAGGAATATTTTTAAAATTATTATTTTTTTGTCTCAAATTTTATTATGTACAATTCAAGTTCAAATGGAAAAGGTGGTTAGGGATGAAAATACTTGAACATACATTGGATCGGTGTATTTTAAGAATTAAATACTTGACAAAAAGAACAAAATAAAATTGTTTGTATTACTACTCTATGCATTGGATCGGTGCATATTAGCTTTCACATTTTCAACTAGCCAAACTATTGAATGGGGCGGTTCTGAAATTAGGCAAAAAACCAACAACAACAACAACAACATGTTAGTGTTTAAGGATATGTAATGTTTGCCAAAATGGAAGGCTTTTGCTACAACAAGACTATGTTTGCAATATATCTAAGTATTTATTTACTTTCGCTCGTATACATTGCGATTTTTTTTTCCTGAAAATATGATCTGTAAATGAAAAATAAAATTATGTAAGTATTTTTTTTAAAATTTTGTTAGAGAATTAATCATATTAGTATTTTTTTTTTACTATTTTATATAAAGTATTTTATTACAACTTTAACACCTTAATTATGATATATAATTATCTCATATTCTTCCACCTTTAACACCTTAACTTTAACACCTTAATTATCTTATAATCTTTTTTTTTCAAATTATTTTTTATAATTTTAACTTTGATTATATATTTTTTAATTTTTAATTTTTATAATATAATAATTATCTTATTAATTACAAATTATTTTTTTCTTTTTATTCAACGTATTTGTACTTATTTTTACCCTTCATCCCTCTTTTTATTTTATTTTATATATATTTTATTCAGATGATTTTTGATAGAGTTTAATTTCAACTAAAAAAGAGTTTGTTAATTAGAATTAATTTTTATATTAATAAATAAAGTATTCTTAATGTATTTATTAAAAATAATTTATAAATTAAATTTCTTATGCAATTTAATAAATTTATGTCTATATATATATATATATATATATGAGAACAATGTTCTATTATTATTTTTCTCTATCATACAGAGTATGTCATATGATTTCTAAACTTTTTATTTTTTATTTTTAGAGAATTAATCTATTCTAACGTATTTTTCTACTATTTTAAAGAGCATTATGTTACAACTTCTAATACTTTAATTAGGATATTTAATTATTTCATATTTCTCTACTCTTTTGGATTCTTATTTATAACTTTCACTTTAAATAATTTATTTTTCAAGTATTATATTACAATACAACACCTAATTATAAATTTTAAGTATCTAATAGTCATTTTTTCTCCAAAATCTTCTTTATAATTTTAATATTTGATTAGATTTTAAGGTTCTTTATTCTCATAGTCGATTAATTATTCTATCAATTAAAGAATTATTTTTAATTATAGCTTTAATATTTATTTGCATATTTTATTCATCATTGTATTCTATCTTAAATATATTCAAACGAAATTATTTTGATATGGTTCAATTTCAAGTAAAGAACTCAGTTAATTAAAAATTAGATTTTAGGTTAGATTTTCTATAATTTAGTAAATGAAAAAAATAACATAAAATATTTTTAGTTTTATATATGTAAAGTAAGAAAATATTACCGAATTATGCACTTAAAATATATAAAATACTAAATCAACAAAAAAAATATTAAAAAATAAATGAAGTATTATAACATAGTAATTTGATTTAATTTGATTTATATTATTAAAATGTTTACTTTATTTGATTTTATGGGATACTTCTATTTATTTAATTTCATATGGATGTTATGAAAAGAGTATAAAAAATTAAAGAGTTTAAAATAGAAAAATTATTAAATCATATAAAAAGATAGAATAAACTTTTATTAGTGAATGAATTTATCGTCATTAAAATTAAAAAGTATTTAAGAAATTTTAAAAGATATAACACGTTTATATATCTAATAAAAGACTAAACATAAAACATGTACTTAGTTATAAGTCAATTAATAATTTTAATATTTTTACTAAATATTTCTAGTATGGTATCATTTAATTTTAATTTTAGTGACTTTATAATTTTTATTGACATTAAAATTAAACTGCTCGTAAGGCGGACAATTATCTAGGTTTTTTTTAGAAAGAATTCATTCATGGAAATAAATAAATATACCTTAACATATATCTTTTTTTGCTAAAAAAATGAACCACCAATATTAGGGGAAATATGTAATTTTAGAAACTTAATTATGACAAATATTGAATTAAAATAATTTAGGTTACATTATTCATATCATACTTTTACAATATTATCTTTTTCTGAGTATGAATTACCAATATTTATTACCTAATTAATTTGGTATTATTTGATTTTATAGAAGGATCTCAAATAGGGTAATATATTTGCATCCTAATGGTCCATAGGGTATTTAGTAAATTTATCAAAAGTAGTTGTTTGTAAATGAAAAAGAAAGAGTGAAGGATGAAATAAGTTTTCAAAGGAACAAAATGATTATTACATTGAAAAAGAAAATCTTGTACCATTTCCAAAACAATAAGATGAGGAATTACCACAAGTTTTTAGTACCTACTCGCTCTGCATATCTTCTAAACTTAGAATTTTCTTTTTATCAAGCATGCTCTACACCTAAAATACTTTAAAATCTAACTATTTGTATATGAATATTTAAAAATTATTTTATTTGAATTTATTAATCCGCTATATTAATTTTTTTATTCACGAGAAATCCAATAAACTATATACCATATAATAGAAAATAGTTATTTTTTTTATACTTGCAATAAATTAAAAATGAAAAAAATTATTTAAGTATATATTGTATAAAATTGTATTTAATTAAAAATATTTAAAATA
Source organism: Ricinus communis (assembly GCF_019578655.1). Lineage (NCBI taxonomy): Eukaryota > Viridiplantae > Streptophyta > Magnoliopsida > Malpighiales > Euphorbiaceae > Ricinus > Ricinus communis. The sequence continues at coordinate 27,352,430 of NC_063264.1, forward strand.
TAAAACTGGACTAAGACTCAATTTATAAGTATTTTTTTAAGCTACACCTTGGGATTTGAATATATTTATTTATGAACTTAGTATAATTATAATCTCTCTTATCTATCATTAAAAACAAGAGAAAACAAGAGAGGAACTTAAGCACAAAGGAAAAAAACAAACATTAATTTAGCACTTAGCATTGTATAATGCCATATATGAAGGTTCTTAGCAGAAGAAAGTGGCTAAAGGTGTATGATAAACGCAAACAGAACAAAACTGTCACTACCCTACAAAAAACTAGAATAAAAGAAAACCATTATAACCACATTACTTTACAAAAATTTTAAATTTATTAAAAACAACTCACCAGAACCAATTATTCTTTTATAGTTTTCTAGGAATTTTTGATCCATCCAAGAGTTTAATGAAAAAGAAATTATTTTTTAAGTTCTTAAAAATAAGAAAAAGAAAGTTTGATGTTTCTTACTTTTACTTTATTTTAATATCATATTCTTTTAATTCATGCCAACAACAATATTATAGTAATTAATTTATTTCTCCTTTTCTTGTGAACTATTATTATTATTGTTACTCCTCACTGCTATTGCTGTACTCTCTCTCTCTAACAAATGAACAATGCCCTAGATCTTTCTCTATCTCCACTCTCTTTCTCTACATGTCCTAGTTTTCTCTTTCTAGGGTTTTCACTTTCTAGTTTCCATATCACACCACTCTTTTTCCTTTCTTATTTTTTTTTTCTCTTCAACTTATTTGTTGAGTGAATGTGTTATTTTCTAGTTTATTTTTTTTGGTTAGATTTTTTATGGATTTATGGATTTGTTGGATGAGAAATTGTGAATTTTGGTTGGTTTTTCATTGCAAAATAGCAAGCATTTTAAAGGGTTTTACTTTGAAGTGGTGATTCTTGATTATTTCATTGCAAAACAATAATAAGAAGAAGAAGATAAGGTTTTGTTGGGTGCTTTTGGAATTTTCAGTTACTGGATTTGGTAGAATGTGCAGCCATTACTGAGATTTTCTCCATAATTTTGGAGTTTCTAGTGATTTCTTGTTGTAAAGTTATAATCTTTGAAGTAGTTATTGTTAAATGTTATGTTCATTTGGCTGCAAAAATGGGATTGTTAGAATTTTGAGTTATATTTATATAGCTTAGATTCCTTCCTTTATCTTTTAAAGGAATATTCTTTGGTTGTGTTTGATGCAAATGGGGAAAGGAAGAACATAATTGTAAAGAAAAGATGAGAAATTTTATTTGTAAGTATTGGTTTTGAAGAAGGGTGGCGTAGAAGTAGTTTATGTGTATAATGGGTTGCGTTTGTTGTAAACCCTCTGCGATTGAGGATAGCAAAGACAGCCCAGGAGAGAGGCTTTCTAGTAAGGCCTCATCAGACTTGCGAGTATCAAGGGCCACCTCTTCAAGGAGGGAGGAAGCATACAGAGTGAAAGATCGATATGATAGTAATGATGGAAGAGCAATGTTGATTGATAAGCACTCAAATGGTTCAGTTAGATTACATGGAGGTGAAAATGCTGATAGGAAAAGGGAGAAGATGGAATATGCTGTTGCTCAACCTCATCCAGGAAAGGGTACTGTACCAAAAGCAATTGAAGGGGAACAGGTTGCAGCAGGGTGGCCTTCTTGGCTAGCTGGAGTGGCTGCAGAAGCAATCAAGGGATGGCTTCCACGACGTGCAGATTCTTTTGAGAAGCTGGATAAAGTATGTTTTTTTCTCTATTTGTTTCTTAGTTGAATTTGCTGTATAATCATGGCAGCAGGGACAATCAAATTTTTTTTCTCTCTTTGGTTTTCAATTAACTTAATTGAAGATATGATCTTAGTTTAATGTAGAGTTTTATTTTAAATAATGCTACTTAATGGTAAATTAAATTTTCCGCGCAAATAAAAAATAAAAAAACTGAATGATCAGCAACATGCCTCTTGCAATGAATATCAGTAGCGATTGTTGCTAATTAGAATAAGAACCTAGTAGAATAAGTGCCTCCACAAGATATATTCCATCCCGGCATCAGCATTCCTGGGCTTGCTGGAAGGCTTTTACTGTGTTGGTATTTCTAGCTCTTGATTGAGATACTGTAGGTAGAAAATGTGGACTAACATTTATTGGAATGTTGTTGGGGTTTTATGGTGTTGAATTTCATAGCTTTGATTGCGATAAGTTAGGAGAAACTATGCACCTAAAGATTTCTGCTTGGAAAATAAACGGCACTTTAAATTCCAGATATATCCAGCTGTAGCATTCCTAGAAGCTTTGTTTTCTCCCAAGTTGGTACCTTCTGGATACATTATAGTTAGAAGTTCTGTTTTCAGCTGACTAAGTCTGCAAGGTTAGAAAGTATGCTGGAGTTTTGGTTGAATCTTGAATGACTTGCAATCATTTCATTGTAGCAGGATCCCCCATTTATGCAACTATCAGAAAAGGAACTAGTGATGTGTAAATGTTTAAACATGTGCATGATGAACTTCTATATCTTGTTTCTTGCAATTACATTCAAAATTAGTTAAATTGTAACATCGGAGTTCTATCTGCATGAGTCCAAGAGCGTAAAAGAAATATAGGAGGTGCTTCTGAAGTAAGAGGTTATGTTTGACATTTATTTGTTATAAACGAGGTGGATTTGAAACTTTTACCATCAAGTTTGGATATACCCTTGTCATTGTTGTTTCCGTGCTACTTGGTCGAACGCTAATGGTATCTAGATAGTTCCAAACGCATAATGTTCAATCAAGGTGTTGATGATGTGGCTATTTGTGAGAGGTTATGCACTCTGGGGAAGGTTGAGACTTCAGCACAAAGATACAGGAGTTGAGAACAACATTAAAGAGAAATTATAGATACTAGTATTGTAATACAATAGTTTTATCTTTTTTGGCTTGTATCTGCATTCTATTCAAGCTATTTCTGAGTAGTTGATTGTTAATTTGTTACCAAAAATTGGCCATAACATGTCTACAATACTTTTGTTTAGATTAGATCATTGAACTTGTATGAAGGAGGGTTAGTTTTATTGATGACCACTTTGCGAGTTTTAGTTCAAAGTCAATTCTATGTCAAAGTAGAATGGTATTAAAAGGAATCAATATTTTCAACTACCAGCTGATGGGTTCTCCCAGTAAATTTTTTTGGTTTAAGTTGGGAAGGACTTGTGTTTAGAGATTGTGTCTTGAAGGATTGAGAAATTTTTACATAGTTGGATGATTTATATGGGCTAAACAGTGTCCTATTTATCCTGCCTTCTCATATTTGGAGCTAGAGAACGGGATTGCTTTTATTCATCTTGTATATGTTAAACTTTGAGTTGTCACTTCTCTAAATGTAAACTCCAAGTACTTAAAAAGATCTGGCTATTTTATTCAGTTTGACAGGTGCTTGTTCAATGATTTGTTCTTTTTCCTTATCTCATATGTTCTCTGTGTTGACATCACCTAGTCGGCTATTTTTCTATCTTCATCTCATGACATTTATTTCATTGCAGATTGGTCAGGGAACTTATAGTAATGTCTATAGAGCTCGTGACCTTGATCAGAAGAAGATTGTTGCTTTGAAGAAAGTAAGGTTTGACAACCTGGAACCTGAAAGTGTTCGGTTTATGGCCAGGGAAATCCACATTTTGCGTAGGCTTGACCATCCTAATGTGATAAAACTAGAAGGTCTAGTTACATCGAGGATGTCTTGCAGTTTGTACCTTGTATTTGAATACATGGAGCATGACTTGGCTGGGCTTGCTTCACACCCTGGACTGAAGTTTACAGAGCCACAGGTACTTGTACAAGCTTTATCCTCAGGAATTATGTCTATTGTAGGCCTGTTTTTCCATATTCTGGCTATATGGTCTAATTTATGTATTTGTTGCCAGGTGAAATGTTACATGCAACAGCTTTTGCAGGGGCTTGATCATTGTCATAGCCGTGGTGTTCTACACCGAGACATAAAAGGCTCTAACTTATTAATTGACAATAATGGTATCTTAAAAATTGCAGATTTCGGTCTAGCAAGTTTTTATGATCCAACATATATTCAACCGCTCACAAGCCGAGTTGTAACTCTTTGGTACCGTCCTCCGGAGCTTCTTCTTGGAGCCACTTACTATGGGACTGCTGTTGATTTATGGAGTACGGGTTGCATACTTGCTGAACTATATGCTGGCAAGCCTATTATGCCTGGAAGAACTGAGGTACTTGTCTTTCTTTTTCTTCTGAAACAACCGGTTTCAGGGATCCCTCACCATACTTCCCTTTTCCTTTTTGCTGCCTAGTAGTTCTTGTGATGTTATGTCTTGAGATTTGGATTTCTAAGAATATATTTCACCATCAGGGGATTTGACTCCAGGAAAAGCTGGTTTTTAAATATGATTTTATGTATTTCCTTGCTTTGGTTGTGAAGCAGCTTTCTTTGGATGTGATGTTACAATAGGAAATGGTGCCAATCATTATGATAACCGACATCTAACAATGAGTACAAACTCATTTGTCAAGAGGGTAGGATACTAGGTTGTTTGGGAAATATTTAGCCCTTTGCATTTTGTTTCTTTCTCTTTTCCTCCATGTCTAAGGCCGCGACATAGATTTAATGTGTGAATTGTGAGAAAAAATTAAGAAAAGATACAAATAGATGGTTATTTTGTGAACTCTGTTTTCTTTCTACTTCTCTATGTTCAGCTTGTCTTAGTTTCTTGTATCACCTTGGTTTGGTTATACGTGCAGTTGATCAGTTATTTGGATTCCTAAATGCCTCTGCCTTGTAGGTGGAGCAGCTGCATAAAATTTTCAAGCTCTGTGGCTCACCTTCTGAGGATTACTGGCGGAAATCGAAATTGCCTCATGCCACAATCTTTAAGCCTCAACAGCCTTATAGACGCTGTGTTGCAGAAACATTTAAGGAATTCCCTGCACCAGCTTTAGCACTTATGGAGACTCTACTAGCTATTGACCCTGCAGATCGTGGAACTGCAGCTTCTGCTCTGAAGAGTGAGGTATGAATAGAGATGCACAGGTTCTAATTAGACATTCTTTTCCTGTTTCACCGTCTCCATTACTATTTCCTTTGCTTCTCTCTTCTGTTGGGAGTGAGCATGGCTGGATGTGTGGACCTATAAGTTAAGATTGGAGCTGCGCAACAAAGCAGTTAGTTTCTGTTTTTCAAATTTATTGTCTGGATATGATTTCAAATTTTTAAGTTTAGAATCTCAAATAAAAGAAAGCCTGAAAATTTAGGATCTCGATATCAATTCACCAGTGATTTGTCAATCCTTCAATTAAATTTTTATTATGCAAATTGATGCATGGGGCTACAATATTCTTATCATAGTATTTTTGAACATTAACTTAGTTTTGTCATTGCTTTCCTTCTTTTAGGGAGTTCTTAGTGTCTTTAGGGTGTCTATTTTAGTAATTTATTTAGTACCTAATCAGTATTCCTGTGTACTTGTTAAGGAGAATAGTCAACATCAAAATAATTTTGATCCTTTTTGTTTTCTTGTGGACTTTAAAACTGATTTTAAACATAGTCTGGCCTTGTTATGCTTCTGTTCCATGTTGCATGCGAAATGTTATTAAACAAGTCCTTGGGTTTCAGCTCTCTTGCCGCATGAGGGCTTCTTCCTTTTTTTTTTTCTCCTTTTTCTGAATTTAAAGTAACTTACTATGTTCAGAGTCTTGGACTTCATTATTTTTATTTGTATGTTTGTTTTAGAAGAAGTGTTTGGGAATTTGCTATTTATTTCCATTGAAGAAAAAAAGTTGAATATTTGGGGTGGTTGTCCTTTAATATAAGTGGTTGATTTATTTCCAAAAAGAGAAGAAAGAGAAGTTAATGTGAAAGTTTGATTTATTGTATAAATCATTTTCTGAAAACAATAGTAGCTTTTCATGTTATTTAGCTCTTGTGGCTTCTTTATTTATTATTTTTTTCTTTCTCTAGTTGTTTTTGTACATTCAGATTTTCAACTACTACTTTATTATCAACCTATTGAGCCTTTAGACTTTCTTTTATTTTTTTCCTTTTTCTTTTTAAGCATTACATTTTCTTCTCAGTGTTATCAACACCTGGGTTTGATCTAGATTTGAAATTAGGAATGGCTGGAGTTTCTGAAGACCTTGGCTCATATAAATCAATGTTTGGTAGATTGTGGTAGTATTAGATCTCAAAAAGGGCTTTACATGTAAAATGACCATTTAATATCTTCCTTTCACCCGAGTTCCAATTGTTAGGAAAAGCAGCTATCAAAATATCGAGTGGAAGTCAAACTTTATGACTTTTATTGGGCACTGTTCCTTTGTGCATCATTAGTTTCTGCGGCTTGATCTTTAAGCATAATTGCGCATAGGCATTTTACTTTGTGAGATCATGATATATGGCCTTTTCTTTTCCAGGCTAGGGCTACAGCTTGCCTTTGAATAAAAATTAAAAGACTATACAATGGCCCTTCAGCCCTGTCCTCACCCCTACCATACCTCACACATTTTGTTCACCTGCTGGTGTTGCACCATAGCATGGCATCTTGTTAACTGTATTACTGATTGACATTTTGGTTTTTCACTTTCTTATCAAATATATTTGCTGTAATCTTATTGAGAATGCGTATGAAAATCGCCAACCTTGGATAAAGATTTAAGATCTTCAAAATTTATGTTTTACATATGTAAAGTAGGTTACCCAGATTGGCGATCCCTTTAGACTTCTATTATATGCCTTGTTCTATTTAGGAAATTGTGGAAATATGGACTTTTATATACAAAGAAATATTTGTGCATGCATTTATACAAACATTTTTTGGCCAACTGAGTCTGGTACTCATATTTTTTAGTTCTATCATTTCTATTAGTTATTTTATTGTTGATTGTCATTGACATGTTTAATATGTGTTTTCCAGTTCTTTGCAACAAAACCACTTCCATGTGATCCTTCAAGCCTGCCTAAGTATCCTCCCAGCAAAGAGTTTGATGCAAAAATGCGGGATGAGGAAGCGAGAAGGTAAAGAGTGTAGGAAAATAGGAAATGTTAGGAATTGGAAGAGAATGAATTACGTTTTTTAATCTGTAGTTGCTGAGCTCAGTTTGTAGCGTCATGAAATACTATTTGATGACCCAAAATTTGTACTTTGGCATTTTAGCTATATGACTTTGTTGTATCGTAGAATTGTCTTGTGTTATGTTCTGATTAGCAGGATCCTGCTGTGGAAACCAAAATTTTAGCACTTGTTTAGACTTAGCTATCATGGCTTGATGTAGTGCCTTGTTGGCTCACATTGTTTGTAGGGATTTGCATAATTAGTTGATCTCTTATTCTGCACTTCTACTGCTGCTCTCTGAAGTGTTGACTAGTTAGGCTGTTATTGTTGCTGATAACTTTCTTTCACTTATTGACAGACAAGGACCAGGAGGAAGCAGGGGCCAGAGACCTGATATTGAAAGAAGAGGGACAAGAGAATCTCGAGCAATCCCGGCTCCTGATGCCAATGCGGAGTTAGTCTTATCGATGCAGGTAACTCGTTAAACACATAAGTGTTAAGCAAGTAAAGGATGTGTTTAGGAGGTTATACATGATGGAGCTCGACTATCTAGTTAGAGGAAAGATTAAAGGAAAAAAGTATATAGAATAATTAGAAAGAAAAGAAGAAATCATGACCAGGTTTGGGAAAAGAAGGGACTAGCTTGTGATTATAAGCCATCCAAATAAATTAACTAAACATGGTAGTGCTTAAGACATAGCGGCAGAGCACTCTGTGTGCATCCTTGTAAACATCTCCAAGTCTTCCCCAGGGCAAATGTTTTTTTGCACATGTTTTTTTGGCTGAAAGGTGGAGTTCCTGGGATTTAAATTTGTGTCATCAGATTATTGCTTTTAGTTTGATTTAATTTGATGAGGTTATTTAATTAATCGCAGAAAAGACAAGGTCAATCCAATTCTAAGAGCCGGAGTGAGAAATTTAATCCTCATCCAGAAGAAGTTGCTTCTGGCTTTCCCATCGACCCACCTAGACCATCGCAAGTAGAATCAGGTGTAGATCCACAAGGGCACCAACATAAGAGAGCTTCCCATTCTGGATCTTTGGTTCACCGAGCTGCCTGGGCAAAGGCTGGTAGAAACCCAGATGATGCTCCAAAGGTTTCTACAGGGGCTGACTTGTCAACAGTGTCAGGTTTAGTAGCGGCACGGAGAAGTTTATTATCTGAAGATCGAAGAGAAAGATCTGGCTCATCACAGCCTGAAGTTCCAAAACTAATGTCAAGATTTCCAGGTTCCTTCAAGGAAGTCTCAGAATCTTTTGTGCACCAGGACCAAAAACTTCAGGGTGTTGCAAGTTCTCACCAAAAAGATGGAAGAATCAGCAATAATGATCCAGTCCTTGTAAGTAGTCTTATTCACATTTTAATTTTTCTCTCTTCTCCTCTCAATCTTCTGCTGAAATTTTCTCACCAAAATTTTTGGGAACCAAAAGCTTGGCCAATTGTTAAGTGTTATTTATTATTATTTTTTTCCTCTGCATATTATTTCGCAAGCTCCTTGTAAATTGTAGTTGTCTTCAGGGAAGTAATACGGTTGGAACTTAAATTGTGGAACTTCATGCGGCTGACTGATCATTATCTCACTGTTTTTTTCTAACATCTTAAAGTGCTCGAGCAATTGGAAATGCTTGCCCTTCTATTTTCATGATTTCTGGTGGGTAACTTATCCATGGTTCTTGTTATCTATATAATTTTCAGGTTGGGTATGGGTCAAAAGGTCACAAAATCCATTATTCTGGTCCATTGCTTGTTCCACCAGGGAACGTGGATCAGATGTTGAAGGATCACGATCGGCAGATCCAAGAAGCAGTTCGACGAGCTCGCATAGACAAGGCAAAGGTCAGAAAGGTTCAGGTCGAGGGGAACCAACAACTATCAACGAATTCAATATTTGTTTCCGGTCGCTGAGCCCCGACTGAGCATTAATGTCAGGAAGATCACTGCAGAATAAGTTGACTGGTGGTTTTCTCATGTTAAATATTGAAGGTTAAGTTGTTGGGTAGGGGGTTCCTTCTTTTTTTTTTTTTTTTTTTTTTTTTTGTATAGGGGTTGTTCTTGGGAAAAGGTTAGCTAGAAGCCATATTATAGCTGCTGATTGATAAAATCTCTTGCCCCTTGTCTCTGTCTGCAGATTATAATGTGTATTTACTTGTCATTCTGGGACTGCAACTATCTATGGGCCATTCTTGTAGAGCAATTTTATTAGTCATACGCTGTAGAGTAATGACATTATTATTATTATTATTTTTTTTAATTATGGTGTTAAAGAAGAGAGAAATTGTTGAATTCACCATGCTCAATTCAGCAGGGAAGGGGCTTCTTCTCTTATCATTTCAGGGTTGCCATTTTTTTGTGTTACCATTTCATTCATTGTCTTTCAATTTAGGGGTATTTCTAATTCTCATAATATTAACTTCGATGAAAATCATTAAAAAAATTATTTATAAATTTAAATTTGAAATTTATAAATTTTTTTATAATTTTAGAGTTGATGTAATTTGAATAAAGTAAATTAATTTAAAATTTTATATAATTAAATCTATATTAAATTAGTTATAATTAAATTAAGAGGTAATTACTTTTTATTATATATTTTTTTACTTTGAAATACTAATTGTCGTTTGTATCAATTTTATTATATTAATTGTTTTCATGATTTTATAAAATTAACCATTAGCCTCTTGTATTTAGGGCGTAAATAAGTCGAGCTGTGCCGAGCTTTTCAATGCTCAATTTCAACTTGTAAAATTTTAATTGAGTTCGAGCTCGATTGTTTTTTTATATTTTAGAGCTTAAGCTCGGCTCCTGATTTTCATATTTTTGAACTCAGTTCGAGCTCGGATTGTAATTAGCTCAATAATATATATATACGAGCTGAATTTGAACTCGACTCGTTATTAGCTCGATATTTATATAAACGAACTAAGCTCGGGCTCTGCTCGATTTCAAGCTCGTTAAGCAAACTCGATTTTACCAAATATGTAAGCAAGCTCGATTTTATCAAATATGTAGTTGTAAATTTTATAATTATAAATAAATTATACACAAAAATAAAATAAATATAAAATTTAGAAACTAAAATAATTAAATCTTCTTAATAAAAAGAAAGAGTTCAACAAACTCGATAGAATTATATCTCAAACTCATTTCAAATCCATTTATAATTCGGTCAGAATTAGAAGTGAAAACGAGTCGAGCCTAGCTTCATTAAGCATGTTACAAAGATATTTACTTATGTTAATTTATAACAGATCTTACTCCAATACCTTTTCTTTATCAATTAAACTATAATACCTTTTATGTTAATTTTATAGAGTTTTTACTCTATTTACAAACTCCACATTAAGCATATTGTGGAAATATTTACTTATGTTTCATTAATTTATAAATATATAAACTATAATTTTCAAATATCTTTAAGTATTTATATAATATTTTTTTAATGCTAAAACTACGGAATTTTATAGTAATATCTTTAAATATTTACATAATATATGTTTGTTTATTCAATACTAAAACTATGTAGTTTTATAATAAAACAACATAGCTTATATTGATTTAAGTTAACTATATTATACACAAAACTACATTATTTTGATACATAGTTTTTATTTTATTATTCTCTTTAAATTAATTTATAACAAAAAAATTGAGTTCTTATGATTTATTTATTTATTTCTTTTTTAATTAGAATATATTATTTATTTATTTGTTTATTAAACTAATGCAAGAGCGAGCTCAGACGATCTAAGCACTACTAAGTTCGAGCTCGACTCGTTTAATAAACGAGCTCAAAAATGAAGTTTGAGTTTGACTCGTTTATCCTGATGATTGGACTCGAACGTGTTTTTACCGAGTTGAATTTAAAGTAGCTTGCGAGGGGCTCGACTCATTTATAGCCCTATCTGCATCCAAAGTCAATGTAGTTAGAAGACTAAATTGAAAAATAATATTACAATTTAGTTCTTAAACTTATACTAAATATGAAATTCATCCAAAATTAATTGTTTTATTATATTAGAATGAGACTATTAATTTTAGTGGGAGTAATAATTAGTTTTACAATAAGTTAAATGCAGTTTTAACAAATTAATTAATTATTATTTTTACTGATTTTATTTTTTAAGTACTATTTAATCCTAAAAATAAAAAATTTTAAAATTTTATAGTTAGAGCAACATTATCAAAATAGTATTGTATTATTAAAATATAATACATATTTATAGTAAAAAATATTTTACTTTTATTATTATTTTGATAGATATTAGAATTAAATTATGCTAAAAATAGAAATTTTACTTGAATTTGGTAAAAAAATTAATTTTAAATGACTTTAATACTTGAGAATAAGCTTAAGAATTAAATTATAATTTTATTTACTAATTTGATCATTTGAATGCATTAACTTTGGACAGAATGAGATAATAGTTAGTTTTATAAAAATATAAGAGGAATTAATATAATAACATCGACACAAGGGCAATTCATATACTAAAGTAAAACTCACGAGTAAAAAGTAATTACTTCTTAAATTAAACTCTAATATAGATGAAATTTTTAAATGAATTTTGTATTAGTAAGTTAATATATTTTGTAAAACTGAAATATTTTTTTTATCATTTTTATCATTTTCATTTTTTTTTCTCTCATGTTTTCTTTTTAAATGAAACGAATTTTGTAGCAAAATTTACCCAAACATAACACTAATTTTAAATCTTTTTATAATTAAAACTCCTTATCACCTTGTTTAATATGGAATTATATCTAAAACTGAAATGACCGATGGCATTGCATCATAATAATTAATTTGTTAGTTTTTAATTTCTAATAAAAAAGTTATGGTTAACTGCACAAATCAATAATATTTTTATTATTTAATTTTTATAAATATATATATTTGATAAATATATTTTCTATATATTCTTTCAATGATATTTTTTGAATAAATAATTTTTTAATTAACTTCTAAAATTTTGTTAACTAAAAATTGGCGAGTCAATTTTTGTTTAATTTTTTTTCCTTCTCTTTTCATTGGCTAACTAAACTAAGAATTAACTGAATATCTGATTCGGTTTTTAGTAAAAAAATAAAAATTGAAATCAAGATTTTAGTTTTTTTCTTAATGAGCACGGTTCGATTATTGAATATAGTCCATAATGTTCTTTTATATTTACTATTATAAATGATTTTAATTGATTATAAGTGTTAAATTAAAACTTATTTTAATTATAAAAGAGTATGAAAATTTAAATTTGAAATCTCGCCGTGATCTTCTCTTGAATTCTCAAAACTTCCACCTCCATTCCTTTTTGATTGAAAGGAATTCCTATAGAATATTGAAATATATTTTTATCATGCAACTATACTCGTTAGTGAGAATTTTAAATTTTTTTACGCTCAATTACGGACAGTTGTATGATTCAACATTTATCCTGATGATGTGGCTTGCGATTACATGCCATAATTATTAAATATATAATTTTTTTATCTATCAAATTTCCTGCCGTGCATGAGAGGGAGATTTGAAAACTTTTAGTTGACTGATAAAAAAGAGTACTTACAGTATTGGTGTTTAATTGTTTGAAAGCAATGATTTCCAAGCATCCTTGCAATGACAATGGCCTGTTTCCAGCGGCTATTATTATTAATGTTATAATTATTATTGACTGAGGGAGAGGCAATTACAAGTCATGGTTTTGAGAGCCTTAAGAATCAGTTTCTGTAAAGTGATATTTGCCCTCTGTTAATTGCTACAAGGATGTGATAAATGCACTTTCCAGGATCTAACAAAAGTAACAAACATGACAGACATGCACCAATTCTGAAGATTTCTTTTCTTTACAAAGAAAATGTTGAAGGAAAAAGAATATTCAAGAGCAATTGAGATTTATAATTATGAAAAGGTTATAATTTAATAAAAATTTAAATATTAAATTTTTCTTTGACATATGATAATAATCAGAGATAAGATATATTAAAATTTTGTCATACCATATAAATAAGATTGAAAAGAAAATAATAATGTGATAAGATAAAATATAGCATAACTTATATTTTTTAAAAATATATACCAATATTATATATAAAAAATATTTTTTTTAAAATAGGACTTAAAAAATTTATACTTTATTACAATGTAGAGTCTATTCCTATATAAAATTAGTTCAAATTGGAATTGAAATTTCTTTATAACTATATATACATTATTCCTATTTAGAGTATGACTATAGAGAGCTTCCTCTCTCTCTATATATATTTCTTATGGATTAACTTGATCCAAATCAATAGGAATATAAATGGTATTTTTAGATATTTTATTTCTCTTTTATCTTTAATTATATATTTTCTTCCTTTCATACTCTTAATTGATAATTTGAATTTTAATATCTCTCGTCATTGAATAAATTTTAACTCTTTTTTCATTGAAACTTGTAACATAATTAATTTTTTTAGATTATTGAGTCGAACCCAGAGAGAAAATACTTTTTTTTTAGATTGTTGACATAAACATGAGAGAATATCTTCGTCTCTTGATGTTTTGAAATTAAGAGACAACTCTATAAAAGTATTATATATTATATCATGTGAGCAAGAGCTGAGACAAATAAAAGTGGATTGTATAGCATTACTCATTCAATAATTAAAAAAAAGAATGGTGAAAGGTGTTGAAAATCTAATTCCATATAATATCATATAATTTAATATTTTGAGTCCATTTAGATGAATACTACTTAAACAATTATCAATTGATTTTCAGAATGCAAAAATGTGCAGTAAGTTTTGCACCAGGTTGTGCAAGTTATTGGAATACCTTTAATAGTTAATTTATGAAATGCAAGGTGATCGTCAAGTCATATAAACATTGATTATTCAAACACAAAAAATTAAATTGATTTTCAAAGGGTAAGAGAATGCAATAACCCTTTAGGATATGCAAGTTACTAAATCTTTTATTGAAAATAGTTGGGTCATCAAAATTTGTTCCTAAAAACTTATATAAGTTATATAGTATGGTCTCACGAAATAATATCAAATGAAGTCCATTTTAAAAGATGTGAGAATCTAATTATTCTAAAAATTAAATTGATTTATATGACATCTTTTATAATTACTATATGACATCTTTTATAATTACCCAATTGATATATAAATATAGAAAAAATAAAAAAGTTAATATATAGTAATAGTTCAATGGCTATCTAAGTTCAATTGATTAATAATCAATATGCACTTTCAATGATTATATTATATATCACTATTAGTAGTACACTATTATGAATATAATACGACACTATTATTAATTAAATATAAAATTATGAACTATCATAAACATGGCAGTTCAATTGATCAAAATATATGAGTTAATGTGACAGTTAAATAGATCAAAGTAAAATATTCAATTTGATTCGAAAAATAATTATAAAAGGATAATTCAATTAATCAAAATAGAAATTAATTTGATCGTTCAATCAATTGAATAAAATAAGAATATTTAGTTTCATTGAAATAAAAAATTATAAAAGAATAGTTCAATTGATTAAAAGTAAGAAAATTGGGTTTGATTTGACAAAAGAATAGTTTAATTAATCTAAGTTAAGAGTTAATTTGATTGTTGATTTGAACAATAGAAAATTCGAAACTTTTGGAATGGTTGTTCCAATCTACTTGCATTAGTTTCATGAAATTCATCTAAAATTGGAAAAATAAATTATATATAATTAATTTGATCCATTAATGTTTAATTTTAAAAAGTTAAATAGAAAGCCAAATCATAGCCGTCTGTCTTTTTTTTTGCTATTTATTAAAATTTTAATTTTTAATTAATCATTGATTATTTTTATATTAATAAATAAAAATTAATATATTTTTTTAAAAAAGTTTTATAGTCCTTTATTATAAGGGTGTCGAGTTATTATTTTACAAGAGTTTTATAGTTCTCTATTATGGAGTGTTGAATTCTCCTTTTATAGAGATTCAAATAATTAAACTTATCAAAATATATCTATAAATCTGATATATTATACCACCGAGTGTATTCTTTATGTAAAATTCTAATTTTAGTCCCGTCAATACGATTGATGAATACTAAGAATAATTCCTTTACATGTATATTTATTGATAGTTAATATTTATTTTTATTTTTCATATTAAATTGTACTTGTCAATTCATAATGATTTATTTATATTTTTTCCAAAAACTTTTACATAAAAAAGGTCATATATTCAATCGAATTACATATGTTCTCTTTTATTATGACAAAAGTTATCTAGGCTTAATTACTTTTGAGAAATTTTTTAAAATTTATATATAATAAACTCCTTATTATTTAAACAAAAAAATTGAATATACTTTAGAATAAGAAACAAAATCACCTTAAACAACACTTCTCTTTCTGGTTTCAATTTTATAAAATTATAATCCAAAATCAAATTCCACCATCCATACAAATATAATTCACTTCCCATTAGTGGCCTCTTTCCTTTCTAACATCACATGCAATTAATTTAAAACTTGAATATTGCATTTCATTTGAGAGAGAGAGAGAGAGAGAGAGAGAGAGAGAGAGAGAGATCTAATTGAAGTTTGAGGTTAGGAAAAAAAAAAAGAGGTTAAGAATTGAATTATGAAAAATTTCAAAATTATGAAAGAGATGAGAAGGTTAGATTAGTATTTATGTGTTTGGACTGAGAGAGTAGCTGTGAGGGAAATTGAGATAGGGTTAGGTTATTTTTTAAAATAATTTTTTATTTTATTAAAAACATTTAAGATGTATATGTTACTTCAATTTGGTTTTATTAATTTTTTTCTACAAAATCTAACTGAATTAAAATGTATTTTGATCTTAATCTACAAAAATTGAACCAAATAATAAGTAATTTTGATATAAGAGATAAAAAATACTAACTTAGTAAATATATATCGAAACTGAACCATTCTAATATATTATGAATATATAGTACTTTATAAATATATAACAATTGATATCATTTTAATTTGTTATATTTAAATACTAAATTAATAAATTATATATAGTATTTAGTTATCAATTAATAAAATATGTTATTTTTTTATCATAAATTTTTATTTTTTAAAAGTTTAATTGATAGTACTTGACAATTATAATATTCATCTATTAAATATTAATTTATATAAATAATTGAAAGTTATATATAAATTCATTGAAAATATAACTTTATAGAGACACACAAAATTAATTAATTAATTATAACAATACTGATTAATTATATATAATTAGAATATAAACTTTATCATTATATCGAATCATAATGGTATTCTAATAAAACCTAAATAGATTCATTTTTTATAATAATTAATCGTACTGATGGAGCAGTAAATTATAATTTTACGGTAAGTATGCTCTATTTAGTGACACTAAACTATGTTTTGATTTTTTTTTTTACGAGACTAATTGTTTAAATGTCCAGTTTAAAAGTTTACTCACTTATAATTCAACACTCATATTATCACTCGCATAAAAAATTGGATATAACTTCTTCAAAATATACTATTATTAATTTATTAAAATTAATTAAAATAAGAAAAAATATTATTCATTTAAAATATAGTCGATTATGGGCTAAAAAATAAAATTTTTAATGAAGAAATTAAGAAAAACTAGAGAGGAAAGAGCAATGACTAACCATTGGTTCGATTTTGCTGGCCTATATATGTTTGTTTCTCTAATGATTGTCCTATCACATGTTTTGAACAATACCGTTATTGTCACTTGGAACCAAAAAAGAAGCTAAATTGATGACTTCAAATTGTAGAAATAAGTGAAGCTATCAACCTTTATGATCACAAATACAATCACAAGATAATAAGATGACTAGAAAGGATAGAGAAATTTACACAAGAGGTTTGTAATGGTTCATGAACAATCATCCTTATGTCAGCTCCTCAATATCATACTTGAGTATTTTACGATAATCAATCTTGATTACAACCTTTGGATTTTAGCAAGCTCAGCCAACAACTTAGTGGTTTAATAGGCTAACATTGAACCTCTTCCTTTAGTGATTCAATCTCACACTAAGTCTCTTAATCTTTGAGTTCTAATGGAAACTCAACAACTAATTCCTTATATTCTTAGGCTCACACAATAACTCTTTAGCTTATATTTTGTTCTTGGCCTCACACAACAATTCTTTAGAAGTTTAGTTGAATGAAATGATTCAACTTAATACAGTATACAAAGAAGTAATTAACTATAAGAAGTTGAGAAATAAATTTACAAGAGTTCGACACTAAAGAATTCACACACATGTTCTAAGACTTTATGAAAGGTACTTATAGTCATATATCGTTACAAATGGCCATACTTCATTAATTGCAAATATAAGTGATTTGACAAAAAGTACATTTCTGCCTAAAAAGTGCCCTCGCACTTGGAGAGGCCCTTGCGCTTTCGGATTATAGTCGTCCAGGCTCCAAAGACTCCTGACATGGTATTGCTTTATTGGTTAACGGCTCAATGGCCACTAACTCATCATTTATGGTAAAAGCTGCCCCCACGCTTGGAGATTGTGCTCACGCTTTATTGCTGCACATTTAAAAGTACGCTCGTGCTATCCTCTGTCAAGATTTGCCTTTCTCTTGAATTACAGGCACTCTCGCACTCTAGATGCCCCCACACTTCTCAAAGGAAAGACTCTTTGATTGTCGGGTGTCTTTATATAATTGGGAGATGTCCAAGAGAATTTTATAAGTGAATGATCAACTTGACCAGACGAAAAGCACCCTCGTGCCTTCAAGATTTTTAAAAATCTATCTTAAAAAATTTTAGACACTTTTGTCTATTCTTTGTACCTTCAAAGCACTATTATATAAACACTCAAATAGCTAATTAACAACACTCAATTTGGGTATTAAAATTAAAATATAGGTCAATTGGACTAGGTCAACAACTATCCTAACACATAGACAAAATAAATTAGTTTTCATTTATTTTAACATGTATATTATAATATGCTAAAATTAATTCCGTAATTAATAAGTTATATTCTTAATAACTACATAATGAATGAATAATTAAAATAAATAAATCCCTTATAAAATGAAAAAACTAAAACCAAATTAGTTTATGCATGTGTGAAGTGATATAGTTTTAATGTTGGAAACTACTAGGAATAATTCTAATGTTAGAACTAAAATTAAAGGATTGATATTCTCGTGATGTGCTTGGTTGAAATCTACTAATAAATTTATTTTATTTAAAAAAATAAAAAATAGAAACGATAAAGTTGAAAAAGATATTTTAGTATTATGAAATATTTTGATTTATTAATGTGGAATTCATTTGGTAATTTTATCAATTTTGTTAGAATTTAATAATTTTACACAAATTTAATTATGTAAAATTTTAAATTAACTTTCACTTCTTTCAAAATATAAAACTTTAAATTTATAAATAAATTCTATAAATTTTTATGAATTTCAACCAAACACAATATAAATAAATAATGTAATAAATTATATTGGCGCAATCTAAATAATTGAATTTCAAATTAATCGGTAAAATTTATGAAATTTAGAATTAATTTTTTAATAAGATTTTAATTATTAGACTAATGTATAAAAGTTACAAAATATGATAAGTGTTTGTCTTGTTCAATGAAAAAAAATAAAAAATAGGGCAATTATCTTAATGTTGTTGATTTTTATCATATTATATTAATATATCTTTTTTAATATTTAATTCTATAATTTTATTTTTATTTGTTAAATTATTATATTTTTTATCAAAAATAGATGTAATTTTGAATAAAATGGTATTTTAATTGCGATGAATATTTACTTTTAGTGAAGAATTTAATAGTTTAATGGAATAAAATTAAAAAAATATTAAAATTAATTATTAAAAATACAAATATCTATTTATATAATTTATAAAATGAAGGGGTGTTATTGTCCTATTAAGAATATTTTAGACATTTTTATTTACAGTTTACGAGTGAAAAGACAGAAACATTATAATTAATTATTAAAATAAAAAAATATAATTAGTATAAGAGTTCTCAAATTCGAGTTCTTTTTATTAGTCTACGCCTAATGACCATCTTTTCTTGGGTATCTCTGCTTAGTATAAAAGAAAGGCATACATAATTGGGCCCATTTACTTTCATTATTTTTACAATTGGACTCATAAACTCATTTTTTGTTCAATTGGGCATCTCTATTGCACGGATTTGTTACCATCACACCCCCACTAACAAAAGTTAAGCACGTCATGCCTACATCATGGAAAAAATGCGTGACTTTTTTATTTATGAATTGTTTATTATGAAGTAATTATATTTTATTATTTTATTTAGACATTATAAAAAAAATAAAAAAATGAATTGTTTTAATGACATAAGCAAACCCGTTTTAGTATAATGAAACCCTAATTAACTCCATTCATTTAAATTGGGAATAAATTTAGGGCAATTTTTGAGATTTCAATTGAAATCTCTAACTGCATTTATTTCGACATCGATACTACAACAACTTTTGAGTTTAACTGAAATCCTTATCTCTAGTGTAAGAGATTGAAGTTCAACTGAAATCTTAAGATATTGGAGGAGAGACAATGTCTTGAAGCAACTTTGGGTGTTTGTGGTCCTAATGTTGACTGCTCTACTTGAAAAGGTGAGTTGTTGTTTGCTTATTAGTGTTATTAAATTAGGTGGTCCTAAAATGTTTGTCATTTGTTGGATTGTAAGCTGTTATATAGATTGATTTAGGGTTTATTTTTAAAAAAAGAATTCATATCTAATAGTAAAATATTTGTCGTTTGTTAGTGTTAGGGTTTGGCACTCCTTTTCTTACTAACCCTTATTGACATGTCTTTTGATATATAAAATGAAATATGTGAGTCATTAAAGATAAATAGTTAGCTTTATTACTTTAATACAAATTGAGCAGTTGTTGGTGATATATTATATTGTTTTCTATTGCATTATAAGATGGATGATGTAGTTATAAGGCTCTTGTATCATCATCAACATAATCTCCTTAGGAATAGTGATAATAAGTACTGCAGTTATGTTGGTAGGGTAGTGAAGTGTGTGGATGACAATTTTGATATTGACACCATATCATATCCTAACTTAATGTACTATGTTAAAGAGTTAGAATATAATTCAGTTGTAGGGATATACCATTAATTTGGGATGAGTGGGGAGTATATTAGTATCCATAATGATAAGAGTGATGTGTAATTTTGCAAAACTTAGTGTCTGGTTCTGAGTTTTGCATATTTACATTGATCATGTGGATAACAATTGTGGAAATGAAAGTGAGAACAGTTGCCAACCTTTATTAATGTAGTATGAATCATTGATAGAGCTACAATTGAGGATATAAGTCAGGTTAGTATTAATGACAATGCAAAAATGTTTGGCAGTTATTACAGGAAGAAAAGTTTAGGTAAACTGCCTGTTAAGCTAAGAGAAGAAGGGACTAAGAAAAGGTCAGTTGTGGATGATACTGGAAGAGAGAACTTGCATGAGGATGATGAACTTATTGAATCTAGAAGGAAGGTGAAGGAGTATGAATTGAAGGAAATAACTAGTAGGAAGAACTTGAGGTCTATTGATAATGTAGTTGCCGAATAGGTTCTGTCTCATGTGGGAAAGTATGAGAGAGAGAGGATGCATCAATAGATAGTGAGGAGAAGAGCTCTGACTACTTTGACAATAGTGATAATGGGAGCTATTATGATGATTTTGATGATAGATGTGGAGATTCAGCTCCTATGAGGCATAATAGTACATATAAATTTGACCCTAACAGAAAGATTCCAATGTTTTACCTTGATATGATTTTTGAAAATGTTCAGCAAGTCAGGAATGCAGTTGCAAGATATGCTAATATGAAAGTGCTGGATGTGTGGCTTAAGAAGAATAAGAAGGATCATGTGAGAGCAAAGTGTATGCCAAAATGTCCTTGGACTTTGTATGTCTCTAGGGAGAGTAGAGATAACAATATCACTATGAAAATCTACATCCCTTAACACTATTGTAAAAGGTTAAAAAATTAAGATAACTACTAGTATTTTTCTAGCTAAACTGTAGAAGGATAGGATAATGAGTTAACCTAGGATGAGGCTAAGGAATTTGAAACAACTATGTAGAACTGAATGTAAACTGAAAGTGACCATAACAATTTGCAAAGCTATTAAGAGGAAGGTGCTTAAAGATTTAATGGGATGCTATAAAAAAGAATATAAAAGACCGTCATATTTGTAAATGAGATAATGACTAGTAATCTAAGAACTACTTGTGTGTGGAAACCTAATAACAATCAAGAAGGAGAAAGTGGAAAGTTTAAGAAGTTTTATGTATATTTTGATGCCCTAAAAAGGGGGTGATTATTAGTAGTTGTTTTATGAAAGAAATTGTGAAGGGGATGGTGCTTTGTGCTATAAGTAGAGACGATAACAATTAGATGTATCTTCTGGCCTGGGCAGTGGTTAATATAGAAAACAAGAGCACTTAGTCTTGGTTCCTTAGATACCTGAAAAATGATCTGCCACTAGGTGATGGAGATGGTTACACCTTAATAAGTGACATGCAGAATAGGGATGGCAGTCGAAAAGGGTAATTTTGGGTACCCGACCCGATGGAATCATAATAAGATGGATTCAGGTAATAATAAACGAGTTTGGAATTTAATTTTACCACACGTATTAGATTGAGGTCGGGTTTGGATTTGAATCCGCAAGTATCCATTACCTAAACCCGATTATATTTTAAATTTAGGCCTAAAAGCCATAAAATCCAATCCTTTGCATAAATTTGCTATCTTGGCCAAATCTTTTTAAATTGTAAATTTATCCACAAATTGGCCTAATAAGTGAAATTTTGGCCAAATTGACATTTCGGTCAAAATTATGTGACATGAAAATTGACGTGTAAGGCACATAATATCTTAGTAGATTAAAGTGTAGATTCCAATTCTACTTCAGCTATATCAACTAAATCACCCAAGTTAACAAACCACACCTAACCTACTTCTTACCAACCTTTACCCTCATTAAATTTTACAGTTTACTCCAGCTAGCAACCCTAACGTCATTTGCTTTCACTTGCTCCCACTTTGCAGTCATTTTATGTTGCTTTCTTCTTCAAGCTCACCAAACTCCACAAGCTGTAAGTGGGGTCACTTACAATAATGTCAAAGTTGTTTTTATAGATATAAAAGCTGTTATTGTCCTTTTTTGTGATTTCATATCCTTGTGCTCCCAAAAAGCTCGATTAACAATGATCGCTATGAATGATATATATATTTCTCTATTCTTTTTTCCTTTATGTTAAAAGTGAGTGTAATGTGGCAACATTTTTTAGGGTTTAGTATATTAAATTAGGAATTTCTGTGTTTTAAAGTTGTCTCTTGTGATTATATTATTGTTTTGTGGTTTCTTCTATGTAAAGGCCTTGGAAGTAGCTCAGTTCGTTTTACTTTATGTTAAAAGTGAGTATAATGTGAAAACATTATTTAGGATTTAGTATATTAAATTAAAGATTTTTGTGTTTCATAGTTGTCTCTTGTGATTATATTATTGTTTTCTAGTTTCTTCTTTGTGATGGCCTTGAAAATAGCTCAGTTTGTTTTACATTATGTTAAAAATATTTTGTGAATGTTGTTATGTAAATATTAGAGGAGATATATTTTTTGTACGTTTCTGTCATGTGTAGCTTAAATAAATAATTAACTTACATCTATAAATATGTTATGTAGTTTTTATGTTGAATTATTAATTAGTGGAAAGTTTAGTGATGGACCTCTAATTTGATATTATGGAGGACATAAGATACCTGGTGGATGGTCAAACTGTGAGAATATGAGAATGGTTGATGTGGAAGCTTGGGTTAAAGAATCAGGTTATGCACCAATTATTAAGATGAGATATTATGAACCTAGATATGTTAAAGTATAGGAGTATTGTACAATGGTTACTAATGAAGAAGAACTTAGTAAGATGTGGGAAGAGGCTGCTGACTTTGGCTATATCAAATTGTTCTTTGAAGCTAATGAAATAATTTTGAGGGATGAGCAATTTGAAGTACTCATCATTGATGCACCTCAAGAGGTCAATAATGATTGCCAAATTGATGATGGTTTTGATCCAAACAATAAATAGGAAGAAGTAGATAGTGAGAGTGAGGACATTGATGAAAATGGGTGTGACATAGATAATGAAGAGTATATCCTAGCTAGAAAAATAAGAGAATATTCAGAACAACCATTGTAGATCATGGTAATGACTTAGCATTGGATGATATGATTAACACTAAAGTTAATATTAGTGCTGCTAGTAGTGAAGGTGTCCAACAAGCTAGAAGTGACCAACCATGCCAAAATAATGGATAATGATTATGAAAATTCAGGTGTAGAAGGGTATGTACTCCCTATAGTAGTGAAGAAAGTGATTTGGAGATCAATCCTAATAGGAAGAAGAAGAAGCCTATTGTCTATAATCCTAAGTGTGATCACGATACACTAAAGTTTATTTCTAGAATGATTTTTTTGTAATGCTATCTAGCTGAAAGAAGCTGCACAGAGATGGAGACTATGTGGTGGGTATAATCTCAGATGGCCAAGATTAAGTAAAAAAAGAATGAAAGCTATATGTCATGGTGGCTGCAAATGGAGATTGTATGCTATGAAGAAGCAATTAGAGAATACATTTACTATCAGAAAAAAAAAGTAATTGAGCATACATGTTATAGGAAAGATACTAATAGGCAGGCCAATTCTTCTTGGTTAGCATATGAAATTCTTAAACAATCTCAGGAGGAAGCTTACATATAGGATAGATGACATGCACGCTGAAATGAAAGAGAAATATGGCATAATATTTACTAATTGGGTTTGTTACAGGGCTAGGCATAAAGTATTAAGTATTTTGAGGGGAAGTTTAGAGGCACATTATCTAAGGTTGCATAATTATAAAAGTTGAATTACAAAGGGTAAATAAGGAAGGAACATTTGAGTTTGATAATAGTAAGCTTAGGCCTGATGGAAAACCCATTTTTAAGAGATTTTATATTGGATACTCAAGCTTAAGAAATGGTTATTTAGAAGGATGCAGGACTGTCTTATGCTTAGATGGGTGCTTTCTGTAAAGACTTTACTTAGAGGGGCATTGTTGAGTGCAGTGTATCCTATCTCTTGGGCTGTTGTCGAAGGTAAAAATGAGCATACTTGGAGGTGGTTATTAGAGAAGCTATTTGAAGACATCAATGTAAAAATATGGCTTTGTTTAACCTTGGTCAGTGGCAAGCAAAAGGTAATTTTCCTAAAAACTAATCTAGTTTGTTCTTCATTTTGTCTATATTTACTGTACTTGTTGTGATTGTGTGTTATATACGGGCTGACCAAAGCCATATCTGAACTTGCACCACATGTAGAGCACAAAAATTGTGCTAAACATGTGCATGCAAATTGGAAGAAAAAATATAGTGGGCAAGAGTACAAAGCATTATTTTGGAAAGCAGCAAATGCAACCTATGAAGTTGAGTTTAACAAGAATTTGAAGGATCGAAAGAAGTCAATGAAGCTGCTCATGATGACTTCATGAAACAAGGTCCAACTCATTTCTGCAAGACTTTCATAAGCACCTTCCCTAAAAGTGATTTCATCACATCAAACCTAGCAGATTTCGATGGTTACATATGCAAGGCAAAAGCTATGCCTGCAATCAACATACTTGAAGAAATCAGAACTTGTTTGATGGAGAGGATCTACTAGAAAAATAAGCTCATGTAAAAATGTGAGGTTGTTATTGTCCACCCGATCTGTGGGCCCGTGACCGGCATTAGGAAATGGGTAGGCTTAAGGCCACCAAATCCCGTAGTAAGCCTAACTATTCACTAACTCAATCAAATTAAAATCCGGACTCAATCTAAAGTACTTTTTCCATAATTAATCTTAAATCAACGGGTACTATAAACTAAATTCAGTCCGCCAGCATAATTAGGCGAGACTAGAATTTATATAAAATTACAAACTGATAAGTCTAAAATTTCTACTGCGGAGAATCTAAAATTTTACAATTCAAACATACCAAAATCAATTAAATCAACCCGATGATGAGGGAGTCAGATTGCTAGATAAGAATCACGGAAGACTAACAATCACCGAAAATAAATCGGTCTAGAGTGAGTTAAAATCATATATCCTAAAAACGAATATAAACACTTTAATAAAATATTTGGTTAATTTAAAATAAAAATACATGTCATGCTATGCTTCTGCAAAATAAAATAAAATAAATTTTTATTTCATACCACGGGATGGAGTATCTCAGTAGAACCCTAATCCCAACACTAACATCTCGACTCTCTCATTCTAATAGAACTGGCGCCCAGAGAGCGAAGCTCGACCAAGGTCCTTAACTCGAGTCCGGTCAATTAATTATCACTATCAGTCTTAGCCCTTTGGCTCTCTTACTCCAATAAGACTGGCGCCTAGAGAGCGAAGCTCGACCATGGTCCTTAAGTCCAATCTGGTCACTTAGGTTGTCAAATAAGCCGGCGCCCAGAGAGCAATGCTCGACTAGGGCAAGTTCTAAATTAACCTTTTTATATTTATCCTTTTTACTATCTGTCTCAGATTCCTACCGGTGCGCACGCGAACTTGACGCAACCCGTCAGGTGGCCTGTTCTACAGCCGTCCCATCCCGAGTCAACATGAAATCAATAAAATCATAATGCAGAAAATGAAACATATGTAAATAGTGAATAAATAAATAATTAAAATATGAAATCATATAATCAGAACTATTTCATAAAATCTTGACATGACACGTATAAACAGACATATGACTTTAACTCATAGTTCTGATGACCTCCTAGCTCTCTTCCGATGCCTGGGGTGGAGTGAGCCGAACTGACGGATTATCGAGACGCTTGATCACTCGGTAGACTCGCCTCCAGCCACCGGAGTCCGATCGACGATTTGAGCATGCTTGTGGACTCGAGACAATGCGCTGACGACGATTCCAGCTTTCGATCTTCCGATCCGACCTCCAATCATACGGAGACATTTACGGATGATCTTGGACGTCAATTTTCAAACGGAGTCCGATCACAAAGAAACCGGTCATTAGAAAGCTTCAACTGAGGAGAGTCTGAAAATACCTTCTGATCGGCCAAAGCTCGCCGGAACGGTGCCTGACCCAAGATCCCGGCTGCCCCTACTTTCTCTCCACTATAAACTTCCAACTTTTGCTACCATTTGTGTCACTACCACCGCCGAAATGAAGCTCAGGTCAAGGGGAGTCGTTTGCCACTAAGAACAGCAGCTACCGATGCCGGGAACGCCACGCACGGCAACAAGGAAAGCTACAGTCCCTGAACTTTTTTTCTTTACCAATTAGTCCCTCAACTTTTTTAATTACGAACAATTTCATCCTGCAAAGTTTCCGATTAACCCTTTAACTTTTCTTTAACTTTTCAATTAAGCTTCTAACTAATTAATTTGGCCAAAATTAAAATTATTAAAAATATGAAATTACTTATTTATCCTTGCTTTTAAAAGTAAAATTACCAAAATATCCTTATCGACACATTTAATTATAAAAATACCAACTATACAAATTTTCATTTAAAACCCCAATTTAAAACAGTTATATTTTAATCCTTATTCTAAAATTAATTGTCAATTTAATTCTAACACTTAATTAACTTAATTAATCAATTTACTAACTATTTCTCAATTAAAATCAACACCATTAGCTAATTAAAATTTATCATTCCTAAATAAGTTCTTTTATAAAATATTAATTATTAATTCTTTCATAACTCTCAAATATAGAATTTTAATTCATATATTTATATTGGAGAAAATTTACTGATAAAAAAATATAATTTATTTTCCAAGGAATTTACTTAATTACTTTCTTGAAAAATCAAACTAATTAGATATCAAAAAATAACTCTCTTATTTTTATCTAGCATTGAAATTCTATTTTAAATCATCCCAATTAGATCAATTGAAAATAAAGTAATATTAATTTAAATAAAGACTCGTTATTAATTATTACTAATATTATTATTATTAAAAAGAAAAACTTATGGGTGTTACAGTTATGTGTCCAAGGATAAGACAAACTAGAGAAAGAGAAATTAAGAACTAGGTTTGATGTGACAGTCAAAGATGATCAATTTGTGGGGAACCTAAGTGGCAACAATTAAACTTGTAGATCATGGAAGTTAAATGGAGTCCCATGCTGCCTCGCATGTGCAACAATCAATTTCAAAAGGCTAAAGGTGGAAGATTATATTAATGAGTGTTATAGCGAGAAAATATTTTGAGGGTTATAAACATACTCTAGAGCCTTTGAATGGACCTAAAATGTGGCCTAAGGTATCTACACCACCATTTTTGCCCCCACCATACAAAAAAATGCTAGGGAGGCAGAAAAAGAACAGAAAGAAAGTAGTTGATGATGAGCTTAAACAACCTAGAGTAACTAGAAGATTCAAAATTCATATGACTTGTCAACACTACGATGAGATTGACTACAACAAAAGAGAATGTCCAAGGATTGACCATCCAACAACATAAAGACCTTCAAAGGTACAAGTAATTCATCTATTAGTTGTGAGAATTCAGTACACTTCATTTTCAAAATATTTATAATTCATTTATTTTTGCTAAAATATAGATGAAAATAGGAAGGCCTGGGAAGAATTCTATGAATTGGAACTGCAAAAAGTAGTAGCAAAGAAAGATGGCCTATAAGAAATTCATCAATGAGTTCTGAATAAACATTATCTCAGCCACCAAGTACAAGATCAGTAGGTGCTGGCCCACTAACTGTTGGAACATCAAGTATTTCACAAGCAAATGCTGCAACCAGTAATATATCTAAGGAAAATAATAGCATAAAAGAGGAGAAAGATAATGATAGTACATGTGAGATGATTTTGTTAATTGTAATTTTTACAACCTCGTGTGGTTTGCGCCATTTTCTAGGCAAATCAGGGTTACAGAGTTAGGATATTTGGAGAAACTAGGAATATGTATGTAACGGTTAGTATAATGTGTTAAAACTTATATTTGTATATTTCTTGGGTTTGAATCACATTGTATATAAGTGTATTTATTATAATCTTCCATTGTTTAGATGCCAAGTGATAAGAGGGCTAAATATGTTAGTGGAATTAGGGTAACAACTGCAGCAGTAAGGTCTACTACCTCAACAATCCATATACAACAAAGCTAAAACTCTTGTATAACTCAACCACCAATTACCTAGAATTCACAGACACTAGTTGTTTATAAGTCAACTGCCATATAACCAGCAGTATCAAAGAAGTGAAGAACCCTGTCAAGTTAAAAAGGAAAAGCAAGAAGACCTAAATGTTTGTTTTAGTTACTAAGGACATTATTAGTTAGTTTAGTTCTTAGGATCTTTTTTATAGTTGAATATTGCCTTAAGTTGATTATTAATATATTTTGTGGCATAAAGTTTTCTTAAGTGCCAGTTGTATTTTTACTTAATATTTTATGGCATACAATTGCATGTGGCATACATTTTCCTGAGCAGATACTTTTAGCTACCAATTGCTTCACTTATAAAACACATTGATTTATTTCAATTTATCTTCTATTTGTAAGAACACTTTTCTAGCTTGCAATTGCTTAAGCAATTTTTGCTCTATATATAGTATACATATATGTATTGCAATTCCAAACTAAGGCAAAAGGAGCAAAAAATATATAGAATGTTCAATTCATTCACATAACACCAGACAATACACATATGGTATTGTAATTCCAAACTAAAATAAAAAGAGCAAACTATATGCAGAATTTTCACTTAATTCACATAACATAGAAAATACACATATGGTATTGCAATTCCAAGGTAAGGCAAAAAGACCAAGCAATGTGTAGAATTTTTAATTTATTCACATTAACATATATAATTTGTAATTTTAATGATTTAGGTACATAGATAAATTTTGGCTAAGTTTAAATTTTTGTACCAAAATAATGAAAAGTAACTCTAAAACTAATATAACAACTATTATCGTAAACTTCATGTTCTTTGAATCTCTTTTTCTAATTTTCAAATGCAGCTTTTTATTTTCTTCAATTATCAATAACCTCTCTTCCTTCAATCTTCTAATTGTTCTTTTTTCTCTAATAATCTTATCTTCAAATCCTATTTTTTGCTTCCATTACATTTTTTGCTCAGCTTCTTTCCTCATCAACAGCTCTTTTTTTGTATCAAGCTCAGTGCATAGCATCTTAAACACTTTTTTTTTTATCTCTAATCGAGCTCTCTGGATCAAACCATTGAAATGTATTGCAAGTTTGCTCCTCCCAGAAAGGACAACAAAGAAACCTCCTATTTGGGTTTCTCCTTGTAATTGATGTGTAAAAATGCAATTGGATTTTATGCTTCGGGCAATATATGCCTCTTCTCATTATTGAATTCATAGATGCTTTGCCTGAGAAATTCATGTGGAGATTTTTTATGCTTTGTCGATGAAAGAGAGAAACATGTAAAAAAAGAGAGTTTCGTGGTAGGCAAAGATAGAATTAGGGTTCTTCAATTTAGAGTTCTAGTTAAACTGAAAAAGAATTGGGTTAGGTGTGGTTAGTTAACTTGGGTGAGTTAGTTGATGTAGCTGAAGTGGAATTGGACCCTGTACTTTAATCTACTAAGATATTATCTGTCTTATATGTCAATTTCCATGTCACCTAATTTTAATCGAAATATTAATTTGGCCAAAATTGCATTCATTAGGCCAATTTGTGGATAAATTAGCAATTTTAAAAGATTTGGCCAAAATAGCAAATTTACGTAAAGAATTGAATTTTTATGGCTATTAGGCCTAAAATTTATTATATAATATTATATTTTTGTTATTTAGAATGTTATTTTAAATTTTATTAGATTTATATTTGGATTGTATTAATATATTGAATATTTAATGTTGAATATTTTGATTTAATTAGTTTATATTTTTTATTTTTTATTTACATTAATTTTTGTTAATATATTCTATAATTTAATTATCATAAATGGGTTTAGTAAACGGGTATCTATTTAACTATCTGAGTATTTATATAAATGGGTAGGGTACACGCTACCCATTTAATACTATAAATATTGTCACGATCCAATCTGTGGACCCATGACTGGCACTGGGAATGGGTAAGCCTAAGGCCACCAAAACCCGTAGTAAACCCGATTAATTGACAATTCAAATATACATACATATACATACTATTAAATCAGCCCAACATGTCATTCACAAGTCTCTAACTGGATGCTAGCAGACAATCCATAATTTGTTACAGATCAAAATCAAACATAATATGCCAGGTACACTACGGCGGAGAGTCTAAAATTTTAAATAATTCAAAATGCAAAAGTAGAAATAAATTATAATAGGCCCGAATGAGAAGGAAGTCGGGCTATCAAATGAAGGACGGCGAAGAACTTAACTATCACCTAAAAAATTTAAAATTGAGACTGTCAGCTTCAAGAGTGAGTTAAAATCATATAATCATATAACAATTACAGTCTTCTCAATAAAATATTTATTTAATTAGAATAACATATCATATTATATTAAAACATGTGTCATGCCATAATTCAGAAAAGTACAATTTAAATACTTATGGGACAAGTGCCTCAGCAGAATCTTAACCTCAATACTAGTAGCCTTTCGGTTCTCTTATTCCAATAGGTCTGGTGCCCAGAGAGCGAAGCTCAACCAAAGTCTTTAAATCTAGCCTGGACACTTGATTCCCCAATAACCCGATGACTGGAGAGCAACGCTCGACTAGGGACCTTCCTCCGGCACTCAAATCTTCACAACCCAGATAGTTATACTCGACCAGGGCAAAACCCAAAAATAACCTTTTACTATCTGTCTCTGATTAATAGCGGTGCGCACGCGGTCCTAATGCAACCCATCAGGTATCATGTTCTACTGCCACCTCATTCCGAAATTACAATTATAGTATTAATAATAATTATAAATAGTATAAATCATAAGCAAACATGCAAATTATGTGTAATAATAATAATCATAATAATAAAAACAACAATAAATATAATAGCAAAAATAATGATAATAATAATATTAATGATATCGATAATAACGAAAATAAATTACTAATAATAATGCTAATAATAATATTCATAATAATTATCAATCAAATAAAATTACTCATAATAACGATAACAATAATTATAATAATTGTTAATCAATTAACATTGTATTTAATTTAGACATGATAAAAGTACTGATTATATAACTTTAACTCATAGTTCTACCGTACTCTGTAGTCTGCTCCTACGCCTTGGATGGAGCTGGCTGGACGGACGAATTATCTATTCACGAAAATACTCAGTTAATAAGATATTCGCAATTTTTCCTAGGCCTAGACTCCTAGATTAGACTGCCTAAAAAAATTCAAACTCGGAATTCTACCAAAAATTCGGCAAAACCTTCTCTAAAATATGGACGTTTACCTCCCATATAACGGATTCAAAATCTGCTAGAAACACTTCAAATATTCTACAAAGAATTAACGGGAGTCAGGCCACCAAAAACTACATTATTTTTTCCAACTCTGTAACACACCACATATCACAATTAGTTTTAGACGGTCCATCATAATATTTATTTCACAACCATCCCACACAAAAATTTTATGGTATTTAAAGTAATCAAACACATCCACATCTACGAGAGAATAGAACAATGAGTAATTATACCAAATAATTTGTAATATTTGTATCTAAGTTATAATTAATTAAATCTAATTAAATTAAATTATTTATAATTAATAATTAATAGCAACAATATTATTTTTAAATTATAAAATAATTTTTAAGATCTAAACAAAATTATACCTAGCCGAAAATTTAAAATTCTGTGTGTTTGGAAAACATCAAGGTCTAAAAGCCGGTACTGCCACTAGTATTGGATTTTGAATCCGGCAGCGCCTACACGAAGCTTGAGTTGTAGGGAGTTCGAAAATGCAAAAGCTTTTACTGAAAACTCGTCGGAAGCCACCGAATTGAGGCCGAAAAATCTCAGCTCCAGCGAGGCTACCCACTACTGTCAGTGGAGGAAAAACGGTGGGGGAAGCTCGGCTTGGAGGTTCTCGATGGTGGGGAGCTCATTTCCAATGTCAGTTTTGCGAGGAGAGGGTGGTAAGTGGCTGATGCACGGCGGTAGCTCCCTCTTTCCCACGCTTGACATCGGCAGCAAGGGGGGAGGAAGGAAGGAGAAGTGGTGTCGGCGAGGGATGGGAAGTGGGAGAGAGTTGCCGGCGACAGGAGGGGCGCAAGCGGTGAAAAGAATGGAGGTGATGGGGGGTAGGGAAGAGAAGGGAAGAAGAAGAAGAAGAAGAAGAAGAAGAAGAGGGAGGGAGTAAAAGCAAAAGAATTTTTTATTTAATTATTTATTATTATTTATTTTATTTTATTTTATTAGGGTATTACATTCTACCCCCTTAAGAAAATAAATTCGTTCTCGAATTTTAAAAGAAGCAAGGCTTACCTCAAGATTGAAACAAATGAGGGTAAAGGCTCCTCATTTCCTGCTCGATTTTCCAAGTACACTCCTCTGACGAATGTTTCCGCCACAACACCTTAACCATGGTATAACTTTAGAGCGCAGTTGGCGAACTTGAATATCCACGATCATAACTGACTGCTCCTCGTAAGTCATATCTTCACTTACTTCCACATATTGAGGCTTCAATACATACGAAGGGTCTGCAATGTACTTTCTTAATATGGACATATGAAATACTGGATATACATGCGAAAATTTGGGGCAAGCCCAACTTGTATGCTACCTCTCCAATCCTGTTTATAATTTCAAAGAGTCCCACATAACAAAGGGCCAATTTGTCTTTCTTGCTAAACCGCATTGCACCATGCATAGGGGACACCTTCAAGAACACATACTCCACAATACTAAACTCTATGTGCTTCCGCTTCGGGTCCGCATAACTCTTCTGCCTACTGAAAGTTGTCTTTAGCCGCTCGTGGATAATAAGAATCTTTTCTGAAATGATCTTGAACCAACTCTAGTCCTGCTAACCTCTATTCACCAACCTCTTCCCAACACACAGGAGATTTGCAGTTCCGGTCGTATAATGCCTCACAAGGGGCCATCTTGATGCTTGCATAGTAGCTGTTATTATAATGAATTCAATCAATATTAGGTACCAATCCCACTGACCACCGAAATCTACGCACATCCGAGGCATATACTCTAAGTTCTAAATTATCCTCTCCGATTGTTCGTTAGTTTGGGGGTGAAAGGTTATGCTGAAGTCCACTCTAGTACCAAGCTCTTCTTGTAGCTTTCTCCAAAATCTCGAAGTGAACTGCGGTCCTCTATTAGACGCTATAAAAATAGAAATACCGTGAAAATTGACAATTCTCTCTAGATAAACTCGTGCATACTTAGCCACAGAATAAGTAGTCTTTATAGGAAGAAAGTACACTGACTTAGTCAATCAGCCTATAACTACACAAATAGAATCATAACTAGCTAAAGTCTTGGGTAAACCCAAAACAAAATCCATAGTTATCCTTTTCTATTTCCAACACATTATGGAAAGCGGTTGCAATAATCCCTATGGCTTCTGATGCTCCAATGTAACCTGCTGACATGTCAGACACTTGGAGACAAACTCTGCCACATCCCTTTTTATTCCATTCCACCAATAATTGCATTTTGAATTATGATACATCTTGGTAGAGCCCCTGTAAGCTGTATAGTGACCCTCTTCTAGAATCTCCTTCCTGAGATTATCCACATCGGGAACACACAGCCTAGTGCCCATTCTAAGAGTACCCTCATCTATAACAAAATCAATAGCTCAATCCTGCTGTACTTTTTCCAAGATTTTCTGTAACTGTGAGTCCTAATTCTGAGCTAACTTGATTCTGTCAACAAGCACAGACCTAATCCTGAAATGTGCTAACAATGCTTTCGATTCCAATACCTCCATCTGCAACTCTTGGTCACACAATTCATGCAACTATTTGGTCCAGGGTCTCTTCTTCATACTGATATTAGCAAGACTACCTACTAACTTCCTGCTCAAGGCATCTGCCACAACATTCGCTTTACCTGGATGGTAGATAATATTACAGTTATAATCTTTCAGAAGTTTCAACCATCTCCTCTGCCTCAGATTCAATTCTTTCTACTGAATAATATACGTCAAATTTTTATGGTCCGTATATATCTCGCACGTCTCACCGTAGAGATAGTGCCTCCAGATTTTTAGGGCAAAGAGTACTGCTCTCATCTCCAAATCATGAGTAGGATAATTTTTTCATGCCTCTTTAATTGCCTGGATGCATAAGCCACTACCTTATGATGTTGCATCAGAATGCAATCCAAACCCACTCTGGAAGCGTCATAATATACCGTGAATCCACTAGTCCCAGAAGATAAGGTCAACACTAGAGCTCAATCAAACAGTCTTTTTCAGTTTCTAAAAACTTCTTTCGCACGTGTCAGTCCACTAGAACCTGACATTCTTCTGAGTCAACTTAGTCAAAGGCGCTGCAATCCTCGAGAAGTCTTGCACGAATCGACGGTAGTAGCCTACTAAACCCAGAAAACTATGAACCTCTGTCACCATGGTAAGTCTCTGCCAGTTAATCACCACCTCCACTTTTTTGGAATCCACTTGAATACTCTTTCTAGACACAATGTGACCTAGAAAAGCAATGCTTTCTAACGAAAACTCGCACTTAGAGAACTTAGCGTATAACTGATGCTCCCTCAACGTCTGAAGTACCATCCTCAGATGCCATGTGTGCTCTTTGCTTCTAGAGTACACCAAGATATCATTAAGGAATACAATGACAAAACTATTCAGGAATTGCTTGAACACCCGATTCATCATATCCATGAAGGCTGCAGGAGCATTAATGAGTCTAAATGACATTATTAGGAACTCATAATGCCCATAACGCGTTCTGAACATTGTCTTTGGAATGTCTTCCTCACGGATCCTCAACTAGTGATACCCCGATTGTAAATCAATCTTAGAGAAGCATGCGGCTTCTTAAAGCTGATCGAATAGATCATCGATGCGAGGAAGTGGATACTTGTTACGAGCCGTCGCTTTATTCAACTGCTGATACTCAATATAGAGGCGTAAGGTACTATCCCTCTTATTCACGAACAGAACAGGAGCACCCCTTGGAGACATACTAGGTCTGATAAAACCCATATCCATAAGGTCTTACAACTGCTCCTTTATTTTCTTTAACTCGACTGGTGCCATTTGGTAGGGTGGCAAGAAAATAGGTGTCATACTCGGTACCATATTGATGTAGAACTCTATCTTTCTATTATGCGGTAATCTTGGTAGCTCTTCTAGAAATACATCGGAAAACTCGCAGGCCACCTGAACGTCCTCAGCGCGACCTTTTTATGCCGAGGTATCCCTGAGTAATGCCAAATATCCCTGACACCCATGGCGAAAGCATCCATCTAATGGTAATGGTTGACACGATATTCGATGGAGTAGGTACCTTCTCTCATTTAAAATAAAACTCTGAGTCCCCCGGGATTCAAAAAGTTTCTTGCTTTTCCCGGTAGTCCAACATGGCATAATGCATAGCCAACCAATCCATTCCCAAAATTACGTCGAAATCTATTACGTCAATAGAATTAAATTGGCAGCCAAATCTCGACCCTCAACTGACACCGAACATGATGAAAATACAACATCAATCTCCAAGGCGTCACTTAATGGCATAGTGAGCGATATAGGAACCTGAAGTCTAAGCAATTGAACATCCAACCTTAAAACAAACTAGGTGATACAAAGGAATGGGTAGCCCCAATGTCTAACAAAACTCTAGCCTCAGAATAGCAAACAAGAATAATACCTGACACCACAACATTAGAGGCTCGCGCATCCTAATGAGTGAGAGTGAATACTCTCGCCTGCCCACGGGCTTACTGTTGAGAGCCCGAAGCCTGACTCTGAACTCTGCTCCCTGATCGGCCTCCCATAGGCCTACCTCCAAAGCCACGGCCCTACTGGCCAGCAAACTGAGATCCACCTTGAGAATATCCAGGAGCTGAAGGAAAACATGGTCAAGTTGCACTAACAGACGAGCCTTGAGGAAAAGCTGGCTTACTGAAGTAGCAAGGACATGCTCGAGCCATATGACCCACCTCGCTACACCTGAAACAAGCTCCACTAGAAGCTAGGCACAGTCCTTGATGTGACCGCAGTGTTGGCTCCAGCCAGAGCTAACTGCCCACCGCCTGAATCCTCTGCTACCCTTCCGGTTGTGTCTACCCTTCTTGTGAGTACGGTAGCCTCTCTGCCCGGCCTGCTGGTCGGAACCCCTGGAGTAGCCTTCATTGCCATAATACGACACAGCTGGCTATACACTAAACTGACCCTCAATCCTGGTCTTCTTTTTCTTGCCATCATCAATCCCTTGGCCAAATCCCCACAAGGTCATCTCCATCTGCCTGGCCATATCAGTTATACTTTGAGTTTTTGAAATTATAAGCTTGGAACGATTCCCACATTTGCAAATCAGATTCTTCATTTCAAGTGCTGCATAACTTTCAATTACATTGAAAAGCTTGTCCACTTCTTCGATTCCAAGAGCTAAATAGTCCCTAACTTCGGTGATTCCAGCAGACATTATAAATATAAAGTCAGAAAAAATGAAAGATTTTAGAGATATGAAATAAGAATCTTAATGTGAATAAGAACTCTAATTTGTACGAGTTTAAAGAGTTAGAATTAGGGCTTTTAATTCCTTACTTTTTTATTTTCATTTTATTTAATATTCTCTAATTATATTATTTTATTATTTCATTTAACGGAGTTTAAAAAAATATTAGTTTTTTATTATTTCTGTCAACGGGGGTATAATGGTAACAACCAGTGTAGTAGAGATGCCCAATTGAATAAAAAAATAAGTTTGTGGGTCCAATTGCAAAAACAATGAAAGATCATGGGCCCAATTGTATATTTTGCCTACAAGAAAAGTAATCCTAAAAATATTTCCAAGAAAAAAACATAAACAATAAACAAAGAAATTTTATTTTGTACCCGAGAATAGAAAAAGGCTTTACCTTTGGCAAAACAGAAGGGTGGCAATCTATAATCATGCTGCCCAAACGTTCCCATGCTTTTAGTAGCACCGACCCCACCAACCTCTTCCATTCCTTAAATGCTGAATCACTTACTGTTACTTACCACACCAGAAGTCGCTTATGCCATATCAATTTTAAGGATCACAAAAGAGCCCACACACTGCATCTCTTGCAAGTTGCAAGATTCATGTTTGTTAGTTTTCACTACTCTTATTTTCTTTTTCTTTTTCTTTTTTCATTGCTTTATTGCCATGTTGTTCAATTGATTTTAGTTTTTCATCATGTGGGTTTTATTGTTTAATTTCTTAATTCTTAAATTAATCAAAAGCAAGATTCTTTTGTGATTAAAGAATGAATATACTGATAGCAGCCCAAATACTTGTTAATTGTTATTGAGTGGTGTTTCAACAATAACCACATCATTTCTTGATTAGTTTAATAACTTTAAGTTAATCCCCACTAAGACTTTCTTGTTTAGGATTAAATTATTCATAGGCACACTGCTAATCTAGCTCAAAGATTTGTCTTTTTGGACGGCAAGTTCGAAGCTTTCCCCTTTAGGAAATCCCAAATCCAAGATCAAATTTTTATATATTTTTTCAGAACCCTTTTAGCCTTTTAGGAGTTTTTCTTTATTAAATTTGCAATTTCATGGCCCACAAATTTTTTATAATTACCCTTTCGGTCTGTTTCTGAAAGCAAGCTTTGAGGCTATGGTGGTGCCACGTTGTCTATACCTTATGGAATAAAGCGGGAAGATAATGAGGAAGAGCTAAAGTGTGAGCCTTATGCTGCAAAAAGAAACTAATAATATTAAATACACTGTATAGTTAGTAAGGAAAAGAGGAAAGCTTAAAAAAACTCTTTTCATTGTTTTTATTGAAAGAGAAAAGCAATGTTTTTTGTGGAGCAGTTTTATTTGTTCTTATTCAAAGGAATTTTTGAGGCCCTCATGCTTCTTTATAGTGTGTAAACTTTTAAGTCTTTGTTGTGTTGTGTGGTTCTCTTTTCAAGTTGGGTTTAGCAAGAAGTGAAAGATCCTTTCTTGGTGCTGGTTTTTGTCGATCTTTTCTCTCTATCTTTCTATCTCTCTCTCTAGTGTATGATATAGATGTTGGTTCTGGTGCTTGTTTTGCTTTTGTGATGAAAATAGTACACTTGTGATCCTCTACTGTGAAAAGGCTATCCTGAAATCTCTTCTTTCTGTGGATATTTTTATTGCATTCTTTTTGATTGGCTGTGATGACGGTGGTGTTGCTTTTGTTGTTTTGTGGTGTATAGTGCATATGAAAACACAATCATGTATCCGGTGGATAAACCCGATCAAATTATATGAAAAAATTGATATAGAAAAGAGTCTGTGCTGTTGTTTAATATACTTGTTTATATTTTCTTAAAATCCCATTTGACCGGTTTTGTTGGTGGTAGGATGTCTGTTGTTTTCTCCATTGAAATATTTACGTATTGAGAGTATTTTATTTCCTTTAATGCCTAGCAGGGGATAGCATTTCTTTTCAGAAGCTGACTTATTGGGCTTTTGAATTGATGAAAAGTTGGGTTTTTTAGTTTCTCCAGGGAAATGAGATTTTGATTGAAGATGCTGACTGTGAAAATGAGAGAGTTTGGTAGAAGCTGGAGACTTCCTCCATGTCATGGATTTCTATGTTTTGGACTTCATTCAGCCCTAGGAGGATAACCATGAAGGATTTATCTGAGTCTGCTTGGCAGAAGTCCAATAATTCTGGGGCATTAAATACCTCTAGAGCCTCAGACTGGAATCCAGGACCTTTATCTCGTGATTCTGTGTTTAGGAAGAAGACTGATAGGGTTGTGCTGGCGCATCATAACCTCAAGAACCAGGTTGGTTTGTCGGGGGGTTACAAG
Organism: Ricinus communis; assembly: GCF_019578655.1. Lineage (NCBI taxonomy): Eukaryota > Viridiplantae > Streptophyta > Magnoliopsida > Malpighiales > Euphorbiaceae > Ricinus > Ricinus communis. The sequence goes on from NC_063264.1 coordinate 27,391,497, forward strand.
GATGAGGTAGCAGTAGACCCTTTTGCCCGAGCCATAGAATGGGGTGATGTTAGCTTGAGGCAGTGGTTGGACAAACCTGAAAGATCAGTTGATGAATTTGAATGTTTACACATATTTAGGCAAATAGTTGGTATTGTAAATCTGGCACATTCACAAGGAATAGTTGTTCATAATGTTCGGCCTTCTTGCTTCGTTATGACATCATTTAACCATGTCTCCTTCATTGAATCTGCTTCTTGTTCGGATTCTGGGTCAGATTCTTTAGAAGACGGACTGAATAGCCGAACCTTGGAGGTTAAAAATCCATCTTCTCTCTTGCCTAATGACATATTCCAGCTGAGAACTAGGTTAAGAAGTGAAGATTTCCAACCCGCTTCTACTCCAATAAATGCTTTATCTGAAGCTAGTTGCATTCAGTCAAGCTCAGTTCATGCAACCCATGTACCAGTGGGAGAGAATACTGAAGAAGATAAAGCCAATGATAGGACGATTATTGAACAAGAAGAAGAAGAAAGGAAGCAACCTTTTCCAATGAAGCAAATATTACTCATGGAGACCAGCTGGTATACTAGTCCTGAAGAAGCTACTGGTTCACCTAGCTCTTGTGCTTCAGACATATACAGATTAGGAGTCCTCCTATTCGAGGTTTGCAATAAAATACTGTTCTCTTACATTAAAAGTTCATATAGAATGGATTTCACTAGTACCATATCATGTAAATTTTTGTTTAACAAAAATGGCCTTGATTGAAACTTTTGGACCCTCCTTGTTTGTAATGAAAATACTGTTTGTCTTATATTAAAGATTTGTCTACAATGGATATCACGAGTCCTATATCATGTAAACCTTTTATTTTATAAGTAATATGCCCTCAATTGAAACTTTTACCGCTTTGTTTTTTTGTCTACACTCATGTGATATAGTTCTACTCCTGAACAGTTGTTCTGCCCATTCAGTTCACGAGAAGACAAGAGCAGAACTATGTCTAGTCTAAGGCACCGGGTTCTTCCTCCTCAACTGCTACTGAAGTGGCCAAAAGAAGCTTCATTTTGCCTATGGCTTCTGCACCCAGAGCCTAGTAGTCGGCCAAAAATGTGGTAAATTTGCAGTTCTGCTTCCTCTCTGCGTCTTTCTCTTCTTACTTCTTTTGACGCATATTATTTGCTAGCAATTGTGGACTTTTATATGGATATATTCTAGTTTCTATGTAACTGGATATTGCAATGTTCAAATTAGTTATGCTATAGATGCTCTTGATTTGCCTATCAATTGAAGATGGGAACTTCATATCTTGATTAAGCTCATTTGGAGCATTATTTTTGGACACCCATCTAAAGTACATGGTTTTAGTGTGACTTGATTGTGATGGCACTGATATGTCCCAAGTCCTAGCTTACCTCGCCTATTAACCAAATATGAAAATACATGCCAAATAAATTTTAGGGTAAAGTTTAAAAAATTACCCTGTGGTTGACGCTTTTTCACTTGAGCGACGGAGAAATATTTTGTATCAAAGGAGTATTACGAGTTTTATTTTCTTAGCATTTTTTAGGTACATATTTATGTTTTTATTATTTTTACATAGTTTTGCATGTATTTAACATGAACCATTACTAAATTATGATTTTATAAGCAATACGGCATCTGACAATGCATCGTAGGATTCATAAATATATTAAAACTTTATTCTTAAAAAATAATTTCTTAATTAAAGAAATATATATTTTAACAATTTGTTATGATCATAAAATATCTAATTGAATGCTAAATTACTTAGAAATACTTATTTTACAAAATAATTATGTTTCTATTAATATTTACAATCTACAAAGTGAGAAAAACATTGAATGTACTTAAAAAATGCTAAAATATTAAAGCACATGTTACTCTTTTGATACAAAAAATACCCATGTCCTTCTAGTATAAAAGCGTCAAACCACGTGGTAGTTTTTTGAACTTTACCCTAAAGTTTATTAAAAACTTTAGACATGGTGAGCCTTGTTTTATCTTTCCATAACATATATATGGCTGTAGCATGACTTGATAGGGCATTGCACTGATGTGTCCTGAGTCTGTTTTGCCCCTCTTGCAAGTTTTAATTTTCAACATCAGATTAAATTTCCATGTTACTTCTTTTCAATTATATGCACATTTTTTTCTTATTCCACATTTAGGACAATTATGTTATACCTCTCCTACTGTAATCTATATTCTCTCTGTTTCTGCTTGTATAAATTTATTACAAGGGAGATTGCTTTTACTATTAATTAAACCAGGTTCTAATGTTGCAACTCTTTTTTGTCTTGTGCAACAGTGAGTTGTTACAAAGTGAGTTTCTTAATGAACCAAGAGAGAATTTGGAAGAACGTGAAGCAGCAATACAACTTAGTGAAAGAATAGAGGAGCAGGATTTGTTGCTAGATTTCCTTCTGCTGATACAGCAAAGAAAACAGGAAGCTGCAGATAAGTTACAAGATACTGTTTCTCTTCTATGTTCTGATATTGAAGAAGTTTTGAAGCATAGAACATTTCTTAAGAAGAAGGGAGGGTCATGCCTAGAGAGAATGAAGGATGATAATTTAGTATCAAATCTCCCTCCATTTAGTATTGTTGACAATGATGATTCTTCTAGCTTGGGTTCCAGAAAACGATTTCGACCAGGCATTCAGATTTTCAACATGGAGGAGTTTGATGATAATCGAGATGATGCTCAGCACTCAGATATGGTCACTGAAAGTCAAGATTCTCTACTTCTTAAAAGTTCTCGATTGATGAAGAATTTCAAGAAGCTTGAGTCAGCATACTTCTTGACGAGGTGCAGGCCTATTAGGTCATCAGGGAAACCATTCATTAGATATTCGCCAATAAGCAGTGATGGGAGAGGTTCTACTGTGGTTAGTGAAAGAAGCTCTATAAATAATTTAGCACCAAAAGAACAGCATGTTGAGAGTAGACAGAGTGGATGGATAAGCCCATTTCTTGAGGGCTTGTGCAAGTATCTGTCTTTCAATAAGCTAAAAATTAAAGCTGATTTGAAACAAGGGGATCTGTTGAACTCTTCAAACCTAGTCTGCTCTCTCAGTTTTGATCGTGATGGAGAGTTTTTTGCTACAGCTGGTGTGAATAAAAAAATAAAAATATTTGAATGTGATGCAATAATAAATGAAAATCGTGATATTCACTATCCTGTTGTTGAAATAGCTACTAGGTCAAAACTTAGCAGCGTATGCTGGAACAGCTACATTAAAAGCCAGATTGCTTCAAGCAACTTTGAAGGTGTGGTGCAGGTAGGTCTGGCCTTACATTTATTAATCTCTAATGTATGACTTTTTTATCGTTGTATGACTTGATACTAAGCAATTGCTATATATATATATGTAGGTGTGGGATATTACAAGAAGTCAAGTACTAACAGAAATGAGAGAACATGAGAGGCGGGTATGGTCCATTGACTTCTCATCAGCAGATCCAACAACGTTGGCTAGCGGCAGTGATGATTGTTCTGTTAAGCTATGGAATATCAATCAGGCAATTCTACTTTTGCACTTGGTGGATATCAGCTTTGAAACTAAACGTACTCATGTCATCTAATTTCTTATTGTGTAACTTTAATTCTAGATGTATGATAAGTTTTTCCTCTTACATGGGATGCTACTGCAGGGAGTAAGTATTGGTACAATCAGGACGAAGGCCAATGTCTGTTCTGTTCAGTTTCCCTTGGATTCTAGCCGTTCTCTTGCATTTGGCTCAGCAGATCATAAAGTTTATTACTATGATCTGCGAAATGCAAAGGTTCCTTTATGCACATTGGTTGGACACAATAAAACTGTGAGTTACGTGAGGTTTATAGATTCGACAAATCTTGTTTCTGCATCCACGGATAACACATTAAAGCTCTGGGATTTGTCAATGTGTGCATCTCGAATTATTGATACTCCACTTCAGTCATTCACAGGCCACATGAACGTAAAGGTATACTCTCAGATTATATCAAGCACCTTTAAGTGTATAGTACGATTTTTTCTGCAGATGCTATGAATAATATTTTGTGCCATTTTGATTTTTTTTTCTTAATTTAGTCTTACCTTTTGTAAATTTTAATTTGGCCTAGAACCATGGGACACCAAATTCAAATATTTATCAATAGCTATGTGCTTGAAATTTATGTGTCTCCATTGCTTTGTACAATTTTGGTACAGTTAAGCGGCTTTGATTTTATTGTGAAGTAATTTACAGCATTGACATAGCTTGAATTTGATGATCACTATAACCATTATAATGCTTCTTTTGACTGCTGGCTCTTGCAACACTGGGACAGTGATGGAAACTGTGATCCTAATTTAAATTTGTCATCTTTTTGATAAAGGTGGCCTCAGTTTAATACTGATGAAAAGGGGATTGTCCAAAGAATCAAAGCAAGTAAATAGATCCTTAACTTTAACAACTAATTTATAGCTTTTGTGTTATTTCTTTTAATAAATTAAAGCTATTTCTTGGATTAACCAATGTTATTTAAACCTGGAAGTGAGAAAGACGAAGAAATATTTTTTACAATTTGATATTATGCTAATATGCAAGTCAAGTCAAGAGCATCTAGTTCAATAATAGAAATATTTGGGATAAATGTAATCTTTTTATGGAATTACTGGTGGAAATTTTTCCTAGGCTTAGCACAAGTTGTATATTTTCTTAATTTCTATATTATTTTTTGCAGAACTTTGTGGGTTTGTCAGTATCCGATGGTTATATTGCAACTGGCTCAGAAACAAATGAGGTACCCTTTATATCTTTATACTTACATATTATCTACTGGTTCCTTACCTTACCTTTTAGAATATCCCTGTTCTGAAGCTATAAGGAGTATTTCCATATCGTTGAAGCCTATTTAAATGTTTGGCTCCCGATGCTGCTTGCGCATCCGATCTTTATTAAATGATTAGATTGTGTTCCTGCATCCACTGAGATTGTTTACATTTACTGCTGAATAAGCTATTAGCCAAGCAACACACTTCAGTCGTTTTCTAGCACTAGCTGGAGAGGTGAATTCGGATCTCTAGGGCACCAGACAACATTGCCGACTTTGTTTGCTTTTTTTTCTCCATTTTCTGTTAAGAGTCTCATAATTGAATGGAGGTACACTTTTAAGACGTTATGATGCACTTACAAATTGCCTTGGATTTTAAAAACACAACATGATAGATCTCATACACCCATAAGATTAGTTATCTGTGAATGAATTTTTTGTAAATCTAATGCCCATCGAAACATCCACCAGACTTTAACATTGGATTCTAGCAGCTTTTACCAAAGTATCATTATAGATGTTTTTGGACACCAGAGCTGCTGCTTGTAAGATGTTTGAGACTTAAAACTTTTTATGGTCAAGACATGCCAAAACCAAATCAAAAGCAACTTTTAGTTGCTTGTCGATGTAACAGTCCAGTGAGTGTTTTTCTTCATCGACATCTATAATTGCAATCCTAAAGTTTGAGGCTATAGTCTTGCAGCCCCTGTGCCGGAAATTGATGTTAAAGCATCCCCAAAACTCAATGTTGAACAAGACTCAATTACACAACCCGGCGAACCTCTTGCTTTTTAATTGTATTGTCATTACTTGCTGAATTTGGTATTTTATGTGGAACAGGTTTTCATCTACCATAAAGCTTTCCCCATGCCAGCATTGTCATTCAAGTTTAACAACACAGATCCACTTTCTGGCCACGAAATGGATGATCCTGCACAGTTTATTTCTTCTGTCTGCTGGCGCAGTCAGTCCTCCACCTTAGTTGCTGCAAACTCTACTGGTAATATCAAAATTTTGGAGATGGTTTAACTCCCATCTATTGTTGTTTAATTCATACACGATAGAAGCGAAACAACAGGAAACAATGATGGTGTTGGGTCTGAAAATTTGAAATCAGGACAGTAATTTTGCACCAGAGGAAACTGTGAAGCTAGATTAAGGATTAGAAAAAGAAAAAAAGAAAAGTTTTTTTGGCATTAGATAACAGAGAATGCAATTGAGATACTGGCCATGGTCACTGTAATGTAGATAAAGATTCAGGGTAAGGAAAAGAACTTGACAATTAATTTTTCCTTGTATATCTTGCAATGCTTATAGTTGAATCATTTTTTATTTACAATGCATCATTCTTGATCTTTTTCTTGCTGGGGCTGTTGCTTGCTTCAATTATTCTCCAGGAAATCTTAAGTTTAGCAAGATTGATGAAGATTTGTAACAACAGATTAAGATCCTGTCAAATCTTTTTAGATATTATTTGATTATATCAACCCCTTGATTTGATAAAGTATAGAAGATAAATTGTTATATTTTTCAAACCATTTTCTTAAAATATTAAAGGTACCTTCTAATCTTATTCCTGCACTGATCTGGAATAACAGAGCATGTTATTCATCCAAAATGAATGGTTCTTTCTTTTCTTCTCAAAACAGAATTCTTTTGAATTTTGAATACTGCCTTTATAAGTGATATGTCAAGATCTTAAGCTCATTTCTTAAGGCAACAAATAACAAATAGTTTTTGCAGAAGTGTTGATTTGTTTGTATTTGTTGTTGCTCACATGGACCAAATCAAGAAAATCAATGAGAAATAGAAAAGGGCAAGGCTTTTTCTTTTTTCAAAGCATTAAATATTTTAAACAGAAAATTGGTTCCTAAGCTGTCATTTTTTAGAATTTTTCAGAAATATCTTAAAATTAATCAAAGTTATTTTTTTAGTGTGTAATTTTTTTTAAGAAAATAATATTCTTTTATTCTTTTAAATTTACAATATAGTTACTTTTCAGTTATTTTTTTACTATACTTATTTATTTATTTTTTAGTTGCTTTATTAACAAAATTAAAAACAATCAAAATCATGATTTAAAAAAATTAAAAAATTAAATTTTTAATATTTTAACACAATAAAAATAAAAATAAAAATATTGTAAATTTGATAAAAAAAAAATAAAAAACAGGAGTGTTCTTGTTATTTTTTTTCTTGAATTTTTCAATATTGTCTTTATTATGCTAAAACATCTTGCTATTTAATTTCTCCAAAAAAATAAAATAAAATAACATAAATTAATGAAAAATTGACTTGTTACAATAATTTGGAAAAGCATGAGAGAGAGATGTTAGCTACTAATCTTTATTCCAAACTTACAACAAATTAGAGAATATAAAACAAAATGGAAATTATAAGACTAATCCTAATCTAAGTTGATGGACAAATTAAGATAATTATAAAATAATAAAATAATTTTTAAAAAGTAAGTAAGCCTCTTTGCTTATTCCTAGTGGACAAATTACCCTTCTGGAAGCATAAGAAAACCTTAGAGAAAAAGGAAAGCAAGAAATAATCCAAAATTAAGACCAAACTAAGCATTGTTTAAGGATTTGATTAACAGAAGAGAATGGTTTAAATTATAGCATTTTTAAAAGGGATTTGAATAAGTCAACAGTCAAACAACCAAATCTAAAGGATCTCTATATAATAATAAGCCATTAGAAATTCTTTTGCTTATTTATGATTTATAAAAATTAAAAATACAAAACATTGAAAAAGAGTTTATTTTTATAAAGTTTGGACTTGAATTTCCTGATTCCACCGTCAAATTCAAATTTCACATGAAGTCAAAAAATGAAGGCTAGTGGGCCATAAGTAACATGCTGACTTCTTGCTCATGGACATATCATCTTGTGTTCTTTTTCTTTAATTTCAAAAATGGTGAAATAGATTTAAAAAAATTAAAAGTATAGTTAAAAGATATTAGAGATTAAATTAATATAATTTAAAAAAAAAACTGTTCTTACAGTAAAACTTTATTAAATTGGATCATTTATAAGACAGTAAATTTTTTAATGTCAATTTATTTAAAAAAACATACTATCTCCATTTATTTTAATAATTCTTATCTCTCATCCGTCTTTTAACTAAAATCTATTTTTAATTGTTAGTTTAATATTTTAATTATAAAAAAATCCTTAATTAATTGATGTCAATATTATTATAAAATGTGTAATAGAGCATGACTTACTTTCAATAAAAATATTTTAGAAAAGAATAAAAATTAAAGAACATCAATCTAGAAAATAGAAATTTTTAATTTGTATGTAAATTGAAATAAACTATTAAAATGATATTAATTTGCTTATAAATTGTTTTCTTCTCTTTTAAAGGAAAAGATACTAAAATTTGGTAGCCTTATTAAATTGAAAGAGAGGTAGTTTTTACTCATTAATCCTTACAATTCAAGTCATCTCTTAATAGTCCTTAAACTTTGGTTTTAATCCCTTAAAGGCCTTTAGCACTTAATTTCATTCAAAATCCAATAAAATTTTAAGTGGAAAGGAAAAATTGAGTTTTAGCATAAAAGAGGCAAAATAGGTAATAATAATTATCCAAATATTATCCCTTTCACATCAAATTCCGTCAGAAATCTTGCATGAAGTTAGGTTTTTAAGGACCTACAAGTACAATAATCAAAGTTGAGGAATCTTTTTAAGGGAAAAATCAAAATTCAGGGACTTCGAATGAAATTATCCCAGTTAACAGACATGAATAAAAGACTTTGAAAAGTTCAATACAAATGATGTTAACTTGTGCTTGTCATTGCAAGATTTGCATATCCAGAGCCATGGAAAGTAAAAAAGCAAAAGGAAGAAGGAAAGGAAAGAACTAATTATTCCCAAACCAAAAGCAAAAAAAAATATTAAAGGAGGGAAGTACAGGTGGGTGTATACTGTAATCTGGGAAAAATGTAGAGGGAAGCAAGTTCAGTAGTTCTAAGAGGAATAGAACCTACAAAAGAAGAAAGATGATTGATTGTGCTATACTAGAATGTGACCACTGCAATAAGTAAGAGTGTTGAGTTCTTATGATCCTAATGACACCAGCATTACCTTAAATAATTCTGAGAAGAATGCGAACCCCTGCAACGAAATTCGTTTAATCTGCAAGCTACCAATCATTGAGGAATCTATTTACACTGGTTTTGGTTTAGCTTCGATGACAAAGCTACTCTAGCAATGAGGCGTTTGAATCTGTCAGCTCCTGGACCCGGTTTGATATTATTAGGGTCCCCAACATTGGAACATTTGGGACTATCAGAGCACCATCCGCCAGGAGTAAAACCCCCACTCTTCCTACCAAGTAAATCCTTATCGATAGTGTCCAAGACAGGATCGTCTTGTCTGAATTTTCTAGCAAATGCAGCACCGCTATCTACCATTTTCTGTGTGTCATTAAGGGAAAGAGTATGCGGGTGTTGCCTGGGGGGAATGTCCCAAGAAATGTAGTGTAAGTCATGATTCACAGCTGTCTGAGCAAACTCGGGGACGTTGCATATCACGGTGTGAAAATAGCCTTCAGGAGAGGAGACGAAGTTTGTGTAGTACATGAGTAAGATTCTTGGCAGATTATCCCAACCCCAGATTAAGTACTCCACAAATGAACGCGTGAGAACCATCCATGCCGAACCTGCACAACGGATACTGATCAATGCTTTTAGAGGAATACAACTGCATATCTTTGCATTCTATGTACTATTGCAATGAAGCTTGGAGTTGAAATTACTTAACAAGCCAACGATAACCAGAATTCAGCATTTCCTATTCGAATAGACAAATGCCAGCAATATAACACCTGTTCTGAATTTTATTACTTCTAGTGCATAGTTGAATGTAAACTACCATTGGAGTTAATTGCTAGAATTTCTGAATTCTAGACATAAAGCCTTTAAATTAGCTGAAAATTGCACTGCTAATTCTTTTACAAATCTACTGTTGAGAAGTTCGATGAAAGAGATCTTATAAATGCAAAATTGCCACTGCTAGTTGAACAGGCAGACTGCAGTTGCCAATGAACTTCATGAAAATCTATTAACAAAGAACCTATGTGATAGAAGACAAAGCAAACTTCATTGACACTTAAGTTCAACAATTAAACTTTGTTCCCCTCAAAGAGACAAACTGCAAGGAATCAAACATTAATTGGCAACCTTATTAGCAAGAAACCAAACATCAATCACTGATATTTGCTGTAACTAACCAGTGAATAATCTGAATGCCGTTGGCAAAGCTCTGCGTGGGGTTGCCCAGTATATATCTGTCTTTGTTGTTGAGTAGAGCCCAGGGTCTACAATCAAAGGCATTGCACGTTTATCCCTAAACACAGCAAGGCACAGAATCATGCACTGAAAAATGGACTCCCAGAGTGTGTTGTGTGCACGCGTGTGCGTGCGTGTGTGAAAGAAAGAGACAGAGAGAGAGAGCTTACTCCTTCCAACCCAACTGACTTGTGTGCTCAATGAAGTTCAGATTTCGGTTTATGGTTGAAAACGTTTCAAGAAGATCTGCAAAATACAGCCCAGTCAATTACAGAATCACTGATTCTATTGCAAACAAAGAGATATAGAGAGAGGAATACAAAGAAGTTACATAAAAAGTTAAATGACATAGACCAACCATCTTGAGTGATAAGAGGATAATCAGAAGCACTGAGGTTGATAAACCAATCCCAATCTTTACTCCTCCTTAAAAGAATTGCACAAGCATGAAGTGTATTAGCAACCATGGTTGGTCCTCTATAGGTAACCATATTAGCTTTGCTGATCATGTGAACATTCCCAACCTTAGCAAAAACAGGATGTTTCTCAACCCGAGAAGCAAGCTCCAATCTTTCCTCTGCTGAAGACTCCAGGTCTAAATGAACAACATATTGATTCCTTGGATGGTAAAGCGCATGGAGAGTTCTCCAAAGCTTATCTAAATCACCTTTAGATCCAGAAATCAAGTAAGCAAATCTAGGAAGTCCAGAAGTCTGAGGAGGAGATTGTGAAACTCTCATTTCCGCATAACCATCCACTGATTGGTTTATCCGAGATGGAAATATGTTGAAGATTTGATTAATGGTATGTAATGAAGAAATAAGACCCATATTGAAGGAAGTTGCCAGAAGGAATACACAGATGAGAGAGCTTATAACTAGAGGAAAAACCCATTTCTTCTCCATGTTCAGGGACCCCATTGCAATACCTTATCATGGGTTCCAATAACCAATCCTCACATCCCCAGTTTCATCCCTTCATTCACCTTCTCGAGAGACACAAAATACCCAGATCATACAACAATCAATATTTTCTCTTATCTTGTGAATGCTATGATCAATGACTTTCCTCCAAAAGAAAATTTTCCAAAATCTTTGATTGTAACTACAGCTGTTCAATCACCAACCAACAACAAAATACACATACACATATCAGAATCATAGTGGTTGGTAACAAAGAATATTGAGGATTGCTTAAAATTCTAGTTATAGTTTATTTTTATCATCAGAAATGCTGACAAGAAAAGAATAAAATTATAATAAAATAACAAAGAACAACATAGGAAAATGGGGAGGAGAAGAGAGCACATTTGTTGTTTGTTTAAAAAAAATATTAAATATGAGAGATAGAATATGCATCAAGAAAATAGACCAATGACCAATAAATAAATCAAAACAAAAACAATTAGTTAAATTTTCATTATCAATGAACTAATGGGTATCCAAATTCCAAAGGAAACCATTGATAGAGACACCAAAAAAAAAAATTACTAATTTTTACAATGGCAAAAAACTATTCAATTCATCTTGCAGATCCCAAAATGTAAGAAAATAATCCTAATAATCTATCACAAATAGATGTTAGAAAAAGAGAAAATTTGAAATCACCACAAGTAAGCTAACTTCCAGCCCAAAAATATAATCATATTTACATCAAGGTGAATAGAGATCATGTAAAAGAAACAAAACCCAAATCAAAAAAGAAATCAAGGATTTAAATCATTACATCAATGGAACTAACAGAAGAAAGCAACATCTAATCTGACACAAAAACAGAGGTAACCAACAACAAGAACAATCTCCCCTCCCTCCACCACCCCCCCACCCCCCCCCCCCCCAAAAAAAAAAAAAAAAAGCTTTCCTGTTATAATAACAATAACAATAGTCATAAATAAACAGAGCAAAGAACAAAGAAACAGAACCTAAAGTTTTCTTGACAAGTTCAAGAACCTGTATTGGAGAGTTCAAGAAAACAAGAAAAAAGGCACAAGATTTCAAGAAAAATAGAGAGAAAGAGAGAGACAGAGTGTGTCTGTTATATACCATGATACTAATACTTTTTCTGTAACTTATTGTTTATTTATTTATTACATTATTAAATACAAAAAAAATAAGATATGAGAGAGAAAAACAAACAGAGAAGAGAAAGATTCTTTAGAAAGTGTAAACAAACCAAACCACTTCTCTCTTCGCTTCACACACGTCCTCTGTACAAAGACCCACTTTTGCTTTTCTTTTTCTTTTTCTTTTTTTTTCAAAAAAAAAAAACAAGTAAATAAATAGAATAAATTATCACCATCACAAAGACTTAGGAGTTTCCGTTATGGTGGAAGGGTCTGACCCAATACGGCATACTGCTTAACTCATTCAAACTGTTTCCTTATATGGCTTTGTGGGTTCTGATGTCTTTAATGATGATTTTTTTTTCTCTTTCTTTCTTTCTTTATGGGTGTGTGTGATTAGGGTTTGGTCATCTAATTCCAATAGATTTGGAATGGGAATTAGAGTCCTGACTGATATTCCAAGAAGTTTGGGATTTTGTTGTGTATTTTATGTGTTTATATTGTTGTCTTTAGGATATACTCCTTGTGTTGTGTTGTATCCAATGATGAATTCTTGGATTTATTATTAATATATGTTAGGTTTTTTTATTTATTTTTGGGGTGTTGATTATTCCAATTATATTGGATAAACAATTATTTGGAAATTTTGGTTTGTTTGACGTTCTTTTAAGGTGAGTTTGAATAATTCTATATGTTAAAAGCAATTTTTTATGGTAGTTTTGAAAACATATAAGATCAAACCAACATTTAGTCTTTTTTATTATTATTAAATCAATTCACAAGTCAATTTGCTTATAATTTATTCATTGAAATCAACTTTTTAGTCAAATTGTGAAAGGATTTTTCAGCCTATAAAAAATAAAACTTGTATCGAGAGATAAATAATCTATATAAAAAAATTTAATATGAAATATAAAAGTGTCGGTCTATCTATAATATCGAACATTTATTTTAATTTATATGCATGAAATTAAACTGAAATTTAATTTTAAAAAATTTATCCTGAATAATAGCATCAATACTACCAATTTGATCCTAAGCATCAACGAAAGGCATGTAGACTTTTAACTTATAAAATTTATTACTGATTTTTATTTAACTGTACATAAAATTGATAAATAATTAATATATTTATTAATTTTAAATAATTAAAAATGTAATAATTATTTGATATAAAAATATAAAATATTTATATTTATATAATATTTTTATTTATTATAATATATGACCCTAATTTAACACAAATCTTATTGTCGGGGTCACTAAAAATTACCATAAAAAGGATCGCGTCTCCATAGACTAAAACAATCATTTCTATAAAAACTATTGCATTGATGCCATACACCTTACTGATATAAGCTTTAAAAGAATTATTTGCAAGCAAAGGAATCATATCACAATTACTCATTGTATTTTGAATTCGTTATCTTATAGAATTGAGAGAATCATAAAATATATAAAAGTACGAAGAGGGGAATGATGAATAAATTTACTAAAAGGACTTTATAATTAGTGTTGTTAAGATTGACCAATTCAGTTTTTTACTTAAAATTTTTAAGATTGATTAATCCGGTCTTGTACTAATTTAATAAAAAAATAATAGATAATAATAGTATGAGGATAAATTTTATATAAAGATAGGATACTATAAAATTATAAATATAAAAAACTAGAATTCTATTTTTAAAAAATAAAAAATAATAAAAAAATTAAATACCAAACTTAATATATTACCAATTCTACTTAAATATAAAAAGCAAATGTGTATCTATATATATATATATGTACGAGGGAAAGAAATGAAGAAAAATAAAAGTAGTATATCATGCATTAATTAATAGCAAAAATAATTTGATTTTAAAATCTTATAGAAAAATAATTTTAGATTTTTGTTCTTAAAAGGAAAATAAAAATTATAGGTATTAGATTATTAAATTATTTAAGATTTATAGTATAATAGATATTAAATATGTTCAATTCATCATCGAGTTATATTTAAATTCTATCTCAAAATAATTATATAAAATATTTATATTCATTCCGTTTAGATAATGATTATTTTATTATTTACTATGTGAAAATTAATAAGTCCAATTATTAAAAAAATATTTTAATTTTAATTTAATGGATTAGAAGTATTTAAATAGAAAACATTTGTCTATAAGTCTAGCTAATTAAATAAAATTAAATAATCAGTCTCAACTATAATTTAATTTATAAATATAAAATTTAATTACCGAGAATAATTGCAGATGTAAATATAAAATATATATCTTATTTTATAGAAAAACTTATAATCAAAATGGAACCAATATAATTATGTAATAAATTTACATGTTCTTTCAAACTAGATAGACTTTTCATATCACTAAAAATTAAATCATTGATATTTAATAAATGAAAACTAATTTTTTAAGAGAAATAGAACCAGTACTAAATTTATCTGATAAAATATTAATAAATTCATATTATAGGTAGTATTAAAATTTTAAGTTTTCTAAATTGAACAAATATGTGAATATTGACCATCAAAAAAATTATATGATCAATCCAAAGTCTAAGAAGATACTTAAATAAAGTTAAAAGCTTACATAAAATTTTATATTTATTTTGTCTGAAAATAAAAAAATTGAGTCAATATTTTAAAATGTTGACCCAATCACAAATTTTACTTCAAATAAATAAAACCATAAAAGCTCTTTCAGTTTTTGCATTAGAAATTGGTATCAAGTAGACTAAATACATATATAAATAAAAGCTCTTTCGATTTATGTTTCTTTTTTTTATTATGAAGGAGCACCATAATAATCTATTTCTATTTACATATTGCAAAAAAGTATGATAGGATTATCCTATAATACATATCATTGCATGCAATATAGATAAATAAAATATATACAACATGTTTGTGAGATGAATATTAATCTAGGAGTCAATGGATATTTAAATTATATGAGTCATATTTATCAAACAAATATATGCTGAGATGCTTGAAAAAATAAAATTTCTATTTTGATTAATAATATATCAACTTATTGATAATAGATTATTAATGTTAGTATAAATTTAATTTGAATTATGAAAATATTAAGTTCAATTATTTAAAATTTAAAATTAACTCAACTAATATTGTATGGATATAAATGGATTAATTAGTTTTGAAAAATAGAATTTATATAAACCAATAATTATTTAAGAATTATGCAATTTTCATATTGATAATATTTATTATTTTAGATTTAATAACTATTTTATCTTTAATTATAAATGAATTCAATTATTAATATTTATATGCTACGCATGTGAGTAAAACAATTCCCCTTGAATCTTAGAAGTCCAATGGTTCGTAAAAACATAAGGTGAGAATGAGAATGTGATTTTTATTGTTAGTGTTTGGTTCATAAAAAAATTACTCTAGAATTAGAATGAGATTATCGAATTAATTTTGATAGCTTGGTTAAAGAGTTTCCGAAGTACCTACAACAATAATTAGAAAGTGTCAAACGGGATTGTCCGACCACTTACTCTAATGGTTAAATCAGTAAAAGTTTGAGATTATAAAGTGTGTATTGATTGTAGAATAATGAATATATCTGACATGTTGCACTCCAGTCCTTTATATAGAGGCTAAAGGTCTTGTAGTCATATTAAGAGTAGGACTATCTGAATATAAAGTCTTCTAATTCTATAAGGATTGTCTTTTTGGTCGTACGATAATATTTAAGGTCGGGTCGGATTTACTTAATCAGAGTCCAACTATGATTCGGTCTTCAGGAATGCTAATTGTAGTTAGATTTGGACTTAATCAATCATATGTTTCTCGGTATACAATGGTCAATTATCATTGTCAGAGAGTATTTATGCTCATTCAAGCTCGAACAGTTACATTATACTTGGATGAAAGGTAATGTAAAAGGAAAGGAAGGAAATAGATGAAAAATTAGTTTTAATTGTGTTTGGCTAATAAAATTTATTAAAAGGATAAGAAAATTGAAGGGGAATGATTCTCCTTTATTTCTTTTGTAGAAGTTGAAATTGTTCACACTTCAATTTAGGATATAAAAAGTTTCAATTCATGGAAAAAAAAAATTAAAATCTAATTAATTATCCTTTTCATATCTATTATTGTAATAAGAAATTTAAAATTAATTATTTCAGCTCTCTTTTCTTTAATGATTACTTTTTATGTAACCAAACACGATATGATAAAAAAATCTCTCTTTCCTTCCCTTCCTTTTAAAACACCTTGCCCTCGACTCCCATTGCCATGCATAGTGCTAATCTTTTGATGATCTTAACACATCTCAGGGAGTTATGTCAAAGGACACTCTTAAAGCTGAATCGGGTCACGAGCAGCCGTTATGCTCGGCTGAATCTTTCAAATTTCAAAACTCTTGGCATATGAAATGCTTGGCATGCATCTTGATGTTTCGTACAGTGTATCTTGTCATAATGGACGTAACTCTTTATTTTGCTTTTTCAAATGACCATGAGGCCATTGCTCTCCAGAATGTTCCTCTGTCAAACTTCTGAGGACACTTTCAGTGCTAAAAATTTCCTTTTTTTTCTCTTCCTAATGTTTTTGCCTTTCCTGCTATTCTGATTCTACTTTCTCTGTTTTCTTCATTTTCTACAATTTCGCTTTCTTTGCCTTTGTCTTCATCCTGTAAATGTCTGCTAACAGTAAATTTTCTCAGTCCATATTCTCTTTTCATAGGCTTTTCTTCTTTCTTCTTTTGTCTTCATTAATGGTTATGGAGTCATCCCAAGTACTTCCCCAAGATTCTAACCCAAGCAATTTCTACAAATTCTAACTTAATCATGGAATCCCTAAATAATTTATACTAATACTCATAAATCATAATTAACCTAGCATATTAATTCACATATATCATTATAAAGCTCAAAATCCAAGAACAAAAGATGTCTGTTTCAAAATTCAAGAAACATTTATGAAGTAGAATGATCTTGAAGTCTGGCCGGAGCCCTGGACTATGTGCAATAATGGTTAGAAAGAGTCGAACGGAATTGTCCAACCATTCACTCTAATGGTTAAATCAGTAAAAGTTTGAGATTGTAAAGAGGGTATTGATTGTAGAATAATGAATATATTTAACATGTTGCACCCTGGGTTGAAGATCTTTTAGTCCTATTAAGAGTAGAACTATCTGAATGTAAGGTCTCCTAATCCTAAGAGGGATCAGTTTAATTATGGCTTGGTCTTCAAGACTCCTAATTATGCTTGGATTTGGATTTAATTAACCTCATATTTCTTGATATACAATGCTCGATTATCAAATGTGAATTACCAGTCTCTTTCTTTCATTAAAAAATAAAAAGTTCATTTTCATAAAAATTAAATCAAATAACTTATAAATAATCAAAACGACTAAAATAATACATTGTCATTCATATAAATATTATTTTTTATATATTTATTACATATAACAATTATAAATTAAATATTATTATTTTTAACTATTAAATATTTCTATTAATACGATCGACAAATGATTCTCATTCTACACTTAACTAAATAATTTTAAAAGTATAATTATTTTCATTCACAATTCTCTTCATTTTCATTTCCATTCTCATTCTCATTTTCAATTCTTCTTCTCATTTCCACCTTTCAACCAAACAGATACTTAAAAGAAGTCACATGGCCAAGCTTCAGGGATTGCGGCTGCGCTGCCCCTTGATTCTCGTAGTCATTTCTAACCGTATTTTGAAATGGTTGGACCTTATTCTTCTTTTTTCCTTTTTCCCCCTTTTTTACTTCATTCCACGTCAATAACTTAAATACTTAAAAGCAATTAGGCATTAGAAGAAGTAGCTTGATTCAAGATTCATTTACCCAAAAAATAAATAATCAACAACATAATTTAAAACTTAGATAATATTGTTCATTAAATATCTCCGCACTTAAAATATGCTAATTCTCGAACAAAATTAAAATTGAAAAACACTAAAAGTAATATGAACAAAATATAATTATACTTTAACACAATATTAAAACCGCATTTCACTCGTTAGCTAATAATCAAATTCAATATATAAAATTGTATTCTTAATTCAATGTCAAAGTATATGATCTAACAAGACGCAATTGCGAATTGCTGAAAAATAATTAAATAAATTAAATATATAAAGAAATTAAATCACTTTTCGTCTCTTGCAATTCATATATATGTATGTACGCAAAGGTCCCAGCATATATTTATTTATTTATTTATTAGAATCGGTAGTTGCTTAAAACTTAAAAAGCATGCACATCATTTATCTATTAATATTATTTTTAAATTAATACTATCAATAAATTATTTTTAAAATATTTATTTATTGACTCTAATATTATATAAATTAATACTATCAATATAATTGGTATTTTATTTTTTAAAAATTAGAAATTATTATATAATTAAAAATTAATTTATTAGTGAATATAATATTTAAAAATATTATTTTTATAATTAGAACCATTATCTAATTAGAAAATTAATTTGTTAGTTAAGATAGTATTAAAATATAATTAATATGCTATCTTTAGAATAATCATTATCTAATTAGAAAATTAATTTATTAGTAATATGTTATTTCTTAGGATTAGAATATTAATCAATAAATTAATAAAAAAATCATAAAATTACACGTAAACTTGAATCCTATATCTCAAAAACAACACACATGTCAAAGTAAAAATCTTACACGTCAAAAAAATTTTAAATCTCAAAATTATTATATATAGATAACCTCCTAAATTAATATTTATCTCGTAAATATATTTTACATTTTTCTATTGTGTTAGTTACTATATACCCCCCTGAATTTATACCTAATTCATTAGCCAGGACCTGCATTTTATAAAATTAATTAAAAACTCCCTTTATTTATATTTACCTGTCTAAATATACCCTCCGTTAAAAATGGTAGAAAAACTCCATTAAAAGGTTTTAAAATGACTGAAATAGCCTTAAATATAATTAAAATTTACAAAAGACATAAAACTGATCCCTTCCACTTATCTCCTGCCTTTCCCAAATTAAAATGCAAAAACCCTAGTTCTCTAACTCTTGCCCTCTCTCACTTTCACTTTTTATCTATCCACCTATTTCGCAATCTTTTAATCTTTATTTCCCCTACTTAAAATGTAACAAAAATAATCACTATTTAGCACTAATTCGTAGTGAATCAAACCATAGTTCTCTAATTTACAAGTGATTAATATTCTAATTGACGTTGTAAGGTATTCTTAATATGTTCTTTGTGCCCGATAATTTTTATCTGAATATTTTAGATTGCGTTCTTAACAAAGGCCACACGAACCTAAGTTATTATAGGCATAGAGTTGGAACCTGTAATATAAATATGTATTTTATATTTTAATATTAAATAATTGATATATATTTAATTATTTTAAATTAGTAAATATGTGTCAAAATAATGATATATAAAAAAATTATATTTTGAAATTTTGTATATAAATATTACCCGATAATTAATAGACATAGTCATTTGGACGTAAAACTGCACTATTTTTTTTTTGTGTGTGTATTAAAGTGAGTTGTGACAATTTATATATAAATATTCCAAATATGATTCTTTAGAATTCAATTTAATGCTTTATTTGGTTTCGAAAACCCTTTGAGCGTATATGACTTATTGGCTAAATTAATCGCAAGCATATTTTTTATTATTTTTTAAGATATTATAAATAAATATTAAATATTTTATTAAATTTTATTTATAAACTTAATTTTATAATTAAAATAATAAAAACGGTCATATAATGCATAATATGTATATATGACTTATTAATCTAAAATTCATTTAAAAAGAAATCTATTTATTTTACTAAAATTTATATTACTTATATCTAGTTCCAAAAATTTAATTAGTTAAAATTATTTTAAAATTTTGAATTTAAAATATATATCTATAAATAAATTTTATAAATTTTATTTAATTTATTTATACTAATATAGTAAAAAATTAATGTCAATAGTAAAATGAAGATTAAGTGACGATTATTCCAATAACCAGCCTACTTACCAATCAAGTTATTATTTAATAGGCAATAAATTAAAGAAAAGAAAATGACCTTAGAGAACATGAAAGTGACCCAAACTTATTTAGAGAACAACGTTTGGTGCATTTTAATTTGAGAATAAAGGGATAAGGTACAAAAAAGACCTTCATGTTTACCTCGGTGGTCATATTGAACCTTTATGTTTTCTTTGTACAATCTTTTTTTTTTATTTCTTTTATTTATTTTATTCTCTTTTTTATTGTTTTCTAGTTTATTGTTGAGTTTTTTTCTTTATCATTAGTTTAAAGTATGCTTTGCATAAAATATGTGAATTTTAATTAAAGATGAGATATTAAGGAGGAGACCGAAAGTGGTAAGGGAGATAATAAGTGTTAGTGTCTACAAATAGTTCAAATTAATAGAAGTTTCATCAAATTATATTGTCGTTTATACAGTCGTAATAGACCTTTAATGATGGTGATGATTTTTCTTTATCAAAGTGAAGAAGTAATTATCATAAATTTTACCCATTAAAAGTAAAGCTATTGATTCATGCATAAAACGTGAGTTAAAAAGAATTAAAGCAGTTTCTTTTAGCACGTAAAAATAATTGAGGCTTATATTATTACACTGTTAAATAGATAAAATTGGCTCTAAAAATGTAATAATTCTATTTTTCAAATTTTAAAGACGTAATTGAACTTAATTGCATTTTGCCTGAAAATTGAAGGGCTTATCTATACTTTTGCTAAAACGAAAAGAAAAAGAAAAAAAAAAATTGGAAAGGAGAGACCAAAAGATTCTCTATAGAATGTTGCTGATGCTGTCAATTACCCAATCATTACGCAACTAAGGATACGTTGGGGGGAATGCATTTGAAACCGTCGGATCTCATCAGGATCTATAAAAAGCACCGTGATGTCATATTTCAACTTATTGGACCCCACTCATTTAAATGGTCCTGACGTTTTAGAGAAATCATAACTCATTGTCGGCGATGCTGTCTCCTCCTGCCACGTTATTGTTAAATTCTAAAGTTTTATCTAATAATAATAACTAAAAAATTAATATATAAACATATATTTAATAAAATAAGTGAAACATGATTAATTTGTCTAATTTGGAGCTAATTATTGCTTTATGCAATGATGGTTATTAAAATCCATGAATCATATAATATTGAAATTAAACTTATAAATTAATGAAATTAATTATTTATTTATGTGTTGTATGTTTATTATTATTATTATTTTAATATAAATAAATGTTATTAAAAATCTAGTAGAATTTTAATATTATATAATTATTTATCACATTCTAAAAAATATAATCTAGCATATTTAAGAGTCTTTCTCAATGAAATTCATAACATTTTGAGATTTTGTTCATTCAATGAATGTATAAGTTATTTTAAAATATTTATTAACTAACAATTGTATATAAAACTAATCCTATATATATAAATAATATCTATATTTTAAAATTAGTATATGAAAATATAATCTTCAAAAATGAAAATTCATATTTAATCATGAAAATACCTTATTAACTCTTAAAGTGATTATATAACATAAATAAATACGTAAATGTCAAAAATATTTATTATCTGAGAATATATATATATATATATATATATAACATTCTTTTCATTGATCAAATTCGTTCTATATACTATTGAAATAGCACGATTATTAATTGTAGTTGTGCATGTTCCAATATCCTATTATTTATAGTACTGAATTAGATAAATATCTGTTCTTCCAGCTGGCTCATTTTAATAAATTAAAAATTATAAAATTATAAATTAATTTTATTAGAATTATAAAATTATAAACTAATGGTTTTATATCATAAAAATTTAGTAAAACATTTAAGATATATAAGATCACTTTGTAACTAAATTTTAAAAGAATATATAATTTATAATGAATCTTTATACATATATATATATATATATATATATATATATTCACAATATAAAATATTTAATATATGATTTACGAAAATTAACTTATATATCCTAAGTGATTTGATAATATAAAATAAATTTCACGCTCAATGATAAAGAATATAGTATAATTTTAAGATATTAAATAAAAATAATACACTACATATAGAGAGATTTAATTTCTTTTGCTAATTATTAATTTTATTAATTTAAATATAATTAATAAATATCTATTAACTAAAATAATTTTAATTAGTTAATATTCTTTGATTACTTCAAACGATAAGCATTTTAATTTATACATATTATGTAAGTGTTAGCATAAATAATCATATGCAAAGTAATTTAATTTAATTAATAATAACAATTACATTATTTAAATTAACTTGATTGAAAAATATAATAAACATATCATTTCAACTTGAATAGAAATAAAAATTTAGAATGAATGTGAGTATGTGTTTATATATATAAAGTTTTTATAAATATTGAGAAGAATATAAAGAAAAAGATTTATTTATCTTGTAAAAAATAAAAAATTTAAATAAAAAGTTATATATAATTAACAATATAAATATTTATTAGAGCATTTAGTAATAAAATAAATTAGAAAATGATAGTTATTAATTGATGATTAATGAAAAATTATCTATTTTATTTATTTAAATATTTATGGTAATAGACAAGAAATTCATAGAAAAATTATGTTGAAAACATAGTAAGGAAAAAAAAAAGACTTTTATGAATATTAACAAAAATACAAATAAAAAATAACTCATCTTTTTAGAAGAGAAAATATTTCAAATAAAGAATTGTGTAATCAACAATATATATCATTTTTTGAGTATTTAATAATATAATAAATTAAAATAGCCTATTAAGATGATGCTTATTAAATGATAGTTAATGAAAAGTCAAGTAATTCTTTATTTAGATATTCTTACTAGTAGATTAATTCACCAAAATATATATAAAAAATTATAGAAAATTGTCTACAAGAAAGAGAAAGCAAGTTGAAAATCTTGCTTTTATATATTTTAATAATAGATCAATTCACCAAAATATAAAAAAAATTATAGAAAAATTATGAGGAAGAGAGAGAAAAGCTAGTTAGAAATTATAAAATATATAGTATAATTTTAAGACGTCAAATGAAAATAATATAATACATATAAAGATATTTAAATTCTTTTTTCTAGTTATTAGTTTTATTAATTTAAATATAGTTAATAAATATCTATTAACTAAAATAATTTTAATTAATTAATATTATTTAAATACTTCAAACGATAAGTAGTTTAAATTCATATACATATCAAATAAGTATTAGTATAAATAATCGTATGTAAAGTAATTTAATTTCATTAATAATAATAATAATAATAATAGTAATTATACTATTTGATTTAACTTGATAAAAAATATAATAACATATCATTTCAACTTAAATAGAAATAAAAGTTTAGAATGAAAATGAATATATATATATATATATATATATATATATATATATATAAGCATTGAAAAAATATAAAAAATTCATTTACCTTATAGAAAAGAAAGCACTTCAAAAAAGAAGTTATATATAATTAACAATGTAAGTATTTTTTATTATTATTGGGAGTTTTTAGTAATAAAATAAATCTAAATAGATCAAAAAATGATAGTTATTGATTGATGATTAATGAAAAGTTCTCTAATTTACTTATCTAAATATTTATAATAATAGACTAAATTTATCAAAGTATAAAAAAGAAAAACTAAGTTGAAAACATAATAAGAAAAAAAAAAGACTTTTATGAATATTAACAAAAAAATATATAAAAAATTATTTATCTTTCTAAAAAGAAATATTCAAAATAAAGAGTTGTATAATCAACAATGTAAATATACTTTCATCATTAGTAGAATTTTTTAATAATAAAATAAATTAAAATAGACAATTAAGACGATAGTTATTAAATGATAGTTAACGAAGAGTTATATAATTTTTTATTTAGATATACTTAGTAATAGATTAATTCATCAAAATATACAAAAGATTCATAAAGAATGTGTCTAGAAGAGAGAGAAAAACAAGTTAAATACCTTACTTTTATATATATTAGTAATTAATTATTTTATTAAAATATAAGAAAATTTATAGAAAAATAAATTGAAAACCCTACTTTCATATATAAATATATGTTATCTCAATCCAACAGATATTCTAAACTAATATTTTATTTTTAAGGATATAATATATTAATATAATATTATTATAAGTTTAATTTTTTAATTATAAATACTAATCAATTGTATTTTAAATAATTCATTTATTTTATGCGTCCTGCTACTATAGATTATTAATAAATTTATATATAATTTTTAATTATTTATATAAGTTAAATAGAAATTTTTATAAATAAAAATAATATTATATTTAAATTGATTAATAACTCAGTATTATGTATAATTAACTAATGTAGTATTTAATTATATTAATACTTACTAAAACTAAAATAATATTAAGAAATTTAAGTTTATACATAATACATTAAATTGATTCAATAAGATAAACTTTTAATAACCTATTTGAAATTATAAATCCTTATATATTAGTCATACTCATTTTTATATTGATAAATTAATTATATAATATAAAGTGAATTGATTGAGCGTTATTAGATTCCGAAAGCTAGGGGTAGAAAAAACTGAAAACGACATATTACATCTAACTAAGTAGTTCAGTTTGGTTTGGTTTTTAAATTTTAGTTTAATTTAGATTTTTAAGAAATAAATTAATTAATGTTTCCGTTCGATTCAGTTTGATTTTTATTTTAAAAACTTTGATTATATCTTAACCGATCGAAATGTTATAAATATCTTAAATTTTTATTTATTTATTTACTTATATGAAAAATAAATTTATGTAACTTTGAAAATATATTAACATAAAATTTATAGATAAGTATTTATAATTCAAATTATTAGAAAATTTTAAAAATATAAACCGCTTAACTGAACTAAATAGAACTGAATTTTTTAATTCAGTAAAATTAATAAAATTAAAATTTTAATTATTTAATTTTTAGTCAAAACAAATTGAATCATCGCTCGCTCGCACTACTAGATGTTCATCTTTAAAGGAACAACTAGAGAAAAATTTAACGTGTATATTTTCATAGCATGTAATTTCTTCATCCCAAATTAGGAGATTTTTTTCTTTTTATCTGTTCTAAAATTTAATTTTTTAATTAGTAATTAGTAAATAATTATTCGTTTATTCATGCATTGCATGGTTGTTGTTATTATTTTAATATAAAATTAAATTGATAGATACAATTTAATAGAAATTTTGATATTTAATATTAATTAATAATATTTCAAAAATAATATCAAACTAACTATTTTTAAATATATTTTTTAATTTTTTAAAATTTAAAATTTTATTAGTACAATAATATAAAAATATTTATTAATTAATTCTAGTATTATGTAAATTAATACTATTAATATAATTGATATTACTATTTTTTGTTTTAGAAATTTATTATATAATAAAAATTAATTTATTATTAGATATAATATTAGATATATTATTTTAAATATTATTTTTTAGAATTAGAATTATTATCTAATTAAAAGATTAATTTATTAGTTAATGTAATATTAAAAGATAATTAGTACTATATTTCTTAGGATAGACTTAGTATCATTATCTGATTAGAAAACTATTTATTAGTTAATATAATATTAAAATATAATTAATATATTATTTTTTAGGATTAAAGTTAGTATTTAATTAGGAATGTAACTTATTAATCAATAAATTAATAGAAAAAACTATAAAATCAACATATCAGCTGGAATCTCATGTGTCAAAAATAAGTACACATGTCAAAATAAAAATCTTATGTGTTAAAAATTAAATATAAATGTCAAAAAAATTTTAGGTCTCAGAAATTAATATATATACTTATTTTAACATGTGTACTAATTTTTGACATATGAGATCCAAACTGATGTGTGATTTATATTTAGAATTTAAATTCTTATGCTCTAATCTACTCCACTACTCTAATAAGAGTATGAGTATCCAAAGGACTCACTTTCCATACTTAGTAGTGCGGGAACAACAGAAAAACTAAAAGTGAGAAATATTTTGAGAGATAAAAATAATAAGATGGAGCGTAGAACGCACTCATCAAAGCTAATAAAAGAGGGACATTGTGAAATGGATTATAAACCGCATTCATAACCAATTTTTCTTTTCAAAGAGAATTATAATTTTTGATGGTCTTCTTCGAAAATTTTGTTCATTAGATTTCAAAGAGTTAAAAATTTAGGTTGTGATTAGTAAATTGTTCATATATGTTGTGCTTTTATTCAATTATCTTCCTTGATAAATATTTTCAGCCTCGATATTATCGATTTGCATTACTTAAGTATTATGACTTTTTGATTGTGGTTAAGCTAAGCTTTTTTTTAAATATGTTAAGTTTGATTTTTGCTTGAGGACAAGCAAAGCTCTAGTATGGAAGAGTTTGTTGTGTGTAATTTTATACATGTCTTTGATTTGAATTTTAATGATTTTTGAATAAATAAATTACATTAAATAGGAAGAATTTTAATTTAATTAGGAGTTTATTTAAGTTATACTTTTATTTTAGTATTTTTGTTTACCTTTAATATATTTAGAAATTTGTATTTAATTTTAATAAATTTTTTTCTTTTTGTAAGAAAGTCTAAAAAGGAGCCTTAGATGATCAAAGAAAATATATCTTTTCCACACACAAGCGTGCTTGTGCCATGTCACACGCGGATAAAGGATCAAGAAGCATAGTTTGACACGCGGCCATATTCAAAGTCATGTCCGCTACTAGACTCTAAAGAAAATAGCGTACAGGGAGCACACGGGTGTCCTTCAAGCAGTGCTTGCTTTCGCTAATGTCAAAGAAGTTGTGAAAGTTCAGCATGACATGAGATATGGGCGTGCTTTAGACCATACCCGCTTCTGCCTAAATTAAAAATATAATGATAGCACAACATAGGATCATATATAAGCGTGTGCCAAGCCGTGCCGAAAATAAGAGGACGCCACATGGCCATGCTTGAAGTCATGTCAAAATAAAAGATAGTTTTTTTTATCGAAAACTTGAAAATTAAGGACAAAATAGGGTTTCTTATGAAAGTTGCATAATTTATCAACTCATGGACTTATAAAACTTAGGAATCCCAATCACGAAAGTAGACGAATCCTTCGGGGAGCCATAA
Source organism: Ricinus communis (assembly GCF_019578655.1). Classification (NCBI taxonomy): domain Eukaryota; kingdom Viridiplantae; phylum Streptophyta; class Magnoliopsida; order Malpighiales; family Euphorbiaceae; genus Ricinus; species Ricinus communis. The sequence goes on from NC_063264.1 coordinate 27,418,901, forward strand.
ATTGATAAGGAACTTACTGAATCTTAGTTAATTGACATGACCATGAAAATAGACTGTAATTAACTTTAGTATTCTTAGATGAGCTCGAAAGAGACTCTAAGTAATTTAAGTGATTTACCCTTGACTAAATTAATAATTTGAATTGTGAAAAAATCTTGCAATCCAAATAATAGTTAGTAAAACAAATCCAGACTCTAGTTTTAATTATTAGATTTTTAAAAGAAATATTATTACTAGCTTTAAGTTTTCTTTTCTTGTTATTTATTTGCTCAGTTACAATTATTCAATCTTATTTTCTATTCTAAATTTGTAGCTTTTATATAAGATTTAATTAAAATATTCTAAAAATAATATGATTTAATGACATAACTAGTAAATTAATATACTGTAGAGTTTCAAAACAAAAATATGGACCAAATCATGAGAAAATTCTTATAGGTGTGTAAACCATATAGCGAAATTCTATAATCCTATGTAGCAAAAGAAATTCATTTAAGAATTATAAATTTTCCTATTGCTATATTATTTTTAAAAATTATAAAGTTTTTAAATTCAATTTTTACGAAGTGTGAAATTTTTAAACCGACTAAAATACTTTTATAATTAATTAGTAATTAATAATATTATCTTATTCTAATTATATATGTTTAATTTAATTTTTTAATTCTAATAGAATTAATTAGTGATTAATCTTCTAATTCTAATATAATTAATTAGTGGTTAATTTAATCTAATTCTAATTTTATCATAGTTTCAATTATATTCTTAATCCTATAAGAAATTGATGAATGTATCACACTATATGTATACCTATGATGAAGTTCAAATATCTCCCTATGGAATGTCACAAAAATTGAAAACAAGAAGTAAAAAGAAATAGGTATGATACTTTTAATTTTATTTTATTAATTTATTTATTCACTTGTATATTTTTTTAATCTTATAATACTTTTATATATATTCTTAATCTTATAAGAAATTGATGAATTACTTTATATTACATTATATAGATACACTTATGATAGAGTTCAAATAATTAAATATAAATTTTTATAAAAATTGAAGGCAAGAAGTCATAGGGAAAAAGGTATGATATTTTCAATTTTTATTTTACTAATATATTAATTTATGTGCTTGTTATTATTATAATAATATTTTATTAGTAGGATTATTTATTATTTACTATTATATTATATACTAATTTACTAAATAAGATTATGTTATAACTTTTATAATTATAATTTACACACATAACATATGTGACGAGCATTACTAATCTTATTCTTATTCTATATGTAATTAATTTAACTTTCTAATCCTAATAGAATTATTTAATGATTAATCTCTGAATTCTAATAGAATTATTAATTGTGTATTTTAATTTTACCTATGTAAAATAAAAGTTGGGAAGAGGCTTTTGTATGCCCTAATGTATTGGAGTCCCTTAGAAATGTAATCTCAAGTTTGTTCAATGGACAAACAGGCCCTCTTGAGTTTGGGCTAAGCCATGCAAAAATAAATATTTTCTCAAGCCCAATTCTAAAAGCATTTATAAAGGAAAGAAGTCAAATAATTAATCCAAATTAAATAAGACAATATGATAGATAGACCTAATTTTTGTTTATGTTGAATAATTTTTGTTTAATATTAATGATTTTTAAATAAATATGATGTTATCTTTTAATCTTAATTTCTTTTTTATTTCTAAAAATAATTTAAACCAAATATATAACTCCTCCTAGATGAATTTTATAAAAGTATATATTTATTGTGAGCCTAAAATGCTTAATTAGATATTGAATTACTCAAAAAACCATTCTTTATGTTGCATCAAATGTTATATAATGAAAATTATCAAATAATGTTAAAACAAAAAAGATAAATAATTTAAGAGGTAAAACCATTTGGTTTTTCACATTCCAACTCAACCTTCATTGCTTTAGGTTATCTATTTTCGAGTCAAAAGTTGAAACTAATACCCATTTTAAATGCTTATTAATAGATAAATTATTTAAGACTGACTATGCATGTTATGTAAAATTGTAAAGTGATACATAATATTATTTATTAATTATTATATTTATATTGATTTATTCTTTTTATTATTAGTGGTTAATAGTGATATATATATATATACATATATATTATATAACAAAACTAATTATAATACTTGTGCAACGAGAAATATCTTTATAACTATATATTAAATTATAAGTCTGTGAATTAAATTAATTATATAATAAAAAATATATTTTTATAGTTTATTCCGATATATCTTTTAATTAAATTAGTATTCTAATTAAAAATTTATTTAATAATAATTAAATGCAATGCATATATCTTTTTATTAAATAAGTATTTTAATTAAAAATTTATTTAATAGTAATTAATTACAATCTTTCTTTATCCGCATATATCATACAATATATATATATATATATGATGAAATTGATAGATTTATTGAAAAGATGTTTTTAATCATTTATTTAATTGAATTAAATAGGTTATTTATTAATTTAATTTATTAAGAATTATATTAACTATCTATTAAGTATATGTCTAACTCTATCAATCCAATTATATTAAGATTTTCAATATTGATTATAAAATATAATTTTTGAGCTATTAAAAGTATTAAAAATTAAAAAAATAATAATATAGATCATATTAAATATAGGATAACTTGATCATTTGTTTTTTGGAGTCAGTTAGGTATATATAATATTTTAAAAAATAATAACAAATTAATTATTTTTAAATATTTTTATTTTTAAAATTATTTTAAAAATTTAATAGTGCAATAATATTAAAACTATTTTAAAATTATTTTTAATTAGTTTTAGTATTATATAAATTAATACTATCAATATAATTGTTATTACTATTTTATAGAATTCAAAATTTACTATATGATTATTATTGAATATAAAATTAAAAATATAATTTAAAATGTATTTTAGAATTAGAATTATTATCTAGTTAGAGAATTAATATATTAATTAATATAATATTAAAAATTAATATTCTATTCTTATGATAGAATTAGGATTATTATTTGATTAAAATTTTTTATTAGTTAACATAATATTAAAATATAATTAATATATTATTTCTTAGGATTAGAATTAATGTTTAATTATAAATATAATCTATTAATTAATAAATTAATAAAAAAACTATAAAATTACACATAAATTTGAATTTCATGTGCATGTCAAAAAAATCATATATGTCAAAAATTAACCACACATATCAAAAAAATTTAAATATCAAAGAAATTAATGTATATAGATTATGAGTTAAGGTTTTAAAAGTTAAATAAATTAATGTAATTTAAAGTTAATAAACTTGATTTCTGATAATATATTATAACAATGGAACTAGGTTGTATATGAAAGTTTAATTTTAATTGTATTAGAACTCTTCATCTAAGTAACTATATTAGTTCATGCTATTTTCTTAATTAATAAAAGTATTTATGGTTCTAAATTTAATAAAATAATTTATTTTTTATTTTATAAATATAATGAATTCAGCTATTGATACTATATTATTAATAATATAAATAATATAATTACAATTAGAATATAAGCTTATATTATTATTTTTTATGTGTAATTTCATATTACATAAATTTATGTTTAAAGTTTTATATTGTAGTACCTACGATAAGATAACAAAAATTATAATTATAATTGATGCTAATTAGAAATAAAATATGATAAATATGATTATCAATGCTAGTCAAAATATTTTTATTGGGTGATGGATTGAGTTCATGTTAATATGTATATCTAATAATTAAAGATGCTTAACTTATTTAATATATGTATTTTTTCTAAAATAAAAGACTATTATTTAACTAGAATAATCTATATCATCAAGCTAAAGAAATATAATCATAGTTTCAATTATAGATAAAATAAAAGAAGTGGGTTTTTTAATCCCATATTACAAATCGTTGAGGGCATGGTTTTAGGCAATTTGTTTTTGAAAGGAAGTAAGTTTCTTTTAGAAAAGAAATATTTAAAGATATGATTTCTTAATTAAATTCTTAAAATATTTTTTTTGATAGAATTCTTGAATCTTTCATCAATGATATGATTTTTTTTATATAACAGTAAAATCAATAAATATAAGAAAAAAATCTCACTTGAATAGTAAATTGTATTTATATTTTTCATTATATCAATAAAGCTAAATTAATTTGTAACTTGATGGTCTGTGTGCTTTATTCAGTGGCAATTTTAAATTACAAATTAACTTTTTAGTCTTTTAAATGAGTCTGATTGTGAGAATATCAACAAAAAGAATTCTTACGATCAACATTGAAATTATATAAAATTCCATGAATACATCCATAAAAGAAGATTCAAATCTCATAAAAGATATAATCAAAACCTCCACAAAGAGAACTAAAAATTCCATAAAAGAGAAATCATAAAATCCTAACAGAAATGGAAAAAGATAAACAAATTTGAAAGACCTATATTTATTGGTCAAAATATGTAATATAAATAAAAAGAAGAATTGACCATCGCATCTAAAAGATGAGTGCGATGACTTAAAGAATATTTTCTTTTTGTACAAAATGATAAAAGAGAAAAAAATAAAGAGGCAGGTAGAGTTAAAAAATATTTTTTTTATATTTTTATAACATTTTTAAATGTACAGAATAACTAATAATTACAAAAATATTAGTATTGATAAAAAGTAAAAATAAAAACAGATGTGTTATTATTTAACTTTTTTGCTCCTCCGTTATATAAGCCCGATAACGAGATTACGACGAGTCTAGTAGTGAATTTTGAGTAGCAAAAGTAAAAAAAGCACCGAAAGGCACTTGAAGATATTGAAATCCTTCAGAATGGGCCAACGAGAATGAAAATAAATCCTAAAAACCTTAGAAATATTTAAAAACACAAAATTAAAATATGAAAATCTCAGTCGTAGCTTAAAATCCTAGTGGACTAGCTTAAACCCACGTGCGGTAAAGCCAAGTCCACATGAGCTTAGCTAAGCCCACATGGCTTAGGTGATAAGCCCACATGGGCTTAGGCTCTAGAATACTATCTACCTCAAGTTTTGTGCCTTTGACGGTTGAAGAAACTCTAGGGATACGTGCAAACATTATAGACATTCCCTAAACCCTAAAAGAGGCATCATTAACCCTCCATTTCCTCAACCAATTAAAAGCCTCCCCCTAAAATCCTAAAGCACTCACTTTCACACACACACACACACACGCACACACACACACACACACACACATATATATATATATATATATATATATATATATATTAACCCTTCCTAAAACTCTAGCTATAACTTCTCTCAACTTACAACATTTTGAAACCATAATTCTCTATATCTCTAAGTCTATTCTAGAAACCATTTATCTTTCTTAAGGCAATAAACCATAAAAGAAACCCAATTGAAACCTTCTTCATCGTTTTATACACATCCCATTTCTTAGCCAAGACAAAGATCATCACATATATTCATTAAAACCTTTATTTAGCTCCTTTATTAACACTTTTCAGCAACTAAGAATCATTTAGAAAACCTAAAGCTCCACCTTCTTTCTTAAATAACTTAAAAGAGTCACCTTTATACTCATTCTCAAAATTGGCTTAACTTTCACTAAAACAAAAGAAACCACATTCTTTATGTGCTAAAAGCTTCTGTTTTATAGGTCTTGACAAGGTCCATGAGCATTGAGGATTCTATTTAGGTGTTTAAGAGTGTATAAGTCCTTTCATCTACTTAAAGTCTCTTCCTCTTTTGAAAATCTTTAAAGGTATACTCCAAGGGCCTAATTTATGAAGTTTAACTTGCTTTTGCACATATTAATCACCATTTTCATCATATACATCACCTTCACTGGATTTTGGAGGATTCTAAATTAAAGAACAAGCTAAATACGGAAGCTTGAGGGCTTCTACAAGCTTATCCCACGCGGGCTTTCGCTTAGCCCATGTGGGTTAAGCTTACCCCATGCATGGTAAGCTTGTAGAAGCCCTTAAACTTCCATTTTTAGTGTATTTTTGAATGGTTATGGCTTTGAATATAATTTGTATGATGAGATGATGTTCTCCTAGTGTATTTAACTTTTGTTTAACAATGATCTAAAGTGAATTTAAAGTTACGAAGCATGCTTTAAGTTATGTGTGTTTTAATAACTTATTTGGCTTAATCGTATTTTTAGTACTTTGTCTGCATGATTAGGAATATGTTTAGGAATAAATGAGTTTGTTTACATTATGTTCAATTTATAAATATTTAGGATTTTATTTATATATTTAAAGTTTATCCCTTCAAATGTTAAAGTAGCTTTCTTAAAATGTTTTAGGTTTGAAATGTGATTTTGTATGTTAAGTGCGTTTAACCACATGTTTGTTACTTTAACTAATACTATGAGTGTTTAAACTAACTTCTTAACTTCGTAGTACAGGTTCAGCTCATTTGGAGTCGGATCAACCCTCTTTAATGACAGTTCCTTAGGTTTAATTTTAATTTAGGGCCGATTATATGCTTATGCATTTATATGTTTGTGTGTGGCTAATATTAATTAGGATATTAGCTATTCCTCCTTTTATAATCATTTATCCAGTTTATATCCCCCTTAATTTTTTCTTTCCCTTTCTTTGGATTGAGTTCAATATCATTTGGTATGCTTAGATTTCACCTCACATGCTAAAGGTAAACCGAACTTAGGTTGATTGATCACCTCACGTGATAATGAAAATAATTAACTCACTTGTGTGAGTTCCCCACCTTCTCATACTTCCTCACCTAATCAATTAAAGATAAAATGAATGTAACACCCACATGCTTAATAAAACTGGTTCTTATATGTCAGATAAAATTTAAGGTGCCTATGTACCTCCTTAGGATTAGTCACACCAATGTGTCTTTTTCACTTAGGTAGATATATGCTAGGCTAGTCCATTTTTCTCACCTTTGCATATTTAAACAAGATAATAAAATGTCATCATAATAAAATAGGTAACAACTAAGTCAGATTAGTATGATTAGGAAAATCAAAAGCCTTATAGTTTAGTGGAGGCCAGACTCTGTGTCCAGATGTGTTGGGGTGTCTAACCTCTTCCCAATATGTACCTAACTTTTCGAAACCAAATATCTGATTTGGAGAGGAAGAAAGTTAAGCACTCCGCGAGGAATTCGAGTCCCCATTCTGTGCCCCTCTCTATTTGTCCCGGTTATTTACTCGGTTGGCGACTTTCAATCTTTTCTGATAATTTGCGGTCATCGTGGTTGTCGTGATCCCTTAAGACCTCATTCCGAACAGCACACCTTTGGATCGAGCTTAGTACAAATGAGACAATCTTTGATATAGTGACATAGCCGCAATCGCTTGGGCAGGCTCTGAAAAATTCAGATTCACAAAATATTTAATAAGAAAATGCTAAAACTGATAGCAAAAATAATTTTGATCCTGCAATCTTATATAATGAAAATTACGTAAGTTAATTCTTAAAAAGAAAAAAATTATAAATGCTAATTTTTTTAATTATTAAAGGTATATAATTTAATAAATATTAGATGTCATCAAGCTGAATTTAAAATTATGTGTTAGAAAAATTACATAAATTCTTTTTATCTTTTTAGTTTATATTTAATAATTTTACTAATTATTATGTAAAAATAATTATTTATTTATTTATTATTATTATTATTATTTACATATATAACACGTGACTGAAATTTATATATATATATATATATATACACAAAAAGAGTTTATATTGTTTGATTAGGTATCCATTTTCTGTCTTCCCAAATATTCAAGAGAATCCAAAGTTTGTGTGTGTCGAGAGAAACACTTGATGATGAGCTCCAAATACAAACAAAAAGAAATCTAGCGGGACCAATCAAGTCAGATTCCCTGTTCAATAAAACCACAAAAGCCGCGGGAGGAGCAATGGCATTTTAGTTAATAAACTGTACGAGTAAGGGCATTAATGGCAATATATGAATTGAAAAGCCCTTCTCCAAAACAGTGCTCTCGTTACCATCGACTTTTAAAACGTGTCCGCGAAGTACTGAAAAGGAAAGGCCACTACGCCACACACACAGATGATAGACTCACGCAAGGCACGTGCGTTGCGTTAGGTTCGGATAAGGCCAATGGGTAAATTAGAATTATAGGCACATTTACATTGGGACAAGAGTGCAACACTTTTTCACATTTACATATGCCAAAATATTTTTATTTATTTATTTATTTATTGCTTTCTGTACTTTTCTTTTGTTTGTTTTCTTCTTAGTATATGAGCAGTTGTATATAAATTAATTTTCATCTGCCTGCTTTCTGTCTGTATTATTTAAATTAAGAGTTTAATTATTTTAATTTAAAATTAAAATATTTAATTAAAAAATTAATTATTATTTATATTTTTTTATCAAAAGTAATTAGTAAAATAGAATTACAAAAAAAGGCTTAAATCTTTACAAAAGTTTATGTTTTAGCCAATTATTTAAAATATCAATTTGGCTATTATTTAGCTAATTGTGTATAATTCTAACTAAATGAGAAATATATGCAGCAACATAAATGCCATTTGGTAAATAAAAATTAAAATTAAAATTAAATAATGTAAATAATAATGTGAAATTAAGATTTGTCAAATGGAATTTTCCATCTTCTTAAGTGGCATCCATATGTTAATTTTGATAACAATTTAATTTTTTTTATTCTTAATTGATAAAATCATAACTAAATCAATAATCTTTAAAAGATTAACCAACACAGTAAACTTTTAAACGTCTGGAATTTTTTTTTTTAAATTATCAATTAAAATAACACAGTAAGAGATCATTACTCATAGTTAATATATTGATTACTATGAATTTAGTTAATTTTTATTTATTAGTTCTTAACTTCTTATATATTTTTCTTTTTATTCTTTTAAGCGACATAAAAGTTAAAAAATGATCTACTTTTCAAATAAGAAAGTTATTTCTCTTAAAATTGCTATTTTTCTTATATATATATATATATATATATATCATATTTTAATCTTATGTGGAATTTAGTTGGCTCATTTTTCTTTATTTTATCATTATAGAATGCAAATTTAGACTATTTTTCAATTTCTAGAGTTTTTGTTATAAAAATAATGCAATTTGGATAAAAATAAATATTTAACAATATAAACTAATTTTAAACTTTAGCTAATAAATACTATAAATAAAAACATAAACATATAATCAATTAGGCAAGAGGTATAGGTAACTTTATGAATTTCTGGCTAAAGCACAATTAAATTTCTAAATTTTAAAGTAGCTTAATTTTAGAGTTTTTTAAAAAATAGAACACGTATATTTTTGGAGCTAAATCTTTTTTTTTTAATTAATAATGATGATGTTAATTTTTCTTTCTTTGTTAAAATGAAGGAGAAATTATCATTTTATGATAAATTAAATAGCAGATCTAATACTTCTTCACATGCAAAAAAATTAAATTGGAAGAGTTAAAGCATTTTACTGGATTTCATACAATGACCCTGCGAAATAGATGGAGTTAACTTCAATGATGTAATTGGTTTATTTTTCAAACTTTAAGGTGTAATTGAGCTACTTTGAAATTAAAGAGGTTAGTTATACTTTGACCTAAAGTTAAAGGGCTAATCTATATGTTTGACTATACAATCCTAAAAGTTATTCATAAAATATAGACAAAATGTAAAAAGAACCCTTAAACAAGTTGGAAAAACAATTAAATCCATATTCTTTATTTTGTCTTAGTGTCATTCTTTAACACATTCTTTTTTCTTTTTGAAAAGGATAGAAACTTCATTAAGGATTATAAAGGTGATTACAATCACCAAGTAAAACAGAAGACACAAATGATGGAACAAGACCAATCCAAACACAAACATCAAAAACTTCAATGGCATTTCTAGCCAAAACATGGCCATCATGTTTACTGTCCAACCACAGTGGCTTAATTTGAAACAAGCAAATTGGATTTGTATGATAGAAATATCATGTAAAATCAGTCCAAGCACAGAGAGATCAGCATCTGGCTACTACAAACCCTAGACCAACTCAAGATAATCAACCCAAATCTTTACATTCCTATGAGACAGTATAGACTCAAAGCACCACATCTCGAAAACTAACAGCCTCAACCATAAAGGGGGAACCAATGCAATAATTGTGACATACATGCAAGAACTTGGCCATCACTATTATGAATCGCTGCTCCCAAATCTGATGAGCGTGCATTAGCAAGCACAACACCATTAGCATTAATCTTGACCTAACCTACATATGGTACTAATCTTGAAACTTGCGATACAACAAAACAAGGCGGGGATAGAGAGTTTGTGTATCATACCAAACGATACTCATGGTATAGAGCCAAACCTCTTTTAAATAACTTCATCGGATTGAAACCCATAATCATTCTAGACCCGTTTGTTGCAAGCCCCCTAGATATACCATGGCCAAAAAAGAAATAGAGCTAGTTGTTCTTGCAAGAAACAACTTTATGAATCAACCAAGCATGAAATCCAAATCTGCAACACTATCCACATACAGCCCTAAGGCACATACAAACCAAACCAATTGTATTACTGGACAATAAATTAATGTATGAGCAGTAGACTCATCGACATCATGACAAAGTGGATATAAAAGATTAAGAATATTAAACTGTTTTGACAACTGTACCCTGGTGGGTAGATAGCCATGCAAGACACGCCAGGCAAAGATCTTGCCTTTATTAGGTACCTATGCATTCCAAATCTTCTTCAAATGGTTGTGTTATAAGGATGAAGAAAGGACTGAATTGTGATTGATATCATACGCCACATGGTAAGCAGACTTAACAAGGTAAATGTCTAACATAGTGTATCTTGAAATAGTTGTATTCTCAAAAGATGTGGCATTCAAAGCAATGGATAAAATACATTGAACATCCACAAGAAGCAACAATTGATGCAGCAAAGGCGCATTCCATTACCTCTCACCAGGAATAAGCAAATCATTCACCATCATAGCCTCCATGCCTTAAGGCATTGGGATGTAAAGTCTGGAATAGAAATCTGGAATCCAAATTTTGATTCCAAACCTATCACCCGTTTTCCAAAAATATCCTTTTTCAATAACATTTTTTGCAGCCAAAATGCTTTTCCAAGTGTAACTAGGTGAATGGCCAAGCTTTGCCGATTCTAATTTTCTAGATGAAAAATAACATGCTCTTAAAATTCTGAAAAATAAAAGAGTTAGGCTTCTTTAGTAATCTTCATAGTTGTTTATATAAAATGGAAAGTTTGAACTCCTTAAAAGACCTAAATCTTAAACCTCTAGTCTCCTTTACTATGTCATTCGCTGCCAACTAGACCAATGAATGCCCTTATCCCGATCATTAATAGTACCCTGCCAATATGCATTTATAATTTTTTTTTTCAATGGAATCATGTAGAGAGTTAGGAAAAAGAATACTGACATAGTGTATGTTGGTAAGGATTGTATAACAACCTTTAAAAGAACTTCCTTACCTCTTAGGCAATAAATTACCATTCGAGGCACTAAGTTTTTGAGATATCTTGGCATGTAAAAAATGAAAAGATCCGCATTTATTTCCACTAACATATGCGAGCAAACTCAAATAATTTCCAGATGTAGCAGCTATTCTAAAAGGTCTAGTTAACCCAAATTGCAAACACTCTTAATATTTCCATTAGATTGGGCTATATTTATAATTTGCACCAATAATATAATGAGATTTGGCTCTTCTTTACATTTTTATTCTCTTAAAAAATAAAATAAAATAAATACTAAAATCAAATTAAAATAAAAAATTAAGATGGACTAATAAAATCTATAAAAATATCACTTAAAATTAAAATAAAATGATTAAACCCAATTCCTACATCAACACAACCTTCATCACAATCAATCAACAATCTACAAATTGCTTATCAAATAAAATAACCCATCATGTTCACTCTTAAATATACTTGAGATTTATAAAATAATAAAAGCGTTTGCTCTAAAGAGATAGATACTGTAAATTTTATACTCCTGTATTAAATAAATTTTCACCTTTATGACAATTGGACCTTCCATAAATGAAAAGATACTTTCAAAATACTTTATGATAAAGTAAGAGAATTTACTATCAACTATTAATAAGAAAAGAAGGCATCATAAAATATTAAAAAAAACATCATTTGATTCTTCTTTTATGATATTGCAATAAAATTATACGTGTTAAATGCAACAATTGCTATTTTTTGATAGCTCCAAGTGTTAAATATACAATTATATATATCATGTATTATATAAGACCGTTAAAAGGATTTCACAGCATACATATGAATTGTTGCCATGTAAAATAATAAATATGGATGTACTTTGATAAGTATCGAAAAAAAATAATAAATTATACATTTTAACTGATATAAATACTATGGTGTGTTATTGTTATTTTTATTATTATTTTAGATAAAAATGAAATCAAGATATTTTAAGCTTATTTATATGATTAAAAACACTTATATCAAGACATTTCAACTTTAAATTTAATTTTATTTGTTTGTTCTAATGGTTAATTAACATTATTAATCCATTTTCTTATTGAGGGTGTTAAATTTTTTTTTCAATTAAAGAAAAAATTATTTACATTGAAAGGAGTTAACTCTATTTCCTTAATTCCTAATTAAAGATAAGTCATTTATGTTGTAATACAATAAAACTTCTATGAATTATTAATTTGGAGATAAAAAAATTAATTAATTAATAATTTACAACCAAACAAATTTATATCCTCTTTTGCTAGGTTTATATTTTTTTATTAACCAAGTAAAATACATTAATGTATTTTCTTGTTTTCAAATGCATATTTAGAGCATATTTGGTTTAGCTGATCAATGCAGTTGATAGCCGGTAGCCGATAGTTGATGAATTAAACCGTTTAGTAGAATTTTATTAGCGATTATTGTTAGTATATTAAATAACATTGAAGGTATAACTTATCATTAATATATTTTATTTTATTATATTATATTTAATGATACAAATTAATAAAAATAACTTATAATAATTAAAAAACTTATAGTTAATTTTTTAGCTCAATTGTATTTATTATTAAAAATATTTATAAAAATTATTTTAAAAGTAGAAACTTAAATTCTACCAATAAAAATTTCTAATTTCAAATATTATAATTTTAAATATTATAATTATTTAACAATTAAAAATAATTTTAACATAATAATTATTTATTTTAAAATATAAAAATATAAATTATATGAGATCAATTTAAAGTAAGTTAGTATTAATAAGTTTTAATAAGGATAATAGTGTCCAAATAAATAAAAATCAAATCAGCTATCAGGTGATAAGAAAAAACTCAAAAATAGAGCTGATACAATCGACAACTGATTGGAACTAAATCAGATATCAGCTGTTGTTTCTTAAGTTTTTATCAATCGCTTTAATATAGTTGTTCAGTGAGAAGGAACTATCAACTGCATCAAACCTTTAAACCAAACACCCTATCAAGAAATTTACTCAATATAAAAAATTCAATTTGGTCATTGAATTTCATGCTAAATGTCAAATTATATAAATAGATTTTTATTGAGTTAAAAGTAAGTTATTTAATTTTAATATAATTTATTCATATTATTCAATGGAAAAGTTAGATAATATTTTTAATTAGAAGTTTTAAATTAAATAATATTATCGAACTCATATAAAACTATGCTTTTATAGAAATAGAATAGATATTTTATATTTTTAGCAATATTTAGTCTTAGTTTCTAATAAAAATAATAATTGTATCTTCACTCGATCATTATATAAATAATTTAAAAAATTTAAAAAATATTTTAAATAAATTTTAATAATATAAAATTAAATAATTTTATAAATGTTCGATGTTTCTTTGGGTCAAGAACCAGACCCGTTTTGAGTATGAAAAATTATTAAGTTATCATTTTTCTATTGAAAACTAAAACTAAATATTGCTAAAATATAGGATTTTTTTGTTCTAAATTTATAAGAGTATGATCTTATATGAGATTGGTAATATTATATAATTTATTTTTTTAACTAAAGATATTATTTATTTATTTTTATTATATAATTAAAGTAATTTATATTAAAAAATTAAATAATTTTACTCTAACTCGATAAAAAAATATTTTTACATAATTTGCTAAGTATGAAATTCAATGACTAATTTGAACTTTTTGTATTGACTAAGTAATTTAATTAGAGTGAATTGATAATTTTTACCAAGTTGCTGAATAAATTAGATAAAAAATTAAAATACGAGTAATTGTCTATTGGCTCCAAATTCAGGGAACAAATTGACACTTTAACTTAATTTAAATACATTATTCTTTTTTTTCTCTTAAAATTAATATCGAGTTGGATCATATTTCAAATTTTATCCCTTTAAAATAAGAATCTATTATTATGATACGTGTTGTATTAATAGTCTTTTATTATTCAAATAGAGTATATTATTTAGTTAAATATGCATAAAATGAGATACCATTTTTGTTAAGTTATTAGATATATTGATTAGAAAATTAAAATTTAAGTTAATTATACATCAATTTTAAGTTCAAGGGGCAATTTAGCATCTTAGCCATTTAAATTACTAACCCATATATTGGATATTTAACATTTTTTTTACAATATATTATCTTACAAATCTGGCAAATTATTAATTCAACATATTGACCCTAAGTTAATACCAGCTAAAAATATTATTTAAAAGAAATTATTAGTTATTCAAATATCATTTTATCAAGGTTATAATGTATTCTTTTCGTAAAAGAAAAAAAGAAAAGACAATAATAATTGGTATTATTTTTAGTCTTTTTACACACGTTAGTGACTAATTAAAAAGACTAATTATAAAAATAATTGTGCGTATTTCTTAAGTATTATTTAATAAAAAACATGAGAACATGAAAATTTGATAAATGTATACCGAGGAAAAGAATGAGACAACAAATAAGACTTTTGATTTATATATTGGCAATAATATGATAATTTTGAATTATTGAGGTTGTTTTTATCCAAATTTATTGAACAAAACAACTGCCTATCAAAATTAAAATTAAATTTTTTTAGAAATTAATTCTTAGGTGCATTTTTCTAGATATTGATTTTGAGATAATCAAAACTTAGTTTTAATTTAAACAAATAAATTTCAAAACTATTTTTTTTCATGTAAATTAGTTTCTTTTTGTCTCCGACAACAATGTCAAATACGCTATTAACATGCTAATAACAATAACTAATAAAATCTTACTAAATTATTTAATTTATCATCTACCAGCTACTAATTATCAACTACCAACTAGCAACTATATTAATCAGTCAAATCAAACAGGCTGATGAGAGTTAATTGCTAAGTTTATAACCGAAAGCAAAAATAAATTTTAATTATGGTTACTACTTAACGTTTAGCCTCCAGGAATGATTGTACAGAATTTGACACTCATATTTCCTTATTCTTTTATATAAAAAAAACTAAAGAGAAATAATTAACTCTTAAATGACTAATATAGTTCGAAAATTAATAGAAATAAGTATAACAAATCACCTTGTGGTTTCACTGTATTACAAACTATTAGTATGTGATTCTTCTTTAGATAAACATAAGTATATGGTTATAAATCGTAACAAAAGAAGTCACAATTAAAAATTATCAATTTGCAAGGATCTAGGTACCTTTACTCTTATTGACCATCATTTTTATGTTTTTTGTGTTTGATAACGTGAGTGTGAAGCTTAACAACTCCTAATTCTAATATTTGATCATTGCATCGCTATTTAAGAAGTCATTGATACGATGACAATGATTTAATGGATAAGCAATGACATTTGAGTTGTTAAGCTCTAAATCCATATTATCAAAAATGAAAAATATGATAATAACGACTGAATGGAGTACAAATAGCTAAATCATTGTCAATTGATACTTTTTAACGGTATAAAATGCTTCTTTTTATCACAATTTTCAACCACATATCTCTTTTGTTTGAAAAAAAAAACTATAAATTAAAAGTTGTTAAATAATGAAACAATAAATTACTTTTATGTACTTATCCTTAGAAAATAACTCTCAAACAATAATCGCTTAAATCTTCACCTACACATATACAAAGTAATTATAATATAAATTAGTGAATCAAAATCGATCTCACATGGACAATTCAATTAAAAATTATTAAAATTTATGTAAAATTAAAAGAAATAGACTGTAAATATTTAATATTAAATAATAAAAATAATTAGTAAAAAGGACTAAATTTCAATAGTTAAAATTATTAGATATCCATATTTCATATAATGGCAATCATCGTAGAAGTGAAATCAAAATTTCAATTGCTAAATGCAATTGTTTCTATGATTTTCTATAATTTTTCAAGTTATTAGATTGTATTCAATTAAAATATCATTAATTTTTAAAAAGGTAACAACATATAATTAAACTCGTTAAGCAACAATTCAAACATTATACTCTATTATATATATTTCTTTATTTAATATTATTGTGTTTAATCTACTAGATTTAAATTTATACTTCTTCTTTCAAATCGTCATACAAACCTTAGAATAAGAATCATATAATTGCCAATCACAATATTCACAATAGCATAAAAAGATTAAATTAAGAAATAAGAAATTTTTTATTAAATCTAATCCTAAATCCATTAAATTACATGCTTCAATGTAGTAAAAAAATTAATTATTCATATTAAATAAACAATAAATAAAAGAAAAAACTTAATTAAAATTGAAGATTTGAAAAAATACTATTCAATCTCCAAGAAATTATAAATTTCCTTTTGATTTTGTAGCAATTTTCTTCTCTCTAAAATGTGTTTATCTCTTTCTAAAAACTATATAAAAATACATAAAAATCCATCTACTATCTAAATATATAGACTATCGAAAAGACCTAAAAGCCTAAAAGAAGAACAAAGATAGAATTTAAAATCGAAGTCCAAAAATCGGTGCCTCATGATGTAATCGCTAGCTTGCTTCATTGCACACTCCATGCAGCTCGCACAACCTCACGAAGACCCTTTGTGGGTTCCTCACATATTCATGCAATCTCTTGCTCTTTAAGTCCTTGAATTCTCTCTGAGTGCATCTTAAAACTGCAAATTCTATTTTTATGCTTAAAATACCTAAAAATACAAATAATATACAAACCCATAATAAATTAACCTAAATTAATATATAATTGTTCATAATTGACCACAAAATAATTAGATTACTATACTTAATATGCGTATATAACATATTTAATTAATAATATTCTAAACATACATATTTTACAATTGTTCAAAATCCATCCTTAATGAGAAAAATATAAGATAAAAAATAATTAAAAGATAATACAAAAATAATAGGTGTCAATATTCAAATCGCATATTACAAAAATAATTAAAAATATTTAAACTCATTAACAACCTTTCGCATATGATTATAGAAAATCTTAAAACATTTTTGAAAAACCGTATAAATTATTTCTAGTAACTATACAAGCAAAGCGATACATTTTGAAAACAAAAATCATTTACACTCTCCACAACATACTTTAGATTTGGTTAATTATTTATGAAGCAATACTAATCTATATGTTTACTTATATATATATATGTATTAAATTTTGACATAAAATATTTTGATATGTTTAACATATAAATTTTTTTATTTAGATTGTATATTTATTTTTAAGCATGAAACCTAAATTTATATATAATTTTATGATTTTATTAATTAATAAGTTGTATCTTAATTAAAAAATAATTCTAATTTTAAAATTATATTTTAATTTAAATTAATTAATAAATTAATTTTTAATTAAGTAATAATCTTAAAAAATACTTTAAATTATATTTTTAGTATTACATCAACTAATAAATTATTTTTTAAATTATGTAATGATTTTTAATTTAAATATAGTAATATTGAAATCAAATAATAAGTATTTAAAATAAATTATATTTTTATATAATAAAATATTAAATCCGAAATTTTATATATAATTAGAGTTATTTAATTTATTACTATTTTTAGAAAATTATAAATAATTATAAAATATAAAAATATTATTAATTTTATATATAAATTAATTTTATAATTGAAATAAGAGTATAAGATATTGCTAATTGTTGAAAGTGTAGAATTATCGTTATTCATTTCATAAACTAATTTTTCAATTTTTATAGATTTTATTATATATATTCTAAAAAACATTAATTAATTTACTTAATTATTTTATTATGTTTTAAATTTAATAACTGACAGCTTTTCCTCAAAACCAAACGGGCTTCAGAACAACATTTTCAATTTATTTTATGATCCACAGCTAAACATAACATAAATATCCGCAATGTTTTTCTCACTTATTATTATTATTTGCAAAAATTTCCATTTTCTTTCTCTCTCAAAATAGACACCTAGCAGAATTACATAAGACTTTGCACTGCTTCTACTTCTCTATAAGAAGCAGAAACAAAAGGAAACAGAGAAAAGAGAGAAGAGAGAGAGAGAGAGAGAGAGAGAGAGAGAGATTGAGATTTGAGATCTGACCCGTTTTGTTTGATTTTTGCCAAAACTCGAAACTCGAGGGCCCTTTCTCAAGAGGGTCTTCTCCCTTTTTTGTCATTTTTTTTCTTAAAATTTTGATTCCATTTCTTTCTTTCTCTTTCTGGTAAGAATCATATGCCCAATTCGACTCCATTTCTTTATGTTTCTTGATTGGTTTTTATTGATCTTGACCATTAGAGATTGTGCTTTCTTTTTTAATATGTTTGATCTGTTCTTGGTTCTTGGCTTTTGCTATTTCTCTTTGATTTCATTCTTGTATGTCTTTTATGTATTGATCTTTGTGAAAAATTGAATCTGGGTTTTCGTTATCATGGATTTAATTGCTTGGTTTTGGATAGATTATTTTTTCTAGTTAATTGGATTTGACATCTCAGTTGCATGGATTTTCTTTGTTTATGTTCTTGTTGATTGCTTACCGTGCCAATCTGTTGATTTGTGTCTAAATTTTGTAGATTCATTGATCAGGTGATATTGAATTTTGTTGAAAGTTGAAGAATTGTTTATTTGTTTTCTTGTACCTATTTGAAATCATTATCTTGCTAACCTAGTTGATCTTTCATCAAGAAAACCTGCAAAGAAAATGGATTTGTATTGGCTTTGACATTATTGTAATGTGTGATTTTATTTTTAATGTTGAATTTGTATTTAGATGATGTTTAATTAATGGGTCTGTAAATCAGGATTTTTCAGTTCTAAAAGGCTAATCTTTTGTTCAGAACGATGGGTGTGGAGGTTGTGGGATCTGAAATGGCTCAAGTACCCGTTGAGAAGGTTGCTGAAGTAGATGGTTCATTTTTGCATGAGAAAGAGAACGGAAAACTAGATAAGGATTCAGGGATGAAAGAAACTATTAAATTTGGTTCACATGAAGAGGAGCATGTTAAAGGAGAAGGAAATGATGTTGCAGGTGCCAAGTTCCCAAAGGATGCAGCTGACGAGTGGCCTGTAACGCAGATTCATACGTTTTATTTTGTAAGGTTCCGGCCATTTGATGATCCAAAAATAAAAGTCAAAATTGATCAGGCAGACAGGGAGATTCAGAGGAACAACAAAGCCCGGTTTCATATTACTGAAGAATTGAAAGCAAAAAGGGTATGTCAAAAAGGTTACTTGTTTTGGCCTTTTGAATAAGAATTTGATTCATAAGATAGAGATAGATATAATGTTTTCTTTGTGTAATCCCATTTCAATTATTTGTTATTCATTAAAATCTAACAATTTTCTGGGGCAGTCATAATAGTTAAGGCAATAAAGAAAGCCTTTAACTGAGTATCCATAATCATTGCCACTTGCCTACATGCATTTCATTCTGTGCTGTCATGTGATGATTTGGTAGTGAACAACTTCTTTTTTCTTTTTTATTAAAACTTTATTTTATTACAAAAATATGAGATTATTAAAATGCAACGAAGGGTAATTAAACCTAAGCATGCTTGATGCTTGATGCATGTGCTTTAAACACCCTGAATCTCGAATCCTGTGTTTAGTTTAAAAAGAGGGAGCATTCTAGCATGATCTCCCTTTGATTGGAAAAAGTTTAATCCTGAAATTAGTTGGTTTTGCAGGGATTATCTTCCAAAAACAAGCTTGGTACAATAGTTTTTTGTGTACAATGTTCCATTGAAATCTTTCTTCGTTTAATTCATCTCTCTCTCTCTCTCTCTCTCTCTCTCTCTCTTTTTTATTTTCGCTTTCGATTTAAGATGGAGGGTTCATTGTGTCTTGTGCAAAGATGGCACATTCTTAATCATGAATTGTTTTGGTTCCTCTTTTACTTCTCTGTTAATAGAAAGCCTGGAGAAGGGATCCTTCTACTTCTAACAAATAGCTGATGAATGTTCAAGTTAGTGTTTTATGACGGGAAGTTATTGCTTTCCCCACTTCTGTTTTGGTGTCACTTGTATTTATTGCGGAAATGAAACATTTTTAGATGTAAGAATTATATGCCAGCCATTGCAGTGACATGTACACATTTATTGGCTGTGGTTCATGGAGTTTCATGGTTCATGGAGTTTCGTGGTTCAAACTCCTATAATAACAATATTCTGTCCAAAAGATACCAAAAGATATGGGTATTATTTGCTATGCTTAAATATGAACGTTAAGGAGGCTACTAATGACCTGTGATGTCAACTACTGTTTTGATATGTTGATTTATTACCCCATTCAAGTTTGTAGAAAGATTGTGCTTAATTATATAGCCAATCTTATTTTAACGGCAACATTTAATTCTAATTCTTTGTTTCCTTTTCTCGTGTAGTCTGAGCGTAAAGAAATAGCTGAACAGCTGAGGACTCTAAGAAATGAGAATGATCAGTATAAAACAATCTTTGATGAGAAAAGAAAGGAAATGGAACCTCTTCAACAGGCGCTAGGCAAGCTGCGAACAAACAATGCTGCTCGTGGTGGTTTATGTTCATCTGAGGAAGAACTTAATGATATTGTATGTTTTAGTTGCTAACTTCTCTATTTTCGTTAGAGCTCACTGATTTATTTTGAGCAGCAGTGTCTATTGCTGCTTTTCATTTAACTTTATTCTGTGGTATTGGTGAAATTAGATTCACAGCTTGCAATTTCACATGCAACATGAGAGCATATCGTTGACAGAGGAGAAGAAAATACTTAGAGAAATCAAACAACTTGAGGGGACAAGGGAAAAAGTAATTGCTAATTCTGCAATGAGAGCAAAGATTCAGGATTCAATGGGCCAGAAAGAAGCTATTCAAGACCAAGTCAAAGTAAGAGATCTAAAGTTCTGACTGTTAAATAATGAAAGTTTGTAGTTTCATTGTCTTGTCTAGTTTTGTTGAATGTTTTACTATCAGCAAACATATGGTAACTTAACTCGTTTTATGTTATTGTAGCTTATGGGTGTTGATTTGGATGGAGTAAGAAAGGAGCAACAGTCAGTTTGGGCAAGAATTACTCAATTAAGGGAAAAAGTGAAAACATTAGACGCTGAAATTAATTCTCTACAGGATGAGCTTACAGAAGTGACAGAGAGGAGGGACAAAGCATATGATAGCATCAAGTCTTTAAGGCAACTGCGTGATGAAGGGGTATGTTTATTGAGTAATTTACTAATACAACCCTTCCGTTAATAAACAGTGTTACATTTTTTTAATCCATAGTCATTTTAAGCTGTGTATGGTTTTACTATTCCAAAATTGATCCTCCACCACTTCTGCTCTTTACGCTTTTTATCAAAAGAATGAACAGCTCATATCTGAAGCTCAAACCTTTGCAATCGATCTGTAGCCTCTCTGCAGTTCCCTCTCTTCTTCTTTTCCTTCTTCAATAGAACCACCTATTTCAATTAAGATATCCATCTCCTTAAATCACCTGTGTCTCTTTACAAGAGCTTTTAGAAAGTGCAGGGATATGGATAGAGCAGAGAAGCTATTTGATGAAATGCTTGAGAGGGGTCTTAAGCCTGACAGTGAACGGTGTTTTAAAGGAGGGCAATTTCATCATTTTTTATGCCATTAACTATACATTTTAATGGAAGGATGTTCTAATTAATAAACCAAAATCAAATGGGTGTCATAATGTATTACTGAAAGCCAGGGGGCTAACTAGTATATTTGCATTAACCTCTGTGTGGGTGTTGGGGGGGGTGGGTGTTTGATTTATGTCCGTGATTAGCTCCAACATTTCACACACACACACACACACACACAAACACACACACATATATATATGTTCTGTCGGGGTTACTGCTGCTGGGAAGGAACAAACATCAATATGATTAAGAATGAGAGCTCTGGTGTTTTCTTCCTCCCTTATAATGACCATTTTCCTTTTTTGGAGTTTGCTGCTTAATCCGTTGTTCTTAAGGAAGAACCACAGTTAGATATATAAATACATATCTCTATATATATATATGTATATCATATAATATTATTAACAAGGAAAATATTTTTGTAGTTTTAATATTCATTATCATATTTTATATTGATTCTATGAAAATACAAACTTCTGTAATAATAATAGTGATATAAAGTAAAAATAATACAAAAAGAGTCACTTTGTCCTAAGTTAAATCCTCGCCTCTGTCTTCTACTTAATTTTGTTTTTTGCTGAACTTCGGGTTAGCTTTATGTGCTTGGAAAAACATGATTTCTGAAAAAGAATCGGGATTTTGTGTTACAAAAGACTTAGTATGTAGTGTTAAGCATGTGATTCACAGCACACTAAGCTCTCTTCAATTGGTAGGCATATGATATCTATCAGGCGTGCACATTTGTAGTGAACTTATTAGACCTGCACACTAAGCTCCTTTTTGCATTTATAATTTCTATCCCCCTCCTCTCTCTGATATTTTTTACTGTTTTCTCTCTCTCTTCCCCAACCCACTCGTCCCTCTTTTTTTTTTCCTTCTTTTCAATGCTAAGTAGTTTGTACTCTTGAGCTTTTTGCGTATATAAAGGTTGGAAAATGTGCAACTGTTAGCTGAGTCAGTTGAATTTAAACCTCTTTAATACTTGTGTTATAATTCATACATGGTTAAAAGAATGAAGACGGTGGATCTGAACTAATTAACCATTTTGCAAAATATTGAATCATTGGAAACATTTATGGGTTCAGAGTATTTGGTATCTATAGATCCAGAAGCACAAGCCTTTACCTTTTTATAATGAACAAATTCTAGGTTCTTCCAGTTGAAGCTTTTGTTTTACTGGCACTCTATTGCCAGAAAAGCCTATAAAGCGAATAACAAGATACACATCTATGAATCGTTCATATATTTGAATCTTTAGGCACTGTTGAATGGACATTCAGATTTGGGGGTTTGTTGTATGGAAATGAATTTCAGATATTCTTGATTATGTTTCAACCTTTCTCAAGTACTGTTAAATTAAACCTGGATGTGTGATTTGCATTATTATTAATATTATACCATCTCTATCAGAATGTCCACTTCTATAATAGTCGCAAGACCATTACTGAAGCCAAGGACCTGGCTGCCAAGAAAGATGTAAAAGCTCTTGAGACACTTTCTATTGGAGAGGTATGACCAGTACTAATTGTTCTCAGGTACATCACATATTTAATTATTGCTGCTACATTCTAATCCTGTACTCTAATATTATCTAGGTTAATAAATTTATGTCCCTCTGGAGCAATAACAAGGCCTTTAGGGATGATTATGAAAAAAGAATTTTGCCATCACTTGACAGTCGGCAGTTGAGTAGGGATGGGCGAATTAGGAATCCGGATGAGAAGCCATTGTTGCAATTGGATATGACTGTACCCTCTGAACCAGAACCAGTAGCCAAAGCTAATGCCAAACGAGCAAAAGAAGATTTAAAAGCTACTCCACTAAAGGAGTCCTTGCCTACTCAGAAGGCCCCGAAAGAATCAAATAAGAAAGATTTAAAGGCCACCTCGGAGCATACTGATGTAGCTGATGAGATCTATGAGTCAGAGAAGCAGCAAAAGAATCTTTCACCTGCTAAGGAAATTGATGAAGCAAAGTTGAAGGAGCTTAGGAGAGAAGAAGAGATGGAAAAAGCTAAACAAGCTAAGGAAAGAAAGAAGAAATTGGCTGAAAAAGCTGCAAAGAAAGCAGCTATAAGAGCTGAAAAGGAAGCTGAAAAGAAGCTGAAGGAAATTATACTTCCTTGTTCTGATAATTACTTAATATGCACTGCTTAATTTGTAGTAGAAACTTAAAACATTCCTTTTGATTTATACTTGCAGGAGAAAGAGAAGAAGTTGAAGAAGAAGGCTGCAGTGCCTGCACCTTCAACTGAACCTGAAGAACCAGCTGAACAGGTTTCAGAGGCAGTAGAACCTGAGAAGCTTGAAGTTCAGGATGAACCTTCTGCTCCAGTGAAAGACAAAATTAGAAAGGAGAATTCTGTCAGGCACAGGACTCGAGCAAAGGGCGGAGATTCACTTCCAAAAGCCATTTTAAGGAGGAAAAGGTCGACCAACTATTGGATGTGGGCTGGTGCTGCCGGTGCTGCTTTGCTGCTACTTGTGTTTCTGGCCTTGGGATATTACTATACTTCCCTGAAGAAGTGAAACTAGGATAAAATAGAAGCCTTTTGGACAATTTTCTGCTTGGTGAGTGTGTGAGTGGGTTAGGTTTGTAGTTGCAGAATTAAGACATTTATGTTCGTTGCATCCTGTTGGTGGATGGACTGAAAAAGCTCATAATGTTGGTGGCAGTAATTTAGGCAGTTCCATAAGTATTTAGCCAAAAAAAAAAAAAAGAAAGAACTAAATACATCTATTTTGTTTTTATGTGCTTCCAAATTTTGACTTTTTAAGTTAAATTTCCATGAATCTTAAACGTAATCCTTAGCTTTATCTGGCAAGTTGAGTAGTACATTTTCATTGTGTATGTTGTGGCTTTGCTTCTTTGAGTTTGACATGAGAAAACTTTCATTCTTAGACTAGTTTTATTTTCTGGTGCATGGACCTTAGGATTATCAGGAGAGTTGCATTGAAAGTTCCTTTTCATGCCCTTCCTGCCCTTGAGCTTGGAAGTACCTCTTTTCATATTTGGTTAGAACAGGTCTGTGTACCCTATACTCCTTGTACTGTAATTTGCTATATATGATAGTTAGATTTTTAGTTTGCTGAGACAGAAAGGAGAGAGTGTCCATAGCCAATAGGACCCTCCAATAAGTCTACTAGCAGAGGACTCTTCAATAAGTCTACTAAATTGGCTCTGTATCAGTGGGATCTCATTATCTACACATAATGACCTGGTGTGGTAAATTCATATCATAGGGAAGAAAATAGGTTAATGGATGGAATCAAATATGCACATGTCCTTATGCAGAAGCTGGTATATATACTAAGACTAGATGTAAAATGCATAAATTTATATAAGAACATAAGCAAATTCCTTAGCTGTTTGCAGGGGCAATAGTTTTTGTATCCTTCATGTTTTGTCTGCTAAGACAAGATGTAAATGCATTAATTTGTATAAAGAAAGTGAAACAATCTTTTCCTCTCTGCAGGAAGTTTCACTATGCATATGTATTCTGTCAAATTTTTGTCTGCAGAGTAAGGGGTGCCCCTGAATCCAACAGGTTTGATGGTCTTTTGATAGTCTTAAATTTCCTTTTCTTTTTCATTGTTAATCTATAAAAAATATAATCCAGAGTTACTAAATGGTTTGATCACTAAGAATTTTAAATGGTTATTTCATACACATATAAATGTGTTGTTTATTTTAATAAATTTAATTTATAATGTGAGTTTTAAATGTCGTTTTATTTTATTTTACTCTTTGTCTTAGTTTTCATCCAAGCAATTGAAAATAATTAACAGATGTATTTAATCAACTAAAATATTTTCGGATCCTGTATTGTAAATTTAAAATTTTTATTTTCTATCTCAAGAACTAGCAAATAAAAAGTTAAGGATAATATTTTCATAAATCATTGAAAGATTTCTTTTTTATCTTTTAAATTGGTTTAATATACAGTTGAACCTTTTATAATTAAAATATTTTGTTGAATGAAAAAATAATTACATATTATACTTATTAATTTTTTAGGTTCACAAAAAATGAAAACTATAAATAGTATAAAATTCATGTATTAAAAATGAATTACATATATAAACTTTAGATTAAGAAATTACCGTAAAAAAATAAAAAAAAACTTATCATAAGATGCGAGCTAAATACTTAATTTCCAATCCAATAAATAGTATAAAAAGATCAATGTTGTAAAAATTTTATAATAGTTGTACTTTCTTTAGTACAAAAATAATTTTCATTTTATTGCTTTTAATTAGTGGCACATAATAATCTTTTTAATAATTGAATGATAAGTATTAATAACATCTAAAATTTCAGATTTACTACTAATGATAAGTATTAAAATAAAAAATGCTAATTTTATTTATAAATGAATTTATATATTTTATATATTAAATAACAACTAGATTCATTTCAAATAAATTAAGAAGAAAGTTTGTAGAGATAGAAGATATAAAAGAAAATGAGAGAGAAAATTAAATAAGATTTATCTTATGAAACGTATTACGTTACTATTATGAAATTTATTTTAAAATTCTATTTATTATATTAGAATTTAATTTCGGTTTAAATCTTATGGACCAAATCTATAAACTTCATTAGCATATTTATTTTTCTCTGGTTCTAATGAGTTAGAATTTTAATTAAATTTTTGTTTCAATCAAGTACATAAATTTTGAATCTAAACATAAATTTTATAAAATTATTCATTTCAATCAAATATAGTGTAAGAAAAAAATTATATATAAAATATTTAAATTTTTATTCTAAATATCTTTTAATGATTAATAATTATATTTTTAAAAAATATTATTAATTATTAAATAATAAAATAATTAACTATAAGAAAACACTTATTTCCTTAAAAGTTTAATAACCAATAAAATTATTTTAACTAGTCATTTACCCATATGTTGCAAGACCATTATAATTATTTTGACTATAAATAATAATATAGACTAAGTTTATATAAAAAATTTAATAAAATTTAAATATTACAAGATTATTTATAATATTTAAAAATTAAAAATTAATAAATATTTTTATATGCCCTTCTTAAAATTCTTTTAATATTTTAAAATTTCATTAGTTTCAAAATTATTATTGTAATAATATAAAGTTATTTTAAAGTAATAAAATTTAATTTGTCCAATCAATTTGTCATACATGCTTAATTTAGTTATTTTCTAAATTTATTTTTTTTTAATCTAAAACTTTATATATTTAGCTTAAATTAACTCTATTTTAAAAAGAAAGATGAATCATTCTCTATTGAAAATAAAAAAATAATCAAAAAAAAATATATAATATTATTTAAAATTATTTTATAATTTTAATATAATTAATTTAATTAAATAATAAGTAGCTATTGCCACCATTATTCTTGCTAAAATCACTTTTACCTCCACTGTCATTATTAAAAAAATAAGAAAACTATAGCAATATTTATTTTATATTATATTTTATTTAAATATTAATATATATTTTTTAGTTTAAAAAATTTTAAGTAAGAAATTAATATTTTTTATTTTTTATTATATCCATTTTTTTAGAGAGTAAGTAACTCACTTATTTTTATAAAAAAATGGCTAATTTGAACCAAATATGAAAATTTAGACTAAATTATTAATAAATTTAGAAAAGATAAAATTCGATCAAAGTAATAAAAATAATAGTTAAATTAGACTTTATCGCTATTTTAAAATATTTATTAATTAATCTTTAGTTAATATTATACATATAATTAATATTATTATTTTTTAGAATTAAAAATTATCGTATAATAAGTAAATTAATTTATTAACTAATAGAAATAAAAAAATTATTTAAAAGCATTATTTTTCTAGAGTCAAAATCATTATCTAATTAGAAAATTAATTTTGTAAATAATATTAATATAAAAATAAAAATAAAATACTATTTTTTAGAATTAAGGTAATTATTTAACTAGAAAAGTAAATTATTAATAATAAAATACTAAAAAATAATAAATTATACATAAATTTAAAAGTATTGACACATATTAGAATGAAAAATTGTGTATTTAATAATATAATGTTTTATGTTAACAAGATTTTATATTTTAAAGTTTAATATATATATGTATATATATATATATATATACAGATAAGTATGAGACATACAAGAGTCCACCGCATAGCAATAATTTATATTTCTTAACTGAATATCTACTTCCTTCTGTGAAAAGAAAATTTCAGTTTTCGGTTTAAAATTTAAACAACTGGCTACCTTATGTGCGCAAGGCGAGTACTGGCAATGGGTGCCATGGGCACATCAGTGACAACTGGGCTGCTCATAAGAAGAGCATTTCAATCTTTTTCTCTTCCCAGAACCTCTTCTACTAACCTCTCTATTCATGCTGCCCCTTGCTTTTTTCCTCTGTCCTGGCCTCCTTCGAGAAACTCAGGTTTCACCAGTCTTCATGCCCAATTGCTTATGTGTTTCTTCACTTAAGCTTTTGTCTGTTTCTGTTGATTTTTGGAGGAAACTTGTCTGATTGGAAATACCCATTAAGCCAAGTTTGTACAGCTTTACCCCATTTTTCGGGTTTTCATTGAAGATAACTGAAATGGTTGACTGCTGTTTGATGAAATGCTTCACTTAAGATATACCACAAAATGTTTTTGTTTTCTTTCAAGCTTATTATACTATAAATAAATAAATTCTCTCGAGCTTCGTGCACAAAATATATTACAGAATAGTGCTAATATCCTTACGTGCGTTCTTAAAGTATTCTAAGAAACTTTGAATTTTATCTAACATGAATTATTAGCATTATGCTGTTATATATGTTATAAAAAAGAACTGTTAGGATTGATGGGCTTATGATAAAGGCAATATATTGATCTAATGACACTACTTGCACTGCCAATACCTTATGTAATCGCCTTAGGGATATGTCAGTTGGCACAAGCTATGAAGAGTGAAGTTAGTGATTTACTCAAGAGTGTCGGAGACAAAAGTGTTGTTGAAGAAGTGAAGCATATTCTTGACATGGTATTTTATGATCCTTTTTTTTGAATAATTTTCTAACTACATTCATTTGCCTTGGTGAAGCGTATCCTTTACATGGTATTGTATTCCTCTCTAAGTGAATTAATGTTCGTTCATCCATCGAAAAACTAAAATTCTCCTAATTTCACTATATTATAATTTCTCTTGTAATGCTTTTTGCAGTCTAGAAGGGCATCATCAAGAAGAGAAGCTCTCCATACAGATTTTCTCACCCCACCAATATTGAAGGAGTCAATGCTTTTATTGGAAAAATTAGCTGACATTAAAGCAGTTGGTCAGGGAGGATATCCACAGGTTAAATTAAATTAAATGAGATATTGTTTGTGTAGTAAGATTGGTGCTTATAATTTTCTTTTTAATTGTGATTGTTCATTGATATCTCCCAAGTCCTCTAGGCTGAGCGTTGCCGGCTTTCTGTTGGACATCCAGAAGCACTAATGAACGATCCAGATATAATTGCAGCATTGAGGTAAGGCGTACTTTAACTCTACCTTTGCAAACTATACTTTTGCTATGATTATTTTGATTTTCTTTTGTTAACCTTTTTCTTCCTTCCAGTATCACAGGTAACTTCGCATTTCAACCTTGTTCTCATGGTGACTTCCTTGGCTCAATTCTAGGTACAGGGATCTCCAGGGAAAAGGTTGGGGATATAATCTTGCAGGTAATCATCATCATCTATCTATTTTGGAATCTTTTTCTGACTTGTTAAGCTTTATGATTTTGAAATTTGTTGTTTAAAATCATCCTGAAATTTATATCGTACAGAATTCATCCAAGTCCTTTCTAAGAAATAACATGGATACTAACTAAGAGGCTTCAATTTTGTCCAGTGTAATAATAGTAGCACACTTACTTTGACACATTTACTTTGAATTAATAATTTTTTGGTCGACGTTTTTGTGAATTTTGGCTAGAACTTGGTCTCCAGGTTTTTGCACATAGAGGATTTTGAGAGATTGTCCTTCTTTCATTAAGAAGTAAAATTGGATCTGGTTCATTGGTAAGCTACGTCAAGGCTAGGTCATTTCTTAAACAATAGCAAAACTATAAAGAACATTCAAATAAGCTAAGTTATGGTGTCCTAATATCCAAGTTTAATGATTAACTCCATTTTGCATTTTCATGTTATGTTGATTATGTGATTCACGCTTCTACTGCTAATTGCCAATAATCTGATGTTCGTAATGTTTCAGAATCCTTTGGATCTGGAAACAAGAAATTGTTTTTATTGGTAATTAGGCACTTACTGAGGATAGTGACCTAGAAATTAGAATCAAGATATTCCTTTTCTGTATCTGATGCTGGGGAATTCAATCGTTGGACTTTCTTAATATTTTGTAGATTTTTAGGATCACAGGAAAGCTGAGTTGAGAGAGCAAAAGGTTTCTCATGCTCTGCTTGGTGCAACTAAAATTGGTGCTAAGGTTCAATATTAAGTCTGCCTTCAAATTATTGCAGTCTGCCTTTTTTCTTCAAATGAAATATATAAAAGACGTGCATGTCTATTCTGTTTCAATGACAGGGATAAATTCTTTGTTGAATAGAGTTTAACTATTTTTTTTTTTTTTTCATTTACTGTTTTAATCATTATCCAGGGAGAGAAAGGGGCTCAAATCCTAACTGTCCCAGAACTTGTCGACTTTATCATGTCCTCACTGGACAAGGTAGTCTGGTACTTGCTCATGCAGTAAATTTCAGCAGAAGCCATTAATATATTATAGTGAACATTGCTTCCGTAGTTTTATCTACTTCTTATGTTCAATCAGAGGATTACTTGATCTATATTTTCTATTTGTTCTTCCTTTATATGACTTTAATAATTTTACTATATTAGCTGTTGCATTATACGAATTTACCACCTTGTTGTAAGGCAGCATTTCTCATCTGGTTTCTCAAAAAATACATGGATTAGAAATTTATCTTTGTACAGCATATTCTGGATATCTTTTGATATGATTCTATTCAACCCTCATCCGTGTTATTTTTGCCTTGTTTTCTTGCAGGTTGGTAATGTTTCAGTTTCATGTGCAAGGATACCTTTGCTGGCTCTTGAATATGAACCACCGAGGTAGCGAGCTATTACGTAGTGTTTTTTCTGCACAATTTTGAGGATATTCTCATATGGATTAAGTTGAATGTTTTGCATGTTTTACCATTTTCAGGACTAGGACTTTCAATACAATAGAAGCATCACTCAGGGTGGATGCTCTAGCTAGTGCAGGATTCAAGATTTCACGGTCAAAACTAGTTGATTTGATTAGGTAAACCCTATTCTGCTTATATGGAGGAAAATAACACCAAAAGGAAATCCAGAACTCTAGTATTTGTATCAATTTTAGCACCACCTTTTAGTTTTGTAGATCATAGCCTGCTTTTGGGAGGGAGAGGGCGTCGAGTATAGCCACCTTGATCAGATCAAATTTTCTGTTCCTCTCTTTGTTTTTGTTTCTTTGTTAGATTCGATCTCTTTTTATTTTATTCTTCTCTAGATCATGAAAGCAGAACTCTATTTTATAAATAAATATGAAGTTAAAATGTAAAGAAAGTGCATGTCATGTTGCATTAGGCTTTACCTTTTTTTCTTTTTTCTTTTCTTTCAAATGTTTCGTAGCAATTTTCAATGCATTGGATACCTCACCATGACATGCTGAACTAACGTAAACTTAAGTAGGAGGTCTAACAAGAAATGGCTACAATTGGTACCACTATCCTAAGTTTACACTATGATTTACAAACTTGAAAGATGGGGCCAAATGACTAAAGTTTTGGATTTCTAGGTCATTTGACCTAAAAGGATTTTTCCCCTTGATTCCCACTGTGGCTGTCACCATTACTATTCGTCAAGATACTGAATTCAGGCAGCATCATATGTTATTCATCCATTGATGACTGAACTTGAGTATCCATTTCATGAACAGAACTAGAAAAATGCTTGTATTTGGGATTTAAGACTTGAAACTCTTTTGGCTATGTTCTCCATCCTCACTAGCGATTATGTTGCTATTAATCATTAACTGAATTCCTGGTTATTAATGCACATAACTAAACCAATTTAGTCAACCTCTCATCTAATTGTAGGTAATGCCATCATGGCCATCGTTTCCTGGTTTATGTCTTTGCACAAATCTAACAGATCTTTTGCATATTTGGCACCTCCAGGTAATTTAACATCCTTGTGATGCTAAAATAGTTGAAATAATTTCGATATCAGGTCATATTATATGAAAAATAGATAGAATTTTTAACTGGCCATGGTTTTGCTTTCTGATTTCTTTGGTTTGATTTGTTTTCTTGGCTTTGATTTGATGCACTTGTAATTAGAATTTGAATCAAAGAAAATAATAGGAACCCAAGAAATTCATAATCAACATTATTTTGTACTGTCAAAAAAGGGAATTATGGTGTGAACAAATAATATAGCTTGAGAATGATCTACACCTCAGTTCTTGAAGGTTTCTTTTAAAGACTATGTATCCAGATGATTTGCAATCTGAGAATTGGAGTCACTATGTATTTAGGGGAATTCTGTTATTTTGCACTCCTTGTTTGACTCTGACTATGCACAAATTAATCCTTGAAGTTCTCTATCCTTGTAGTAACAGAGATGTGCGTGTGAATTGGACTACCATCACAAAAAATAATACTATTCTAAAAACTGGAGATATTGTCTCGGTTAGTGGGAAAGGAAGACTAAAGGTACGTTGAAATAATGTTAGAAAATCTTGCTTTTATTATTTAGTTGATCCTTCTGATGTATGAATTTCTTCAGATAGGAGAAATAAATTCTACAAAGAAAGGAAAATTTGCAGTTGAGCTTATTCGCTATCTGTAAGCACCAGCATGCTGAACAAAAATGGGATATGAGGCTCACTACATTGCAAGGGTTGGCGAGTGGCGTAAGCACCAGCATTTAGCAATTTAAGATCATTAGTTTTTGCCGCGTATTCCTTATTGATGGCAGCTTCTCTCACCTGTTGATTTAAGTAAAGTTTGTCTTCAACAATAATGTGCAAGCTTCTGTATTAGTATTTGCAAGAGAGAATTCTGAATCAGGTACTGATTCGATTCTCTTAATGACTGGTATTATTATAGATCATCAAATTACTTTGTGATATTGTATATTTGTTCTCATTTTTTGTATTTGCATTAATAATTTAATGAATTGCATCATTTAATTGTTTCACACCCCTTTGCCATGCCACTGTCCAAGTCCCTCTCTATCTATACATCCTGTAGGGAAATTCATTTTACATTATAACATGAAAATCTATTCCATAAAAAATGGAAAAGCAACCATCGTGATCATGCTATGTTAGACCAGGAGCAAAATGGTTTATGTTATAGATTTTTATACTTTAATTATATCAATAATTCCTCAAGTTATTATTGTATTTCACTATTATTATTGAGTTTCAGTTTATAATATTACAATTATTTGATTTTTTTCTATAAGCTCATTATTTCAATATTCCAAAAAAATTTTAGCTAGGTATTTTCTATTTGATCAGCAAATTAAAATTTATAATATAGTTTCACGATCTGAAAAGAAAATAATTTTCTTACTTCGTTGGCACATTAGAGATCTGATCAAATTTCTATTGTAATTAGTAAATTGCAAAGTTCAATAACTAATTTTGAAAAAAAATAAAATAAAAGAAACGTACTAAAGGTTTATTGTGCTCCTCTCTTTTTATTGGTTGCGGTGATTCTTGCAGAGAGAGCAATGAAATTCTACCCAATAGTTATCGAGTCTTAATAACCAAGCACATATGTATCGAACAAGTAGTTAGGAGTTTGGCCCTTGTGTCTCTCATTTCTTACATCCCTGCTTGCCTCTCCTCTCCCTTTCTTAGAAGGGGGAAAAGAAGGTAGCAAAGCATTAAATACCAAATATCAGAACTACAGTTTATAATTTTATATAACCAAGAACAACTAGGGCTTACTTTTCGTGGCCTGTTCCCCAGAGCTAATTTCTGAATGCCTAAGCCAATTGTGGCATGCGCTTGTGCTAGTCTAGGTACATATGAAACTGCTAGTGTTCAGGAGATAGATCCTGGATGCATAGCCAGTCGTGAGATGCTCTTGTGCTACTCTGAAAAGATTTACTTATTATTGAGGTATGCATAGCCGTGAACAGACACTAGCTAGTTGACATTTGCTTTAGGACAAAAGAAAACATAACCGAGAATCACCTTCAAAATAGGATTCTCTTTTACTTTATTGGTGATCACAGATAAACTTGTTCTTGTATACTGCATACAGAAGAAATAAACAAAACTCGAGACCTTTTCTTTCTTAAGTACAATAACATACACACCCATTTTCTCCCTTTCAAAAATACAGACCCCAAGCCATGTAATCATACTAATCTCTAGCATACTTTAATTTATTTATCCTTTTTCGTTCTATATAGTGCTGTAATAGTTAAGCATACCCACATGAACCATAGTTGCAGGGAACTCCACTGGCGCATTTGCGATTGCACTTGCCACAGTGATCAGCACTAGAAGCAACATTAGTACATATTCCATGGCAGCAGTGCTCTCCGAACTTGCACTTGCGGCCGCATTGGCCGCAATTATTCTTATCTCCAAGAATATTCCTGCAGTGTTTCTTGCAGCAGTAGAGCAGGCTAGTGCCATTGTTGGCAGAAACTCCACTACATATGTTGTTATAAGTTGGGTCGCAGTGCTTACCTTTTCTTATAACAGTAGTCAAGAATCTGCTTCTTGACATGGAATTTTGCAATGGGTAGTCAAGAACATACACTTCATCATCATCTTCATCTTCTATATCAGCAGACTGGGTTTTTGGAGTATTCAAGAACAGTAGCAGAAGTATGGAGAGAATGGTTGTGTTCTTGAGTAGACAACTAGCCATTCTCTCTTCTCTCTCTCTCTCTTGCAAAGTGGGAATTTGTCCACAAGAGTGTAAAGTAAGGGAGATGCATGGAGGGTATTTTAAGCTAAAAAAGTGTGATTAAAATATAATGACTAGATTTACACATTCCATAATCTAAGGGCAAGGAAATTAATGCTTCCTGTTGCAAGTTTTTAAGCTTTAAGCATAAGTTAATGATTAATTTAGTGAAGTTCTTAATACAACTGTACACTCTAGATTTTCGGGACAGCTCATTAAGTATTTGCTTTGTTTTGACTAATTGTAATGGAGCCCCCCCTAATGCAACCCCATGCATGGGCATGTTAGGGTTCAGATTTTAGGCTGAATAATTTTGTTTAACCTTCAAATATAGGATCTATGTTTAGTCTAAATCTTGTTCAGCTTTCAATTATGGGACCTATATTTTAGTCTATGAACTGGGCTGGTTGATGTTTTTACTTTTGGCAAGGGTAATCTTTCTTTGTTATAATCATACAATATCTAGCAATGGGTCAAAACTCATTTAACTATGTCTTTCATACAAGCTTGAAAAAATTGCATGGAAAGGACTATTTTGCTCAGTATAGATCTTTTTCTTTTATCAATATATGCTGTTAATATGTTAGTATATTAGTGTCTTAGAGAGGAAAGAGAGTTCTTTTTATAAAAGTGGGTTACTATATTAGTGTATTAGAGGAGAATTTTATATATTTTTATATATATAAATATTACATTTAAAAAGAGAAAATCTCAAAAGCCTTATGGTTAAATAGAATACATCTTATCATTTAAGTAAATGATTTGGATTATTGTAGAACTCCTTTAGTAAGTCATAAGTAGACTCAAAATTACAAAGTTCCAGTAATAATTTTGTTGGTATATACAGAGCCAACTTGGCAATAGTGATTTAAAAGCTATTAATAAAAAGTTAATTTTAAAAAGTTATATTTATAAAAATCAGTGAATATATTTTAAAAAGTACTTTGTAGGTATTTTTATTTATGAAATTACTTTAATAAGTAATTATGTCAACAAAATTAATTTTGAAGTGTACATTTCTGTATAAAATTTATCAAGGCAACTTCTACTTCTAGTTACTTGGAAAAGCTAGAAAAACCAAAAAAAATTCAATGCTTTTGTACTCATCAAACACATGCATTAGTGATTATACAATAAATTAAAAGCAATATTAACACATTTATTAGTATTTAATAATTAAAATATGTATTAATTATATACTATTAAAGTTTAAAATACTTAAATTATGTCTCATTTACTTATTTATTTTGATGCATATATTCAAAATAGGTTAGTCTTATCTGTTGTAAAAATTATGCTTACTTACGTAAAAATATATTGTAAATCAATAAACGAGCAACATATATAATTTAATATATATTAAGTAATTGAAGTATGTGGAATTATTGAATTTCAAGTATGAAACATTCAAACCCATGTATGCTCACTTATTTCATCATTTCATTTACTTATTATGAATATTCACTTATTTATTACAGTATATATGCATCTACCATTGTTGATTTACTTATTCTTATTACAACAAGGATACAAAGTGGGAGTATATCATTTTATTTCCTTTTAATAATTGAAGAACACCTTCTTTCTTTCTCTTTCTTTATTCTTTAAGACACTTAGGAACTATATGAATGGAATTTAATTTTCATTTTTTATATAAAAGTATAGTTTATATTTTTTTATTTCACTTTTTGCTCATCTGATATAGTATCTACTAAAAGAAAGACAGTGCTGAAGATGAACAGAGCTAAGCGACCTACCAGCTGAACTGTCTATTAATATCTTAAAATTAAAAGATTATTTTATAAAAATATTAAATATCACGTCGTGCAAATAAAAAGGGAGACAAAAAATAATGAAATATTGCTTTACATAAACTTGAAAAATGGAAAACCATGGCAATGGTAAAATTAGACAGGTGAGTGCCAATATTCATTCACAGACAGAATTAAGAAATAAATAAAAATAAAATAATAACAAAGCGTAGGCTTAAAATAATATTTGCTTGAAAATGAAGCGTAGGTCGCCGGTGAACGTGCGGAGGATCTTCTTTCCCGGCTGCAAATGCGTGGAGGCCACCCTGATCATTAGTATATATACGCTTCTCAAGAGCCACGGTCACACTTCACGGCCAATGAATCTGGTACGCGTGGCACAGTACGATTGAATGATCTCATATGATATTATCTTTCAATTTTTAACAACTCATTTAAGAGCTCACAGATCTTAATACTATAATAAAAACAGAAACATGGGCCTTTTTCAGTCCAATCTCCAACACAGATTACCCGTGTTGACTCAGTAACCTTTTCATATTGTATTATTTATTAATTTTAGTGTTGACAGATCAGATCATTTCATGTGCTAATAAGTACATGAGGTTTTATAATAGAGGCTCATCTTCTAGATTTTGTTATTTTCTCTTTTTAATACTTCTGAAATTTTTAAAGGAGGAAAAGGGTTGCTAAGATTTCAACTTCTATGCATTATGAATATACTTAAGGAAGATTTTTACACATTCCTGATAGGATTGGGATCGGACCGGAATGGACCGCTATTGCTAGGAGTCGGTTCTAGTTCTGGTTTCGGTTTAGGAACCAGATGGTTCTAGTCTAAATTTGGTTCCATTCGATTATGATATGGATTACGGCTTTGGACTAGTTTTAGTACCATATAAGGAGAATATTGGCTATTGCAGTCTTGGTGCATAGGAGAGGATCGAAATCGAACCATTTCCTCTTAAGGTTTTGAATAAGAACTAATACTCTACTTCTAGTTTAGTTTTTGTCTGATCTAATTCCAATTTGGAATATATATATGCAAGTTATGATTACTATAGCTATGTTTGGTGGTGCATTAGAAATCTATGTTTGCAGTGAGCAAAAGTGATGAGCAATTAACGTGTTATGGCGTTTGGTAAATTTAATCTAAACTGATATGAGATTTAAAAGTTGTTTATTATTTGTTTGATAAGATGTTGTAGAAAGTATTTTAATTATTAAAATAAAAATGTTTATAAATTATAATTATATTTTTCAATTATACTTAAGTATAATTAAAGACATTATTCTCAAATAGTTTTAATTTATTGCACAGATATATAAATACATAAATATATTTTATGATAGACATGGCAAGAAATTTGTCCTTTTAAGAAAAAATAATAACGAACTTTTATAGAATAGAAAAATAAATACTAGTTATTTGGAAAAATTATTTTATAAAAAAAAAAATCAAATCTATATTAAGATTAATACAATAAAATCGTTATTATGATATAAGATAAAACTAATTTTCAGGCAATTCTAAATTAAAACAATACGATTTGGAACAAAATGCATTTATATATAACAATAGCAACATAATTGTATCTCTTTTGTCTCCACTTTTAATTCCCATTCAAATTCAATATTTCTGAAAATCCAAATCAAAACAAGAATTGTAGGATCAGATCTTGATTCTGAACTCAAACTCCTTATAGACTTTAAGAATGTATATATGGAAATTTGAGAGTATAAATAATCAATCACATGATAGAAATAAAAAAGAGAGCTTTAGAGAAACCCAAGAAAAAAAGAAACTAAAAATTACCATAAAAAATTAAAAATTAGAAATTCCAGAAACAAGAAATTAGTGATATCAAATAATAAAAAATTAATAAAATTGTAAATTATCCCTAAATCAATAGTATATTCTAGAGTTAAAGTGATACAATGGCTGTATGGTTTGACGCTTTTATATTTAAGGGACAAATGAATTTTTAGGTACATTTAATGTTTATCTTATTTTTTAGATTGTAAATATTAGTAGGAATATAAATTTTTAATAAAATTAATATTTTTAAATAATTTAGCATATGATTATATATTTTATTTTCTTACCATTGTTAGATACTAGATTATTTATAAAATCATAATTCAGTGATCGTGCAAGTTAAATATATGCAAATTTATATAAAAAAATAATAAAAATATAAATATGTAACTAAAAAATACTAAGAAAATAAAATACATGGTAGTCGTTTGATGTAAAAAATATTTTTGTTCTTCAAGTGAAAAAATATTAAACCACAAAATAGTTTTTTAAACTTTACCCATTAAAATATTATAGAAAAGAAAAGAAAAGATGAAGAATGATATTTAAGCCATATCACAACTTATTAAAAAAGATTGCATTAAATTCAAAAAATTTCGTTGACGTTTTCATAATTGAGGGACTAAAGTGTATTTTGTATCAAATGAGTAATATGTGTTTTATTTTTTAGCACATTCAATATATTTTTTATTTTTAAATTATAAATATTAATAGAAATATAAAATTTTGATAAAATAAATAATTTTAAGTAATTTAGCATCGGATTATATATTTTATGTTCAAAACAAATTGTTAAAATATATATTTTAATCAAATTTAAAAAATAATTTTTTAAAATAAAACTTTAATATACTTATAAATCCTATGATGCATCATTAGATGCTACATTATTTATAGATCATAATTTAGTAATGGTTGATGTTAAATACATACAAGACTATATAAAAGAAATAATAAAAACATAAATATATATCTCAAAAATATTAAAAAGATAAAACACGTTATACTCTTTTGATAAAAAAAATATCTCCGTTCTTCAAGTGAAAAAATATCAAATCATATAATAGTTTTTTCAAACTTTACCCAAAAAGATTTATGAATAAATACACATATCTTATTAATTCTCAATCTTTAAGGTATTGAGGATTTTATTGTAAACATACATATAATTAAGTATTCTTTTTGTTTTTTTCACTTTATATAAATGCATAAAAAATTTACTTTACTCAAACATGGATTTTAAAGGTTTAATTTTTGTAAAATATTATTTTAAGATGAATAACCAAACAATATTATTTATTGTGGTGAGAATTAAAAGTATTTTTAGTTCAGCACTCCGCAATATCAAACAGATATAATAAAGTAAGTATTTGTGTCTTGGGCTATTAGAATTGATAATTATTAACGAACTAAAGTCTGCTTAATATTAAAGATTGATTTTAGGCTGGCAACAATGATCCAAAATTAATTATTAGGATATTTAAAGAATTCAACTTGATGGACTTAGTACTTATTGTTCTTTGAAGAAATTTCACCAATTATTCATTTTTTCAAAATGATTATGAGAACATTTTCATTTTTTTTTTCAAATTTATCTAATGTTGTTTTTTAAAAATATCTAATTATGTTTTGTTTATTTTTTATTTTATTTTTTTGACTGTTTAACCATCTCTTTTTATCTTATGGCTAGAGCTTGAAAAGCTAAGATAGTCGAAGAAGGATAAAAAAAGAAGAAGAGAAATAACGACTCCGAAAGACAAAATCGGGAAAGAGAGAAGGGTATATAGAGGGTTGCGGAATAAAATACAATTATATGTAAACAAAAAAATTAATTTTTTAAGACTTGCATTCATAACATACATCTTAGCATGAAACAAATATGGGCATAAAGTATTTGTGTATAAAATTAATCTAATAGTTTTGGACTAAACTGAACTAAAATAAAATATTTTATTCATTTAGTAAATAAAAGGTACTAATTTTGATAAAATTTAGAAAATGAAGATTGAGTCTGGTAATAAACCATTTTTTATATGAAATTTTCGCTTTGCCATATATTACAGTAAGAACTCCTCTCTTAGGAAAAGAAGAACTTTTCTACTTAAAAGCAAAAGTTTTCACCAATATCAATTATCCAAATACTACATCCATGATTCTTGATAAATATCCTTTAAAAAAAAAAACTAACCTCAAAGTATGTGATTTTATTTATAAAGAGTTTAAATCATTAGGGTTCTTCAAAGAGAAAGATTGGGGAAGATGGAAAAAAAAGGAAGTTTTGTATAATAAAACTAAAAATCAAGTAAATAATATTTAAAGGTAAGTTTTAATTTTTATTAGTATATTACATGATTTCTCTCTGCCATAAGTGAGTTTGGCTATATAATTTATGCTAATTTATCTTTCTTTTACTATGATAATACGAATAAAACTATAACGATTAATTAAAAGAACGAAAGAAACACGTTTAGTACAAATAGATTGATTTACACTTTCTGAAATTATTTTTTTTAAAGGGGTTAGAGACCTCTTTTTGAATTAGATTTTGAATATGTTGTAGCCTTATATGTCTACTATATGTGTATAAAATGACATAATTTTCTAATATTTAAAATCTGGTCTGTGGACTAATATATGTCTACTA
This sequence comes from Ricinus communis, assembly GCF_019578655.1. Classification (NCBI taxonomy): domain Eukaryota; kingdom Viridiplantae; phylum Streptophyta; class Magnoliopsida; order Malpighiales; family Euphorbiaceae; genus Ricinus; species Ricinus communis. The sequence continues at coordinate 27,460,225 of NC_063264.1, forward strand.
TTCAAATTAAACCTGCTATAGGATAACAACATATTTGGTATTGTTTGAAGCCCTTATACTTGGTATTTTACTCTCATTTTTGGTGTAAAATTAGTTCAATATATTGCTAAAATTGAAGCCCTTATACTTGGTATTTTACTCTCACTTTTGGTGTAAAATTAGTTCAATATATTGCTAAAATCATGGTATAATTTCAGGCTAAACTATAAATGTTTAGTAGGCTAAATAAGCTAAGTTTCGAGACTGTCTGAAAGTTTTTATAATTCTCCGATAAGTAAATTTATTAAAATGTATTTATATGTGTGTGTTCATATACATAAGATGCATAACATCACATCATTTTTTTTCTTTTCACTTAAGTTAGCTTCTTAGTTGAGAATTTAATGTTGATTTAGGAGTTATCAAAGCGAGTCTCGTAAGACCGAAGGTTCAAGCTAAGGAACTTGAATGCTAGTCCTTTTACTTATTTTGTTAGCTTTCGTCATCGAGGTAAGTAGACTTGTTATTAATATTTTAAATTAAATAAATATATAAATAAATTTTTCGTCCAAATGCAAATACTTATGAAAATATCTTGATTTATGATTATGAGTTCGAAGGATTGAAAGTTGTTAAAAGCTTTTTCTGTAATTTTATATAAGTTGAACAAATAGATTTGTGTATATTTTGAATATGGATTTTCTAATTAATTGATAGTAAGTATATCTTGTTAAAATGTTTTAAGTAGTAAGTATTGGAATATTATTTTTATAGTTCACACTCTTGTTATTGATAATGAATTAATGATGATGCGGTGTAGAAATATGATATATGATGATACAATTTTTGGGACAATGTTAAGATACACATAATGCCTTTCGAGTGTGTACCTGGTGGTTACCTTTTCGGAATAGTTCTACATGCATATATACATGAAGGCTAGTCTGAGTAGTATATTAGATGGATTACCACCTATGTTATGATATAACTTCTTGCTGGATTAACATATTAGATGGGTTAATCCTAAGATGATTACATTGTTAATATCTTGAGTGTGTACATGATTAAATATGAGTATTTTTATGTTATTATATAATTTATGAATTCAATTCTTTAATTCTTATTTATTACAATTATTTTAGAAATGTATATTAGAAGAACATAAGAGAAGATTTATTAGTTTATACTATAATTATTTTTTTCATTAATGTTAAGTTTACTTATTGAGTATTTCCATTACCCATATTTTCAAATTTTAAACTTTTAATTAGTAAGAGTAAGATAGTTTGTAGATGTTTGATCTAACTCCCTTTCGCGTGTAGATTTAAAAAGTTGTGCCAACATTACCTTAATAGATTGTATTTGTTTAATATATTTTGGAGTTAGGATTAAGTGAATATATGTAGATTAAGTACTTTTGGAGCTTTCATATATATATATATATCAACAAGAATGATTGTTATGTAATATACAAAAGGAGGTTTGTTGTAGTTTAGTTGAATTGGCTATAATTTTGAGATTGGATATGACCAGTTTAAAATACCTAACATATTTTATATTGTAATGAATATATACCTTTTGTTGTTGAATATTTTTTGAGTTGCAAACTGTTTTATTTAAAAAAAAATTAGATACCTAAAATATACTATTTTCGGCAAACATATACCTTTTTCTGTTCAACTTTTTTTGAGTTTGCATTTTGTTTCATTTGAAAAAGTTTGAGATATCTAACTTAAATTTAATGTATACTGTTCTTTTGTTAAACATATATCTTTTACTGTTATTATTCTTTTTAACTTTTTTAAATACTTGCAGATATTGTAAGTATTAACTAAGTTATTCATTTAAGATTTTAATTTCTATTAAAAGTATACTAAACATATACTTTTTTCTTTAATGTATATCAAATATATATTTTTTTTTTCACCTTGTAGTGATTTATCTCGCTTTCAGATCCGATATTCTCAAAACTCTCTAGAAATTCTTAAATTAGCAAGATAACCCTTAGATAATAATGTAAAAATAGTTAGTGTCAAATATTCTTCAATATGATATTCATTACTGACCAATATTCTTCAATATGATATTCATTACTGATATCACAAAATTAACAAAAATGTAAAAGTATTTCATAAAACTAATGTGATTTAGATTCAGTTTTTATCAAAGTATATCTAACATATATTGTTCTTCTTGAATGTCTACTCTTTTATACTTGTCGTAATATTTTTTATTTTTTCAGATATATTACGAGTCCAAGTTTAGGACACTTATAGACTAGTTATTCAAACACTATTCTAACTTGAGTCCAATATTAATAACATTAAACTAAACAAGTTAAGAAAATTCAATATATAATAAAATCCAAAGATTATAAAAAGAAAACTCTAACTAAAGGTATAAATAATATTTGCTTCTTTCCAGTATGAGAAAAACAAGCTCTCATTATTAGTGGGATATTCATTATCCTAAGGAATAAGAAAAATAGTCAACTAAAGCACTTATCTCCATCTTCAAGCCTTTCCTCTCCTAGTAAAGGTGTTTACTTTGGGCATATAAGTTCTAGATAAATCAAACGGGGGCTTGGCTTACTTTTTATGGGTTTTTTCTATCGAATGTTTTGAGAGAAACATATCCAGATGCCGGACTCCTTTTAATCAGAGGAAAGAAAGCAACAGAGAATCTTGTACCTCATAGGCAACGGTCGAAAAGATCACCAATTGACTAGAACCATATCAGACCGTGAGAAAGAAGAAACCATAGAATATACCAAATTAGTAAGAAAGAGAAAGACATAAAAAAAAATTATTTCCAAGCAAAGATTCAAACCATGATACTAACTTTTAGAAGAGCACAAATGAATGGAGAAAAAGATTAGAAGGATAGTTCGTTTTTTTACAAATAATACCCAGATGAAGATCAATATCTCATAGGTGATCCATAACGGTTAAGATTCAAGTAGCTAAATTAGTTACCATCCCTGTAGGAGAATACTTTCTCCATTCGTAGATCGGAGATTCTTAAAAGAAATTATTTTTAGGAATAATGAATATTAGTTGATTTGGTAATAACTTGAATCTTTATGCCAAGTTAAAGACTTGGGTACTTTAACTTATGTTTTTATTTGTTCGCTAGGAAATTCAATTTGAAAATGACTTAGTATCATAACAGGAAAGAATTTCCCATCTTTTTTAAACCAAAGAGTCTTTCTTTAAAAAAAAATTAAGCTTTCATTTGAGATCCAGGGCCAATTTCTCTTCTTGAATAATGTATAATATAGCCATTTAAGAATGCACTTTTGTTTTACATCAATTGTAAATAATTTTTAATTCTCTATAGTTGAAAGCTATATGGTATTATAAGTCATCTAAATCATCAAAACCTCTTAACTATGCTTTCTTTCTCACTCATAAACCTACTCATACTTTAATCAATCTTTCCTTGTCCTTTTTATTTGCATTTAATATGTTCTACTATCAATGTTAGTTGAGTGTTGTTTTAAAACTTATACGAGAGCAAGTCATGAATTTATATTACATGAGCTCGTGCGGCAGAAGCTTATGTGCATCCCCTGCACCGAGTAGTTTGTATCTAGTTGATGATACATTTTTGCATGTACTTGTGCTTGTGCTGAGGCTAGAGATGAGCATTATGTTGCTACGTGCTCAGGTGCAATACTGGTTGACAGAGTTGATAGTATTTTTTTCTCTAAAAAAATATAAAAAAAAGTCTTTTGAAATATGCTTTTTCGATTTGGTTCAAACTAATTTAATTTAGTTTTTTAAGTTTTTCAATAAAAAAATAAAAAAATTCACATGTCATATTATTAATGGTTTGTATTATAAGTAAATGCAACTAAAAACTGAGTTAATGGTATTACCAAATTAGTTTTAAGTGTAATTACAATTTCTTTATTATCTTTAATCATATCACTCGTGATATTTATAAAATACATTAATATCCGTTTAATATTTTGTTATATTATATTAGAATCTCCATCCATTATGTTTCATGTCAATAAGTTATTAATTTAAATTAAAATAACAAGCTTTCCCTTTACCCAACTATCACACTTCTCTTCTCTATTTATTTAACTTTACCCATCACCCACCTATATCCATTTTCTTTCAACCATTATCTCTATCGTTGTCCTTTATTTTCTTTCTTTCTTAGAATTTAGATTAAAACAAGTTAGATACAACAAGTTCTCTCTATCTCTAACCTACATTGAATTGCCATCTCCAAATTTTTAACCAATGCCAAACCATCATTTCCACAATCTCCTAGTGATGTTAATTACATATGGTGTTTCAGCTCTCTGAAATGGTTCTTCCACCATTATCATCGTCCTAATGGCTTTTGAACTTGTAATTTTCATAGTTGAACTTTTAATAAAATGAATGATATTAGGGTTTTAATAAAGGGCCTTTGGCATCTCAAAATGTCATCATTCTAATGGATATTATAGTAGTTTTAATTGGTGATAATTTATTGTGTTCTTATAATTTTAAAAGAGAATGAATCTAAGGTTGAAGAAGAAATAGAGCCTAAAATATGAAGATTTAAGTCTTTTAGGTATTCGTTAAAATGCTTAGAAGGATGAAAATAAAATAATTCTAGATTCTTGACATGAATAATTCTCTAGTTGAACAAGTTGTTATTCATGGGTAAAATTTAAATTACAGTATTGGTACTTAGGAAGATGCATATGTAGTTCAGGCACTATTTCTTTATTTTAATCTTCAAGGACAAAGACTTCAATAAAGAAAGTATTGTTATGACTTATCATATTGATGGATGGTTGTAATGTGCAAGTATAATTGTAGTATATATATTAAATGCATAGAATAATTTATGAATAAGAAAATCACAACTGTCTTCCTATCTCTCTTTCTTCTTGTTCTTTTATACACTTTTTATCTGTCATAAAAGAATTATAATAGAGTTATGAACTTTGATAAAAAGATTAATTTTGGCGGAAGAGATGGTGGTATTGGTAGTATATTTATTAATTTATTATATCTTTTTATATATATTTTAAAAGAAAATGTTTAGTGGTCGAAAAAGTAAAAGAAAATGAGAGAAATAAGAGTATTTTTATTTTTATATATTAAAACAAATAGTTGATTGATAGAAAGCCTAATAGAAGGGGGTTCCAATATAATATAGTAAAATTTAAAGGGGTTATAATATATTTTTCAAATGGCGAGGACAAATTAGTATAATATGATAAGAGATAGGGTAAATTACAATTACCCCTAGTTTTATTGGAGTTGTTTTGAAAATAATTAAGGGTAAAATTGAGACAAAATAGATGATAGGGATTTCATTAACTTTTCCCAAATAGTTGAAGGGCTTTTCTTTTATAAATTTTGCCATTGTTAAACTTAGTACTGTCTCCAACTATTCGCAGAAAAATTCAAATTCAAAAAACTAGAGACTTCGCTCTCAGTTTCTTTTCCTTCTCTCTCTCTTACCATGGCGACAAGTACAAACACTCACTTGACTACACCCACAAAAACCCCTTCTTCCAAGAGACAACAAAATCTAAACACAAACACAAACACCTCAAGATTTGAAGCCTACAATCGCTTACAAGCAGCCGCTGTTGCCTTTGGCGAGAAACTTCCAATTCCTGAAATAGTAGCTCTTGGAGGCCAATCTGATGGCAAAAGCTCTCTTCTTGAAGCCCTACTCGGTTTTCGCTTCAATGTCCGCGAGGTCGAAATGGGCACCCGGAGACCTCTCATTTTGCAGATGGTTCATGACCCTTCTGCTCTTGACCCTCGTTGTCGCTTTCAGGTCAGTGAATTTGTAATCGTTTTGTCATTTCTTTTCTGGGCTTTGATTTTATAGCGTTTTGATGATAATGGTTCTTTTAGTGTGATAGATGGAGTTTGTGGAATTATTCTTTTTGGAATAATTTATATACAAGAGCTCAATTGAATTGAGTTTGTTGCAAAATCATGTCGTTTGAATTGATTTCTTATATTTTCAGACTTCCCAAACATGCTATTAAGCAATCAGGTTATTGGGTTCTGATAGTTGGGGATTTGAGTTTCTGTCTGCATTATGAAAAATGGAGGAAAATGAAAAATGAAAAATTTTGATAGTTACAATATGAGCCCTGTTAATGTAAGAATGCTAAGTTTAATGTTGGAGTTTTATTGTTTTCCAGTCCTCAGCTTTTGGTTATGCTCACAGAGCCAGCCACCAGTATTAAAAATTTATGGTTTTTGGATATTGCGTGGACTTTGATCAATTGCTCATGAATGTATGTGCTACTTTGCTTTGACTGGCATCTCTATAGCATAATGCTAAATACTTGATTTTTGGTAAGTTTTGAATTTTTCCTGTCAAACAAGAGATAATGAAATGTAACAAATGTTATAACAGGAAGAGGATTCTGAAGAATATGGGAGCCCTATAGTGTCAGCCACAACAATCGCAGATGTTATAAAATCACGGACTGAGGCACTTCTGAAAACTACTAAAGCTGCAGTTTCTTCTAAGCCAATTGTGATGAGAGCTGAATATGCACATTGTCCTAATCTTACAATTATTGATACCCCAGGTTTTGTCCTTAAGGTGAGTCTGCTCAGTAAAGAAAATGTCTGCAAAATTCTTTCATTTTTTTTTTAGATGTGATTTAAGGCTCATTTTTTTGTTGGCAGGCAAAGAAGGGAGAACCGGAGAAGACTCCCGAGGAAATTCTGTCTATGGTGAAGTCATTGGCTAGTCCTCCTCATCGTATTTTGTTGTTTCTTCAACAAAGTAGTGTGGAATGGTGTTCATCCCTGTGGTTGGATGCAATTCGAGAGATTGATCCAACCTTCAGAAGGACAATAATAGTTGTCTCCAAATTTGATAATCGGCTTAAGGTACCAAGATACTCCTCTTCTAGCTTATTTACAAAAGAAGAAATTAAAGTCATGGCGAATGAGACAAATCAAATAACAGGACCTAATTATATTATAGAACAGAATCGCATCCTGCAAACCTCTCTAATTATGTCTATTTATGACATCTTTATGGTAATATTGGTAGTTAATGGAATGGCTAAAATTCTTGTTTCTGAAATCATAATGTTGCCTCTTTAGTAACTCTATTACTGAAAAGTAGGGTTTATTCAGTTGTTTAAATTGAATAGCTGAATAAAGAAATCTTTCTTTTTTCTTGCTGTGGCACTATATATCTGTGACTTACTATTTCAAATTGGTCTGAAATACTCGATTCTGACTGTAAGAGTTCTAAACAATGCAGGAATTTAGTGACCGGTGGGAAGTGGACCGTTATTTGAGTGCAAGTGGGTACCTTGGAGAGAATACTCGTCCATTTTTTGTGGCTTTACCAAAGGACAGAAGCACCATATCAAATGATGAATTCCGCAGGCAAATATTTCAGGTGGACTCAGAAATCTTACGTCATTTATGTGATGGAATCAAGGGAGGATTTGATGAGGAAAAATTTAGGCCTTATATTGGTTTTAGCAGTCTGAGGGACTATTTGGAGTCGGAGCTGCAAAAGAGATATAAAGAAGCTGCACCTGCAACCCTAGCATTGCTTGAGGAGCGCTGTTGCCAGGTTACCACTGAGTTGGCCAAAATGGATTCAAAGATACAGGCTACTTCTGATGTTGCTCATCTGCGGAGATCTGCAATGTTGCACACAGCTTCTATCAGCAATCATGTGGTAAGTGATTGGTTTGACCATCTTGCAAGTTATCAAATAGCATGTCTAATTACTCAATCAGGGCAGCTAATGTTCTTTCATGTAATATTTGGTCAGCTCAAAACTTTTCTTTAATTATTGGTTATCAAAGATTTCATATTGGAATTTTCTGTTTTCGTAAAGTTTTACATTTCCAAATGTTGTATTTCACTTTAGATTGTTCTTCATTGATGAACTGTACCTGGAAAGAAATAGTTTCTCAAGTTGAAGAAACAATATAACTTTGCATTTCCATCCTTTTGGTATATAATGAAGCCTACAGCTTACAAGGTCTAATTGAATTATAAATTCTGTCCTCTGTCTATTGGTGAAGGGAGCTTTGATTGATGGAGCAGCAGATCCTGCACCAGAACAGTGGGGGAAAACAACAGAGGAGGAACAGTCAGAGAGTGGTATTGGTAGTTGGCCAGGTGTTATTGTCAACATAAAACCTCCTAACGCTACCCTTAGGCTCTATGGAGGGGCTGCTTTTGAGAGAGTGATACACGAGTTCAGATGTGCTGCATATTCCATTGAATGCCCTCCAGTGTCAAGGGAGAAGGTATTTATTTTCAGAAAGTGATCTTCAACAGTTATCTTAATCTAGGGATTTGAATTTGACAAAGTGTGAAGTGGTAAATAATTTATTCTTCTTGAAACAGGTGGCAAATATATTGCTAGCTCATGCTGGCCGAGGAGGGGGTAGAGGTATAACAGAAGCTGCTGCAGAGATTGCCCGTGCTGCGGCTCGGTCATGGCTTGCTCCTCTTCTTGACACTGCTTGTGATAGGCTTGCCTTTGTCTTGGGGAACCTTTTTGATCTTGCTCTAGAAAGAAATCGCATGCGTGACTCAGAATGTAAGAGGCTGTTTATGGTCCTTTGCTGTCTTAATAGAGAGTTTTCTCACTTTTTCTTTTTCACAATCATTTGAGGGGTTAAGATAGTTGTAAAAAGTCCAAATGATACTGAGAATGATTGATCTTTAAAGAAATATTGCATGATATATGCCTGAGCTTGCCTCATAGTGCATACTACTTTAGCATATCATTAGCGGAGTTTAAATGTGTTAGGCTAGTGTGCAGAACTTCAGTGACTCTTTATGATATCCTACAAGGGAAATGGATTTTTTTGTTTTATAATGGGAAATTCATTTCATGGCATATAAGGAATATGTCGTTAATCCAACATCTTTTGGTTCAAAATAGAATGCAACATTTTCCTTTTCTTCTGATATTTTGTTGAGATTTGAATAATTGCCCCTATTTAATTTGCCAGCTGTGGGTTGCTTTTCTAATTGTGCAGATGCAAAGAAGAGTGAAAATATGGATGGGTATGTTGGTTTTCATGCTGCCCTAAGACATGCTTACAGTCGATTCATAAGGGATCTTGCCAAACAATGCAAGCAATTAGTTAGACATCATCTTGATTCAGTTACAAGCCCATATTCTCAAGTTTGTTATGAGAATGAGTTCCAAGGAGGCTTTGGCTTGAGTGCAGCCTCTTACTTTAAAATTAACCAAGCATCTGCTGGTTCATTCTGTTTTGAGCTATCAGATGCCAAAGAATCTTTCCATGATGAAACAATGAGAGATCAAGAGAACATTCCTCCAGAAAAGCATGTACAACAAACCACTCCAGGAAAAGGTGTAGACGCTAAAGAAGCTCTCAAAGAAAGCCAAATGACTGTGCCTGAGACACCATCTCCTGACCAACCATGTGATATGGTATATGCAGGGGCAAAGAAGGAGCATGGAAACTGCATTGAAGTTGGACCAAAAAAGCGGATTTCAAGAATGACAGGAAATAGCAGAAATACTGAACATTTAAGAGTTCAAAATGGGGGAGGTCTTCTATTTGGAAATGGGGATAGTGGCTCAAGATCGTGCTCAGCTTACTCGGAAATCTGCTCATCTGCTGCACAGCATTTTGCACGGATACGTGAAGTTCTTGTTGAGCGAAGTGTGATGTCAACCTTGAATTCTGGATTTTTGACCCCTTGGTAAGTTTCCTTTGTCTTCTGAGATGCATTTGAATCAGAATTCTGGAGATCTTATATTTGACTAGCACACGCATCTGTAGATCATGCATACAATCACTATGAAATTCAGAGATAAATGTTGTGGTTTCTATCCTAGAATGAACCCACAAGGTAGATAAGGCTGCCATGTAAATGTAAAACTGTTCTCTTAATTATAGTTTCAGAACCCTAAAGCCTTTGTGCAACCTGGTTTAGTCACTTCATTTTTCCTTCTTGAGCTCTTGGCACTAAACTGACTCGGTACTACCCTACTTGTGACTTCTTATTTACCTATGAAAGATCATTTGACGGATTTCTAATTGCACGTTAACATTTTAATTTAATCTGTTTGTCTAATTCCATAAATTAAGAGAATGAGACTAGCTTTCCAATTTTTATTCAGAAATCTCCCCTTCTTTTGTTGGTCTATTTAAATGTGCTGATTTTCTTTTGAAATATCTTTGGTTCTTGACTTAATCACTAAACTGGTACTGAATCTTTTAGGTAGTAGCATTTTACCAAGTCAAATATTTGCTGATTCCTTATGATGTAAATGGCATCAAACTCGCTTAAACAAGTCAGAGATCCTGAGAACTGTCCAGGAAAACCTATAAATAGGCAGAAAGATATACTTAAGTAGATTTCACTTCACCTGAATTTTAGTATTCACTGCTTTTAGTCTTTGTAGAGAAGCTGAGTGGAAACCTTTTATTTTGTCTTGCTTACAGCCGTGATCGGCTCGTGGTGGCCCTTGGTTTGGATTTGTTTGCTGTAAGTGATGTGAGATTCACGGACATGTTCGTTGCACCTGGTGCCATTGATATGTTACAAACCGAGCGACAATCTCTTCAAAAGCGCCAGAAAATACTTCAGTCTTGCTTGAACGAGTTCAAAAGTGTTGCTCAGGCTCTTTGATGGCAGCCTAATCAAGTTCCACAATACTGTCAAATGTATCACAGCTAGTGAACATGGCAAAATTATTACACAACTTCCATACTGATTTCCAAGTTCTGTGATTGGCTTCCATTTCATCATCTGAACCATATATTCTTCTATTGTTTGCAAAAGGTTTGGTTCTTGCAATTGTGTGTACAGAAAATGTTTCCAGTGATACTCAAACCAGTTTGATGGGCCAAATATAACATGTCTTGATTTACATGCCCCTAGAGACACTAGAATATTTGTAAAATTTACTTGCCATGGTTCACAGTTGAGTTCATTGGCTACTGTAAACTAGGTAAAGCACTTGAATATGATGGCTTTTTCTTTTATCCTTCCCTTGATGCATGATTTCATTTGCAGCAGTTCTATTCTTGTAATATACCTAGGAGTGTAGCATGGTCAAAAGGCTTTTACATTGCAATATTTTACACCTGTCAAGAGGCATTTACATTGCAATATTTTACACCTTCAACTTCGTTTCTGGAGGTACCCTTTGAGATGTTGCAAGAACAGTATGCTAAATCTATCTTAATAATAGTGCTTATTGCCTTTATTTTAATAAATGCATTCATGATGTTTATTATCTATAATTTCATGGAAACCGGGCTGGCTTTTGTAAAGACAGTATATAACAGCTTCTATTCACAGAATCAAAACTTTTTCGAGGTTATAATTCATATATATCCCAACATAGTCATCCTCTGTTTTAAAAGAGGTCTAAAATTCTAGTAACATTGGTGACTGGTAAACGATGAGGTTTGAACTCTGCATATGAGAATACTAATAAGACTATGTTCTGATTGATTTTACAAATTTAATTTTAGGACTTGTTTGGAAAGGAGAGAAAAAATAGAGAAAGAAAGAAAAAGGATAGATTATCAACATTTTCTTTGTTTTGGCAAGTGGGAAAAAAAGTGCAAAAAAAGAAATAAAATTTAAGAACTTTTTCTTGAGACTAGTATTTTCTACTGCACTCCTTTCTTTCCCATCTACTTTATTCCTAAGCAAGGTTTAGATTAAAAAGGACTTACGGTCTAATCACCCATAAATAAGAAAGAGCATAGTAAGCGATAAAATGCTTTAGAAAGTTGAAAATAAGAGTAAATTAATAGGTCAACCTTTCAAAATGCTGTTGAATTCATGGGCAGGCAATATGCAACTCGGAAAATTGAAACATCTTAATAATTAGAAAGAAAAATTGCACAAGTGATTCTTGTAATAGGGGCGAGCAAAACGAAGGCAACCTAAACAGTGAGAATTAATTTGCGAGAGAGCAAAAGCGTCGTACTAGTAGACAAAGCAGTGGAGTGTAGCACCCTAGACGGCAAGAGTCCAGTAAACATGAATGCTTGCGAGTAAATACGATCGAACCTTAGGGGTACAATGTAATTAACCATATTTTAGTTTACAAAACAGAAATGAATATATAAAAGAAGGACGTGGGTTGAATTTGTATGACTTACAATAAAGACAAATTTATATGACTATCTTTTTTTGCATCTATTGCCACTAGTGTACTACAAAATGAATGACAATTTCCAAAAGGCATATACTTTCATTCCTTCTTCATGCTAGTTAAAGTTAAGAAGTTTTCATTATGAGAAGAAAATACCCAATATTCTCTATAACTTTAATTTGGTTTTGGTGACAATGATCCACATAAATAATGGCTGTTATTGCATATTGTGATTCTCTCTAACTTTGTTCACAGAATATATTCTTTAATTATGATGCTAAGTTTGATTTGATAGGTGCCAAAATAAAATTCTCATGTTTCTGCAAAATGGGTACACTTACATTTTGGTAATTCAAAATATTTACATGATTCTTGAAATTCTTTATCATTCATGTCTTGCAGGCTTAACTCTTTCTTTCCTTTTTCCTGTTATGTTCATATACATGTGGCTAAAGGGCAAGGCAAAGGGTAAAGTTAATTAAGTAGTTAAGCATGTTAGTTTATTCTATAATGATAAATAAGCTACAACATATTATTATCATCTTTGTTTGCTCATCATATGGGATTCATTAGACCTCACAAGGCTTGTGTGTCAATTTGACCTCTTAACTATTTTTCAAGGTTCAATTCTTTAAAGCTCAGTTTCTTTTTCTTTTTCTCAATTATACAAAAAAAAATTTAGGCAAAAGTTTAAAAATATACTTTTATTTTTCACTATAACATTGTTAATTTTAGTTAAGGTGACTTATTTATTCGATCTAGCGTCCTGTAAAATAAAATTATTTAATTATAATAAAAATATTATCTTTTTTACAAATGAATAAAAACACATATATTAACATATTATGATCATAAAACTACTTAAATTTGAAAATACATGAAACTATAAATATAATTTTTTAAATTCTTTCTAAAATATAATATAAGTGTTATGTCAGACAAATGAAGCCATATGGGTAGAGTTTTACAATCTCCTACTAAAATACTATCTTTTGTTAACAGACATAAACACGTACACTAATTTATTAAGAAAAAAAATGCATTTAAAGTTAAAAATATGTAAAACCAATTTATTAAACTTTTTTCAACTTTTTATCCTTTGTGCAATTCGTTCAAAAATTATTTAGCTGAAAACTTCAACAAATCGTTTGTTATTTCTCCAGCGATGCTTGGCTGGAGGAGAATTTCAAGAGCAATTGGTTTCTTTTTTGGAAAGATAACACAAATATTTTTTGCTTTTTAATAAAAAATATGGTGTAAAATTATATATTTTTCATTTTTACTGTGTAAGAATATCAATACAGTTTTGATTTTTCTTTGATTGTTTTTTTTATAGAAACAATCAAAAAATAATTTAAAAAAAAACGAATAAACAACCGAAAAAGAACCACACTATATTTTTTTAAAAAGAAAAATAAAATAATAATATATTTTTAAAAATTTATACAGTAAAAACAATATTTTTTATTAATTTTAAGATATTTCTGAATTTTTTTTTTCAAAGGAATTTGGATGATCAAAATATAAGAATGAAATCCCTACTCCGTGATAAACTTTACTATTATTTATTTCATTTCATTTCATATCAACTGTCTTTTTTTTTCAAATAAGAAAATTTTCAATTATCTATCATTTTTATATATATCCAATGCAACATTAAATTTTTTTTTTTGTTTTATTCTTATATTAGAATAGGTATAATAAATTTCACAATATTTATAGATGGGTAATTTAGTATAATTTAGTTAGTTTTTTTTTTTTTATAGTTAAACTTATTAAATGCTTATCTATATCATTTATTCTATACATTTAAAATTAATGGGGGAATTTTTCCCTTTGTATAACCAGTTATGTTAAGGTTATTAATGCTATTTAATCCAACATTTTTATACTAATTTATTATATCAGTTTATTAAAAGTACAAAATCAATTAAACAATACATTTTTAAACATAAGCTGTAACAAATAAAAATTATATCAGTTGGTATAGAAGTGTTGAATTTAAAAATATTTTCAATAATAAGTAATTTTGTTTTGTTCTTAAAAAAAAAAGTGCACATGCATTGCCCTTTTCTTGACACCTTCTTCTATGGCACAAGTTATGCAAATTAACAAAATTAATTAATTCTGTGCCTTTTATTTATTTATTTAAGAGAACTTTTGTTAATTCTTTTTCTTCATTCCTATGGGACTATTTCAAAACTAATTAATTCATCTATTGTGACACTTTCATTTTTTTTTAATAAAAAAATTAAAGTATATATTATATATATATAAAGAATAAAAAAGAGAGAGATGCTGTGGAATTCAAACAAAAAGAGATGACATACTGAGAAGAATATTATTATTTTTTCACTTAAAGAAAAAGCATGAATAAAAAAAGAATTAAAGAAATATAAATATGCAGTGGCAGCAATTTGAAATGTAACTATTCATGAACCTTGCAGTAGGGGTCCCTCTCCCTCTACAGCCTCCATTGTCCCCTTTCATCATAGGAGCCTAATAAGTCCAACAACATTATGTTCATAATTATCATAATTTTATGTCATAATCTCTTTACTTAATTGTAAGACATACTTAACTCCAAAAGTTAGCACAATTTCTAAAGTGATTTACTTTCTTCTTATTATATGGGTCAAAATTCATATGTTAATGTCTTTGTAATTTTCTATAATTTGTACTCTTTTTGTTTATTCACTTGCTTAATTTGCAATGTAATTGAGCTATGCCTGTTTGTAAATTTTGAATATTATTTCCTTGCATATATGTATAATTTATGGGTGAATGTGTTTGGGAAATTGCCTGCATTTAAATGGAAGATGATTGGATCTAAAACCTGATTTACTTATTTTTTATGCTAAATGTGAAGGCAACACAGTACAGCAATAGACATCTCTGTGTTGCACATTAATCTTGGAAAACATTATTGCACTTTGGCCTGTCTGGAACTCCTGCTATTCAGTTTGCTTCTCTTCTTTACTTTTTCTTTCTTCTCAAAAGTTCTTTTTGGTCTTAATGATAATAAATAAATAAATAATAAAAAAGGGAATTCCATTCATGCCCATTTTGGATTCTAAATTATAAACTCACATGAAATGTGAAATGGGTATCTGCCAAACTTTGGTATTTTTTGGGCACCAAACTTTGACTTCTCTCTCACTATGTTTTGTGTGTGTGTCTATAAATATATATATGTATTTGTTGTGTTGTGTTTTCTTTAGGGTTCTTATTGCTTACTTTAAACTCAGGCTTTACAGTTCATTAATAATGGAACTTCAATTGCAAATTGAAAGGTAAGTTTAGGTATTGCCGCCAAATCAATTTGATAGGTAACTGAATGTTAATAACTGTTTAATTAAGTTAAACTCAGCATAAACATCTACTCTGATGGATTTTTATGGTGTCTTTCAATTCTTCTGACTATAAACATATACACAATGTAGTTGATGATGGTGATGCATTGTGTCGTGTTTTTATAGCTGTTCATCGTCAACTCAAATTAAATTCACATTATATGAATATCAAAAAATATAGTTTTTTAATTTAAGAGCGCATAGATAAAATGATAAGAATTTCTTCTAATTTAATTAAGATTTCAAATTCGAATTATGGGTATGCAATTATATTAAAACTTTTAAAAAAATATTATCTCACCCAACATGCTCTAAATTAACTCTAAATATATAAATATAAAAAAGAAATAGTGTATAAATATAAAAAGAAATAGTGTTTTATTTTTTCCCAACAAAGGGAGCATTAGATTTAGGCAAGCAATGCCCCTAATTCAACAAACTTTAGTTTAATCAGTAATCACTCTCATTTCCAAAAGGAACAATTCATTAATTTATTACTAATATTATCATTAGCATCTAAATTATGATTAGGGAAATATTTTTTTTACAGATATATAATAGTTAATTATAATAATTATATATATATTTTTTTAAAAAAAAAAATACTAAATTGCTTGTTTCTTGTTTGAAAGATGTGCCTTACAGTACCTAGTGCGGCTGTGGCGGTGGTGGCAATAAAAGCCTAAAGTATAGCGGATAATACAAAGTCAGCAAAATCAAAAGTATTATTATTAAAAATTAATTTATTTATAAGAATTTAAAAGAAAAAGAAAAATTATTTTTTAAATATAAGAAATTGTCTTTGTCTGTATTCACAGGCATAAGATGTACCAAAAGTTTAGCCACCTAATAAATTACTTAACATTGTTTAACAAACTAGTCAAGCCGGCCAACTAAAGACTAAGACTTAACATTTCATATTCTTATTATAAAGTTAATTTCACTTAATTATTCCTATGCTTTATTCTTCAAAACAAAAAATATTCTTATGGTTTATGGGCAAATTATTTTATTTATATTTATGTTTTATATAAAAGAAAAATTATTAAAAAATCTCTATATAATTTTTTATTAACGAACGTATTGATATGATCTGAATTATTAATTGTAAATTTAAAGTTCGATATATTGTTATCGTTGCCTGTCTTTTTTTTTTAGAACTCAATATATATTCAAAGACATTAAAATATAATTCATAAGATGGAATTGGCTAAAAATTAAATTTGAAACCTCCAATTTTATATATATATATAAAAAATAATTCAGCCTAAAAATGCCAGCTCTGTAAAAATCACAGTAATTTGAGTAGTAATTACCTGGTTTGGGTTATCAGTATATTATTATTATCAAATGAAAAGCATAGAAGTACTCAGTAATAATGAAAAATTATCATTAAATTTCACTTTTGATTTGGTTTTAATTACAAGATTTTAATTTATTTTTTATTTCAATCATTTACTTTTATGTACATTTCAATTTAATTATTTTATAAACAAAAACTGATATGTAAGGAAATAGTTAATGAAAAAGTAATTAAGAAAAAAAATATTAATTTTTAACTAGTAATGTGATTAAATTGAGATAAAAATTAAAATTTTATAATTAAAATATAAATAAATAGCTGATGAAAACTCAAAGACTACTATAATTGGAGGGACCCAACTACTCTACACTTGATCATTTGTTAACCTATCATTGGCAGGACTATTAGTCAATTTACAATTGTACTTTGAATTGGTATAAGAGTTGTAATCCTACTTTCATATTTTTCTATTTATGCCCACATTAAGAGACTAATAGCAAAACCAAAATAAAATAAAATAAAATTATGGTTGATCTTGTTATTGACATTGTTCAATGCAATAGTGAAAGCAATTGAAATATATTTTAAAGAACTCATATAAATATATAATAATAGAAGTCCAATATTCTTACTTTTCTTAGATTTAGCATCAAATGCATTTTAATTTATTTATTTATTAACAATATATATAATTAACATGTTACTATATTAATGTATTGAAGAAAAAAGAGTTTTTTTTTTATAAAATAAATAATAACCCACCACATTGAGGGATAGAAAATATCAAACTAAAAATCTCAACCCTTAAAATTAAGTATAATGAACTCATCATGGAAAGCTATAGTAGAAGAGAGGGATGTACAAACCAAATGTCCAATTACAAGTTGAAATATTACAATTAACAAGAAGAGAGAGCAGGCAGTTGCAGGTTGTAACTTAAAACTAGCCCTATACCTAAACAAAGAAGAAGAAGAAGAAGAGATTAATACAGTTCAAATTCATGAATGATGATTAAAATTTGACACTGAAATGTTATCTGCAGCCGAAACTGAGGGAGCAAAGCAAGCAAAACCAGCCACTCACTCAGTCATTCTCAAAGCAATCATTCATCTTCAATGAACCTGAAGATATGGTGAAAGATCCCATTATCTAAAAAATAAAAAAAAATAAAAAGATTTCTTGCTGTCAATGTTTGTCTCTTGGACCTACTTCATCAGGACAATAAACCTAGAGACGAGGAAACATATACTTATAATTATTAAATATTTAAAATATGCACCGCTCATTTAGTATTTAAATATAAATCATTTAGACTGAATACGTGTTAGTCATCTATTTTTTACAATATTTATCATATTCACTGTTAAGTTTTAACTCCATTCGTTATTAGTAAAAGATTAATTCACTTGCTATGTTTTTTTTGTATTCATGTGAGGATTAACCTCATTGCCTTCTTAATTAACAACCTAAAAGTTACAATGACACTTCTATTAAAACTCATCAATTCCATTTTATATGTCTCCTCAGATATATACAAAGAGATAGAGCTATAGAGTAGCAAATGCACTGATACTCTCACAGTTTCTGAAGACCAAACCCTAATTAAGTAATACCCATAAGATTAGTCCGGCCGATTCCGGCGGTAGCTGCGTATCTTAACTTAAATCTTAAGTTTGAGTCCTTTTATAAATCAACATTTTGCTTGAGTATACAACAAAAAGAAACAAATCAATACATCAATTAGTGTATAGAGTTTTTGATCTTTATGAAGATATGGCATTAACAAGAAGAATCAGATCCATCAACTAATTTGGGATTAAAATCTCCTCAAGTAAAAATTAATACTAGTATTCTTTTTTTTTTTTTTTTTGTAATTTCAGGATAGAAATTTGATATCTTAATTGATATTACAGGGAGGAAACATTGAATATCAACTTGCAAGATAGTACATCAAAGAATTTGCAGTTAGCATATATGCCATCTTAGTATTGAATGTTCAATCAGCCACACCTTTTGCAAGGTGTCTTACTGAGGTTTAATCAAAATAATAATTAAAAAAATAAATAAATATCAAAAGTGAAAATTATTTTACAACTTAAAAGGTAATTAATGGCTTTTGCAATATAAATGGAGTTTGTTAAGAACTCCACAAACCAGACATAATGATTTTGGTTATGAAAGAACTTTGATCCCCTTTTTCAGCAGCATTGGTGTCTAATGGAGTTTTGGTCCCCCCACCCTTTCTTTAATTTTCCCTCTAGTTTTTTCTTCTTCAATTTCTTTAAAAAAAATAATTTATAATAAATAATAAATGATTTCCAATATAAATGAGAATTTGATTCTCTTTTGAATTTTATTTTATTTTTTTATAAACTATGATCAGAAATCTCTAGATAATGTGAATCAAGAACAAAACATTATGAAAAATTAAATTCTATGTTAAAGAAAATACAGAATCTAAAGATTTGCTTTTAATGGTATGATAATTATATTTTGGAATGGAACAGATTCACATACTTGTAAAAGCTATTATAAAATTACTTGGTTTTTTTATAACCATTCTTTCCCATTAATTAAATAATTTAAGAGTTTAGTGCCATACTTTCTTATGATCATTTTGTTATTAAATTTATATATGTTTCTTCCATCTACAATTATTACTTTTTAGGATTTTTTTCTATGTACAATTCTAGCTAAACCAATCAATACCATGTTTATGAAATTCTATTAGGAATCTAACTATTGTTTAATTATGTGAGTGCAAATTTTAGAACTACAAATACAATCATTGATTCAGCATTTGACATTTTTAATTGTGAGAATCACAAAAGTTTATAATTCGAGTTTTTTTTATTAATATTAGTGGTAATTTATCAGTTTTATAGTGAAAGTAAAAAAACACAAGAATAAAAATTGGAAAGTGTTATTAGTCTAAATTATTTTTTTATAAAAATTTTATTTTTTATGAAAAATAAAATTTGTGTATTTAAAGCCATAAAATGATGTCACATAATTTTTTTTTTTTTAAATTTTTCTTGGGGAAAAAGAAAGAAAATGAAAAATAGGGTTGTTATTATGTTTTCCCTATCTTTATATCTCAATTGGTGGCACAACTCACTTCTTTCTTTTCAATATAGGTGACTGATCTTATCTGCCCTAAAATGTCTGTGGTTGTTATACAATGAAACCCTAGCTACAATGTATCTAAAAAAGGGTTCAGTTTTTCTACTGTTATTGAAAGAACTCCTTAACCTTACTTTTTTTTATTTGGTGCATAATTGAGGTCTCTTATTGATGGTTAAAACTTAACATTATCTTTTGGTGTGAGAAGTAATTCTCCAAATGAAACATTTAAAACTAAAAGGAAAGTAAAAAGGGTGTAAATGCAATCTTTCTTTTCAAACTAATATATTATTCAACAGGTGAAAGGATCAATCATTCTTCCATTGTCACAATATTTTATCCATCTTATGTTTAACAGCAATAAACAAATAATAATAATAATAATATTATTATTATTATGTCATCTATCAATGTTTAAATTAATATCTTTATTTATAAATTTACGCAGTATTTTACTTAATTAAATTTTAAGAGAATTTATCTTTTTTCTTTCAAAAATAAATCTAATTCCAATATTTTAATGTACTAAGAGAAGTAATGTTGTAAGTATTAAAAAAAAAAAGACCTTCTAAAAGAATATAAGATCTTTCACTATGTCCTCTTTGTGAATATCCTTCAGAGATTGGCAATTATTAAGACAAACTGGTTTGTAAAAACAAAAGTAAGATCATCATTGTGACTTTGAATTTCAATGAGAAATAATGATTTCAACAATTTTTGAAGATTGCATGAAAATAAGGCGTAAAATATTTAAATAAATAAAATATAATAATCTAAGATTAAAGCATCATTCTACATTAAAATCTTAGGACTATATATTTTTATCATTAGATAAGAAAGAGAAGAGAATAAGAACTTTTTTAAAAGACAAAATAAGCAAATTACAGATTTCTTTTAGAATTTTAGATTTTTAAAAAATATATATAATGTGGCAATTTTAAAAGGTTGGTTGTCGTTATTGACATAATTTTTTATACTCACTCCCAGTAATAGTATTTTTATATATGTTTTTTATTAAAATTTAGATGAGAATACTGAAAATAATTAAAATAAAATATAAGAAGTTTCCTCAGAATTTAATGAATATTTAAAGACTAAATGAAATGAAATAAATTGAAAAGATTAGATACCTATAGATGGGATTTGCCTCCATTAATCCAAGAATATAATAAAAGAAATGATATACATCACACATTAAATAATTAATGAAATTGGGAATTATAGTTCATAGTTTTTTTAGATTATTAATTTGGTAATTAATTGTTTAAAATACTTTTTATTTAATTAATACTGATATTATCACATATAATTAATTTTTATTTTTTATACTTTGAAATTATAGTTTTTACATAAATTTAATATAATAATGATAGAAATTAATATCTTTAATAAAAGAATCTAAATTGAGAGTGAATTATTATTATTATTATTGAGAGGAGAGAATAAATTAAACACAAGAACTTTTAAGTGGAGGTAAAATTTAGAGAGGTGAAAAGTGAGAAAAAGAGACATATGTTTGATGTTGGAGATTGAGAGACACGCGCCAGACACTTTTGTACCCTTGTATCATTCTTGATATGGGTAGAGAGTGGAGAGACCAAAGAAAGAAAGAAAGAAAGAAAGAAAGTCCCTTGGGGGACGAATAATAAAAATGAATGAATGAATGGCTATGGCTATGGCTATGGCTATGGCTATGGTTATGGTTTGTTTCTGATCAAATGTCACCTTTCCATCTCCAATCCCATCACACATCAGTCCATCTTCTAGTCAGGGCTCTGAAGTCAATGCCCCTCACACACAACACACACATAAAAATCTCATATGTCTATATATATATATATATATATATGAATATGTGTACACATATATTGATTCCTATAAAGACTTGGCTTTACTACTGATGGCATAGATGCTGTTGCCCCCAAAAAAGAAATTCCAAACACACCCAAACCCAATGCCCTTCCATTCTTCATAAATAATCCCAATACAGTTTTTTTTTTTTTTTATTAAGTTTTCTTTTAGCCTATTTGCATTCCTCCTAGCCAGTCAGTCACACCCAATAATAAGTATACAAATTCAATTGTGAGAGAGAGACAGATGCCCCAAAACATAGATAAAAAGAAAAAGAGTGACACACTATAGAAATATGTTTTTTGGGGCACAAGTACAACAAAACAAACACAAATATAATAATAATAATTAAGCATTACCCTTTACCCTCTCTCTCTCTTTCTCTTTTTCCTCCTCTTCATTCCTCATCAAAGCCTTGTTTTTCACTCCTCCATCAACACCCAACAACACCCAAAAGCAAAAAAGAAAAAGAAAATTTGAAAAGTTCATATCTTTGTTTCTTGCTCTCTCTGTTTCTTTGTGGTGGTAGTGAAGGAAAGAAAAGGTCTTAGCTATAGGGAAGCAATGGAAACTACAACAAGAATTCAAGAAAATAGAAACCCATCTCCAATAAACTCT
This sequence comes from Ricinus communis, assembly GCF_019578655.1. NCBI lineage: Eukaryota > Viridiplantae > Streptophyta > Magnoliopsida > Malpighiales > Euphorbiaceae > Ricinus > Ricinus communis. Next base: position 27,482,578 of record NC_063264.1, read on the forward strand.
CCACACAGCAATGGAAGCAGCAGCAGCAACAACAATAACAGTAATGGGGTCCAATTAATTCACACCCCACCACTCACTCCAATACCCATATCCAGATCTGACTCTACTAACCCTTACCCAACAACCTTTGTCCAAGCAGACACTTCTACTTTCAAACAAGTTGTTCAAATGCTCACTGGCTCAACTGAGACAGCAAAACAAGCTTCAAGGACACCTCAAGATCCACCACTGACACCCACTTCTTCTTCCTCAACAGCAACAGCCACAACAAGGAACTTCACAATCCCACCTATCAAAACCACTCCAAAGAAACAACAGCAGCAAAACAACAGTTTCAAGCTCTATGAGAGAAGAAACAATTACAACCTTAAGAACAGTCTCATGATCAACACTTTATTGCCTAGTTTTGGTAATAATAATAACAGCAACACTAACAATTTCTCCCCAAGAAACAACAAGCAAGAGATCTTGTCTCCAAGTTTGCTCGACTTCCCTAAGTTGACACTTAGTCCAGTTACTCCATTGAATATTGAAGACCCTTTTAACAAGAGCTCTCCATCTTTAGGAAATTCATCTTCAGAGGAAGAAAGAGCTATTGCAGAGAAAGGGTTTTACTTGCATCCATCTCCTATTTCTACTCCTAGAGATTCTGAGCCTCAACTGTTGCCACTTTTTCCTGTTACCTCACCAAAAGTTTCAGGTTCTTGATTTTCTTCAGGATAATATATATGGATATTGTTGTGTTTTGGATGGTTTTGAGAGGTTGAGAGAGGCAAAGATATTTGGTTTTTAACTGTACAATTTGATCTCTCTTTCTTTTCATTATATATATTATATATATATATGGTAAAGTCTTTTTTAGCTTTCTTTCTTTCTTTCTTTTGAGTGTGTGTTTCTCTTTTAATTCCTTTTTTTGAGTACTACTTTAATGAGACAAAATAATTTAGGCAATTTTCATTTTTGATAGTACTATATATTCATATGAAACTGGAAATTTGAATCTTTTATCTTCTGACTTTGTGTATGTGTGCTCCATGGACTGAATTTCAAGAAATTTTCAGTGCACCTAATTAACATATATGATCATCCGAATGTCTTCATCTTCTCTTTGTTATCTTATTTCTTCTGTTATGTGAATGTAAATACACATTTGAAACAATAGTTAATAAAGTTAATCTTGCCAATAAGTTTATACTAAATGCTAGTCAAGTGTGAGGAGGCCCAGGACTGAGGGAAAGTTACATTTACAGATACTAATGGTAGATAAGTTCAACTTGCTGGGAATGGCTATGTTGTCTAAAGATGTTAAACCATGTAGGCAATGTACTAACTTCCATCAAAAGTCAAGTTGTACTTTTAAAATGTTAATAAAGCTCTCATAAGTAGAGTATATATTTTGTCTTAGAATGGCCCACAAATCAATGGTTAACAAGTTCATGACAAGATTTTTTATCATCTTTATTATTGACTTATCTACTGCTATAAAACATTTCCTCTTTTCTTTTTCCCCGCTATTTTTTCTTTTTGGTTACATTGGATCAATCTTTATAATGACTACTAACCCTTTTGTATAAAATCTTTGTCCTTCTGATTTCAATATACTAATGGAGTCATTAATCACATAACAAAAGCTGTATTTTGCACTAGGAAAGCATGTAACCAGAAACTAAAGCTGTTGCTAGCTTTTAGTTACACTGCTTTTTCCTTTTCTTCCTTGTAAGTTTCTCTTCTTTTTTTTTCTTTTTCTTATTCTCAAATGGGGAATTCCATAATTTTCTATATGATTCAGAAGATGTAATGATCTCTCCTGACTCCTGGATAAGTGTTGGCTACTGACTGAATCTTTGATAGAAGATATTGTAGCAGTAGTGTGATCATCAGAATTTAGATTCTTGAGTGGCCATCATCTTAGTATTGGAGAGAGGAATGCTCTTAGATTTTGGATATCTGACATAATGTATAAAGTATTTAAGAAACTATATGAATAAAAGAAATCAATGGCCCATCTCATTTGTTTCTTTTCATCAAGAAGGTAGTGAAGTTATTGTCCTTTCCTATAACTTGGAGCTGCTATATAATATATGCAGATTCGGGTTTAGTATTTTCCTTTTTCTTTCTTCTTCTTCTTTTAAATTTCATTTTTGCTAATATAATGCAGCATTTTCTTGACTTGTATGAAACAAGTAGACAAGTTCTTATAAAATAATATACACAAAAAAAAAAAATGGTTTTCAAAAAAACAGAGAAAATTAATATGATGATGTTTGATAATGAAGGAAAAGAAAAGGCAAAGTTAACTGGGTATTCTTAGTGTATTCCTACTTAATTATTGAATGAGTAATACGGACTGCATTGTGAGTGTCTTATATTTAGATAATGAGAAAGTAAGACATGGTTTATATTAGGTTTAATTGTCGAAATAATTTTGTAATTTATACTCGTTTTTAAATTTAGTATGAGTTATTAAATTTTTAATCTTGATATTAATTTCAATTTTAGTTTTCGATGAAATTATTATTAAATTTTTTAATATGGTGTGAGTTAGTATTTTTATTATTAAAATATTATAATTTTAAGTATATAAAATTAACAAAACTCAAAAGTTTAAAAAATAAAAAATTATTTTGTATGTTTAAACGATAATATTTAAGTAATAGGATAAGTCATCAACTCTAAAATTGATTTTTTTTATTACCATCGAAGATTACGACACATCAACAAATTTTGTTGATAAATTCGTTAAAGATTAAAATTAAATTCAATAATAAATATAATATTAAAATTAAAATTTAAAAAAGTATTTGCTTATAAAATAATATAGTATCTTCTTGACTTGTAGGAGACAAGTAGACAAGTTCTTATTAAATTAAATACACAGAAAATGGTTTTTCAATAATTCTTTCTTAATTATTGAATGAGTAATATGTGTTATGAATATATTATATTTAAATAATAAAAGACTAAATTGTATTTTATATTATATATCTATTTTTCATGCGTCACTTATTTTATAATAGATTACAATATACCACAAATAGCTAAAAGAATTAAAAAAAATATAAGAGAAAAAATGCAATAACATGTTTTACTCTGTTAATATATAACAAAATTTCTTTATAGTCAACTAAAAAAAATTATAACTATAAAAAAGTTATTAAAATTTAATAGAGAATTAAGTGCTAAAATTTTTCTTTTGAACTAATATTTAATCTTGATGGTGAAACGATAGTAACTAAAGATAAGATAGTTTAATATCTTATTGTATTATACAAATAAAATTAATGAGACTATAATAATACAGTAAGAAAAAATATAATATAATATATATTTTTTAAATATATATATATATATATATATATATATATATTATTTTATAGAGAAATATTTTTAAGATGGGATTTAAAAATTTATAATTTATTATAATATAAAATTTATTTTTATCTACAAATAGCCTAATTTGAGACTGAAATTTCTTATAATTACGTAAAAGTCATTCTAATATATATATATATATATATATATATATATATATATATATATATGAGTAATTGGTCAATGCATAGACAAAGAACCGTCAAGATCATTTTATTTATTTATTCTTGTTTTGATATTAATTTAGATGCAAGTTGAGTAGCTCTTTTAGTTCCCAATTGGTGAACTTGCCTGACAAAGGTCCTTTCTTCATTTAGACTAATCAATATAATCCTACTTTGGAACTAAGTAGGAAAGATGAGAAGAAAACAAACAAACAGAAATATCATTTTGACTCTTTAGGGATTGAAACTTCTTAGCACAAAAAAAAAAAAAAAAAAAAAAAAAAAAAAAAGAAGAAGAAGAAGAAGAAGAAATAAGCACCCAACTAGAAGAGACTGTTTTTTCTCATTTTGGGGAAGATGTTGTTCTTCACATATTAGCTGAGACCACCTTCATGCTAAGAATTGCTTGCTTTTCTATATGTGGGTTTCTTTATTCTAAACTAAAATCATACACAAATGTAACACATATTAGTGTATATGCACAATAAGTAAGTTGTTATGTCTTTGTGTTTTCTTCCTTTTATCATTCAAGGAGTTAACTGGCCACTTCTTTTTTATAAAACTATAATCTTACAAGTGATTTTGAGAAGGTAAGATTGTAACAATGGTGTTTCAACTTTTTGATTTTATTTTTTTTATTTTAGTGTTTTAATATTTTCTTTTTTAATTATCTTAATTCTTTTAATTACTATACATTTTCATATTTTTGACCGATCTACTGTTATAATAACGCAGACCGAGCAAAAAAAGAGTTTATATTTTTATAAATAATATAGACAAAGCGGGCCGATTTATTTTTTGAATTAGATTTTAATGGCAAAACGAAAATTACTAAAAGATAAAAACACTCTTATTTAGGAAATTGAAAATAGTATTTATTGTCTTCTTCTTCCTTGAAAACCTTAGCCATCCAATCTTCTTGATTCCTCCAAATTCTAACCAGTCACCTTATTACACTATCTCACACACTTTGAATGATAAAAAAATCTCCATAATTGAACATCTAAACTGGCTCTAGCTTTCTTGCTCGCTCTTTCTCCCTTTTATCTCTTTTAATGGAGTTATTAATATTATAATTCCATATTGGCGTTCCTTATGTTTTTTTTTTTCACTGCTTTCTCCAATGTTTCCTTTTAAATAGGAATTACTTTACTATTGGAAGACCTCTGGTTCGTTCCGATTCTCAAGCATTATTTATTCTCTATATGCATCCAGTCTCTCTTACTTGATAGTCTTTTTAAATTATTACATGTGCAACTATTTCATTTATTTTATTTTTATATTTTAGCATATTGAATTCCAATTCAGAGTTAGAAATTGACATTAATTTGAAAGTAGTAGAAGAAGAAAAATAACAAGAAGAAGAAGAAGAAGAAGAATGGTGTGGAGCATGTTGGTCAATTAATACGAAGTGATTACATGTCATCTGATGTGGCTTGCTTATTTAGAGATATGGGTCTTGTTTTTGCTGAGTCAGCACCTCGGTTAGGGTAAAATATCCAAAAGCACTGAAATATATAGTAGTAAGAGAGTTGAGATACTTGATTAAAAAAAAAATGAAATACCAAACTAGCAAAAATCAAAACGCACAAATGTGATTTTTTGAGCAACAATGTCGAATTAAAAGAAAATATTTTTGTTAAAATACTTTTTTTAATATGCTAAAAGAAAAATCTCAACCATTGGTAGATTCGAGAACTTTTGAGGAGATCTTCTATCCTGAATGGGTAGTTCCTTATTCTGAAATTTTTCTGAACCAAACACGTTTAATTTCAGAGTTTCTACAACTCTACGGCCAAACAACCCAAAGGTGTATTATGTTATTAGTTCCAACTCTTTACATATATGAATCAACCATTCCCCGTCCCATTTCAATATGCAATTTGATTTATTCATGTATCCCTGTGCCTTAGAGTGCTGTCATTCTAGAAGCCTACCAGACATCCTATCTTTGCCCCGATGTCCACTTTCTGCTCTCATCGGACCGTTTCTCTGGACCAGACTGTCACATATATAGTATCTATTTATAATTAAAACTAGTTTAACACTCGCGCTTTGCGCAGGATTTAATTAAATATTTTATTGATAAATTATATATTTTTATTTATAAATTAAATTTTAAATTCATATTTATAGTTAAATTTATTATACCTTATATAATAATTATATTAGTCAATATCTATTTAAATTATTATAATTTCTAATATAAATTACATAATTAATAGATTATATATTAAATATTTTATATTGATATTAGTTTGTACGTGAAATATAAATATAATAACTATCCTAGCATATATAAAAGTAGATATTGTGGAAATAAACAGGCTGGTTCCATTTTACAGTTTCAATTCCAGTTGCTTCTAACCAATTTTTAAAAAATTAAAATAAATTATTTATTTTACGAGTATAAATTGGAATTGTTAGTTCCGATTCCAGCTGAGAAAAAACCAATCTTGAACTAGTCTCTTGGTTTTGAGTCGCTTCGAGTCTGTTTTAACTAATTCGATTCTATTCATTCAATTTATATATTATTAACTTGAATATTGAAAACTAAAATAAGTAATGTGAGAATTTATGAAATGTAAAACATAAATAAATAAAAAATCATATTTAAGCTCTAATTTTGTTGACAATATAAAATATGCATGAACATATACAATTAAATATTTATTACTAATTAAATTTTAGTAATATAAAATAAATAAAAGTAAAAAAATAAAACTGAAATATAGAAGCATAGAGACAAAAAAAAAAAAAAGGAGTCGATGCGGTTTTAAAAAAAAAAACTTAAACAGCTTTAATATATTTTTATTAAAATTTTTCTTTTTCCTTCTTTAAGGTATTTGTAAGTAGAAATCATAAAGTATTATAAAATTATATAATGTTTAAATTTTTTCCTATAATTAATAAATAAAAATCATTAAAAAAGAATAAATAAAAGCTATAGATGAATGTAAATTTTAAATTTAAATGAAAGTAATTAAACTATAGAAAAAACACAATTTATTAATGAACTTAAAATAGTAAATAAAAATAAAAATAAAAATATCAAATGAATAATTAAGTTTAAAGTAAGATTTTGTAACATAGCAAGAGATAATATATACAAAAAAGATACATATATAAATTTAAATTGAAAAATTATTATTATTAAAATTAATAAAAAAAAGTAACAAATGTCATGTTTTAGTAATTTTACGTGACAAGCTGTGATTAAGTCATTCTTTTTGTTTCATCTTTAATAAATATATTTATATATTATAGATTAATACATTAAATCATAATTAAAAATTTCATAGAATTCGTTCTTGAATAGAGATTTAAAGTTGAAATTATAAATCATATGAATTTTATGAAATTTAATCTATTTTCAAACAATTTAAGATAAAAGGTTAAATTTTTTAAAAACCAACATAAAATAAATTTTAAAAAGTCTCCTCTTAGAGTTAAAATTTTTAAACTCCATATGTGATTATAATAAAGATCCTATAATATTTGAATAAAAATGATAAAACCAATTCAATAAAATCTCAACTATTTAATTCAAAATGAATGATTTAAATTTTATTATCCAATAAATAAATATCTGATTTTAATTAATTTAAGCCGTTAATTTCAAATTAAAGGCTAAAATTATTCAAACATTAATTACCAAGTTTAATCACATATGATAGAATCAAATTTCAAAGCTTAAAATATAAAATTTTCATATTATAAATAAGTGTAAATTTATGAATTTAAAAAAATAGATAATTAAAATCTCTAGCAGTAGGAACAACAATTTTAAAAATCCTAAATTTATAAGTTTTAAGACTTAAAAACTTTAAAAAATTTAATTTCATCAAGGTAACAGACCCTAAAAAAAGATAAAAGAAGATGTGATTATTATTATTATTATTATCATCATTCTTTTTATTAAAGATGTGTTTCAATTTTAAAACACCCAATTAGGGATTATAATCACCTTGTTAAAATGTTTATGAATAAGATTAAATATTGAAAAGTCATAGATTAAAAATAAGACTTACATAAATATGATGGCCAAAGGGGTAGAAATGACCTAACCCCCACAAAAATGATGAACAATAAAACAAATGAAATTTCCCAAAAGAATTTCCTTTTATGAAGACTCATTAAATTTTGAACAAGTCATATTACCAATCAATGAAGTTTGTCTAGTAGTGGTAGGTCCATCATAAATATCTTAATATTATATGATTCTATATCACTTGCATAATATCTATTAAAGTGGTCAGAATAATAATTAGTAGTAATAATTAGGGCAAAAAACAGTGAAAGAACTTGCTCAAGGAATGTCAACAATTGCTTCTGTTTTTCCAAATAGTGATTGATGAGATAATAGAGTATTAGTAGCAGCCCAAAAAGATAAAAAAAAATAAAAAAATAAAAGAAAATCACATTTTCTTGAGAATTATTAATGGGCATTTTGACATTCCTATATACTCTTTTATGCTCTCTTGTTGTTGTTGATGTTACACAGTTAAAATAAAATAAAATAAAAACTAATTGTCAACTTTTGATTTGGTGCTGCTTTTCTTGATATGATTTATTTCAATTATGTTCTTTGAATCTTAGGGTTTGTAATAATTTCTCCAATTATTAACCCCCCAATCTTTTCAATAATTTTCCTCATTTCTCACTTTCCTACATGATTCTAAACTGTTTTTTCTCTCCTTTTTTTCCTTTCTTTAAACATTGTATAAACATACTTGAAATTGTTGTTTAGCACTAAAAAAGCAGATTTAGAATTAAGGATAAGTACAAAAAATATTATGAAATTTTACTTTTTTATAGCTTTTAGTATATTGACTTTTTCAGATAAAAAAATGTATATAATTATAACAAGTGATAAGAAAATACCTTACTGATTAAAAATTTTCATCTTTTTTATTTGACTTAAAACTGATTTTATTAAATAAATGACTTTTAAACTATAATTTAATGGTAAAAAAATAAATTATGAGCTATTGAGCTCTAAATCTACATTGTCAGACAAACAATATAATAATAATAAGGGGTAATTACTATTTGCTCTCTGTATTTTTTATATTATACTAATTAACCTCTAACATTTAAAAATATTTTTTTCATTTTTTTATTTTGTAATTTTATACTAGAAATTTTTTTTGGCAGAATTTTTATTAAACAACCGTTAACTAGATTTAACTTTATACTATTTACCCCTTAATTTTTGATATAATATACAAATTGCCTCTTATACTTTATTTATTTTACTAAAACCCTCTTGTCTAATTTTTATGCAAAAATTAATAACTAGTGCTCTTTAATTACTCTAAATTTTAGCAATAATTCAATTTCGGTACAATCTAAATATCTTAAAAATACTTATATCAATCAAAATATTGAAAATTTATATAATTTAACACTAAATTATTAAAATAAAATAGATATTATTTTTATTTTGTTATAATAGAATTATAACTTTGATAAAAACTTGGAGGATCAAATTATATTTTTTATCAATTTAGATCTTTAATTGTATTGACTTTTAAAATGCAAGAAAATTTTAGTACAATAAATAAAATATAGAATGCAATTTATATATTACACAAACAATATGGGAGCAAATAGTATAAAACAAAACCTAATTGACCATATCCTAACAGAATTTACAATGAAATGGGTTTTTAATATAAAATTATAAAATAAAAAAAATATTTTCCAAATATTAAAGAGTAACTAATATAATTGAAAAAACACAAGAGACAAATAGTAATCACCCCTAATAATTGAGATAAAAATAATTGAACTTTTCAGACTGAAAATTTTAAACTGTGAAATATATACCTCTTTTATTTAAAAAAACATATATCATAAAGAGTGAAACCAATATTGCTTTTTTCTCTTACAATTAACTTTATCAAACAGATGGACTTCTTTTGTTTTTTTTATGATAAACCTACTTTACTTTAGAAAAAATTACTAATTTACCTGTCTTTTCTTTTACCACAAGAGTTTTCAAAATCTAATATTTTTTATTTTTGTTATTGAAACAAATTTTACAGAACTGATTTCAATTAGGCTCTATGTTTTTAACTTAAAGCCATGCTTATAATTCTCATATATGTGCTTAAGTTAATCTTTAGTGGTAGAAACTATGTAAACAAGGTAAGTCACTGGCAGGACAAACATTAGCTACAAGTTTCAAGAGCCATAAACTGGCCTTAGAAGCACCTTCTCTTCTGTATTCATGAAATTTTTAAAAGGAACAGGGTGTCAAAAAATTGAATTCCTGTGTGGAAGCAGAGATTCCTGACTAACTACAGAAGCACATTTTGGTTCCTCTTCAATTTGTCAGGCCAAGCATGAGAAGCAACGACTCCTCAAAATATTGAAAAAGAAATGCGGGAAGAGCTCTATTAAGTAGATACAAATTAACAGAGAAAGGCAGCAGGTTCAGGCTGAGATAGAACTTTTATTTATGCATACATTTGTGAATCACACTAGGCGACATTCAGTATATATCCTTATACAAGTACAAGATCTGACTTCAGATTTCTGACAAAGAGTTGATTGTCTTGAAGCCATGATTCTCTGGAAGAGGAGCATTTCCTTGCCGGATAGAAATCACTGCCTCCAAACCTAGAACAGGGATGATAACTCAGATACCCAAGCATAAGATAATGTGAACACAGAGTTATCTAGCTTCATCATGACTTGATTTTCATATAAAAGTGTGCTTTTGTGTAAAGATTTCAACATCCACCATAACAAAAATTCCTGACATCTCATACTCAACTAAATCGAGTGTGCTTTAGCTTTTAAAAACTGTATTTCTTCCTGTAACAAAATGCAATAAGTACAGGCAGAACCAGACTTGAATAAGTAGCCATGTTTGTTACTTATGGTCGAGAAAGGAGTCTAATTAGACTCCTGCACCATGCATACCGAGTCAATTGTTTGAACTTAAATAGGGGGGGTATTAATGTCCAAGTAATGACAAGAACGAATATCTGCCCATAGCCAATATTCAATATAAAGAATGGTGAGCAGGAAATGGATGGAGACAATAAATATACATGGTTAAGTAGACAGCACTCTAACATAATATGTCATAACATGATTTTATTAGTTATCCTTGAAACAATTATTAGAATATAAAATGAGATGCCAATTCTTACCTGCTCCTTTTGCAGCAACAGCTTCTTGAACAACATCTGTCACAAACAAAATCTCTGATGGTCTATCAACTCCCACTGACTCTGAAATTTCAATGTAACTGCGTGTTTCTCTTTTGTTCCTGCAAGCAACTTAATAATGAGGCATCACCTAAATCACATTAAGGCAAACTGGTACTAGCAGCATCTATGAAACTCACCCTACTGTGGTATCAAAGAAGCCAGATAAATATTTTCTCAGATCACCATAATTTGTCTTGCCAAATATAAGCCTTTGGGCCAATCTGCTACCACTAGAATAAATATACACCTGGAGCAAACAAAATAGTAACTAACAACTCAGAAATAGCATCCACTACCGTAACAAGTCACCAATTTTGTTTTGGAAAAGAAAGACTAACAAATACAAATGAAAGAATACTTTCATGGTCAGATTATGAAAGAATTTTATTGATATTTCAGGAACAATTAATTGGAAGATAAATCTGGACTTTTGGCACAGCCCAAAAACATTGATGTAGCCAAACAAACAGAAAAGAACCAGCAATTGACTGTTAATATACGCTGGCAGTCTACCTCATATTAATGTATTCATGGTCAATTTTGAGGCAAAGGAATGAGACACAGCAAATAAAATCATGAGATGGTTAAACTCACTAACAAACATGAAATATCAGGGTTCAAGTCTGTATGATGCAGCAGGAAGTTATCCCTCATACCCTGACTAAAGGAACGTTTGATAACTCAAAGTATCACTTAAATTAAAACTTTCAGCACTTATTACTTTTAAAATGGTTGGATAACATAATGTGGGCCCAACTTAAAAGTTTCACTTAAATCAAAAACCATCTAATATGGTAAACTAAGATAGTTAAAATTTCTACATAAAATGCTAAGTTATTGGTTTTTCAATATTTTTTATTGGAGTGACCTTTATGTCCTTATTACCACTTTCAATTATCACCGATAAACCAGAATTCTTAATCTGACCTGTGTACCCTTAATATCCTTAAACCATTGATTCTTATGCTCTTGTTATTAAATATTAATATTATCTTCAGTATATATGATTGTTGTTTCTTTCAATTATCATTAACAAGCCACCTAAATGATTATATCATTGTTCAATGATCCCATTTCTCTGTTAGTCACACCAATATCATTTACAAAACCACAACATTGTGAAATAACTTTTTCCCCACTCGTAAAGTTGTGTCAAAAATGCTTTGAGTAATTTTATATAAATTCATAGCTGGAGCCCCCAAATAGAGGTTTGTCATCATACATGCTGCAGATGAAAAATAAATAGGATAAAATGGAGAAAAGAAAAAAAATAACCTTTATGCCCAAAGCATGCCACTTCTCCAGGGCTTCTGGCACATCATCATAAACTACTCCTTCCAATTCATTATTCTGAAATCCAGTTCTCCATATATGACCCTGTGTGTTTAAATTGTAAGAACAACCCATAGATAAGTTTCATAGCAGGCACATCTATTTCTTGATAAGCTTCAAATAAAAAATTTACTTGCAATTGTTTCAAGGCAGTGATCTTCCGATCCGCTTTAATCATTGCTTCAACATTAGCTACCAAGGCTGCAATTACTTCCTCTTTCCCTGCATCATCTGGTGGAATGGACACAGCCTCATTAACACCTCGAGCCAGATCATCTTCAACCTGCAAGATGATTATTGAAAATTTAATCAATCAACAATTTTCAAGCTGTCTCTGGACCTTCTTCAATGTTAAGACAAGGTTAATAAATTACTATTTCTCTTTTAAGCAAAGAAATGCACCATGAAGTGCTAGTCCTTTTTGTAGAGATCCTCCTTATAAATTTTAAGAGGTTAATTATAAATTGTAACAAGAAAACTAAGTTATGTCTGGAAAGAGCTGCAATAGCATCATTGACGCCAGATCCCCCACAACATCATGAAAACTCATTACTACTACTATCAGGTATACTCTGGTTGTCCAATTTCCTTATTTTTTTCTAGATATCTCATCCTTTGGCAGAACACTTGCAGCTTTTCCAAGAGTAGAACATAAGTGACCTACTTAGAGCAAACCAGAATTTGTTGTGGACATACTGCCATTCAACCTTTTAATTATAATGCTTCTAAGAATCCACAGCAAAACATTTCAATAATATATCACTAATCAAACTTTGGTCTGCATCTACGAATTATTTTTAATGCATAATACGTATCTGATAGAGTAATACATGAAGCACCAATATAAGAAATGGCAGTAATGCATTAAAATGCCATAAAGTTTAATGAAAGAGAACATTCTTGCAATCAATACAATCAAATATAACTTTACACTTCAACTGAGATCGTGTAATAGAAAGCACAATGTAATGTGCTAATGCAAATGGGAATCCAGTCAAGAAGACGATCATGTTATAACTTCTTTACTAAAATCTTACTTGAGTGCGCAATAATTTTATATCGTCTTGAGTTTCTGCAGTCTCGTATGTCGCATACAAATGTCTCCCAACATTATCACGGGCATATGGAAAGAGAACATCAGCAACAAATGTGATGGGAGTAGTGGTCCCTTCAATGTCAAGAACAATGCAGCCCTGAAACCAAAAATTTGAAATTTGAAAATGCAACATTGAGATTAGTAATACAGATTAGACTTAGAATTTCCAACACCAATTGGACTAGAACAACAAAAATAACATAAGAGAAAGAAAAAAAAAAAAAGATGTTAGTAGTAACAAGTCCAGAATTTGAGAACTAACTGGCAGTGACTGCATTCCATGGTTTGAATCCTTCAATCCTGCCTTCACAGATGTGTTTATGTCTCTGTTACTACCTATAAGGGCTTTGACATTCTGAATGAGACCATGGTTTGGAGTAGACCAGTCCAATCCCAGTTGATGAAGTTTGATAGCAGCATCAAAAAGATAGTGATAACATTCAGCCTGAAAGATTTCCCACCAATTTAAGAAGCTTAAACAGTAAGCTACAAAAGGCAACAAGATGCTAAAGAAGAATCATGGAAAAATGGAAAACACAAAGAGAGAGAGACACGAAAGAAAATACCTATGCACACAGATGAAGAGGCATCTTTTTCAAATGTTGTAAATCCATTCAAACCTAGCTATTTGATCAATCTCTCAGATGTATGATTTATAATAACAGTCATACATGAGCAAAAATTTCAGAAGTACTACTCTGAACCAGTTACTTCATTGGGAGGAAGTATCATCATCCATATAGATGCTATTTCTTTTTTATTTTTTATTTTTGATAAATGGGTTTGGGTAGAACTCATTTTCAAAAGCTAGCTCAAAAGAAAAGGATGCCCAATCCACATATATACTATAAGAGCCCAACAATTTAGCGATGTGGCATAAATACAACTTTCAACAATTTTTTAAACCCTAATGGAGAGATTTGGTTTTCTTGCCTGCTTTGAGTTCCTGGGTCTTTTAAGCTTAGTAAATTATACTAATTAGTGCAATCGAAGGATGGCAGATATATCACCACTTGTAATAAAATGAGTATTGCTTGTCATGGTTTGGGCATCTCTAGTCTAGATCAACAAATGTGCCTTCATAGAAGGTAGAGTATCCAAGATACAAGATTAAAAGGGAAAAAGATTGGACGTCAGAGTGATTTATGATGAAATAGTGAATAAGGATTTAATAGCATATGACCCTTCTATAGATCTACTCCCAAACAAAGAAAAACAAAGAAAAAAGATCCATATAGCTAACTCCCAGCTAGATTATGAACAAGGTTAAATAATAAGAGACATAATAGCAATAAGAGTTTCATAAAGATATATAGTAAGGTTTTCAAAACAAATGCATATAATGATACAAGTAGAATTTGTTAGTGACAAAAGGACTTGCAAAGGACAATGCCCAATCCAGCAGCAAGTAACATTTTTTCTAAAAAGAATGATAACAACTAACATGAAAGCCATTAAACAGAAAAAGAAACTAGAAGGCATCCTCTAAAGGAGATCTATTGTATCCTTTAGTTCAATTGAAGTTATCTTCAAGATCTTTCCATTAGTTCCAGTGGTCTTCCACTTTAAACAATATTTGTCTTATTTCTAATCTAGATATGCCAAATTTAACTCTACTCTTTACCTTCCTTAAGGAGATCTAACGTGCCCTTTTGTATTATTGGACATAATTATCGTCAAATCATAATCAGCTCGAATAATACAACTTTTCATGCGTAATAAAGGTAAAACCATCCAGTAACTGATGAGTTTTAGGACTACTAAGATCATATTCACTAAAGGCTACATTCCTGACCTTTTCTTAAGGACATTAAAGATATTAGACGTTCAACTTAAAAACAATGACAAAAAGTAGACATAAACTTCCTATGCGCAAAATAGTTTCGTTCAAATCTTTCAATTGGTAAGCACAAACCTGAGTTTTGGCACTGATCCATGAGTCTCCCCATATATATATGCCATGATTGCGAACAAGAACAGCGGTTGTTTTAGGGTATTCTTCTATCTGGTAAATAAAAAAATGTTCTAATTAGTTCAGAGCAATATCTTCTAATGATAAAATAGTAAACAAAATTAAAAATATTCAGAGATCCTGAACCAAAGCCACATCTAAGAAGGCATTAATCTAGTCCGTTTCCATTTTTCAGTAAATATCAGTTGATGGAACTGTACTATAACTTAATCATAGATCCAGTCCCACAGTATCTAATTATCAGTTACTGTAACTGTATCATTTAATTCTGCAGATGAACAACAAGAATTACACATGTTGTAAGAGTCCCTTTATAAGAAGCACATACAGCTTTAGCAAGTGAATCTGTAAGCTCATTTTCGTAGGCTGTGTTCTCTATTATTGGAACTACAAGTTCGTCATAATACCCATGCCCTTTAATTCCTTTTATCATCTCCATATGAGTAATCTGCAAAAGAATGCAGTCAGAGTCAGTTGAATATTCAAATTACAATCCACAACGTAAAAAGTTTAACTGCAAATGAAATAAGAATATGATCTGATCTTTTAGGAAACATCAATAGCAAACCATAAGAAGACACCCATTTAACAATTAAATAGTGATACCACTGCCCTGAAATCACACTGTTGAACAAGCTAGTGATTTAATCTGTTCAATGTGAATTGCATTTCAGAACTCATGAGAAAAGATTTGCAACTAGTGTTCAACAGCTAGCTAGAATTTATGCAAAATAAATTAATGGAAGAAAGATTGCTGAGACTTTCCCAACATACACTTTGGTCCTCTCTTTTCTTCAAATTCTAGCATACTCTCCCCATTGATCATTCCATTACCTCTTAAATGGAACATCAGTACAGATCCAAAATGTTTCATGTGTAACACTCATGAAAATCATACAGTACAACCTAAAAATTGCATAGGCAGTGCCATTAATAAAAGTCTCACAATAAATAGCCGTGCCTAATAAACCTAAGAGCTAAAGGTTAATGTACAGACACGACAGTTAACTTAAAAAAGAAAAAAACTAGAATATAAACAGATTAAATCACAGGAATTGTATAATTTGATGTTAAATAAGAGAGAGGCAAACTGTTTATAAAACCAAACTGTTCATAAGGCCAAACATGAGGGGGAGAAGAGGGGTGGTTGATCGGGGTTTGTAAGTTTTCATAAGACTATTTGCTCATTTTTCAACTGATTAAGCCTCAAAATATCATTTCTAAAACATGTGTTTACTAACTAAATTCATCATTTCAAAGCCATGTGCAAATACATTGTTGTTTGTCTTTCCGTTCCCTAAAAGCATTTACTATGCACTAGTCAAAAAGGCATCAGTCATTATCAAATTCAATCTAAACTTCACTTGGTTCTTAACTGCATGTCTAACCATCCCCATGTTTTATACTATCTGCATCTCTAAACATCCCTAGAGTTTATGCTACTTATATCAATTTTATCAACCTTATTCCTAAAACCAAGTCAAGACAAAAGGAAATACATTAAAGCTATCACTTCTCATTTTTAGTCAAGTGATCATGCACTTTAAACCTAGCCAAGGATAGGTTTGAACCGCAAATCGGACTAGTCAACCCTGAATTTGCCCTGGTCAATTGTTTTGGTTCATGAAATGGCCCGGAACTATCAAGGGGCCAGTTAAGGTCCAACACCCCCACCCCCCCTCTATTGAACTTGGCATTGAACCTGAACTGACGATCCAAGCCAATTTAACCCTTCAAAAGAATATTATTTTTTGTGAATATTAGATGTTTAAGCTTATTAGTCTAAATTTGATCAATTTATATAAGAAATGATTAAGACACAAATATATTAAAACTAAATTGAGTTTATTCAAATCTTAATATCTCATGCAAAATTAAATCTTAATTTTGATCCACATAAAAAAGCTAACTAAATTAAATCATAATTCTTAACTTTTATGAAACATATAGTTATTATAATAAATCTTATAAAAAATAAAATAAAAAATTAATGGAGCAAGGAACTTAAATCTTCTTCAGAAAATAATTATAATTTTAAATTAACTTTAATTTACTTATACGATTAAAACTGGGATCGAACCAAGGCCAAACCATATATGGAACCATAAATTGGTCCTAAATTGTTTAATCCTTACTCATTGTTAGAAGTTGTATTTATCTCACATCGCTTAGTTACTGGGCTGTTATAGTGTACATAAGTGGATTGAACACCCTCTTCCTTTGAGCTAGCTTCTGGGATTGAATTCTACCTAAGCCCATTTGTCACTTGTGAACCGAACCTTCTATGAAAGGGCCAGTTCACAATTCAACCTCTAAACGAACCATGAATCAATGGTTCAGGACTAGTTCATACCGTTGACCAAGTCTAACATGCTTATTAAGTGGCTCTCAGAATCCTATTCCCATTTATTTATACAATCAAGATATAGTTCGGATTGGAGAACACTTGATTGCTCTAACAGGCAGAAATTTGTAGTTTGTAACCTGAAACTAATCATTGTTGTTTTATAACATCTGGCATCAACATCATAAAACCCAGATTTTGATGTAAACCCCACACTATATTGAAAAAGAATTATGAATTTAATATGCTTACATGGGCCTAAATGGGTTACTACTAACACTTAAAGGTTGACTTTGGGACCACATGGACAAGTCTAGCCCCATATCTAGTTGTCGGGTCAGTAGTTGATGCAAGTTCTAGCCTTATAAATAGTATCAGAGCAACCCACTAGCCCAAGTATGGAATGAAGTATTGTATGAAGCTAAGTGCTATACCGTAAAAAGTAGGTGAGAACCACCTTTAGAATTCGTACGCGTCACAACTAGAATCCATGACACGCTTGTTGGGCTACGATTCTAGGCTATGGTCTGACTCTGGCAAGTACATCCCATAATAGGAAAAAATTAGGGATTTTACATGCTTATAAGAGCCTAAAAGAATTACTGCTAACACCTAAAAGTTGACTTTTGGACTACATGGACAAAACTAACCTTGTCTCTAGTTGTTGAGCAAGTAAACCATGCAGATTCAAGCTTTACATTTTAACAAAGATTATAATCTTCCTACCGCCTTAAGAGAGTTTAAATGTTCACTCCACCACACGCATAATAAAACCCAAGCTACAGGCACAAGTGCTACTACAACACTATAATGCCTAACGACTACATAAGATCTCTCTTGATACAATATTTGTCCCTTTAGGAGGGTGGAGAGTTAGAAAATACAAGGAACCTTACTAAAAAGGATATCATGATTCATGAAAAATAACTACAAAGAGAAAAGACGAATAAAACTCACAAACATTTCTAAATGATGCACAAATACTTACTTTGAATTCTTTCGATAATGGATTGATCATTGTAACAAGACAAGATTCCATTCCATGACTATGAATTACAGCTCCTGCATTGCACATCTCATATGCCTAAAATAAACAATAAACAAGTGTTAATTATGACCTCAGGAAAGATTGTGAAACTAGAAACAAAAGGATGAATAAACAGCATATTAATTCTTAATATTTATTGAAATTAAGGATCCTCGCATGAAGATTAATAATCGTGAACATTGTAATATTGGGACTGCTGCAGTGCTAAAGCTTCTCTATGGAAATTTATTCAGTCGAAAATTATAAAGGTGGCAGCAATAAGATAGTCTTTTAGAAATTTTGGCAAAATTAGTAACTAAAGTAAAAGACCATTTGAAAAGTTGACGAGAGATTATAGAACCAACTGCCACAAAATACCCATTTTCATCATCTAGATAATATCAGAGAGAACAAAGTTAACTAATTACTAGTCATAAAGAGAATACAAAAAAAATGATACCTTCAAAAAGAGAGGACCACAATCAGAACACTTGGGAGGCTTGTGTGGATAAGGCTTTGGAGATGGTGAAGACAATATAGAACCATTTGCAGCTAAGACATACATGTCCTCTGGTTCCATTCTTTCCTTCTGCACACCTGCCAAATTTCGAATCACAAGGAGACAGCTTTAGCAAAATATGTCTGGTAGTCAAATGCCACAGCAAGTTTATACAGACATATAATTACTAATAAATATGAGAAATCAGATATCACATTATTTGCACAAACAGAGAGATCAGCAGAATATAAGATGACTACAGATAACAAATAGACTGTCAATCAAACTACTGACTTTCAAAAACAACAGTAATCATTAAATAAGCATGCACAAAAGGCGCAACAGCATAGTATCAACTAAACTTTAACTCAATAATCAAAAGAAAGTTAACAACCATATTTAACTGTTCAGCCGAATGATCCTTCTACCTAGTTGAGTCCTGTCTAAACTCATTTCTCTATCATTCAGGCAATGAAAGTAACAACTACCCTGTAGTCAAATAACATAGAAGAAAACAGAACTCACCATACGATTGAGACCATTAAGTAAGCAAAACAAAAGCACTCATAGAAGCATAGATTAAAAGGAAATCTCGTCTTCTTATGGAGAAAACAAACCTTCATCAGGAAAGAAGAATAATAATTATATATATATATATATTATTAAACAGCATAGCCAGAAACATAAAATAACCAGGCTTTCCAGTTACAGATATTCAGTGAAAACAAACAATAACGAATGCCCAATAATCAAAAACAAAATCTCATAAAAAAGAACGAAGTACCTATCCAATTAACCTATACAACTCAAACACCATGAAAATCAGACAACATAAAGTAAGCATCTTTAGCAAATACAATAATAACAAGAGAGAGGATTACCAGAAGGAGACATGAGGATAAGCTGATTAGGCTTAGGAATGGAGTCATCATGGACCTTGATAGTGATGCTACCACCAGTTCCAGAAACCCAACCAAGATTATAGAATTGGCGACAAAGATCAGATATCAACACCCTTGTTTCCTTCACCGCCTTGCTCTCTAGATAAGCCTGTGATGCCACCTTCACTCCATTCACAGCCACTGCTGGTGCTGCTGCTGCTGCCATTGCCACTTCTCTTTTCTAGCAAAAGAGAACAAAAGAAGTAAAAGGAGAGTTTTTAGCGTGAAGAATGCAATCTTTTTTCTTGTTCTTTTATTTAATGGTTATGCTGTTTGAGAGAGACACTGGCTGCTATTTTGGATTCTGTTTTAAGGGGAGAAATTATTAGGTTACAGTTAGTTCACTGAATAGTGCATTTCTATTGGTCCACGTATGCTGCGATTCTTAACCGTCGATATGCATAGTTAGCGCGGAGGGCAGATGGTTAGAATATTGGAATTAAGGATAATTTGACCCTTCTCCTCTCAAAAACAACAAAAAGGAATAAATGGTTAATTTGGCCCTTAAATTTGCGACCATATCATTATACCTCATTTTCACCTTTTCAAGTAAATAAACATAATTTCCTATTTATTTATAGAAAATTATTTAATTATTCTAAAAAAAAATCAAATAAATACAGAAAATAGAATTTTATATTTATTTGTACTATTATTTTAAAATAAAACTAAAAGATAATTCTTATATTTTTAAAATTATAACTAAATTTTGAAAAACTTTTAAAAACGGGTTTAACAGATTTTTTATTTTTCTTTATATAAAAGTCACTTATTTTCAAATGAAAATAAGACACTTTTACTCTATTTATTTCAATTCTACTCTTTATACTTAAAATATCATTTAAATAGAAAATAAAATATTTTTTATAAAGCAAATACAATTTACAAGTTTTCTATAAAAATGAAGGTTTTCATTTTCCTTAAAGACTAAAAGATAAAAATAAAAAATTTCTCTACAAATAAATAGGTTTCAAAAATTTTAAAGCTTTTGGCTTAATTAAATTCAAAACTTATTATTGTGCACTTCAGCAACACAATAACAATTACTTTAAAATTAAATTCAACATTCAAAGTGCCTCACTTTATTTTTTAGCAATTAAACTGAGAGAAAGTGTCTCACTTAATAACTAATTATCTTTAAAACAGTTCTATTACATTCAGTGTTCAATTTTAAATTTTACAACTATCACTTTTGGTGGTTCAAGCACTGTTAAGTGCATGGACGATCTAGGTAAGACAAGCAACTCTCTAACTACTTGAAGAAACCGAGGAGTATGCATTAACTCACGGATGAACATCATAGATCGAATAGAAAAGGAAGCGACTTTAAGGTTTTGATTTTAATGTTTGAGGAGGTGTTTAAGGGAAGAAGGCCATCATATAATAATTCACTGTGAGATGAATTGGTATAATTTTTATGGAGGATTTGGATTAGAGCCTCTTTTCGGTATCGTCATATAATGTATTTGGTTACGACCCAATGAAATATATACATGCTAATATCAATATTCAATCTCTAAATAATGTCCTTATTAGTTGGGATCCTCCTCTACTTGCTTGGAACATATAGATGGAGGGGCTAAAGAAGATAGATCAGATGCAGTTAGCTTGCAATGTGACTCGTAGGAACATCAAATATTAGGCTTTTCTTAGTTGATTATGAGATTATTATGTAGTGTAAACTCAGCTTTATATTTTGTCAATAGTTTTTTTTTTTCAAACTTAGCTTGGTAGTTTATTTATTGAAAAAGAAATAGTAAAACTATTTCAAATTATAAAATATATATTTAATCAATTAACTCACGTATAACATATAGCTGAAACACCAAAAATAAGATAAGCTTAAAAAAATCTATAAAAAAAAAGAAAATAAGAATATTTAGATGAATATATAATAAAAGGGCATGATATAAAAAAATAGATAATAATTAAGAATATAAATAGAAAAGGTAATCAAGAAAGAAATGAAAGAAAGAGATATGATTACTTTTGAAAAGAAATGAAATAAAGATGTTATTTTTTTATGTTAGGTTTTATATCTATTGAAAATAAGGGTGAAGAAATATTGTTATTAATTTAATTCTAAGGACTCAAACAGTGAATTCTCCTCAAACTATAAGAAGTGAACAGAAAATGATTTTTGCCTAATTCCATTGGCATAAAAATATATTAAAACTAAGGAAAGTTAATCTATCCAATCATATTTAGTCCTACTATGTAAAAAAGGAAAAACATATATTTGACTCCTTGATTTTTATTATTTTTGGCAATTACCTCTTATACTTTTATTTATTTGTATTGAGTTCTTATACTTTTATTTTTGTTAATATTAGGTCATTTTATAATAGTAAGTTAGTGCGTATAATATTCACTCCGTTAAAGAGACTATGATTGAATTTTTGAGTTTTTCGTATTAAATTCTTTTATACATTTTGCTCACTACAAGAAATACTGAAATTAGCAACATCGATTTTTACTGCTAAAAGTACAAAAAATATTATTATAAGTATATAGTAACAAAAATAAGAATTGTGGTATATTGCTACAAAAAAGACATTGTCTTAAGTAATTTGCAAATAAAATTTCAATTGTTTCCAAAAGAGTAATATTAGTAACAATAAATGTTAGTGCCGATATTTTGAAATTAATAGTAAAATTTTATTATTGTCAAAATATTATTTTTGACAACATCTATTTTTGCTGCCAAAAGTATAGCATTAGCAATAAAAATATCATTTTGTTACCAAAAGTTGAATATTAATAGCAACTAGTTTTGTTGCCAAAAGATATCATTGGCAATAAAAATGTTGTTTTGTCTATATCATCAACAATTAATTTTGTTGTTGAAAGATTAAAATTTGCAATAAAGTGATTATTGGCAGCAAATCAATCCAACTTCATGTATTTATTTTTAATAAAACTTCACGCATGGTTAAATAAATTCATACATTAATACAACTTTAAGTCAAAAAATTTGATCTTTTATTATTAAAGAAAATGTAAGAATTATAATAATATTTCTTTGTCAATTAAAGAACATAGCAAAATTACAGCAACAAAAATAAAGGAGACAATAAAAAGAAAATTACTACTAAATACTTTAAGTATCCCTCCTTGTGACCTTAGAGTTCTTTTACCATTCCATATGTGCTAGTACCTGTTTATAGAGTATTTATTAATATTCTTGGAGTCATTTTACCATATTATACTAATCTGTAAAATACAGTATTAGAATTATTATTGTTAAATTAAACTCACCATATTATGCTAAGTTTATTATAGAATAATACATTTAGTAAATTGATAATTATAGAATAGTACTAACACTATCATGTATTGTATAATAGAAGTATTAAAAAGAATTTTTAGTTGTAATGTGCTAAGTAATGCCCTCTAATGATAAATAAATGACCATATACATTATTAGAGATGTCAATTTTATTAAATAAACTAATTACACGTAGAATACCTTGGAAAGAAAAAAGATGTAAGAAAGTATGTCGCTGAAGTATCTATTCTTGATAACTCAAGTAAATTAATATCAAAATAAGATAGCAAACTAGATTTTTAGATAAGACAACATACAAGTTAAAATTTAAAAGAAAACAAATGAGACATCATCATCAATATTTAGTCATCTTAACCATCAAACTAGTTAAATAATTAACGCATCATCTATCATTTCATCAAACACTTCCATATTGTCAAATAAGACTTCATGATACGCGTCTGTATGCTAATTACCATCAACCAATTTTGTTCTTTAATCACAATATTTTCATTATTATAAGAACCTCCAATACCATCTCTACACAAAAACATACAAGTCATTGTGATCAAATATACTATTATAAGGTTTAGTAGTTGCCAACTTATTGTCTTGATATGATTATGTTCTTCAGTATCCACAAACTTAGATGATATATCATAGTAGTTTAATTTCGAGGCTTTAGTAGTTTTGAGGCTTTACTTTTACTACTAAATGCCAATTAGGATTTAGAACATCCTTCATATAATAAACCTGATTTGTTTGACATGCTAGGAGAAATGGTTCATTAGTGTTAAATTTATGCGTCATATTAATCTTAATGAAGCCATATATGTCCTTCTTATATTCATTAGTTTGATTCTTTTTCTCTAGGAAGAATATCAAACCAATCATCTTTGAACAATATAGGAGGAATATTAAACCAATCACTTTTGAATAATACGACCTGATTACCAAAATCATATTGCAACTCCATAATTTTATAAGTATACCATAAGACTCCAATTTTTCAGTTGATTCATTATCCTTAACAATGATTATGCTATTTAGTATTTTTAAATATCACTTTTGTTCTCTTGTATAAAAATTGTACCCATTGATAAAGTAGCTTTATATCAACAAACTCACATATTTGATCCTCGAGCTAATGATAAAATCATTCACCTCTACATTTCCTTCATATTAATTCATAATTTGTAATATACTATAAGAATCTTGTCATATTGCACTCACATGGCTTTCAAACTAGTGAGAAAATTGCTCCTTATGCTTTTGATCCACATTTCTTGGATCAACTAAAGTAAGTTCTTCCTTGTGTTTTCTACACAAACAATAAGTATGTTATTATATTTCTATCTTATACAGAAATAAATAATATCACATTTAATAGATAAATACGTACTTCATCCATGACAAGACTTCATTGCAATTTTGAAGCACATAATTTTTTACTTGACTCTATTTTTGCATATCAAGCACCTCTGAATCATTTGCATTAAAGATTGGCCATTTAACGTAAAAATGGATATTGTTTTGCAACTAGTATAATCACCATTAAAACTACGTTCAAGATAATTTAGTCTTGTCTCCACATCATGCAAATACCAAGAGCAAGATGTCATACATTCCTTAGCAAGATAACTTTCAGCTATTGAACCTTCTCGATAGGTTTTATTTTTCTCATAACCTTTTTATATCATGCAAACGTCAATAAAAAACTTTATAAACTTAGAAAAGGACTAATTAGAACATAAGACTATTATAAGTATATAATAGAGTTATATAACTAATCTTTCTATAAAGTACATCCATTTGTATTGCACTGGTTTTGCTATTTTTTCTTCATAAGCAAGATGGACTAACAAATACACCATGATATTGAAGATACGGTGGGAATACCTTTTCTAACTTGCAATGTAAAATTATAATTTGAGAATCAAGCCGCTCTAAATCCTTCAACTTAAGTTCTTTATAATATAACTGTCCAAAGAAAAAGCTTTATTTTATTAAAGGCTTAGAAACCTCTTTTAGTAAAAGATCTTGTATGAAAAGTGGAGATAATATTTAAAAAATAATATAATAATCATGACTTTTTAGTCCATAAATCTTGCACTCATTAACATTTACACATCGAGCAATATTCGAGGCATGACCATCAAACACTTTCACCTCTTTTTAAAATTGACGGAAGATCTTTTATTCTTCTGAAGATAACGTGTAGCAAGTTGGAGGCAATAAAAGCTTTTCTCTTGACTTTTGCAGTTGAAATTCTTTTCTCTCATTTTTATAATTAGAATATCAAGGTGAGCATTTATATCGTCTTTTGTCTTCCCATCTACATTCACCAATGTACTTAATATGCCTTCATATATGTTCTTTTCAATGTGCATGACATCTAAATTATGTCATAATAAAAGAGTTTTTCAATAAAAAAGTTAGAAAAAGACACTTTTTTCTGATTATCAACTATATATTCATCTATTTTTCTCTTTCTTATAATCTTTCCAAATGTAACTTGATCAAAACTCTCAAATTGCTTAAGAATACCATCCCTAGTTAAAGGCTTTAGTTTTTCTCTAGCTTTATCCCATTTTCTCTTATTTGTATCTTTTCCAAATGTTGTTTTATCAAAGTATTATTTCTTTCACCATGCATGCTTACTTGGTAAAAACCGCCAATGGCCTATGTAGCATTGTTTTCTTCCATGCTTTAACTAATAAGACTAAGTGAGATAATGACAACAAGGACATACCAATTCTCTTTTCGTACTCCATTGGGACATGACACCATATACTAGAAAGTCATTAATAATCTATAAAATAACAACACACAAATTAAAATTCTGATTTAAAAAGACATCATAAGTCTCAACCCCATGCTCTGATACCAAATGATAAGAAATCACATGTTAGTAAATATACACCTCAATAAGTGATAAACTTATGATACATATGGAATGCAAGAAAACATACTCCAATCAAGATAATTCTTAAATCCAAGGATCCCACAAAAGAAGTTTATGAAACTAATTTAATTGTTATTAATTAATAGTGAAATTAGCACTTGATTTCAATCCCAACGCCACTAACCAAAATGGATTTGATAAATATTAAATGAAAAAACAAGGTTTGGTTAAAGAATGTTGATACACTCATTTTATGCATAGTAATTTAGTACTTTGTATGGCTAACTATGAAAATTCTAATGGTGATTTGAGTGAGATTATCATGAATTTTATTCACTTGATTGAGTTATTTGTAATTTCAGGTAATTTTAGTAAAAGAGAGGACTTTTGAGTTTAATTAAGCAAGTTAAGGAAGATTGGAAGGTCTAGAAGCAAAAAGGAGCATATTGGAAACACATAAAAAAAATAGAGCTTCTACGAGATTGCGACTCTCCTAGCTAGGTCGTGCGAAAGGTGTGAAGAAGAAACTTATGACTGTGAGCGCGAAACTCCCCACGGGTATGGGGGTGCTGATTTCAGCATCCGATTTGTAGTCTTATTTTATGTATTTCTAGTTTTTAGGTCTTTTAGTAGCCTAGGGCTATATAAATATTAAAGGTTTTTTTTAGAGATTCGAGGGTTAGGAAACAAGTTTTTAGAGTTAGAAAAAGTGGATAGAGGCAAGGATTGAAGAAGATTCAAATATCAAGATTGAAGGAATTCCATCAAGATCCAAAAGTTTTTTCTTCCCTTCTTATTTTACTTTATTATTTTTATATTCAATGAATTTATTTAATTTTTTTAGTTTCAATTATATTATGAGTAACTAAGTTTATTCTCTGAAATTTGGTGGAAATCCATTAACCTTATTCTATGATTTGATTTAGTAATATTCCTTGATTCTTAGTTTAATTGTTTTAACTTAATATTCTTGTACTTTATGTTATTGTGAACATAAAAGTATAATATTTGCAATAGATCTAGGTATTAAGCAAAGTAATGATAGTTGAGGTTTGGTATTAGTTTAAAAAATATTAAATAAGGACTATTAAGACTTAGACATAAAGTTTTGGTTCTTGAGATTTGCTTTAATTTATCATAGAACTTAATGAATTCAGATTAATAGAATTAACCACGACAATAGGTAAGGAATTAATATGAATATGGTGGATATAATTTAAAAGAATATATTTGCTAATTTGGAGTAGATTATCTTCAAGATCAATTAAGCTAGATTCAACTAATAGTTAATCAAATTATAGAAGGGTTAGTATAGTAGAAACTTAGTTCCATATTTTTATTAATTTGATTCTTTTATTACTATTTTTAGTTTTGATTTTAATTATTTTTCAATTCAACCTAAACTATTTTAATCTAGTTAGTATAAAGCTATATAATATATTGTAACGATCTGGAACCAGATCACATGAGATATTGTTTGCTTTGGCCCCCATTGGCCTCACGATTTTGTCCCTTTGGCGGGTTCGAGAACTTCCATGGAGGTCATCCGTTCTGAAATTTCTCTAAACTAAGCACATTTAACTTTGAAGTTCCTATAAATCCATAGCCAAACAATCAAAAAACACCTCATATGATTAGTTCCAACTTTTTACATATATCTTATCAACCATTCCTATCCTAATTTCGATATGCAATTTAATTCATTCGTGTTGGAAACAATATTCAAATCCCACAAATTATGGAATAATCAAATAGGAAGTAGAATCATTGTATATTCTTGCTTGTTTTAGTTGCTGCCTAATTTAGGGGATTTAGTTTCTAAGAGTAGCAGATATTGTAAATAAATTAGGTGTATTCTTTTTTCTTATATATAGACTATGTAATTCAGCAGAAACATACGAAAAATATAGTTTTTTCTTCCTGTTGTGTGTTTTGTTTAATTCGTGTACCCCCGTACCTTAGAGTGTTGTCATCCTAGAAGCCTGCTTAGAAGCTGCTCCTTATCCAAGCATCCTATCCTTGTCTCGATATCCACTTTTCACCCTCGTCGGACCGCTTCTCTAGGCAAGGTTGTCACATGCCCACCAGCTTCCGCCTGGTTTGTCATCAAATCACACATCTACTAGAGGGGTACTGCTCTGATACCATTTGTGACGATCCAAAACCATATCACATGAGATATTGCTTGCTTTGGCCCCCACTAGCCTCACGGTTTTATCCTTGCGGGTTCAAGAACTTCCCAAGAGGTCATCCATCCTGAAATTTCTTTGAACTAAGCACGTTTTACTTTGGAGTTCCTATAATTCCACAATCAAACAACTAAAAAGCGCCTCATGTGATTAGTTCCAACTCTTTACATATATGTTATTAATCATTACCGACCATTTTGATGTGCAATTCGATTCATTCATGTACTCCCGTGCCTTAGAGTACTGTCATCCTAGAAATCTGCTAGAAGCCACTCCTTGTCCAGGCATCCTATCCTTGCCTCGGCGTCCACTTCCCTTCCTCGTCGAACCGCTTCTCTAGGCCAGACTGTCACATATATTTTGGTATTAAGTGCTACAAAATGTGGGATGATAATCTGGATTCATTCCTACATTATTATTATGATAATTATACACTTGTAGAAATTACCACAACAAGCTTTTGGCGTCATTGCCGGAGAATAATTTTTAGTATCTTCATCAATTATAATTATAGTTTGTATTCCTAGATTGTTTTCTTTTAGTTACTAAATTATTTTAAGTTTTCTTGTTATAGGTACTTCATCTAGTGCATGCAAAGTAGTAGAGCACAACCTCTATTGGAGTTCGATCCTGAACTTGAAAAACTATTAAAAATATAAGAAATGACAATAAAAGATGGTTGATAATAATGAGAAAAAGTATTTCCTCGAATTCAAGGACAATAAGCTAACCCACCTACACAACTGACTTTGAGGCAATATGGCATGACTAATCCTAATAGACTATAGTTAAGTATTGTTCGTCCTTCCATCAACAACAACAACTTTGAGATCAAATCATCAACAATTCAAATGCTTCAGAAAAAGCAATTTAAAAGGAGACTCGCTAAACACCTAATTGCACATATTAATGATTTTCTGGAGAAGTGTGAGACCTTAAAGATTAGTGGGGCGAGCAATGATGCCATAGGACTTAGAGCATTTCCTTTTACTCTCATAGGAGCTGCTGAGTCTTGGTTAACTTCTAGTGCGACAAATACTTTCACCACATAGGATGAGTTATCTCAAGCTTTTCTTACAAGATATTTTTTCTTGTTAAAACAACATAAATTAGACAACAAATTGCTAGTTGCTACCAAAAGAATGATGAGTCACTTTATGAAGCTTGCAAAAGGTTTAAGGAGTTACAAAGGAGGTGCCCTCATTATGGTTTTGCTAATTGGATGTTGGTCCAAATATTCTATAATGGAGATTTACAAACAGTGAGGATTGCACTACATGCAGTTGTAAGAGGTGATTTATTAATGAATACCACTAATGATGTCCTATAATTGATTGAGATGATGACGTCTAATAACCATTAATGGAACAACGAGAAAGGGTGATCAAGAAAGGTTGTAGAAATTCATGACATAGATGGGATTAGCATATTAAATGCTAAGCTGGATGTATTAACAAATAGGATGAATAAGATGAATGTTAATATTATTTCTACTGAAGTTGTGAGTTTTGACCTATGTGGAGGAGGTCATTCCTATATGGAGTGTCAATTAGGAGGAGCTATAATTTAAGAGCACGTCAAGTATGTGGGCAACTTTCAAAAGACAATCAACCCACAATATAATCCATACTCTAATACTTACAATCTGGCATGGAAAAACCATCTAAATTTCTCTTGATGGGATCAAAGCAATAACATAAAGTCAATTTTTTCATCAAGCTTTCAAGATAGACAACAAGACTTTGTACCTCAATAAATACCTCAAGAGAAAAAGCAACCTTTAGAGGACAATTTCTAATCTTGCTAAGGCTCCTCAAGAATACATAATGGAAACTAGAACTCGATTTAGCAATCAACAAGCTTTCATTAAGAATCTAGAGATGCAAGTAGGACAGCTGGCAAGCATCAAGGGTTTTAGACAATACGGAGTTTTGCCAAGTAACGTGGAGATTAACCTAAAAGAGCAATACAATGTGATTACTTTGATAAATAGGACATCAAATGATATTGGAGTAAATGATGATTTGTCACCTAGAAAAGTTGATGATCAAGTGATAGATGAAAGCTAACAACCAATACTCAACAAAGAGGAGAAACATTATGCCTAAAGTAAGGAAGGTCCAGAACCATGAGTAAATCCTTGCTGCCAATACCTTTTCCACAACGATTACAAAAGCATAAGAAAGGTAAGTGATTTGAGAAGTTCAAAGAGATCTTTAAGTTCACATCATTATGCCTTTTACTAATATTTTGGATCAATTTTTAACATATATGAAGCTCCTAAAAGAAATCTTATCAATGAAAAGGAACTTAGAAGAGCTAAAGACTGTTGCACTTACTAAAAAATATAGTGCTATGATTCAAAACAAGCTTCCACCAAAACTTAAGAATCCATGGAGTTTTTCTATCCTTATCACTATGGGAAATACTTATTTTAGTACAGTTTTTGTGATTTTGGTACTAGTATAAGTTTAATGCCATTGTCTATTTACTGGAGATTAAAACTTATTCATCTCATGCTGAATTTGATTTCTTTACAATTGGCAGATCGGTTGATCACATATCCAACATGCATGATTGAAAATGTGTTAAACAAAGTAGGCAAGTTTGTAGTGCTTAATAATTTTATAGTGTTAGATATGGAAGAAGATAGCTCTCTTATTTTGGAAAGACCTTTCTTTGGCAACTGTTAGAGTTGTTGTTGACGTTAAAAAAAAGTACATTAACTCTATCAATTAGAGATGAGGTAGTGCAAACTAATATCAAAGAGGCTGCAAAAAGATCTATCTATTATGGATAATTGTTGTAGAATTGATGTCTTTGATTATGACCATAAGCTAATAAATCTTGAGAGGAAGAAAAATAAAAGGAGAGTTAATTTTAAGGAATTTCAAAAAATTACTAGCAAGGTATGGAGGAAGAAGTTGAAAGAACCACCTTGAAGAGAAAAAGAGGGAGTGAAGTCAAACTATTGACTATAACTAAGTACTTCTTGGGAGGCAACCCAAGTTTAGAATATAAATTTTATATTTTTTAAATTAATTTTAACTTTATTTTAATTATGGAATTGTAGTATTTGTTTTGTAAAAATTAAAGAGGAGGTAAGAGGGACCACTTGAGCACACAAATCACAATAACCTTCATGTTATTATCTCAGGAAATTTACGAGAAAAAGGAAGAAAAAAGCACAAGAAATGCAACATAGATAAGCATGTCAGCTCCGCTAGGTCGCACAATGTCCCGTGAGGTTGCGGGAGACGCTCGCCCAACAAGCTTTGCCGCGCTCGCATGAATCTCTATAAGGTCACAGAAGGGAGACAATATAAAGGAACATCTTGCGGGTCACAAGGAGCAAAAATTCTAGATTTTTAAATAAAAAAATAATATTATGTTTTACTAAATCATACCCGATAAACACAACACATACAACAAAAATCTTTTTGTTTCCCTCTTTCTCTCTTTTCTTCCTCCTCCCATCATACCCATTTAACCTCTTTCAAATTTCTTAAACCTCTATCTTCAATTCTTTAAATTTTGTTTATATATTAAAAGTCTTGTTTTACTTAATTATTAGTATTCTTTTTAATTTATATGACGTGTCAATAATAGAATTTAATATATGTGTTTAGTTTTGTTTGTGAGAAATTTTATAAGTTATAACTTTTTAAAGATGTGGGATAGAATGAAGTATAAGTTGGATTAGCGCAAATATAAGAAAGTTTCCTACTTTTAATGTACTTTTCATATTACTTTGTTTGCCATTAGGGACAATGTCTAACTTTAATGTGAGGGAGGGAGTCAAAGCTGTATTATTTAATTTTTGATGTTTTTTGTGTGTTTTTAGTTTAATGTCTTTTATTCGAATTATTTTTATTAAATTTTCTTGAAATTCTATGATGAATATATTGTAATTGACTTTTGATTAAGGGGGTAGGAATAGTTTTTCCATCATTTGTGTAGCATTTAAGTTTCTAACTGATGCAATAAAGACAAGAATTACAAATGATCCTTTAAGCTTTCAAGGAGGTCCAATGACAAGATCCAAGTCCAAAAGGATGCAAGAAGCTTTGTTGGGCTTAATTAAAGACATTTGGAGTGTTCAAAAATAACAAGACTCAGCCCAAGATTTAAGATTGCAAAAAGGATCCAAAATCATCAATTTAGTGCAATAAGTTTGGGCTGAACTCATAGGTCCAATAAGATTCATTTGAAGCCTTTTTATTGTCATTTTTATTAGGTTTTTCTTAAGTTATAGTGTGATTAGTTGTCTTTTAGAGTTACAAAATGGATGCACATAATTAGTTGTCATTTGGGAGTTACAAAATGAATGACATCAATGTAAAAACAACCACTTTTAATAAGTTTTAAGGGGAATTAAAGGAAAAAATGTGGGGAAACTCAAAAGACATCCCTTTAAGTTTCTTTGTCTTGTTTTGGCTATAAATATCAAAGCCAAATCCATTTGTAAATATAGACTTTTGAATGATAATCTTTGTTTGCTCTTTGTGAGTGTTTTTGCTTAAGTTCTTGCATGAACTTTGAACTTATCAAACTATTTTTAGTTTGTGGTATTCTCTAATTAAAATCTTGTGTTTGATTCATAACTTATCAAATCATACTTGGTTTGTGGCGTTTGGAGTTGAATTCAAGTGCTAGTTTCATTGTTGGAACTAGTTTTTCCTAACTTCACTTGAGGAGATCCTTGGGTTTTGGAATCATCTTGATTGGAGGGTGTTTTCTTGCATTCCATATGTACTATAACTCATTATTTATTGGGGTGTGTGGTTGCTAAGATGATGATATCATTAACTATTACACATAAGCCCTTAGCATGTTTAACATGAATAGTTGAGGAGATTACAGGTTATTATTTTATTGATTATTTTGGGAAATTGATTGTTGTTGTCTACTTATATTTATAATTGATCTATTGAAATGAAATGAGATTCTTGAGTGAAGTTTCTACTCCATTAGGATTTAGTCACTTAGTAACTGAGGGTCTTTATCACAATGTTGATCTTCGTGTCAAACGATGATTGAGTATTATGAGCAAGTATAGCTTTCTTAGTATGTTATATGCTAAGTAACCGGATGCTTTCACCACAAGTGTTAATACTCATGTTGAAAAGCTATGAACAACTAAAGAAAAGGAAGTATACTCATTCATAGTACAATAAAGAAATATTCAAAAGGATGAAAGCAAGAAAAAAAGAAAGAAACAATGTGCAAAAATTGAGGGGTGTGAGTAGATGATAACATTGAAGGCCTATACAATTGTGTAAAATGATTTCATAGGTAGATGAATCAATTATTTGTGTTGATATGCTTTAAGGTCTCTCACACACATTTTGAGCTAAATTGAAATGCTACACTTGATTTGAATAATTACTTCCACTTTTCTTGCTCAATTGTTAGTTAGAAATTATGAGATTGTTATTCTTGAAATTTAATTGAGAAATAATTGTGAGTAATATTTAGAATTGCTTTTATTCTATTTTCGTTGTTAGTTGTTACTTGAGGACAAGTAACAAGCCAAGTATGGAGGAATTTGAACAAAATTAACTCAAATTAACAACTATAAAGTTTTGAAAGGAATGTTTATGAATTTGGATACTACCTTAGCAATTGGTGTTAGTTGTTGCACAAGAGTTGAGGCATTGAAGGGAAGATCTTGTTTATCCTTCAAACTACTTGCTATGGAGATATCAAGAAATTTAAAAAAGAGAGAACTTAATTGATTTGATAGTAATAAAATAACAATATAATTCAAGTAGAGTAAGAGACAACTTATCAATCAAATGCATTCCTTATATTCATAAAAGAGTTAGAAGAGCCTAATTGAGAATGAAGTCATAAACCTTATCCTTGATAGATTTGATAGGGAGGGGAATATGTAATGGCACAAGAAATTGAAAAATAAATATTTAATTAAATACTTTAATACACCACCTTACCACCTTAATGATACTTTAATACACCTATTGTCACGACCCCACCCGTGGGCCCGTGACCGGCACTAGGGAATGGGTAGGCGTAAGGCCACCGAAACCTGTAGTAAGCCTGACACTCACTGACTTAAACAAATCTCATCTCAAATTAATATTATTAAAGCCACAAATTATCTTAAATGCTACATTTTACATAATTTAATCGGTCTGCCAGAAGAACTAGGCGAGACCTGAAACTCAGAAAATTTACAACTGATACATCTACTATTACTACTGCGGAGAATCTAAGATTTACCAATTTACATACCAAATCAAATACATCACCCGATGATGAAGGAGTCGGGTTACAGAATAAGAGTCGCGAGAGGACTAACAGTCACGAATCTGAAAAAAATAAATGGAGACTGTCAGTCTCGAGAGTGAGTTAAAATCATATATCTAAAATAATTTCAAATATCTCAAAGTCACCTTATTTAATTTTAGAACAATTAATAAATCACGCGAACCATACGTGTCATGTTAAAACATATGTGTCATGCCATGCTTAAACAAAAATTATTCACATACAACGGGACGGAGTACTTCAGTATAACCCTAATCCCAACTCTAACATCTCGATTTATTTCAACACTTATGTCTCAACTAACCTCAACTCTAACATCTCAAACCTCTCATTCCAACAGGACTGGCGCCCAGAGAGCAAAGCTCGACCAGGGACCTTACCTCCAGTCCGGTCACTTAACTCTCAGCCTTAGCCTTTCGGCTCTCTTATCCAATAAGACTGGCGCCCAGAGAGCATAGCTCGACCAGGGACCTTATCTCCAGTCTGGTCACTTAAATTTCCAAATAAGCCGGCGCCCAGAGAGCAATGCTTGACCAGGGACCTTTACTCCGGCAACCACACTCTACTAAGCCTAGAGAGCGATGCTCGACTGTAGGCAGTCCTAATCTTTCTTTCTCAAAATTTTTACCTTTTTACCATTTTCCTATCTCTCTCATATTATATTGGAACACTCATCCAACTCCTATGTTCTACTGCCGTCCCATCCTGAGTCATCATGCAATATTAAAATTGGTGATAAAGGAAAAATATATTTAAATAATAATTAAAAGCATCATGAAAATAATGATAATAATTAAATAAAAAATTAAAATTGCAAATGAATAATCACAGTAGCAAATCAAATTTTATGCATGACACGTGCATAAGCGATATATGACTTTAACTCACAGAATTAGGCGACCTCCTAGCTCTGCTCCGGTGCCTCGGTTGGAGCGAGCCGAACAAACGGACAATCTAGCCACGGAAAATAATTTATCAAAACACTGAAACAAACGATCTTTAATCTTAGGTCTAGACTCCTAGGACTGACTGTCTAAGAATCTCGACTCAGGAGAATTCTACCGAAAATCCGGTAGAACCTCCTCTACAACACGAACATTACCCCCCGTAAAAACGGGTCCAGGACCTACCAGAAGAACACTCCAAATATCCAACAATTTAAACAACGGGAGTCCGGTCCCCAAACTTCACTATTTCCCGACTCCGCCATACAGCACAAAATACGAGGCAGGCAAACTGACAGACAATTATTTTTGACTCACAAATATCATCAAATACTCAATATAATCCAATAAACACAAATAACCAAGAATTTCTAAAATTAATGGGCCAAAGAAAATTACCGAGACGCTCAATCGCTCGGTCGACTCGCCTCCAGCCGCCAGAGTCCGATCGACGATCCGAACACACCATCGGACTCACAACGACGCGCTGATGACGATCCCTGCTTTCGATTTTTCGATCTGACACCCGATCATCCGGAGAGATTTGCGGACGATCTCGACCGTCGATTTGCAAACGGAGCCCGATCGCCACAAAACCAAAGGCTATCGCGAAGTCGGGAGAGTCGGGATACGCCCTCCGATCGTCCATCCTCCCACGGAGCTCACGGAAAAGCTAAAAAACGCGGCTGCCCCCTACTTTCTCTCTCCACCGGATCTTCCATCTCCCGGCCACCACAGCGCTACCGCCAAAGGAGAGCCCTTGCCGAGAGGAGCCGATCGCCACTCGACCCGCCGGAAGCAGAACGACCTCCGGGCCGCTCCCACGCGATTTGATTGTGCTTGCCTGACGCCAAGAAGGCCAGACGCCGCCACCCCGACGACGCAAAGACCCGGCCTCCTCCTTCTTCACGTGCGACGCCCCGCTTTCTCTCTTCCTCTCTTCTTCCTCGATTTCTTTCCCTTCAATATCGACACTTGACCCCTGAACTTTTCCTTATTGCAATTTGGTCCCTCAACTTTCTTAATTACTTACAATTTCATCCTGCAGAATTCCAATTTGACCCCCAAACTTCTTTTTAGCCTTTCAAATAAGCCCCTAACTATTTAATTTGGGCCAAATCCGAATTATTGAAAATACACAATTACAAAAATACCCCTGACCGACATATTTATTTACAAAAATACCAAGCTCACAAATTTCCATTAAAACCCCATAAAAATAAAATTATACTTTTAATCCTTATTCCAAAATAATCCTCCAATTAAATCCTACACACAATTAAATTAAATAATCAATTTCCAACTTAAAATTTAATACTACTAATCAATTATAATACCAATTTTCCCAAAAATTCTTTTATAAAAACATCCTTTATAATTTCTTCCAAAATTTTTCAATATATAATTTTACTTATATAAATATGCATTTGGAAAAATTTTGAATAACCAAAATATAATCATTTCAAATTAAACCCAATAATAATGAAGCTAAAATTAACTTAAATAAAAACTCATTATTAAATATATAAAAATTCCGGGTGTTACACCTATGATCAAGTAGGTGAGAATGCTTTTCTCATAAAACAACATACTATAAATGACTAAAACTCTAATAATTGAGAGAAATAGTATTAAAATCAATATAAGTTGCTAAGTAAGAAAGAGATAGCATATTTAGAACATTGCTTTTCATATATACTAGACTACTAGCCCGCACGATGTGCAGAATAGTACAATAATATTAATTTAGTAAAATTTAGTAAATAATTTACATAATTATAATTTGACAATTGAAATAATTTTAAAAGATTCAATTGTCATAATAAAATGAGATAAGGAAGAATTTACAATAAATTTAATTTTAATTAAATCATTTTAAATTATAATATTATACTT
The DNA here is from genome assembly GCF_019578655.1 of Ricinus communis. Classification (NCBI taxonomy): domain Eukaryota; kingdom Viridiplantae; phylum Streptophyta; class Magnoliopsida; order Malpighiales; family Euphorbiaceae; genus Ricinus; species Ricinus communis. The sequence goes on from NC_063264.1 coordinate 27,520,044, forward strand.
TTATTATTTTCATTTTCTTAAATAAAATTTCATCATTCTATATTTTGTTTTGTTGCTAAATAATTTTAAAAAATTTATTAATCGTCATATATACATTTTTTTTAAAATTATTTTATAAGAATAGAGTTGACTTTTTTTAACTTCATTACTCTAAAAAAGAAACATATTGATATGTATTTTTCACGAAAGTTATTGTTTTTTCTTAAAATAATTCTTTTAGGGTAAAGTATAAAAATATACTTGTGGTTAGACTTTTTTTCACTTAAAAGACTTTATTTTTTTCTTGACAAATAATTACCTTGTATTTTACTTTTTTTGCACTTTAATACTCTACCTAATATCATTATTATTTTATGATGAAATATTAATATAACATTAAATTTCAATGATTAATTTATTTTGTAGGATTTTCCTAAAAAAAATATTATAACTTTATTTTAAAAATTACTTCATTTTATTCCTAATAAAGTTAAAAATAAATATTTTTTTATATATTATTTTTATTTATTATAAGTTTAATGCGGTGGTTATATACTAAATCACTTTATAAGTGATTTTATTATTAAAAAAAGTATAATGGTAGTAAATGTGACAGAGGGCACTATTTTGTTAGAAAAATGGTCATTTAAGTACAAAAACACCAAACCATTGGACACTTTTTTATATTTATTATAATTTTTTAATATTTATGCAATTAATCTTCATGTATATTTAAAACTATAATTTGTATATTTAAAAGTATACAAATATTAAACCTTCTTGATACATTTCATAAAATAAGTTTCAAAATTTAGATAAATATAAATTAAAAAATCAGAACCAAATTTCGTTATAAAAAATAATAACATTTCAACATAAATTAATGGTGCTTAATTTTGAAATTATCAAGCAAATGTCGAGCAATCTTAATGTAGAAATATGTATTGAAACTTAAAATAAAGAAGATAAATATTGAGATTTAAACTACAAAGTTAAAACTTTGTTGCACCAAAATATTGATAAGAATTAAATCGACAACATATGATAATAATAATTGCATAAAATATAGCAAATAAACCAAAATATTAGAGCCTACCTTCAATCTCAACAATAGAGAAATAATTAAGAATTTATAGTTTATATCTATAATCGACTATTAATGTTATTCTTAAATTTTTTAAAATGAAAAAAATAACAAGTGTAGAAATGGAGAGGTTTATTTTAAAAATTGTTAGCACTAATTATTTTAAAATAAAAATTATAAGTATTAATGGTAGCATTAACTTAGTTTTGATAGCTTAAATATTTTAGTAGATGAGAGATTAAATTTGAATGTATTTTAGCAATTTAATAAATTTATTAATGTATTTGATGCTCTTTTGTTGCTCTATAATTGAAATTTTTCACAATTTAGATAAATGATGTTTAAACTCATATAAATTACCACTAAAAAAGAAAAAATATGTCTAAAATATTATTTTCATATAAACTAGTTTTTATGCCCACCCATAGGACAGATTGTTATATAACGACTTACATAAGGGTTAATTATTACATATATTTTGTACTTAATTTTATTTGTTATTGTAATTAGAGATGACTGTCAATTAAGGGAATAAAAGTATAAAAGAATAGTAGAATAGAGAAATGAAAAATAGTAGGATTACAAAACATAAAATGGCAGGTAATTTTACCTTGCTTTGGTGCATATGAACTATTATTAATTTTAACCGTAATTATTACATATATAAATAATCAAGTTTAAAGTAACATAAGAAATAAGAGATCAATCTTAAAATAACACAAAAATTGAGATCGGTCTTAAAATAACTAAATATTTAATATTAAGAACATTAAACCATACAACTAAATTAATTTATATGATATACAAAAGATGTTCACATTGATATATGAATTTATAAATTAAACTATAAAATTAAACTCTTAATATAATTAAGAAAAAAAAAATTACTAACCTGAATGGTATGTAATTATGGACCTTCTTAACGAATTAAAATAATTTTTTGAGCATATCTTTTGAGAGTCTTTAAAAGTAAGGCTACAAAATATTGTAATGCTATTCCAAAAGCTATATTTCTTACATTCTCATCCATTCCTTGCTCTTTAGTTTTATTGGAAGATGAAAATTTAAAATACATAATATATGAATGACAAAATGGTGATTTATATTAGAATTGTTGTGGTAATAAATAATGACTTTTCAATTATCAAAAGGGAGATCATGAGACACAATTAGTGATAGGTCCAAATTATATATAGTTGTAACCACCCGAAACCATATTACATGAGATATTGTCTGCTTTGGCCCTACTGGCCTTACGGTTTTGTCCCTTTGGTGGGTTCGAGAACTTCCCAGGAGATTCCTCATCCTGGAAATTTCTCTAAATCAAGCACATTTAACTTTGGAATTCCTACAACTCCACAGCCAAACAACCAAAAGGCGCCTCATGTGATTAGTTACAACGCTTCACATATATGTTATCAACCATTTCCTCCCCATTTTGATGTGCAATTTGATTCATTCATGTACCCCCGTACCTTAGAGTACTGCCATCCTAGAAGCCTGCTAGAAACTGCTCTTTGTCTAGGCATCCTATCTTTGCCCCGACGTCCACTTCCCACCCTCGTCGGACCGCTTCTCTAAGCTAGGCTGTCACATGCCCACCAGCTTACACATCTACTAGAGGGATCCTGCTCTGGTACCATTTGTAACGACCCGGAACCATATCACATGAGATATTGTCCGCTTTGATTCCCACTGCCTCATGATTTTGTCCCTTTGGTGGGTTTGAGAACTTCTCAAGAGGTCTCCCATCCTAGAAATTTCTCTGAACTAAGTACATTTAACTTTGGAGTTCTTACAACTTCACAGCCAAACAACCAAAAGGAGCCTCATGTGATTAGTTCCAACTCTTTATATATATGTTATCAACCACTCCTGCCCCATTTCGATGTGCAATTCGATTCATTCATGTGCCCCTGTACCTTAAAGTGCTGCCATCCTAGAAGCCTGCCAGAAACTGCTCCTTCTCCAAGCATCCTATCTTTGTCCCGAGGTTCACTTCCCGCCCTCGTCAGATTGCTTCTCTAGGCAAGACTGTCACAATAGTTATTTAGGGTATTTTAGAGTTTTAATGATATGTTTTCTATATATAATTGAAAATATGTGCTTATACTTCACTTAAATTTCTTTGTCTAATTCCATGTAATATTAGCCAAAAGAGAAAAATATGGAGAAAAATATTTAAAAAAAAAAAGCTTAATTGGACGTGTTAGTATCAAAATCCAAGAATGAGATGCATGGATTGACTATTTTACAAGGCCTGCCGAAATTTACATAACCCAATGATATTTTAGTTATTTTATATTAAGAGTTATTATGAGATAATATTTGGTGGAAATAATTATATTAAGAGTTATTGTGAGATAATATTTGGTGGAGATAAGGATATCTATAGTTTTATCTATTAAATAGACTTATCTTGAATATACTTATCTTTAAGGAGACTTATCTTGGTAGTGAACTCTTCTTTATATATATCTTTGCAAATATAGTTCTGAAATAAGGAGGAAAGCTCTCTACTACATCTCCATCTGCTTCTGTCCATCATTCTTTTCTTTGCAATTCTCTACAGTTCATCTTCTACAAACACACTTAGTTCTGATTTTCATTATTTTTTTAAGATTTAAAAAGCTTTTCAATAAGTAAAAAGTGAGGACAAATCATCTTCCTACTTGAAAAAATTTTAAATTTAGAAAGAGTTTTAATTTTCAGTATTGTTTTATGTCTTTCTATTTAATACCATGATCATTAAATTAAAATATATTAGACTAGTTTTCATAAGTGTTTAATTTAACTTTTTTCTTATGTATAAACCTTGTTATTTATTTATTTAATGAGTTATTTCTTTACCTTCATATCTTTATTAGTTTGAGTTATTATTATTAGTTAACCATTAAATTAATTTAATAATAGTAATTGTTATGAGAATATTTAGGTTGAATGTAATAGAGGCACCATATTTGCTTCAATCTATGTTGGTAGAAGAAACTTTAGTTGCATCATTAGTTTAAATAATTAAAAGAAAATGCACATTACTATCTCATTCATAGATCTAGACTTAAAGTAAAACAAGAAAATTACTAAATAATTAGCTAGGATAAATACTACTTTTAGCATATAGTTTTAAATCATAAGCATTTGCATTGTATATTTATTTATTGTTTGGTTACTTTACTTTATCAATATTATTATCTTAAAATATCGGTTTAGAGTGTTTAAATTTAATTTTATCATTTTATATTAATAATTAGTATATAATAAGTGATCTCATAGTCCCTTGAAAGGTCGATCTTGGTTTGTTTTACCACTTTTACTATAAAAATGGTTCGTGCTGTTGCAAATACTAACTTAGACACATCAATTAGCATAATATAAAAATTAAGAGTTATTAATAAAATATATAATTAATAGAAGAGATGGATAGTTATATTAATTTTAATTAGCAATTAATATAGTTTTAAAAATGAAATCAAAATAATTCTTTCATAAAAAATATCTTAAAATCATAAAAAAATTTCAAGTAAGAGGAGAGAAAGCAAGGGATAAAACATGGTTTTCATATATATAAATACAGGAGTGATAAGGACCTTCTCTTTATTGCATTTTCTTTACTTTCTCTCTATGATTAAGACACATTGCATGATTTAAAGATATTATAAATTTAATAGAAAAAAACAACTATAATAGTATTATTATTATTTTATTCAATGCTTAGGATAATTCTATTTTACTACCTATTTTGTATTTTAAGTGTTATATTTCTTTCTATCTTTTACATGACTTTTTACTTCCCACTCAAAATTTTCATTCTTCTTCCATGCTCTAGATTTTGATTAAATATCATTTTCAATCTAATTTCAGGTTTGTCTTTATCTTTTATTAGAATTTTTATCTTTTTAATTTGCATGCACTCATTGTTGTAGTATAGCTCTATCGCTTATACTGTTATAAAAGTTGATTAAATTTCTAAAATTAAGATGATTAGAAATAGCTAACTTTAATTACCAATACAATTTAATTTGGAACTTGTAGAGTGAATTTGAATTCAATTTGTTCTTCTTGTCATTTATTTAGAATGTAATTTTAGCAAATGATATTTAATATTATTGACAATACAATAGTTATTTTATATTATATATGAGTTTGTGATTTTTTATTTTATTTTTCTTAAAAGCTTCTACATAATTGTACTTAAGATAAAGTAGATTGGATAATATTATTTTATTCAAATAAACCGAGATTAAATTTATTCTCATTATATTTAAATAAGCTAATATTTAATAAAAATTAAAAAGTGAAAAACTAGATATAGTGTATTTAGTCCATCCTAAAATTTTATTTATAAACAACTATTTTAAAAAAAAATATGCAAAAGTTATTCATGTTAAAATATAGTTTAAATAGAAAAGTTAAGTATTAAAATTGTGAAAAAACAAAATAGAATGAGAGGTATTAAAGTAAAATTATCCTGAGAATTGAACAATTTAAGAACAATGTCATTGAAGTTAGTTTTCTCAATTTTATTTATAATAAGTTTAAATCATATGCTATATGTCTTAATGATAGGGAGAATGTAAAGAGAATGCACTAAAGAGAAAGTGCTTATTATTGCTTAAATAAATATAAATTTCTTGCGTTCTCCTCCATCACTTACTGTTTAATTTAATTTGAAAATGGAGATAAAAAATAAAATTGGAAATGAAAGTAGAGATGAAAAATATAGATATATGAAAAATAAAATGGTGATTTATATTATAATGGTTGTGGTGATAAATAATGCTTTTTAATTATCAAAAAAGAGATTATGAGATACAAAATTAGCCTAAAAAAGATCATGAGATACAAAATTAGCATAATATATATTATATATATATGTTAATATTAATTGCAATTAATATAGTTTTAAAAATATAAAAAAAAATAGAATTATTCTTTTATAAAAGTTAAAATTAATAAGTTACTGCAATCTAAAGCAATGCATTAAAATCATAAAACACTTCAAGTGAGTCTTGCTTTTATATATATTATAGATATAAAAGAATAAAAATGATTGAAAATGAAACAAAAGGATTCCTTCTTCTGCATGAAAAAAAAGTTAAGAATCCATATTCTACCTCCACGTTGCATTGCTCTGTTTAGAAAATAAAAAGTTGCGTTATTGTTCTATACCAATAATTGGAAAATAAAATATCAAAACTGAGTATAAAAAATAATTTTTTGACCTAATCTTTGCATCGGTTTATTACATCAGTAATTGAATTTATTAAGTTATTATCCAATTACTTCATTTTTAAAGTAAAATAGATAGTTCTTTACTAATAACTTATAAAAAATAAAAAATAAAAAAAAGAAAACAACTAAGATGAAGAAAGAATAAGTGGTATAGAATATGTAAGATTTAAGATGAAAGAGCAATTACATGAAAGTTTTTCAAAAATATTAAAAAAAATATTAAAAGCAACACTTGAGATGAAGAGTTATTATGTTTTTTTTTATCAAAAATTATGACATGTTGTGGTATTAAAAAAATTATTAAACTTATAATTAGTTATTTATATAATGAAAAAATAAAAATTGCAACGAACTCCTCAGGAAGAGCTAAAGTCTATACTAATTCTTTATGTCAAGTGACGTATATATACCAAATGGGACATCTACAACAATGGAGGTAATACAATACTCTCTTAAAGATAGATAGATACCCTATAAAAATTAAAAATATAAATTTAGAAATTATATAACTTGCTATGTGAAATATAAAAAGTAGTGTTAGAAAATATTACTTACGAGAATAGATGGTAAACACTAACTTGATCTTAATAGCTTAAATTTCTTATAATAAATAAGATATTACATTTTAATGTAATTTAATAATTTAATAAACTTATTAGTTCATATAATGCTCTTTTATACACTAAAACAACTAAAATTTTCATAATTTAGAGAACTAGTATTAAAATTTATATAAATTATCAAATAAGAGAAAGAAAATTTATGTAAAACACTACTTTCATATATATAGATATAAATTTTGTGCATGTAAGGAATAATTAACCTTAATTTTACTGGTATATAATCATAAAATGATAATATTTTCTTCACCTTAATAAAAAAAATTAACACCATCATTAATAATTAAAATAGAGTTAGCACCAACTGTTATATTTTCAAAATTTTTAAATATAATGAAACTATTTTAAATTTAAAGAGTTTAATTTCATTTTAGTAAAAATTTTAAGAATTTATTTATACATTTTTTCTAAAAAAAATATGTGCTTGAGTATAAAAGTAAAAGACAATACTATTTATCTGAAGCAGAAATATAATAAATGTATCTTAATAATAGTATAATATGTAAATTTATATAAATTTATATAAAAAATAATTAAAATTGATGAAAAATCATAAAATTTCTATTAAAATATTTATAGCAATTAATGCGATCAATTTAATTTTTTTTTTATTAAAATTTTGAGTGATAGATGAGTTATTATTAGATTAAATTTAATATTTTTTTTAATATGAAATATATTTATTATGTCTTAGCTCGAGGCAAATAGCATTTTTTCGACCCTACCCTAAACAAGATGAAAAAATAAAAATAAAAATAGAAGTGTTTGGTACCGGAGTCCCCTAATCCAAATTCAGAATAACATAGAAAACCATCTTATTCATCGATAGATACTCAAAGAAAGCTCTATTATCCTCTCCGTCTCTCTCTGGCTTAGCCATGTCAAGAGGAACCGAGCGTCTTGTAAAGAGTGTAAAGCAGTTTGCGGACACCCAATACAAACACTTAACATCTCGCTATGGACAACAATTGATTGACATTTTTGAGTTCCCAATTAAAGTAGTTTTGTCTCCTTTCACTCTTGCTTTTGACATTGCCGGTTCTGCTCCTCGTGGCTTTGGTGTCCCTGAACTCATATCCAAGCTCTCTTATCTTTCTGTCTTTGTATACCACCTTCTTATCTCTCTGCTTATTACTCTTTTAATCTATTGTAATTATGTAAAGAGAATTAGTCCCTTTTTTTTTTCACTTCTAGTTGTTATTTGCTTAATACATTCTTTTTAGATAGTTTCTTGCATTTTGTAATTTGGTTGTTGATTATGGTTTTCCCTTTTGATCAATTGTGATCACTCTTTATTTCTTGCAATATGCATGTTGCTAAGTTCTATGCTTATGTTGAAATTTAAAGTGGTGTCTCTTTAGTCTTTAATCTGTTGTTACTATGCAAATATTAGAGAATTGTTCGGTTCTTTTCACTTCTACTTGTTAATGCAATCATTTTAGGCATTTTTTTTTCTTCCACTTTTAATTTGGTTGTTGGTTTTGGTTACCCTTTTTGTTTCTATGTATGTTAAGTTTTATGCTTATTTTAAAATTTAAAGTGGTGAGTTTGCTTTTGTTTATATGGCGTGATGAATTTGTTGATTAAGTATCCAAGTTCTAATCTTACAATTTTCTTTTTCTTTTTTTTGGTTGTGACTCATGTTAGGCTTAATGGGTTAATGGTAGTTCTGTTCCTCAGATTAAATAGGTTACCAAGTAGTATTTGTTCATTTATGTATCAAGTTGCATTCTAACTCTAGATTTTGTATTGGTGTTTCAAACTTTGATAACATAGTCGTCCACTGGATTGTATTTGCTCTTCACTTAAATGGGTCACGATGTTCTGAGTCATTTTCATTGAATTTTATATTGTACATGAAATATTCTTTGTGCCAGTTTCCAAATTCTATCAATTGGATAATTTGGTTTTCATGCTTACCAATTGGTTAAATGGATGACATGAGATGTTTGATTTTGAAATTGGTGTTTTGGTGGGTTTTTTGGTTCTACTTTGGATTTTGGGACACAGTGATATTGGTTCTTTCACTAATTCATAGGCACTTGAATTACGTTCATTATTTAGTAATATGAATGACATTCTGTTTGTTTAAATTTGCTTCTGGATAAAATAAATCCCTGGGTTCATGTCCATGGATTGGTTTGTGGGCTAGTATCTTCTTGGCTATCAAATTTATCGATATCTGACAGAGTCAGATTTGATTGCAGTTAAATTTATGATTGATGCATACATACGTATGTAATTCAACTTTAGTACGATGCTAGAAGTGCCACTAAAAAAATTCCGTTCTTGATTACAGGCTGTTGCTACTCTTGGGACCTATGATATTGCTCTGGAACTGGGAAAGAAGGTGATATGTCAAAGGTGCCTGTCTTTCCTTTCCATTAAAAACTTATCCTATTGTAGTGTGGCACTTGTTATCTTATAAACGGTGTTTTTTATTGTATTACAATAAATTCTGAATGCTAGTTTTTCCATCTCTTAAGAAAAAATATCCTTTTTCCTGCTGCTAAAACTATACTATGAATTTTTTTTCTAACATTACAAAAAATTTGCGAACTTGTTTGTCTTAAAATGGGTTTTGTGGAAAAATATTTCGTAAAACAAAGTGCTAGAGCTATGTTTTCGTTTTTTTTTTTTATTATCTTTCTTAACATATTTATGTTTGAATACTTGGTTCTATTTACTTTCATCTATAAACGCTGGTGGTGCCTCAAACATCTCATGTTTTGTGTATTGATATTCATCATATTAAATCAAACACTTCGTTCTGGATATGGAGGTTTCATTGAAATGTTTGAAGGATAACCATTTCATATCAATGCGCTAGCTAGGTTGATTCATTTTCTCCATTCAGTGAGGTTTGTTTCACATAATTCTTTTATTTGTGCATAATAATTCCTTTTTTTATGCGGTACCTTTAATTATTGAAACTGGGGCTTGGACCAGAAGGATTTTAAAGGGATAAAATTACTCATCTTTCTTACAAATTTTAGTTGAATTGCCAAGATGTGAAAGAAATTTAAATTCGATGTACTTGCACTTTTATACCTCATTATTTTATCATCATGGTCTTATTTGAATGTGGCTAAATAACTCTAGATGTTAACTGATATGAAGTTCCTTATTACATGATATTGGTTTGTGTGATGCAGGAATTGTCATACTTGCAATGGATGGCAGGCATTGCGGTGTAATATGTGCAGAGGGTCAGGACAGGTGCACTACCAAGTGAGAACTTGCAACTTGAAGAGGTAGCTCGCTCCACAAAATTCTCCAAGATAAAGAGAAACTGATAAATAGTAAAAAGGATCAAACTTGTACCAATACCTTTTAAAAAATACCTCTAGTGGCAGTTGTGTAATAAAAGAGATTTTAATTTCCCTGATTAGAATACTACTACAGTGCATAGGAACCAAATCGCACTGTCGCAAATAGTGATATATACAGTAACATTAATCTTTCATTCAAACTCTTTATTCTGTATCTCAAAAGGATCTGCTTTTGCATATTCATTCTCTCACAACAGTATATGCTGAGCTTGATTTTATAGTGTAATCATCTGCAGAGGTATTATGTTATAGAGATTTGAATGTGTGACAAACTATGCACTGATTTACACTATATTTTTTGTGTTTCAAGGGTCACATGACTCACATTTCACTGTACTATATTGGTAAATGTCTTGGGTTTGCAAATAAAGGGGCTACAGTTTTGCAGCTTGGGCAGCCACTTTTATCTTTGAGCTATTTCATCTATTTCAAGTTGCTGTTTTTACTTATTTCCTAATACATGTGTTTTTTTTACCCCTTTTGCAGTGGAGAGAAGGCAACAGCTGAATGTGTTGCAGAAGCTATTTCTGACAATCGGGCGGAGCTGGTGCACCTTCCATCCACTATGGATCTAAACATGCCTTTGCCATCAAAAGACTGTCCAACCTGTGATGGAACGGTGAAATTAATATTTCCATGCACAGTTCTTTAAGATATTCTCTCTCCTAGTGCATCATAATCCTGTTAAACTTTATTAGCTATTTTCTTGATGATGAAAGGTCCTGTCTACTTGCTTCACCTATTACCGTCAGATATGTATCCTCACAGTGTAGTGTGTAGTCCTCTTCTAATATAGTCTAGAAAGAAATGGGTAGTATAGACTTTTTGTGACTTTTTGTTTTTTGCATTACTGAGGCAAGTGGAGATCACATTTTACCCATCTTTGCTTGCTGCATAAAATTTTCTGAACTTGAATTATTAGGGTATGATCCTTAGACACAATACTGATGTTTCAGGGTGTGATGGGCTGTCCTGAATGCAAACACAAATTACAAGTCAGGATCTCTGCAGATGATGTGAGTTATCCAGGTTTTTTTTTTCTCATTTTCCTTATTTCACTGCATTAGTTTTGCAAATCTCTTGCCATTAGCTCCTGATTTTGAATAAGATGCATGCATAAACTTGAGAGCAATTAGCATCTAAATAGCAAGTGTGCACTTTATTTCATGTTTGCAGAGGCTGTGGCTTAACAAATCTGTTTTCTTTTGCACACCTCTCTGGTATTAGCATCATCCTTTTGAGTTACGATGTCTGAGAACATAAGTGTAGAGCCATGCAACATCTAAATTATCAACCAGCTACCTATTCTTCTGAAACTTCATTATCAACTGGTGATACGTGTTCTTTGGTAATTTTTGAAAGGATATTAATAATGCAGTAATGAAGCATGGCCTTGGTTTCTTTGAATCAGAATTAATGCTCATATACTTTACTGGTTCCTTCAGTTCTTTTGCTTCTGCATTTCTGTATTTAGAAAAAGCTCTGCTATTCCGTTTGCCTCTGTAAATCCTAAGTGGCAAGAGGAATATTAGATGAGTTACATTGTTTCCATTCAGAAGGAAAACTTGGTGAAAACTCTAGTAGACAAAATTGGTTTGCTAGGAAATGCTCAAGTTCAGACCATTACTTTGATGATTACTGATGTATTTACCTGGGAGTCTTTATTGATAACATCGGATAGTATCCAGCTTTGTGTTGCTTAGACGTTTGAGAATAAAAGTTTCTTATTTTTTATTTGGTCAAAAGCTCAATTTGACCCCTAAACTTTTGCTCGAGGGCCAAATAACCTGCTTTGGGCCTTTATGGCCATTTTAATAAACAAGTTACAATTTATGGCCTATTACCACTTTTTTTAATAGTTAAATAGCATTTCATATTGATGCTATAGTAAAGCAAGTGAGCAGTACATTAGTTTTTGATTAAATAATTAAAAAAATTTAAAATTATGGTTTTTTATCTCTTTTTTATTCCTTCTTCTCACTTTATCTGATCAAACAAAAACCCTCATATACAATTTTAAATCAACATCATTAATTAGTGGCACAAGTCAAGCCAAAAAGCTAAATGCTATTACATCTTTCATTGCTTCTAACCTCTTGACAGATAAATCAGTAGCGATATATAGACAATTGACATTTAATGAACCAGAGATTAACAAAGTCCAAATAACCTCATTTCATTCAGGCATTTTATCAAAAACTTTTTAAACACTTTGAATTTGACTACTGAGAATGTGGTGAGCATGGGAAAGAAAGCTCTCTATCTTCTCATCTACCTAAAAACAATTTTTATATACAACATCATCAACAACAACCAATTCAACTCTCTCTCTCTCTCTCTCTCTCTCTCTCACCTACCAATCCTTTCATTTCAGCCGCAAGAGTGAAAATTCATGGTGCCAAATTGAAACCCATTAACCATCTGCCTATCTTTTTGGGCCAGGGAATTTCTCGTGTGCAATTTACAACCCATGCACATTTTAATTTCTTTCTTTCTTCTTTTTTGGTGAAACAGAGTAAGAAATGAGGGTTGCGTTTATGTTAAAAAGAAAAAGTAAAAAAAGAAAAACATGATGAGGGATTTTGACCTAAGTTGTATGGGTGTATGTTTGCTGGAAAAAATGGGATGACAGAGAATGGGTGTTGCAATGGTGGTTTTGTGAAGAAGGCAACAATGGCAAAGAAGAAGAAGATGGAGACTTTAGCTCTCTCTCTTCCCTGTATAATTTTAAGCATTATGTTTAAAACTTCTTTTTTTCTTTTTTATGTGAAAAAATATAAACTAATACTAATAAGGCGCGTGACTTTTACAATCTCTATTTTGTCAGAAATTGAACTTATTTGGCCTGAAATGCAAAGTTATGTATTTATTAGTCCATAAAGGTAAAAAACAAGTTATTTAGCCCTTGCGTGAAAGTTCAGGGGCCAAATTGAGCTTTTGTCCTTTTTTGTTGTGTTGGATTGTTGATTTACTTTCTCATACTTGATTGGTAAATTGTCCATTCTCATACAGTTTCTCATTTTGCACAGATCATGGAACCTCCATGGAAAGCCTATAACATATTGAAAAAGATGGACTATCCGTACGAGGTTGGTGTTCTCTTCTTGTGAGTCGAGCTTTATTTCCTTCATATATAAACGAAGATGCAGCTTATAGCTCTCAAATGTTCATAATTTACTGAATTGTTATGAAAAAGGTGGATCTGCTTTTTGTTTATTTCTAGCCAATTAGTAAAAAATAAAATGCCAAAGCTTTCCACATTTTAACAATTTGATTCAATTTTATTTAATTTTGGCACTTTTAGCTAAGTTTCTTCCATTAGTTGCAATTTTATTTCATCATTCAAAATTGAATAAAAGAGCTTTTCTTTTTATCGCTTTCTATAAAAAATTATACTGAAAAGTCCGATTAAGAATTATTTTAAGTTATTTTTTTTTTTATTAATACTGACGAGTTTGATAAAATTGTCTAAAATTAGTAAAATTCAAATGACTGGATTAAATATTCGAAATACATGGAGTTTTGGTGGTTATTTATTATTATTATTATTATTATTATTATTATTATTATTATTATTATAATAATAATAATAATAATATTAATAATTAAGATGGCCTCCCTTGTGGTCAAATGATTGGATTAACTTGTCAAATTACATGGAGCTTTGTTGTTATCATGTTATTATTATTATGATACGTCACTTGTGGTTGGGTTGGTGGAAACTGATAATGGTCCTTTACTTACAAGTGCATTTGCTCCTGTGCTGATTTACGAGGAGATTTTTCTGTGATGCACAGGCATGCACCTCAGAAATATTGTTAGCCTTCTATTGTTTTCTAGATTTATGATTGGCTTATTTTATCTGGTATCACTTTTTTTTTAATTCTGAAGTGCTAAAGAATTGGATTTTACCAAATCTATCTTTCCGCTTAGCTTATTAGAATGCTGAAAATAGCTATCCTTTCCCATTGGGCCAACAAAAGCATTTGTATAACTTTTTTCTAATATTGTGTGGATATTATGTGCTTTATTCTAGTCCTCATGGATACTACAGAGTCTGTTTGGTGGTGTAGAGGCACCTGCTTTTTTTATTTTATTCTTCTTTTATTTTTTATAGCTGCTTTTGGGAATTCAGTTTTGGGAGATGAAAAGTAAACCAAGCTTTCTTCAAAAGTATGTCCCAAAAGCAAGACTAGAAAAAAAAATTATATATACAAATTCTTAAAAGCTGGTTGCCGGACATCAATGCCAAACTGACCCAAAAATTATGGGAATAAGAGTTTTTAAGCTGCCATTTTGTTTTATTTTGATTGGGTGGTAACCAAATTTTTGCAACTTAGTATATAAAACTAGCGACTTGCTCACTGAACCTGTGGGCTCACATTATGCGTGCTAGTAGTGTTTGTTTTTGTTACCTTGTATTCATGTTTAGGATAATGTGTGGAAGGCTCTTGAGTCTGTTCATACTTCAATATACTAGCAGACCACAATGAACCATTCCATGTCAATATTGGGTTCAGGAAAAACTCTTACATGTCAAAGTTATTGTAATTTGGCTGTGATTAAACTAAGCATACACGATTTATTTAGCCTTGGCTACATAAAGGGCTCAGCTTGATTCAATTTGCTTAAGAACCTAGCCTGTGCCTCATTTTTTCTGGGTTCATTATGTACCCAACCAAGTTTGACTTATTAAGGTGGTATAGATATCTAGAAAATTAACTTTTAGTCATTATGCTACTCTTTAAAGTTATACTGCTAATAAAGCTATCCATATCTTATCATCATTTTCATTAATCTGAATTTCCCTTCATTTAATTGCTGGCTTCTAAATGAGCTGAGGCTGCTGTAAGCTACAATTGAGTGGATCACAAAGCCAAAAGTTATCTATTATAACATGGTCAAAATTCCACAACTTAAGTTTCTGAAATAATGTGATAATTGAGGCAGAATGCAGGTCCAGCTTGATTTCTTTTCCTTATTTTTACTTTACCCTTATGCCATAGCCTGGGAACTCTTTTGATGGATTGAGTGGTCATTGACCAAGTAAACGTCATCTTTTAAAATCTCAGTTACCCTACATTGTCCGGTTATGTTTTCATTAGCAGGTTTCTTAAAGCGAAAATATGGGCATGGGAATTGTCCACCTCTTTATCCAGTATGAGGATCCTCTATCAGCTGACATTTTGACTTGCTTTTCCTGTCCACATGGTGTATGAATATTTTTGTTTGAGTAACAAAATATTCCTATTAAAATTGAGCTATTTTTAATCTGTAAAGTCTTAAATAGCAGTATAATTACATGAAGTGACTGTTGGCATAATTTAAGTGGACTGTTTTGGGTGTATCTAAGGGTCAGTTTGACATTGCTGTAGGGCAACATGCTTTTAAAATTTGAATTTTTATTTTTCTATTTATACTGTTTCTCTTTTTGGAACCTGCTTTTGGAGAAGCATGTTTTACTTTGCTTCTTCCAAGAGTTGGATTCCAAGAAGTAGCTATAGAAAAAAAAAAAAAGAAAAGAAATAAAAGACCAAAAGTAGGTGGGAATAAGCAATGCCAAACTGGTCCTAATTTGTTGTAATGGTCTTTTGGTTGTTAAAGAGATAAGATTTTTTTGCAGAACTTCTAACTGGTAGTTAACTTAATTTATGGTTTACAATTATCCTGTTTCTTGTTCATGTTAAAATGCTCCATTCTCTTAGCAATTCTACTGTGGTAGGTGGTTACTCAGGCAATGAAAAATTCTCTCTATTAATCTTTTATCTAGTCGTAGTGAAATAACAAACAATTTTAGACCAGCAATTGTGCATTTGATATTTATACTACTTGATTCAGATTTTTATGTGATGGTATAATTTTGTTTTTGTTTTCTATTTCAGCATATAGTAGACAGCATGAAAGATCCAAGCATTGCTGCATTTTGGTTATTTTCCTTGCCTCAAATTGTGGGTGGATTTGACTATGATGATGATGTCAAGCAAAAGATTTGGTGGCAGTACAAGGTTGATTCCATTCTGCTTCCCTTTTTTCTCTGTAGTGTGGTCCTATTTTATGTAATTTTCAACGTTATATTGTTGCAATTGTTTCATGAAAAGCATGGTTCTTTGGCTCATTATCTCAACTAATTTAGCCTGTGGTAAGTGAAGTGGTGGTAATGTGCATGTCTTTCTTCCGACTGTTTATTTTTTTATTTATTGCTTATGATTTGATGGGGGGATTTTGCAAAAGCTATGTGCTGTGCTAGTATGTCTCCACTTGTTACTGGATGTGCCTCTTGTTTCTTGATACTAAAGCTGAAGAGGGTGGAAAGTGAGTCTGAATTTGTTCTCTGAAATGTTATCCCATATGTAAAACAAATAAAACCATTAACCGTTAATCATTTATGTCTCATTTAACAATTTCTGTAAACAATCAACTAATGCACAGTAATTAGTGTGGTAAAATCTTTTAATTTAGTTAAATGTCACTAAGGATCTTCTTAAGGAGTTTTAGCATGAATAGTCATACATATGGAAGCAAAATTGACACACGGTTTCCGATATCTGTTGACTTGCTGTGATCATTTTCTTAAAGAAACAACATGTAGAAGCCTCCCACAGTTGTAGGTGTAGAAGAAAAGGTTTGAAATATTGTTTCTTAAGCAGACTCCAACTCTTCAATCAACTGGCTCTGCATATAAATTATAGTACTATGAAATGTAAAAATCATGTAATTACAATGACATCCCTACTATTCCTTAAAAAGAAAAAAAGAAAAGAAATAGAAGAGATGATTCGAGTTTTGTCAACTTGGCTGTTATGGATTTTGTCGGGTCTCCTAGTAATTCTATATTGGTGCTTAAATGTCTTTGTTTAAGTTTTGCAGTACTTGATGTGCAAATTATCTTAATATGATTTTTGAGCATGCAACTGCTGCGTCATAATCAAAACAAGAAGCAAACCACTGAAACAAGTATTACACATAAAAAAGACAATTGCAGCTTTTTGCTTCATGCTTTCTTTTAGGTAATATTTAGAAGATTTCTTGTTTTCCACTTTGTATATCTCTTTTCTTTTGTTGCTTAATGATTTTGCTTGTTTAGAAGACAAAAACAACTTTCCTGCCCATCTATGGCTGTGCACTAAAATTTTCATCGTATTTATAACAGTTTGTTAAAGCATGATTGACAGAATGCCTTCCTTTAACAATCTGATTTCTGCTGGTTTAGGAATCTATGAGGTATGATCAACTGCGAGATGTGGTAGCAAAACGAAAACCTGGTTGGGAGTACTTGCAGGAAGTAAGCAACTTTCTTGTCTAAATGTTATTATTTAAAGTTGCTGCATATCGTTTGTATGTGAGGTTCACTGTGTTGACTCTGTTGATATTTAGTGCTAAACATTTGACATCTCCCTGCTATTTGCATTTGTTATGTTGCCAATTGCCATTCAAAGTTCTGAGCACTTAATTTACAATTACTCAGTAAATTTGCATGCAGGTCTTTTTTCCATAAGATTTTAAGATTTGAATTTACTTATTCTTCATAGGCCTTGATCTCCATAGATCCTGTCCGTGCCAGGGAGGATCCTGTAATTGTGAAAAATATTCCGTATTACAAGGCCCAAAAGGCACTCGAGGCAGAGGTCATGAAGTTTGACCCTCCACCACGGCCGCAGAACTGGGGTGTGAGTATTTATTGTCCTGAGTTGTCTATTGTTTCTTATTCTTTGATGGTTATGCACATTTTCATCATGTCAATTGTTAGAAATCAGAGTCAGTGACTTAACTAAACAATGGCATTAAAACAAGCCTCTCATAGGTTCTACTTGCTGTCTCTTTAGCATCAATAATTTGGACTTGGGAAACAAAAACATATATGATTTGCATCTGGCTTTTTGTTTTCTTCCTGTTCCTAGAGGAGGGAAGAAAACAGGACAAAGATAAACGTTTGATGGTTGTGGCACACCCGTACATATTTTTGCCAATGGTAGAAAGGATGCTCTATAAGGAAGCAAGGTCTCTGAAAATTAATACTAAAACACCAAGTGACTGTTCTAAAATGGAATCAAGATAACAAGCATACGTTATGTTCACTGTTCAATTTGAAATATTTGAAATTTTGGAAATACATTGAGAACTTAGTTGATTCATACTGGAAATATTATTGGCCATCAGCTTATGTGATCCTATGTTAGAGATGGATTCTCGAGTTGAATCTTACCAATCAATTCAACTTCTAGAGTTATGTTTCATTTAGATGCTTTTAGAAGTAAATTTTTCTTACTACTTCAACATTTATCATGTTTTTTGTCATGCTTGCCCTTTTTGTTTTTATTTTGTTCTATTTGAATGTAATTGCTCGTTAACTGGTGCATTCGAAGACCTGTGCTGCAGGAGGCTAGACCTTCAGGTTTTTCTTAGTTTATTCTACCTCTAAAAGAATTTATTTTATCTAAAATATAAAGGTTGTCAAAATTTATCCATAAGAGGCCATTTTAAAATAAAGATAAATGCAGCATAATATGGTTTAATGTACATATTAGCAGTCTACTTTCAATGATAAATCTCCATCAAAGGCATAATATATAATAATTTCATCTCATCAACTCCCAACACCGCATACCAAAACTTTATATTTCAACTCAATTACATATGCTCATTAGCCATGCCACTAGACAATTAGCCTACTGGCAGTGTGATGCTTCTGTGGAGGCGTGTGTGGGAACTCAGGTTTGAGTCCCACGGTCCTGCAAACTGCAGGCCCCCCTCTGACCACAAAGAGAAGCCTTCCATGTTTCCTAATCAATCCTATTCCTATAATATGAGAACTACTTACTGAGAACTTTTTTATCTATACTTTGCAATGTGCACGTGGACATTTGGCTTATTTAAGATACCATATTGTTGCCTGTTGGGATGAGGGGAGCCCAAAATGCCTGGAGATGAACTATACTTGTAGGTTTGATATCATATCTAGCCTAAAAACCACTAGGTATATGGGTAATTCTGCTTATATTTTCTTCAATTAAATTATGTCTTTCCAGTTCTTTGGGATACTTTTCATTCGCAGTTCATCCACAACTCACTCTTTCAATCCCTAAAACAAATGCCTGAGCCTGACATCAGTGCCATAAAGCATGATTGGCCTGGGCAGTTCATGTAAAACCTTAACCCTTTTGGCTGGAGAGGTGTTTCCCAGTTATAAAACATAGCAGCGATGCTCTTCCATTTCATTCTTCCTGCTCTAATGCTGTCATCAACATCTTTCAGGGTCTTCTTCTTAAGGGATAATGCTGAATTCATGTCTTCAAGTTAATTTTTCTGGTGTCAAAAAGTTTGACTGTACCCTCTTTATGTTTTCTGAATCAACTAAAACGTGTAAAAAAAGAAAAAGAAAAACAAAAGGACAAGATGGTTGTGGCCAAGCAACAGCCTTTTGCTTATTTTAGCCTCTGTGCCGAGGCATGAGCTTATTGGCAATGTCACATAAAAATTAATGTTGGAGCTCGCAGGTCTCATGGTTGTACCTAGATTAACTCTCAAGTCCTTTTAAGTAAAATAGAGTTGCTATGTTTTCTGAACAAAACCCTGGCAATCAAAGACCTTTTTTCAGATGACTTCTTGGAAGATGTGTTATAAAAAAAAAGGAAAATTAAATTTGTATGTGGTGGTCAATATTGAATAGCCTGCATTGAGTCCCCTTCTCCAGATAATTCAATAAATTGTTTGCATTTGTGCATGTACAGTTTTCAGAATCAACAAGTTTTGTGGATTGTCTTGCTTGTTTCTGTCTAAATGTTCAATGTGGCTAACTGCAGTTTGCTGACAGGATCTGGAGCTTCCATTGAATGCCTCATTCTGGAGTGAGGAAGACCTTAAAAATCCAGAAAGTTTCTATGAGATGACGGTTCTTCTGAATGCACAGAGAGAAATTGCTGACAAAATTTTGGATGCACAATGGGAAAGTAAATGGCGCCAAGAAAAGGTTGGTTAGCTTGCATCTGCTCTCCCAATTATATAACTTGTTGTGGATCTCTCCACGACAATGTTTATAATAGACTTTCATTTGCAAATTTCAGATTTAGTTTAAGTCACAATCATGATGCAGGACATTAATGTATTATGTTGTGACCACATTTCTGTGATGTTCTTTTCTGAAAGTCTCTTTTGAAAAGCTTCGTAAATGTCAAATATTTGACTTTTTGATTCTTTGAAGTTTGTGCCAAGTTAGAGAGCTTTTACATTTTTAGGTGGAATTTACTTATGAAACCTGTGAGAAATTTATATCGGTTTATTGTTGCAGCATAATTGTGAGAACATTATTTTGATTTTGATTTTGCAATGCTAGAATTATGATGGACTTGTGGGTATAGAAGTTCTTAATTTAGGACCTTATTGCCACTGACATTGCTGAAAATGCTACTTTGCCAACTTGTGAGAAAATGTATCTTCAGTGCAATTGAATATTTCATGTGATCTTGGTATCATGAACATCCTGCTGCCACTTTCGGCAGCTTCTCAACAAAACACGAGTCAACGTTTTTGTTCTTGGCAGCTTCTTTTCTTTTTTTTAGAACAACGTTGCTTGAAGGCAGCATTTGAAGCTGTTTAACTTGGCCTTTTCCTGAGTTAATGTTGAATTATGCAAGTGCTAAAATGGTCAGAGTCGCACTTGAAGGGAGAGGTTAAAATAGATAATGAACTTGTAAAATTGCATTATGCATTCATATATATGAGCTTCCAAATGTACTTATGCAATGTTTACAAGAAGGATTTTCTGGTGTACAGATGCTGTATATTTGGTGCAGCTTTTTTTATTTCATTTTATCTTTTTAATTTTCTTTCTCCTTTGCCTGATCCCTTTCCTCTATGAGGCTTTCTAAAACCCCATGAATCACCAATATTCTCTGTGTTTATTTTAATTGGCAGTTGAATGAGCTTTTGGAGGAGAAGGTGCGGCCATATATTCAAAACAGCAATACTGGGGTCCTTTCCCGGCCTATCATATTACAATCACAGGATAAGGATAAAAAGGTTTAATTCTTGTTTCCCTTTAAGTTCCAATTCTTTTACCAATATCACAAGGAGCTTGACTTTAGCAAAAGTAGCAAAATTATTATGTGGAATATTTCCATCAGTTGGATTGTCTTATATAACCATGCCAGTCATTTAGATAATTCTTGGATGGTCCTGTTAATTACTCAAGCATGATTAATTCTGGTATGATAAGTTGTACAGTTCATGGTTCTGCAGTCTGCATTCTGTTCCTTAACCTGTGAAAGCTCATGAATGTTTGTCAAACATATCTGCAGATGTGTGTTGTCACTTTCTAGTTTGTGATAAAGGTCGCTCAAGCTGTGGATAAAGGCTTATTATATTTAGCTGTATGATCCATACAAAAATTTCCTATAAGCATAACATAGCAGTGCTATATTTTATTTTCACATTCTGTTCAGCAAAATGATATACAATTGAGAGACTGAGTCTCAATCTCATAGTAGCTTCAGTTGAGATTTTGGGTCTCATGTAGATTAAGATTTAATTGTAGAATTCATTGATTTATTTGGAAAGGAGGTATGTTTCCTGCAATTTCTTGTCTTATTGAAGGAAAAAGGGGAGAAATAACTTATATTTGAATAGCAAATTGAGGAATAAGGTCTCTAATAACAAGTGGTGCATGCATGTGTATCAGAATAGGAGATAAGCTACCACCTCTTTCTGATGTTATGTACAAGTGATTCTATAGTTGGTACATATATAGGATTGCATCTGTTGGATTTTTGGGAGGAGTTAGGCTTCCAGCACCTTAAGTTACATTCACTTATTACATTGGGGAAGTGCCAAATTTAATCCACTTGTGGTTCCACCAGTAATTGCTAGTCATTTTTCTGGTTGCTATAATTTAGTTGTGGCAGCATTTACACATGATCTAACTATGATGGCAGTACAACTACAATTTGTGGAAATCCTGTGATTTTGTGACTTGTGTTTGTATTTTATCGCAGAGTCGGAGAAGGAGATGGTGGTTTTTCTGAAGCTGTTTTACCCCTCCCTTTTCGTACGCTGGCCACGCCTCTCAATGTAGTATTTGTAGTTCTCCCAAGCTCTCTCTCTTTCTCTCTCCCTCTCTCTCTCTCCAAGTTTTATGTTTACCCTGTTTGAGGCTGCCGAAGAGGTTTAGTTGTAGCTGTTTGTATCTGTCTTTCTTTTCGCTCTCATTTTTGTTTTTACCCTATTCTTTCAGCGATTTGGCAACTATGTTCTGCAGCTGCTATAGGTTCATGTGCTCAGAAAACAACTTTGTAATACGTTTCTCATGTTCCTTAAGTTTGCCTTGTTTTGTAATGTGTGTGACAGTTGTTAAAAGAGGCCAAATTCATGGTCCTCCACTGAGTGAAGGTACAGTTTTTTTTCTTAATGGTGAATTCTTATCTCCGATGTTCCTCTTAGTTTCCTTTTAGAGGTATATATATATTTTTTTGGTCAATGTCTTTTAGAGGTATATTGCTTCAATGTTTAACATCACTAACATGGAAGCTCACAGGAAACTGATGAAGATTATAATCCAGCAAAATCTAATACTTGTTGATGTTTCTTTATCAAGAGTCTGAGTTTGAGCAATATATAAATCACATGAAAATTTAGATAAAATTCAAACCAATGCATAAGCACTGATCACATGAATCCAAAACCACTAACTAAACAAAATTTGATGTTAAATCTGGAAATTTTGGCTTTATTGTTCTTGATGATGATCAAGATCTAGTAAGCTATTCCTGAAATTTACCTGATAATCACTTAATAATAATGAAACAAAAGGGCAGGAAGAACATATCTAAACAAAATCAAAATAATCTCCCCTTCATTTTAGTTGTCTTGATCTCAAATTAATATAATATAATATATAAAGAAAAAAAATGACCATCTTGAGAATGAAAAATCTAAATAATAAGCTTGTATTATATATATATATATATATATATATATATATATATATATATATATATATATATATATATATATATATATATATATACTTCATTTAAAAAGAACACCCAGAAAAATAAAAAAATAAATTTCAACTACCCAAAAAGAGCAGCAACAAGAACAACAACAACAACATCATGCAGCAACCTGAAATACAAGAGACATTTCTTGAAAATGCAAAACCCATGATCTAAAACAAATTGATACAAGTCTTTTTCCTTCTTTTTTTCTCCCTTCTCTCTTCCGCATCAAAGCACAAATATATAATTAATGGTGCTGTTCCTTTTTTTTTTTCTTTCAATTACTAATAATTAGAAAAAAAAAATGGTACATTATTTATTTATTTATTTAAATGGGTGTACCTATAACATTTAGTGATGACAGTGCAAGCACGCTTGTAAGGGTTAACCTTTTTACGTGCGAGCTGTTTGCAGTAATAGTAAGAACGTCCTCGCTTCATGCATGGTGTCATATTTGCTTTCAACGCTGCATAGCTAAGGTACCTTTTACCAGAAGCCAACACCCTGCGGCTCGCCTCCGAGTCCAGCATCACCTCTTCTTCGCCCACCTCATCCCCGACCAGCCTGCCGGTGGAGTTTCTGGGGCCGGTGGCTGTTGCATGGTGTGCCACCATGGCTAAGGCCACCAGGAGAAATACTAACCAAAACTTAAGAGTCATTTTTCTTTTCTTCCTTTTTCTGGGTTTCTGTTTCTTGATTTCTCAACTTCTCTTATTAAAGAAAGAAGAGAATGGAAAAGGATGGGATGTAATTTGTGGCTTTTTGTAGAAAGAATGTGTGATTTTACGTGTTTTACGATTAACCGTTTGTGATTTGTAGGGGTGATGCTGCTGCTGCTGCTGTTGTTTCGCTACAAATGAGGAGAAGCTTAAGGGAGGATTTAAATAGAGAAAATAGTTAGGTTGGAATATATTAACTTTTCTACTTAAATTTTCATTTGAAATTAATTATTTGCTTATCCACGCTTTACAAGACTATTAATGTTATTTTAGTTATATGAGTATAAAAAAACTTAATAGAATTCTTAACGATTCGTAATTATTTATCTTATTTTAAAAAATAATATTGATTAAAATATTTTTAAATGTCTTTGTTAAGAAAATGTACAATATTTGATTTTCTTATCAATGCAAAAAATATAAAATTATTTTAAAAATATTTATTAACTATATATAAAACTAATTTTATAAATATGTGTGATATGGCATTTTTAGAATTAAAAATCATTGCATACTTAGAAAAATAATTTATCATTTAAATATATAATTAAATTTCTATTTTTTTATGATTAAAATTAGAATCAATTACTATTTACCCTTAAATTTATATCTAATTCATTAGTCGAGATTTGCATTTTATTTAATATATTAAAATCCTTTTATTTAGATTTAACTAACTAAATACTCATCGGGAATATTCAAAATATTTTGTGAGTTTAATGTTAAAGTTGTTATAATTAGGGGTGATCAAAAAACCGATCAAATTGAAAAATCGGTCTAAAATCAAAAAATTAAACCGATAAAATAAGTTAACTAAACCGATGGTTTTGATTTTTTTTTTTTTTTTTAAATTTTAAATTTTTGATTTTGGTTTCGATTTTCTATGTAAAAAAACTGATGATTCGGTTAACCATCCGATTTTATATATATACATATATATATATATATGTATAATTATTATATTTACTATAATTATTATATATATATGTGTAATGTTCATATTTGTTATATATTTAGTATTAATTTATATAAATATATTTAATATTTCTTATAAAGAAATAAGTCTAATTTAAAACAATATATTAATAATATTATCATTATTATTATTAATTTA